>NW_027422651.1:0-1200000 GCF_048934315.1 Petromyzon marinus | reverse complement strand
GAACATGGCGGTGAGGTGTGGGAAGCTGTAAGTCCCAGGCTACTTTGGGCTCGCCTTCCCATCAACTGGAGGCGAGGAATGGTGGTCGTGGTTACTTATGCCCCCACCGAAGATGAACATCCGTGGAGGGATGCAGGCAAAGCCGATGAGTCAGATGCCTTCTATGACCTCCTGTCACAGGTGCTGGCTAAAGTGGCCCCTCGGGATAGAGTCATCATGTTGGGTGACTTAAATGCCCGAGTTGGTCATGATACTGGCACCTGGTCTGGAGTGATTGGAGGGCATGGGCCAGATCAGCTCAATAACAATGGTAGAAGGCTGCTAGATTTTTGTGCAACCCATGGGCTAGTAATTACCAACACGCTGTTCCGGCATCGGCGCATCCACACAACATCATGGATGCATGCCGGGTCCAAGCAAGAACATCTGCTGGACTACATAGTGACGGACCAGCGGATGCTAGCCCATGTCCTTGACACCAGGACCTACCGTGGAGCTGATCTGCCTTCTGACCATCCGACTAGTCATCTGTAAGATGTGCCTGCTATTCTTCAACTCCGGTGGTGGGTGTACACCCAAGACCCCATTCCAACCTAAAGTGGCCTGGTCTCAGTTATCTGATGAAAGTTGCAAGCGAGAATTTCATCATCGCTTGCGGCTGGGATTGGCATCGTCCCCGACTCCTCCTGATGTCGAGGGTAAATGGGCGAGGTTTAGGACTGTGACTCATGCAGCTGCAATGGCTGCTTTGGGTACGCGGTCCAGACCTCCCCAGAGACCCTGGCTGACAGAGGAGGTGTTCAGGATGGTTGAGAAAAAACGACAGGCCCACTGTCATCGGTTACAGAATCCCACGTCAGAGAATGAGGAGGCTTACCACAGCCTTCGCTCGGAGGTTCGGAGAGCCATGAGGTGCTGCAAGGATGGGTGGTGGTCGTGGGTTGCTGAGGAGATGGAGTCTGCCTCAGTGGCCCGTGATCACAAATCTCTATTTAACTCCATCAAAAAAGTAATCTGCAGCGCAACACCTATTACCATCATTAGGGGAAAAAACGGTGACCCAATCTTCGACCCCCAGGAACAGGTTTGCAGATTTGCTGAGCATTTCTGTGAGGTCCTGGGGGAGGGAAAATCCCTCAGCCGGGAAAATATCGTGGCACAAAGTGAGGATGACCCTGCTGAGGCTGCGGTGCCTCAAATATTGGAAGAAGTCACCCCCTGTGAGTGGCTGGCTGAGGTGCCATCTGTTGAGGAAGTACTGAAGGCGATCCGGAGTCTGAGACCAGGAAAGGCAGCGGGCAGAGATGATCTCCCAAGCGAAATGCTGAGGGAGGGCGGCGTTTGTGCACAGACTGCCCTATATGACATCATAACAACAGTCTGGACCACTGGACGGGTTCCGCAGGACTGTAACAACTACAGGGGCATCTCACTCCTCAGTGTGCCGGGAAAGGTCCTGGCAAGGATTATTCAACATCGCCTTGCCAGGCACGCTGAGGAGAGGCTTGCGGAGCCCCAATGCGGTTTCAGGAAAGGGCGGTCCTGCAAAGATGCCATATTTTCTGTCCGTCTGCTACAGCAGAGTTGTAGGGAATTCCAAAAAGACCTACATATCTGCTTTCTTGACCTGGTCAAGGCCTATGATACCATCAGTAGACCTGGGCTCTGGGTTGTTCTTCGTGCTTTTGGAGTACCTGACCCTCTGCTCACGATCATTAAGGACCTTCATGATGGTGAGCGGGCCCGGGTAAAACTACGTGGCCGGGAGTCAGAGCCATTCCCTGTACACCTTGGGGTGCGACAGGGATGTCCTCTGGCTCCCACATTATTTAACATCTATTTTGACCATGTAGTTCGTGAAGCCTTCAATAGCTGTACCGGGGGACTCTCCATATGGTACATATATAATGGTAGGCTGATCGATGCCCGGGTGCGGTCAAGGGATGGCTCCCTATTGCTCAACCACGTCATGTATGCTGATGATTTGGTAATAGCTGCTCATTCAGAGGAGGAGTTGGAGACGCTGCTGCTGAGACTGGAGCGTGCCACTAAGAGGTGGGGCTTTACCATCAGCCCCACCAAAACTAAGCACCTGCCTGGGTATTTTGTACCATCGGACACTCCACCCCCACAACTCCCAATCGGTGATGGGGCAGTTGTGGAGAGAGTGGAGAGTTTCCCATACCTGGGCAGTGTGCTTATGACCGGCTCCAGTTTAACAGCAGAGGTCTCACTCCGAATCAGTCGAGCGGCAATATCCTTTGATCGGTTGCGTAACGCTGTGTGGAAGCTACCTAGTCTGTCGCTCCGCACTAAGCGTCAAGTCTTCTCGGCCACGGTCATTCCCTCCCATCTCTACGCTTGCGAAACGTGGACCCCCCTAATGGAACATCTTCGCCGGTGTGAAACATTTAGGCTGGCCTGCCTACGATCCATCCTGGGTTTAACCAGGCTGGATTGTGTGAGGAGCTCACAAATCCTTGAAAGATCTGGGCAAGGCACCATCGGTGAGCTCTTCCGGCAGGCAAGGCTGTGATGGCTGGGTCATGTAGCCCGCATGCCTAGCCACCGCATGCCGAAACAGCTTTTGTTCGGCCGGATTGAGGGGGCTAAACGAGCGCGGCACGGGCTAGAGAAGAGATAGAGTGATGTGGTACAGGAGGACGTGGAGCTGAGTGGACTTGCCGATTACTGGTACCAGCGGTGTCAAGATCGGCCTCTGTGGAGGAGGCTCGTGAAGGATGCTACTGGGCAGTTGGAGGTAGTCGCCCTCCAACAACAACGGAGGGCGGAGGAGCGACGCTCAGAACAACGAGCGGAGCGCCGGGTGGCTAAAGCACAGCAGGTTGGCACAGTAGGGGGCACAGGTGGTGCATCAGCCAGTCATCTCAGTCAGTCGACCCGTGGCACCTCGGTCTGCCCCGTGACCTCCTGCCAGCGGGCGTTCGACACTTCACGTGGCCTCAGGGTGCACATAGCCTGGCACAAGCGTCGTGGTGACGTCACCGCCACTTAGTGGCGAATGGCGGTTGTTGTTGTTGTTGTTGTGTAAGTGTGTGTGTAGCTGTGTGTGTGTGTAGGTGTGTGTGTGTAGGTGTGTGTGTGTAGGTGTGTGTGTGTGTAGGTGTGTGTGTGTGTAGGTGTGTGTAGGTGTGTGTAGGTGTGTGTGTAGGTGTGTATAGGTGTGTATAGGTGTGTGTGTAGGTGTGTGTGTAGGTGTGTGTGTGTGTACCGAGGGAGCGTGACACGGCCAGGAAGGGGATGTCCTCCGTGGCTGAGCTTTGCTGCCCAGGGCCGCAGTGAGCCACAAGGGGCCTCCTCCAGGCCACACGGCAAGGCCCCCCTGGCTTCCTCATCACCCTGGTGGGCAGACACACAAAGACAAAGATCCCCCGTGTAGCCTTAACAGACTGTACGGGCAAGTGCTGTTAGCGAGCACACACAAAGACAAAGATCCCCCGTGTAGCCTGTAACAGACTGTAGGGGCAAGTGCTGTTAGCGAGCAGCACCTACGAATGCCAGAAAGGTACACGAGGGGGTGGGTGCCCAGCACCACGCCCGGCCGCCTTTGTATCCCTAGAGGCGATGTTTACACACCGCACCAGGTATTCATTTGAGGCTTAGTCGACCTAGGGGAGGCCCTGGACCGGTTCAGATAATCGTGATTGGTGTTGGCTGTGAGCGGGAATCGAACCCGGGTCATCAGGTTCGTAGCACAGCGCGCAAACCACTACACTACTCCTCCCCATACACCCATACACACATACACACACACACATATATACACACACACAACAACAACCGCCATTCGCCACTAAGTGGCGGTGACGTCACCACGACGCTTGTGCCAGGCTATGTGCACCCTGAGGCCACGTGAAGTCTCGAACGCCCGCGGGCAGGAGGTCACGGGGCAGACCCAGGTGCCACGGGTCGACTGATTGAGACGACTGGCTGATGCACCACCTGTGCCCCCTACTGTGGCAACCTGCTGTGCTTTAGCCACCCGGCGTTCCGCTCATTGTTGTGAGCGTCGCTCCTCCGCCCTCCGTTGTTGTTGGAGGGCGACTGCCTCCAACTGCCCAGAAGCGTCCTTCACAAGCCTCCTCCACAGAGGCCGATCTTGACACCGCTGGCACCAGTCATCGGCAAGTCCACTCAGCTCCACGTCCTCCTGTACCACATCACTCCATCTCTTCTCTAGCCCGTGCCGCGCTCGTTTAGCCCCCTCAATCCGGCCGAACAAAAGCTGTTTCGGCATGCGGTGGCTGGGCATGCGGGCTACATGACCCAGCCATCGCAGCCTTGCCTGCCGGAGGAGCTCACCGATGGTGCCTTGCCCAGATCTTTCAAGGATTTGTGAGCTCCTCACACAATCCAGCCTGGTTAAACCCAGGATGGATCGTAGGCAGGCCAGCCTAAATGTTTCACACCGGCGAAGATGTTCCATTAGGGGGGTCCACGTTTCGCAAGCGTAGAGAAGGGAGGGAATGACCGTGGCCGAGAAGACCTGACGCTTACTGTGGAGCGACAGACCAGGTAGCTTCCACACAGCGTTACACAACCGATGAAAAGATATTGTCGCTGGACTGATTCGGAGTGAGACCTCTGCTGTTAAACTGGAGCCGGTCATAAGCACACTGCCCAGGTATGGGAAACTCTCCACTCTCTCCACAACTGCCCCATCACCGATTGCGAGTTGTGGGGGTGGAGTGTCCGATGGTACAAAATACCCAGGCAGGTGCTTAGTTTTGGTGGGGCTGATGGTAAGGCCCCACCTCTTAGTGGCACGCTCCAGTCTCAGCAGCAGCGTCTCCAATTCCTCCTCTGAATGAGCAGCTATTACCAAATCATCAGCATACATCACGTGGTTGAGCAATAGGGAGCCATCCTTTGACCGCACCCGGGCATCGATCAGCCTCCCATTATATCTGTACCATATGAAGATTCCCCCGGTACAGCTACTGAAGGCTTCACGAACTACGCGGTCAAAATAGATGTTAAATAATGTGGGAGCCAGAGGACATCCCTGTCGCACCCCAAGGTGTACAGGGAATGGCTCTGACTCCCGGCCACGTAGTTTTACCCGGGCCCGCTCACCATCATGAAGGTCCTTAATGATCGTGAGCAGAGGGTCAGGTACTCCAAAAGCACGAAGAACGACCCAGAGCCCAGGCCTACTGATGGTATCATAGGCACACACACACATACACACGAATGTCTTACCGCCCGCCCAGCCTCTCGATGCGTTCCCTCTCCACTGGATCCTCCGGCTTGTGGTCGCGCGTCAACGCCACGGCAAGTAGCGGCACCACCTCGTCCACCACCTCGTCCACCACCTCCTCCTCCACCTCGTTCACCTCCTCATCCACCACCTCGTCCACCTCCTCCACCACCTCGTCCACCTCCACCACCTTGTCCACCTCCTTGTCCACCACCACCTCCTTGTCCACCTCCTCCTCTTCCATCTCGTCCACCACCTCGTCCACCTCCTCCTCCACCTCGTCCACCACCTCCTCCTTGTCCACCTCCTGCCGGGGCGGTGGTGGTGGTGGTTGTGACAGTGGTGGCCGTGGTGGTGGCGGTGGTTGTGACAGTGGTGGTGGTGGTTGTGACAGTGGTGGTGGTGGTGGTTGTGACAGTGGTGGTGGTGGTTGTGACAGTGGTGGCCGTGGCGGTGGTTGTAGTGGTGGTGGTTGTGACAGTGGTGGCCGTGGTGGTGGCGGTGGTTGTGACAGTGGTGGTGGTGGTTGTGACAGTGGTGGTGGTGGTGGTTGTGACAGTGGTGGTGGTGGTTGTGACAGTGGTGGCGGTGGTGATGGTGGTTGTGACAGTGGTGGTGGTTGTGACAGTGGTGGTGGTGGTTGTGACAGAGGTGGTGGCCGTGGTGGTGGTTGTGACAGTGGTGGTGGCCGTGGTGGTGGTGGTTGTGACAGTGGTGGCCGTGGTGGTGGTGGTTGTGACAGTGGTGGTGGCCGTGGTGGTGGTGGTGGTGGTTGTGACAGTGGTGGTGGTTGTGACAGTGGTGGTTGTGACAGTGGTGGTGGTTGTGACAGTGGTGGTGGTTGTGACAGTGGTGGTTGTGACAGTGGTGGTTGTGACAGTGGTGGTTGTGACAGTGGTGGTTGTGACAGTGGTGGTTGTGACAGTGGTGGTTGTGACAGTGGTGGTTGTGACAGTGGTGGTGGTGGTTGTGACAGTGGTGGTGGTTGTGACAGGGGTGGTGGTGGTTGTGACAGTGGTGGTGGTGGTTGTGACAGTGGTGGTGGCCGTGGTGGTGGTGGTGGTGGTGGTTGTGACAGTGGTGGTGGTGGTTGTGACAGTGGTGGCCGTGGTGGTGGTGGTGGTTGTGACAGTGGTGGTGGTTGTGACAGTGGTGGTGGTGGTTGTGACAGTGGTGGTGGTGGTTGTGGTGGTTGTGACAGTGGTGGTTGTGGTTGTAGTTGTGGTGGTTGTGACAGTGGCGGTGGTTGCGGTGTTGCCACGGCTTGGCCGATGGCCGCTATGAAGTCCGCCACAACTTGGCCATGTGTAGGTGGGGTTCCGTCCCAGGCTAGGTGGGCCTTCACAGAAGGGGGGCCCATGTCCGAAGGGGGGTCCGCTGAATAAATGGGGCGCAAGGAAGAAGGGGGGCCCGCTGAATAAATGGGTCGCAGTGAGGAAGGGGGGGCCAATGAATAGACGGGGTGCATTGAAGGGGGGGGGGGTCCGTCGGCGGGGGTGCCCCCCCCCCGGGGGTGCCGCTGGGCGATGACGGCTCGCGAGTCTCCCACGTGGGCGACGTAGAGCTCGTCACCGCCCCTGATGAGGCAGCAGCAAGCCGTGGTGCCTGCCGTGCTGGGATGGCCCTGCGGTGTGCGCGGCCAGTTAACTGTAGGGGGGGGGGATTAGACAGAGGTGTGGGTGAGTGACTGAGTGGGTGGGTAGGTGGGTGATTGAGTGACTGTGTGAGTGGGTGGGTGAGTAATTGAGTGGGTGGGTGAGTGACTGAGTGGGTGAGTGACTGTGTGAGTGGGTCGGTGGGTGAGTGACTGAGTAGGTGGGTGAGTGACTGAGTGGGTTAGTGACTGAGTGGGTGGGTGGGTGAGTGATTGAGTGGGTGGGTGGGTGAGTGACTGTGTGAGTGGGTGGGTGGGTGAGTGATTGAGTGGGTGGGTGAGTGACTGAGTGAGTTAGTGACTGTGTGGGTGGGTGGGTGAGTGAGTGACTGAGTGGGTGAGTGACTGTGAGTGAGTGGGTGGGTGAGTGATTGAGTGGGTGGGTGAATTAGTGGGTGAGTGACTGTGTGAGTGGGTGGGTGGGTGAGTGACTGAGTGGGTGAGTGACTGTGTGGGTGGGTGGGTGAGTGACTGAGTGGGTGAGTGACTGTGTGGGTGGGTGAGTGACTGAGTGGGTGAGTGACTGTGTGAGTGGGTGGGTGGGTGGGTGAGTGATTGAGTGGGTGGGTGAGTGACTGTGTGGGTGGATTAGTGACTGAGTGGGTGAGTGACTGTGTGGGTGGGTGAGTGACTGTGTGAGTGGGTGGGTGAGTGACTGTGTGGGTGGGTTAGTGACTGAGTGGGTGAGTGACTGTGTGAGTGGGTGGGTGGGTGAGTGATTGAGTGGGTGGGTGGTGTGCCAAAAAAACCTCTGGAAGGTAAGATGGACAATTGTTGCTCGGAATTTTATGTTATTAAATTTGTTATAACAAAAATTAAATTGTAAAAGTTTTTTGGTATTTTGAAACGTTTTACAATTTTCAATGTTATTGAACAAAAATATATCAAATATGAAAAATGTTGCGAGAATCTCTTACACATTAGCCATGGGTGAAATAAATGTATTGTGCAACATTCACTGCCATTAATGCAGTGCTACAGTGAAATGCAGCGAAGTGTTTGATGACATTATTTCTGTCAATATTCCCTGCCATTACATTGAGACAAAATAAAATTAGACTCTGATCAATTTATTGGTAACTCTACCACTTCTCTTTGCTCTTCGTTATTTCCTAAGTAACTTCAGACAGCATCAGCCACACTCACGTTTCTTCACTCTCCAACTATCAAGCAGCATCCATCGGAGAAGATCAAATTCATTATGAGACCTCCTTTGCCAGTAACAAGATATAGTAATAGGTTTTACCCTTTTAACTGGCAGAAAAACTGACACCTTTATTCAAGGCATCATGTTTGCAATAACCACAACACAAGCAGTCAAAATGCCAACAAAAGAGACAACTCTGATAATAATATTGGGACTGTCCTTGAATTTGATTGGTCCACACCCGAGACGGCTTTTCTTAGAGCCTTCCCTGATCCACAAATTAAACCAATTTCAATGTTTATTTTGCCTCTATCAGCTACATTTGGCCCCAATCACACAACAAAACGTTGCGCCTTTTGGCGTAATCATCACCTGGTCTAACACCGCAAGTGTGAGACGTCATCATCATCTGGTCTAACACCGCAAGTGTGAGACGTCATCATCACCTGGTCTAACACCGCAAGTGTGAGACGTCATCATCATATGGTCTAACACCGTGTGTGTGATGTCATCATCACCTGGTCTAACACCGCAAGTGTGAGACGTCATCATCACCTGGTCTAACACCGCAAGTGTGAGACATCATCATCATCTGGTCTAACACCGCAAGCGTGAGACATCATCACCTGGTCTAACACCGCCTGTGTGAGACGTCATCATCACCTGGTCTAACACTGCGTGTGTGAGACGTCATCATCACCTGGTCTAACACCGCAAGTGTGAGACATCATCATCATCTGGTCTAACACTGCGTTTGTGAGACGTCATCATCACCTGGTCTAACACCGCAAGTGTGAGACGTCATCATCACCTGGTCTAACGCCGCAAGTGTGTGACGTCATCATCATCATCTGGTCTAACGCCGCAAGTGTGAGACGTCATCATCATCTGGTCTAACACCGCAAGTGTGAGACGTCATCATCATCATCTGGTCTAACACCGCGTGTGAGACGTCATCATCATCTGGTCTAACACCGCAAGTGTGAGACGTCATCATCATCTGCTTTAACACCGCAAGTGTGAGACGTCATCGTCACCTGGTCTAACACCGCAAGTGTGAGACGTCATCATCACCTGGTCTAACACCGCAAGTGTGAGACGTCATCATCATCTGGTCTAACACCGCAAGTGTGAGACGTCATCATCACCTGGTCTAACACCGCAAGTGTGAGACGTCATCATCATCATCTGGTCTAACACCGCGTGTGAGACGTCATCATCATCTGGTCTAACACCGCAAGTGTGAGACGTCATCATCACCTGGTCTAACACTGCAAGTGTGAGACGTCGTCATCACCTGGTCTAACACAGCGTGTGAGACGTCATCATCATCTGGTCTAACACCGCGTGTGTGAGACGTCATCATCACCTGGTGTAACACCGCAAGTGTGAGACGTCATCATCATATGGTCTAACACCGCAAGTGTGAGACGTCATCATCATATGGTCTAACACCGTGTGTATGACATCATCACCTGGTCTAACACCGCAAGTGTGAGACGTCATCATCACCTGGTCTAACACCGCAAGTGTGAGACGTCATCATCATCATCTGGTCTAACACCGCAAGCGTGAGACGTCATCATCACCTGGTCTAACACCGCCTGTGTGAGACGTCATCATCACCTGGTCTAACACTGCGTGTGTGAGACGTCATCATCACCTGGTCTAACACCGCAAGTGTGAGACATCATCATCACCTGGTCTAACACCACCTGTGTGAGACGTCATCATCACCTGGTCTAACACTGCGTGTGTGAGACGTCATCATCACCTGGTCTAACGCCGCAAGTGTGAGACGTCATCATCATCTGGTCTAACACCGCAAGTGTGAGACGTCATCATCATCATCTGGTCTAACACCACGTGTGAGACGTCATCATCATCTGGTCTAACACCGCAAGTGTGAGACATCATCATCACCTGGTCTAACACCGCAAGTGTGAGACGTCGTCATCACCTGGTCTAACACAGCGTGTGAGACATCATCATCTGGTCTAACACCGCGTGTGTGAGACGTCATCATCACCTGGTCTAACACCGCAAGTGTGAGACGTCATCATCACCTGGTCTAACACCGCAAGTGTGAGACGTCATCATCACCTGGTCTAACACCGCAAGTGTGAGACGTCATCATCATCTGGTCTAACACCGCGTGTGAGACGTCATCATCACCTGGTCTAACACCGCAAGTGTGAGACGTCATCATCATCATCTGGTCTAACACCGCGTGTGAGACGTCATGTGTGAGACGAGGCTCTAAGGGAAGCTGTCTCGGGTGTGGACTTATCAATTCCACCGCCAATGCATTATCAGAGCTGTGTGTTTTGTGTTTGCATTCCGACCGCAGGTATTGTGCTCAATGCACAAACAATGACTCCTTGTACACGAAAAAAATGGTGTCAGTTTTGTTGCCAGATGAAAGGGTTAAAAAATTTTTTTATCATATTGTGCTACAGGCAAACGAGGTTCAAATGGTGGAACAAAACGTTAATTTAGTGTAGTGTATAGTGTAGTGTATAGTGTAATGTAGTGTGTAGTGTAGTGTGTAGTATATAGTGTAGTGTAGTGTATAGTGTAGTGTATAGTGTAGTGTATAGTAGTGTATAGTAGTGTATAGTGTAGTGTATAGTGTAGTGTATAGTGTAGTGTATAGTAGTGTAGTGTATAGTAGTGTAGTGTATAGTGTAGTGTATAGTAGTGTATAGTAGTGTAGCGTATAGTAGTGTATAGTAGTGTATAGTGTAGTGTATAGTGTAGTGTATAGTAGTGTAGTGCATAGTAGTGTATAGTAGTGTATAGTGTAGTGTATAGTAGTGTAGTGTATAGTGTAGTGTATAGTAATGTATAGTAGTGTAGTGTATAGTAATGTATAGTAGTGTAGTGTATAGTGTAGTGTATAGTGTAGTATATAGTGTAGTGTATAGTAGTGTAGTGTATAGTGTAGTGTATAGTGTAGTGTATAGTAGTGTAGTGTATAGTGTAGTGTATAGTAGTGTATAGTGTAGTGTATAGTGTAGTGTATAGTGTAGTGTATAGTGTAGTGTATAGTGTAGTGTATAGTGTAGTGTATAGTGTAGTGTATAGTGTAGTGTATATAGTAGTGTATAGTAGTGTAGTGTATAGTATAGTAGTGTATAGTATAGTAGTGTATAGTATAGTAGTGTATATAGTAGTGTATAGTAGTGTATAGTGTAGTGTATAGTATAGTATAGTAGTGTATAGTGTAGTGTATAGCGCAGCACGCGTGAGACCCACCCAGCTCCTCCCCCATGGCGCGCTGGCACGCCAGAAAGCCGTCACGGATGGCGTGGCAAACTCCCACGGGGTCGGCGGCGCCCCACAGCCCGGGCTGGGCGCGGATCGAGGGCCAGAGGCAGCGGCGGGCGAATCGAGCGGCCTGGGGGCCGCCGTGGCCGTCGAACACGGCCAGGAAGATGGCGTCCCCGTCGCCCTCGGTGGAGACCTGCGGGCACGGGGCGGCGAGGGGAACGTCACGTGACGCGAGCGGTGCATTGTGGGTCGGTCCTAGGCCTCGACCGGCGACCCGGCGGACAAAGAGGACAAAGATCCCCCGTGCAGCCTTGGCGGACCGTAGAGGCGAGTGCCGTTAGCGAGCGGCGCCAGCGATGGCCGCGAGGGCACACGAGGGGGTGGGTGGCCGGCACCACGCCCGGCCGCCTTTGTCTCCCCGGTGGCGATGTTCACGCACCGCACCGGGTACTCGTTTGAGGCCGAATCGACCTAGGGGGAGGCCCAGGACCGGTTCAGATAATCGCCACTGGGCGTTGGCCGTGAGCGGGAATCGAACTCGGGGTCGCCAGGTTCATAGTGCAGCGCGCTAACCGCTACACTATCGCTCCCCAAACACACAGAGACACACACACACAGACACACACAGAGACACACACACACAGACACACAGACACACACAGACACACACAGACACACAGACACACACAGACACACACAGACACACACACAGACACACACAGACACACACACAGACACACACAGAGACACACACAGACACACAGAGACACACATACACACAGACACACACAGAGACACACAGAGACACACAGACACACACAGACACACACAGAGAAACACAGAGACACACACAGACACACACACAGAGACACACACAGAGACACACACACAGACACACACACAGACACACACACAGACACACACAGACACACACACAGAGACACACACAGATACACACACAGACACACACACAGACACACACAGAGACACACACACAGAGACACACACACAGAGACACACACAGAGACACACACACAGAGACACACACACAGACAAACACAGAGACACACAGAGACACACACAGACACACACACAGAGACACACACACAGAGACACACACACAGAGACACACACAGACACACACAGAGACACACACACAGACAAACACAGAGACACACAGAGACACACACAGACACACACACAGAGACACACACACACAGAGACACACACACAGAGACACACACACAGAGACACACACAGACACACACAGAGACACACAGACACACACACACAGACACACACACACAGAGACTCCGCCCACCTCTGTGATGTCCTCCATGTAGCGCCGCCCCCCACGGTTGGAATCGGCGCTCACGATCAGCTTCAATGGGCTCGACATGGTGCAACCTTAACACACACACACAGACAGACACATACAGACACACAGAGACACACACACATACACACACACAGACACACACACAGAGACACACACACAGACACACACACAGACACACACACACAGACACACACACAGATACACAAACACAGATACACACAGACACACACACACAAACACACACACACAACAACCTGTGTCTCTGTGTGTGTGTGTCTGTGTGTGTCTCTGGTGCAACCTTACCCCACACATACACACACAATAACCTGTGTGTGTCTGTGTGTGTGTTTGTGTGTGTGTCTCTGTGAGTCTGTGTGTGTCTGTGTGTCTCTGTGTGTGTCTGTGTGTGTCTGTGTGTGTGTCTCTGGTGCAACCTCACCCCCCACACACACACAACAACCTCTGTGTGTCTGTGTGTGTGTCTCTCTGTGTGGCTGTGTGTGTGTCTGTGTGTGTGTGTCTCTGGTGCAACCTCACCCCACACACACAACCACCTCTGTGTCTGTGTGTGTGTGTCTGTGTGTGTCTGTGTCTCTGTGTGTGTGTGTCTGTGGTGCAACCTTACCCCACACACACAACCTGTGTGTCTGTGTGTGTGTGTCTCTTGTGCAACCTCACCCCACACACACAACCTGTGTGTGTGTCTCTGTGTGTCTGTGTCTGTCTGTGTGTGTGTCTCTTGTGCAACCTCACCCCACACACACACACAACCTGTGTGTCTGTGTGTGTGTGTATGTCTGTGTGTGTGTAGTCGTGCTCTCACTGCGGGCTACTCACAACACTGATGACAAATGTCTCCGTGACTACCACGTTTTTGCCATCGTAAAATGACAGATTAATAATAAACAAAAATTAGGTTAATAATGAAAAATGACAGATTAATAATAAACACAAATTAGGTTAATAATGAAAAATGACAGATTAATGACAGACTCATAATGAACAATGACAGATTAATAATGAAAACCACAGACTAATCATGGAAAATGACAGATTAATAATAAACAGAAAAGCCTTAAAGCCCTAAGCGTGTTGTGGTGGCAGCAGCAGCAGTCACGAGACACACCACGTGACGTTGCCGGGGCAAGCCAGGGCAAGCCAGGGCAACACACGCCTCACACCACACACACAGCCTCACACTACACACAGCCTCACAGTACACACACAGCCTCACACTACACACACACAGCCTCACACTACACACAGCCTCACACTACACACACAGCCTCACACTACACAGCCCACACCACACACAGCCTCACACTACACACACACAGCCTCACACTACACACAGCCTCACACCACACACAGCCTCACACTACACACAGACTCACACCACACACAGCCTCACACTACACACACACAGCCTCACACCACACACACAGCCTCACACTACACAACGTGACGTCACCACGACGCTTGTGCCAGGCTAGGTGCACATTGAGGCAGTCACGTGGTGTGTCGAACGCCCGCTGGCAGGAGGTCACGGGGCAGACCCAGCAGGTGCCACGGGTGACCGAGATGAGTGGCTGATGCACCACCTGTGCCCCCTACTGTGCCAACCTGCTGTGCTTTAGCCACCCGGCGCTCCGCTCGTTGTTCTGAGCGTCGCTTCTCCACCCTTCGTTGTTGTTGGAGGGCGACTGCCTCCAACTACCCAGCAGCAGCAGCGTCCTTCACGAGCCTCCTCCACAGAGGTCACACTCCACACACACTCACTACCCCACAAAGCCCCGCCCCTCAAGGCTCCGCCCCCGCCCACAGCCCCGCCCACAGCCCCGCCCACAGCCCCACCCACAGCCCCGCCCACAGCCCCGGTGCGTGACAGATGGAGGCTGCTGTTGTGTTCAGCTTGCAGGAGGAGAATCCCAAGAGCTGTGAAGCCTCTACAGGGAGCGTTTCCACGTCGCCGTGAAGATCTTTTAACAAACTCCCGAGCACAAGAAAGCTCATCCCGATCGAGTCGCTCACGTGTCCTGAAGAGATGTGAGCCACTCTCAAAGGGAACGCCGGTCTCATTTACACACCGACCCCCCTGGTTCCATCTGTGGGGGGCTAATGCCCCCCTCCACACTCCCCATTAGGTGGGGGGGGACTGATCTCCCCCTCCCCACTCCCCACTAGGTGGGGGGGGGGCTGATCTTCCCCTCCCCCCTCCCCCGCGAGCGGGTGGGGTGACATCAGCACCCCTCCACCCCCCCCACTCGCCGCTGGCGGCTGCTCAGAGTTAATTATTTATTTATACTAAGCCGTTGTGTCAACAGCCAACGGGCGCTGGACGGCCCTCCCCCACCCACGTGACCCCCCCACCCACGCGCGCGACCACCCACGCGCGTGGGTGCGGGCAGCCGTAGTAGGGTAGTTTAATATGCACGCGCTGGGTAAGCAATTAATTAATTAATCTCTGCACGCGCTCGGTAAGCACTTAATTAATTAATCTCTGCGCGCTCGCTTACGGTGAAAGTCAAACGTCCCTCTGTTTAATTATTTATTTACGGGTGCCTATGCTGATTAAAGCCACCCACACACACGCACAGCGTGGTACGCCGATCGCTGTCCCACCGCTCTTCACAAAGATCCCCCATATAGCCTTAACAGACTGTAGGGGCAAGTGCTGTTAGCGAGCAGCACCTATGAAGGCCGTAACCGCTCTTCACACAT
This sequence comes from Petromyzon marinus, assembly GCF_048934315.1. Classification (NCBI taxonomy): domain Eukaryota; kingdom Metazoa; phylum Chordata; class Hyperoartia; order Petromyzontiformes; family Petromyzontidae; genus Petromyzon; species Petromyzon marinus. Next base: position 1,184,645 of record NW_027422651.1, on the reverse strand, counting down.
GCACACACACGCACACCGTCGTACGCCGATCGCTGTCCCACCGCTCTTCACACACACACACACGCACACACATGCGTCACAAAGTCAGTAGTCTGCGCTAAGATTTTTTTCCCGTGTATGTCCCCCTCCAGCCAGCAGCAGCCCTTCCTCCTCTCTCACCTACCCGTCTCAGAGTGCGTCCACCGCCTGAGCCCGAGCCGACCGAACTGACCTCCTTTGTCCGTGTCCGCCGCTCACCTCTGCGGCCGCTGCCGCCGCTGCCCAACGGGGCCGAGGGAGATGTTCTCTCTCTCTCGCCTTGGGGGACTTTGTCTCGTCGATCGCTCTCAGCTCCACCCTGCGGGCGTCCCGAGCGCGGACCCTGAGGACGGCTAACTTGTCTCCCGCCACCGCCGCCGCTCCAGAAGGACTCTGCCACAAATTCTCCCTCCTGCACCACCCTTATATATGTCCCAAGCCCCTTAACTCCGCCCCCCACCCCCCCCCCCCGGGTCATGTGACATCATCCTGCGCATCCAATCGAATCCTCTTTGCGGCCGTTAGGAGCGCTCTGGCCGTTGGGGATGGGAGGAGGGGGTGGTCGCGTCATCCACCCCCCTCCCCATTGTCCCTCTCTCTGTGTGTCTACTTATTATCGGCCTGTTGCTTTAACCCTCCCAGCCCGCTGTTTACTCTGACGCTGGGTGCTGGATGAAGTTCCCACCACCCCCCCACGTGTTGTGTATGCTTCATCGCGGCCGGCCTGTAAAGCTCTAAGCTCTATGCCCCCCTTTTTTGTGGGGGGAGGGCGCCACATAATCCTGTCTGGGGGGGGCTCGGAAAATTTCCTGGTCCGGGGAAGCCGTGGAACGTCCCCGCTAGTGGGGTCCTCGGATGAAAACCCATCGTACCACGTGATCCCTGCTAGTGGGGTCTTCGGGTGAAAACCCATCATACCACGTGATCCCTGCTAGTGGGGTCCTCGGGTGAAAGCCCATCGTACCACATGATCCCTGCTAGCGGGGTCCTCGGGTGAAAACACATCGTACCACGTGATCCCTGCTAGCGGAGTCCTCGGGTGAAAACCCATCGTACCACGTGATCCCTGCTAGTGGGGTCTTCGGGTGAAAACCCATCGTACCAAGTGATCCCTCCTCGAGACCCTAGGGGGGTGCATGCGAGTGTTTAGTGGGGGCGTGCGTGCGTTCGTGGGGGGGGGGAGGCCGAGCTGCCCCGCTCCGGTGGCACCACACATCACGTCTTCCAATGCCAAACGAATCTTGTTCAGGGGCCTATAGCTTGGCCCCTGATCTAAGAGAGAATTAGACTGCTACGCGCTGAACTAGATCACGCGGACGAGACACTCTGGAAATCGCACTTAACAATGACGGGGGGGAAATAAAATGTCTACGTCTGATTGGGAACGTGTAGATAACGTGTCAGCTGAATGTAAAGATAACCTGATTTCCAAGTTCAACCTCCTTTCCAAGAAGAAGTCAGATCAACACGTTAAAAAGTTTGACGTTGACGAGGTTGTTATTAATCTTGAGTAATAGCCCTATTTGCAATGGTCTGAAGCCGGCTTTGGCTAACGGTTAAACTTTGTAGTCACCACAAACACAAACCAGCGGATGATATCGTTGCCCAGGTCCATGTCGCTCTTAAGGGTTTGGGGACACGTGGCTGCAGACGCGACAAGATCTGAGATCGCTGCAACCCTCAAGAGCGCTAAGATGCCAGCCAGCAACGTCAGTAAGGATGAGCGTTTTGAATCAGAAAGGGTTTTATTCGCCATGTAAGTTCACACCGACACGGAATTTACTTTGGCAGGATGGTGCATACATTCAACATATAGGAATCTAAAATCTTAAATAAGTTTTAAACAAGTCTTACTATAATAAGGGTTAAAAGTCTAACACCAAGGGGCTGAAGTATATAAAATTAAATAAATATCGAATATAAAATAGCTTTAAGATATAATTTAAAAATAAAAAATACAATTAGGGTAACATAGTTAATATCGGTAAGGTGTCATTCTGTAGATCAAATGTTAAAAACAGTGTTAGCCCTTGGCCTTGTTTAACAGGCCAGCAGCAGATGGGAAGAAACTGTTTTTATGGCGTGAGGTTTTGGTCCTGATGGACCGAAGTCTTCTGCCGGAGGGGAGTAGCTGAAACAGAGAGTGTCCAGGGTGGGAGAAATCGGCCATAATCTTCCTCGCTCGCCTCATGGACCTTGTCGTGTGCAGGTCCTCGAGGGTTGGTAGATTGCAGGCAATTACCTTCTCAGCAGTGTGGATGATACGCTGCAGTCTGCTCTTGTCCTTGGCAGTGGCAGCAGCATACCAGACGGTTATGGAGGAGGTGAGGATGGATTCAATGATCGCTGTATAGAATTGCACCATCATTGTCTTTGGCAGGTTGAATTTCTTCAGCTGCCGTAGAAAGTACATCCTCTGTTGAGCTTTCTTGGTGAGGGAGCTGATGTTCAATTCCCACTTAAGGTCCCGGGAGAGAATAGTGCCCAGGAAGCGGAAGGACTCTACAATTTTGACTGGGGAGTTTAACAGGGTGATGGGGGTGAGTGGTGCTGTATTCTTCCTGAAGTCCACAACCATCTCAACTGTCTTTAGAGCATTTAGCTCTAAGTTGTTCTGGCTACACCAGGTCACCAGATTGTCAGCTTCCCACCTATAGTCAGACTCATCCCCACCAGAGATCAGCCCAATGAGGGTGGTGTCATCCGCAAACTTCAATAGTTTGACGGACAAATGATTGGAGGTGCAGCTGTTGGTATACAGGGAGAAGAGCAGAGGGGAAAGGACGCAGCCCTGAGGAGTTCCGGTGCTGATGGACCTGGAGTCAGAGACTTGTGTTCCCAGCTTAACGCACTGCTTCCTGTCAGACAGGAAGTCTGTGATCCATTTACAGGTGGTGTATGGCACGTTCAGCTGGAAGAGCTTGTCCTGAAGCAGGGCAGGGATGATGGTGTTGAAGGCAGAGCTGAAGTCCACAAACAGGATCCTGGCGTAGGATGCTGTGGCGTCCAGATGCTGTAGGGTGAAGTGGAGGGCCATGTTAACTGTATCGTCCACAGACCTGTTGGCTCTGTAGGCAAACTGAAGGGGGTCCAGGAGAGGGTCTGTGATGGCTTTGAGGTGTGCCAGGACCAGGCGCTCAAAAGACTTCATTACCACAGATGTAAGGGCGACCGGTCTGTAATCATTTAGTCCTGTTGGCCTTAGCTTTTTGGGCACAGGGATGATGGTGGAGGACTTGAGACAGGCTGGTACATGGCATGTCTCCAGGGAGGTGTTAAAGATGTTGGTGAACACCGGAGACAGCTGGTCAGCGCAGTGCCTGAGGGTGGCTGGAGAGACAGAGTCTGGCCCGGCTGCTTTGCGTGGATTCTGCCTCTTGAAAAGTCTATTAACTTCTCCCTCATGAAGGGAGATAGTCGTCTCTGTAGTATTGGTGGGGGATGGGGCCTCTTGGGTCGGAAGGGGTGGTTCAGGACAGTCCAATTGTCTTTCAAATCTACAGTAGAACTCGTTCAGGTCGTTGGCTAGGCGGGAGTCGTTAGTGGTGTGGGGGGCTCTGGGTTTGTAGTTGGTGATCTGCCTGAGCCCTCTCCAGACAGAAGCAGCGTCTTTTGTAGAGAACTGGTGTTTTAGTCTCTCTGAGTACAGTCGTTTAGCCTCTCTCACCGCTTTGCTAAACCTGTTCTTCGACTCCTTGAATCTGTCTCTATCTCCACTCCTAAATGCTTCCTCCTTCTCCAACCTCAACCTTCTGAGCTTTGCTGAGAACCAGGGCTTATTGTTGTTAAAGTTCACCCTGGTACGTGTTGGGATACAGCAGTCCTCACAGAAGCTGATGTAGGACGTCGCAGCCTCTGTGAGTTCATCCAGACTATTGGTAGCAGTCGTGAACATATCCCAGTCAGTACAATCTAAGCACGCCCGCAAATCTTCCACAGCCTCACTGGTCCACTGTTTAGATGTCCTCACAGCAGGTTTACAGAGTTTTAGTTTCTGCCTGTATGCAGGAATCAGGTGGACCATGGCATGGTCAGAGTGTCCTAGTGCTGCTCGGGGGACGGCGTGGTAGGCTCTACTGACTGTAGTGTAGCAGTGATCCAGAGTGTTCCCTTCTCTGGTTGGGCATTTAATGAATTGTATGTATTTGGGGAGTTCGTGGCTGAGATTACCTTTGTTAAAGTCGCCAAGTACGATAACCAACGAATCTGGATTTGCTCGCTCCACACTCAGAATCTGATCGGCGAGCATGCGTTGGGCCTCTTTAACCTGAGGACAAGGCGGCAAATAAACTCCGACCAAAATGAGCGACGCGAACTCGCGAGGCGAGTAAAACGGTTTACAGGTTATAAAAATTGATTCAAGGAGTGGAGAACAATGTTGCAGAATCACTGTGACATCTACACACCAGCCACTGTTAATGTAAAAACAAATACCACCGCCTTTCGTCTTGCCGGAGAGTGCTATGTCACGATCCGATCTTACAAGATGGAATCCTGCTAGTTGTAGCGAAGTGTCCGGAATCAAATCACACAGCCATGTTTCCGTGAAGCACAATGTAGAAGCTGAAAGAAAGTCTTTGTTTTTTACCATCAGTAGCTGAAGTTCATCCATTTTGTTGTTGAACGTACATTGGAGAGGAAAAAGCTCGGCAGCACTGTTCGGATTCCGCGTCTGCGTAGCCGTACTAGAGCCCCCGACCGTTTACCCCTTGGGCGGCGTTTCGTTGCTTGAGCAAAGCCTAGCGCGGCATTGACTAGAATGCCTACTAATTCTGCCGCTGGAAGCAGAAAAGTAGGAATTAAATCCACAGGAGTTGTTTCCCTGATATTTAAAAGTTCGTCTCTTGTTAGAGAACTCCGAAAATCTTGGCAAAACACTGAATTGACAGACAAAACAAGACAAAACAGGGCGCACCGACCGGCTGAGGCTACCATCATCAGCGCCATCTTCGCACCAGCACGGGTGTGCTGAACAGCACGCCCCTCTCACCAGCACGGGTGTGATGAATAGTAGGCCTCTCTCACCAGCACGGGTGTGTTGAACAGCAGGCCCCTCTCACCAGCACGGGTGTGTTGAACAGCAGGCCCCTCTCACCAGCACGGGTGTGTTGAACAGCAGGCCCCTCTCACCAGCACGGGTGTGTTGAACAGCAGGCCCCTCTCACCAGCACGGGTGTGTTGACCAGCAGGCCCCTCTCACCAGCACGGGTGTGCTGAACAGTAGGCCCCTCTCACCAGCACGGGTGTGTTGAACAGCAGGCCCCTCTCACCAGCACGGGTGTGCTGAACAGTAGGCCCCTCAACACAAGTGTGCTGAACAGCAGGCCTCTCTCACCAGCACGGGTGTGCTGAACAGCAGGCCTCTCTCACCAACACGGGTGTGCTGAACAGTAGGCCCCTCAACAGCAGGCCCCTCTCACCAGCACGGGTGTGCTGAACAGCAGGCCCCTCAACACGGGTGTGCTGAACAGCAGGCCTCTCTCACCAGCACGGGTGTGCTGAACAGCAGGCCTCTCTCACCAACACGGGTGTGCTGAAAAGCAGGCCCCTCAACACGGGTGTGCTGAACAGCAGGCCTCTCTCACCAGCACGGTTGTGCTGAACAGCAGGCCCCTCTCACCAACACGGATGTGATGAACAGCAGGCCCCTCTCACCAGCACGGGTGTGCTGAACAGCAGGCCCCTCAACACGGGTGTGTTGAACAGCAGGCCCCTCTCACCAGCACGGGTGTGCTGAAAAGCAGGCCCCTCAACAGCAGGCCTCTCTCACCAGCGCAGGTGTGCTGAACAGCAGGCCTCTCAACAGCAAGCCTCTCTCACCAGCAAGGGTGTGCTGAACAACAGGCCCCTCAACACGGGTGTACTGAACAGCAGGCCTCTCTCACCAGCACGGGTGTGATGAACAGCAGGCCTCTCTCACCAGCACGAGTGTGTTGAACAGCAAGCCCCTCTCAAGACAAAACTGGACAAAACAGGGCGCACCAACCGGCCGAGGCTGCCATCATCGGCGCCATCTTGGCAGTAAATAAATACATGTATAATCTCAATTGAAAAAGAGAGATGATATCGTGATCCTCTCAGCCGATAAGGGCAATGCCACGGTCATCATGGACAAAATCACATAGAACAATAACAATTCAGGAGCTACTTAATGATGGTAGCTACACAAACAATTTAAAGAGATCCCACCAACAGCCTCGTTACAAAAACGAACAGCATCATCACTGATTCAGCTTCATTAATTGAACAGACCAAAACGGTTTTCCTTAAAACCTTCTGCTGCTAGACCACCCAGATTATATGGCTTACCAAAAATCCATAAAGAAGGTACACCACTCCGTCCCATCGTCTCCACCATTGGCTCACCCACCTACGAACTGGCCCGATATCTGAGACCTTCAGCCATTCACTGGTAAGACCACCTCTTCTGTACTTAACTCAGCTCACCTGGTATCGTCAATGAAAGACATCTCACTGTTCCCAGGTGACTTACTCGTCAGTTTCGATGTAGTTTCTTTGTTCACCAAAGTTCCTGTGCCCGATACCCATTGCAATCATTGAGGATTTGGTCCAACGAGGATTGAATGCCGATGTACCGGTCCTGGCGAGACACTGCCTCACCAATACTCACCCGGAATGGAACATTCGACAAACAAGTTGAAGGCACCCCTATGGGTTCTCCCTTATTACCGGTTGTGGCCAATGTTTTCATGGAAAATTTTTGAGACGGACGCCATCCAGGCATCCACTCTACGTCCGTCCTTGTGGAAGAGCTATGTGGATGACACGTTTGTCATCTGGCCACATGGCCGACCGGCTCAAAATAAAATTCCTCAACCACATCAATTCCATAAACCCAGCCATCAAATTCACCACGGAGGTAGAAACGGATGGCATGCTACCTTTCTTGTATGTCTCAATCAAAGAGAGACCAGATGGCTCAATGAGCCATTCTGTCTAAAGGAGAGTAACCCAGACTGACGGCTACCTAAAACCCGAATCCCAGCACCATCCATCCCGGAAGAATTTCCTCGTCAAAACGCTACACCACAGAGCTCAGTGCATCTCCGGCCACGAACGCCTGACCAGTGAACTCAAAACACGTACACCAAGCCCTCAAGGCGAATGGATTGTCTGACTACACAATCCGCAAAGTAGTGGTACCCCAAACTTTCGCAGTTCTTAAAAATTCTCTTTTCACACCATCAATATGTAAACTCCCCCCCCCCCCCCCCCCGCGCCAACCGGCATGTGCACCCGCATGTACACCATTCATCATGATAAGTCGGCCAATCAAATGCTATTTTTTTACGCTAATTCCTTTGTCAAGGCACCTTGTTTCCTCGCACACAGCTTAAAGGTCGCGGTCTGAGCGTGGCTGTGTTTCACTCCAGCTCTGTCCTCGAGACAGCCCGGTCCCTTCACCTGATGAAGGCCGCTTGTGTTGTGGCCGAAACGTCGTGATTTTTGTTGTTTTATTTTTTTAACCTACGTGACTTTACCGAATAGAACCAAAGAGTACGTGAGGAAGGAGCCATCTGAGGATCCAATAAAAACCATCACCTTGCCATACATAGCAGGGGTAACCAAAAGGATTTCCAAAATCATGAACAAACACAAGATCCAGGTACGATTTAACACAGTACATAAAATTCGCGATCTGATCCCATCTGTGAAAGACAAGATTCCTGACATGCAATATCCCGGCGTCTACAAACTAAGCTGTGTCTGCAGTTACATTGGGGAAACTAAGCGACGTGTCTCAGACCGTGTTCGTGAGCAGAAGGCAGATTTGGTAACACGGTAGGACCAACGCTTCTACCGTGGCTGATGATTATTTTAATACTACGGCTGGCTCACACGAAGTTGATTTCTCTAAGACGATGGCCATCAACAAAGATTCGTTCATGAAGCCATCCATATACACAGCAGACACAATTTCAACCTGTGTATAGTGTAGTGTATGGTGTAGTGTATAGTGTATAGTGTAGTGCAGTGGTTCTTAACCTGGGTTCGATCGAACCCCAGGGGTTCGGTGAGTCGATCTCAGGGGTTCGGCAGAGCCCCCGCCACGGAGGTCCGGACACACTTGAATTATTGTGTAAATTTGTGATGACACACACGGCCCGCTTGGCCATCACTGGCTGCAGATGATCATGCTACACTGCTTGGCCAATCAGCGCTGCGGGGAATTTAGTGCGTACTCAGTAGTCAACGTGTGACTGTTGTTGTCGTACGTCGTGTGATTTCTTTAATATTTTATCCATACTATGTCGGGCAAAAGAAGAAAGTGGTCGGACGAATATGTACAACATGGATTCTCATGTATCACGGAACGTGATGGGAGTGAGCGTCCTATCTGCATGATTTGCAACGCCAAGTTGAGCAACTCTAGTCTTGCACCGGCAAAACTAAAGGAACACTTCTTGAAGCTGCATGGAGACGGGGAATACAAGAACACAACACTTGCTGAATTCAGGGTGAAGAGAGCCAGATTCGATGAAAGGGCCACTCTGCCTGCTCTTGGATTTGTACCTGTTAACAAACCGATTCTGACAGCATCGTACGAAGTTGCTTACCTGATCGCAAAGCAGGGCAAGCCACACACCATTGGTGAAACACTTGTGAAACCAGCTGCATAAAAGATGGCGAATCTGATACTCGGAACAGCGGCCGAAGGTAAATTATCACAAATTCCCCTTTCAAATGACACCGTCAGTGACAGAATAGAAGACATGAGTAAAGACATCTTGGCTCAAGTAGTCGCGGATCTGATTTCAAGCCCGGCAAAATTCAGCCTTCAACTCGACGAAACCACAGACGTTTCTGATCTAAGCCAGCTTGCTGTTTTTGTACGCTATGTGAAAGACGACATGATAAAAGAAGAGTTTTTATTTTGTAAGCCTCTTACAACAACAACGAAGGCAGCCGATGTGAAGAAGCTTGTGGATGACTTCTTCAGAGACAACAATCTTTCATGGGATATGGTTTCTGCAGTTTGTACGGACGGAGTTCCAGTCATGCTGGGAAGAAAGTCTGGTTTTGGTGCGCTAGTAAAGGCCGATGCACCACACATCATTGTGACGCATTGTATTCTGCACAGGCATGCGTTGGCAACAAAAACCTTACCTCCAAAAATGGCAGAAGTATTAAAAACTGTGGTGGAATGTGTGAACTATGTGCGAAAAAGTGCTCTGAGGCACCGCATCTTCAGTGAGCTGTGTAAAGAAATGGGCTCTGAATTTGAGGTACTTCTGCTCCATTCTAATATTCGGTGGTTATCCCGGGGACAGGTGCTGAATCGTGTTTTTGCCATGCGTGTGGAATTAGCCCTGTTTTTGCAAGAGCACCAACACTGCCATGCAGATTGCTTCAAAAATCCTGAGTTCATTCTCATTTTAGCGTATATGGCTGATATATTCGCAGCTCTCAATCATCTCAATCAGCAGATGCAGGGTGGTGGAGTCAATATCATGGAAGCGGAAGAACACCTGAAGGCTTTTCAAAAAAAGCTACCGTTATGGAAACGACGAACAGAGAACAATAACTTCGCAAACTTCCCGCTTCTGGACGACTGTGCAAGTAAGATCGAAGATGTGTCTGGAATCGGAGATATTTCTGTATCCACGGAACTGAAGCAAACAATTGCTACGCACTTAGATGAGCTTGCAAAGTCTCTCGACGGATATTTCCCTACAAGAGAGTCATATCCAGCATGGGTGAGACAGCCGTTCACGTTTGCTGTTGAAACAGATGTCAATGATGAATTCCTCGACGAAATCATTGAAATTCAGCAGAGCCAGGTTCAACAGCAACTCTTCAGAACAACAACGCTCTCAACGTTTTGGTGTCGACAAATGAACAAGTATCCAGTTATTGCTAAGAAAGCCCTGGATTTTTTTATACCATTTGTTACAACATATCTTTGTGAGCAATCCTTTTCGAGGATGCTGGACATAAAAACGAAGAAAAGGAACAGACTTTGCTGTGAAAATGACATGAGAGTGGCACTTGCCAAGGTGAAGCCACGCATATCTGAACTGATCTCTCAAAGGCAACAGCAGAAGTCACATTGATTTCCAGGTATGTAATTTGTTGTGAGTTTATGCATTGTGTTGGTTTTATTCTTTGAACAAGGTAATGTTCATGCACGGCTCATTTTGTGTACCAGTAAAAAACATATCTATGTCTTGAATTTGAAAAAAAATCACATTTTATTTTTCACTAAAGAGGGGTTCGGTGAATGCGCATATGAAACTGGTGGGGTTCGGTACCTCCAACAAGGTTAAGAACCACTGGTGTAGTGTATAGTGCAGTGTATCGTGTAGTGTATAGTAGTGTATAGTGTAGTGTGTAGTGTACAGTGTATTGTATAGTGTAGTGTATAGTGTAATGTATAGTGTAGTGTATAGTGTAGTGTAGTACACTAGCACATCACACTGGTGGGTTAGCGAGCCAAGCAACAACATTTGCACTCTGGACACCGTGACATTTCGCCAGCAATCACAACAACCAGCTTCGTCAGGCGACAGCCACATTTGTGCATTTATTCATTCACACAATCTAACCCGGCTGATATCGGCTCGCCGAAAACCAACAGCGTCAAACTACGAAAGTGCCGCGGCATCGTGGGAGCGGCCGATGAAACTGGCCGGGTTCGGGGAGAAATAAAAAAACCGGGACGCTGACGTGGCGCACGAAGGCTCACGGCGTTGTACGCGCCATCGTGACGCCGCTTGTCGCCCCGGTAAAACAATAATATAAACACGCGGAACTCCCTCTCGGTGCCGGACGTCGTGACGGACCGTGCCGATTTCGCCGCTCGTTGACCCCCGGCCACGCGAAGGCGAATTTAAATTCTCCCCCCACCCCCCCACCCCCCTCTCACCTGGCTCCCTGGCACCACGCCCAGTCGCCTCCCGTCCAGCGGCACACCAACGCCGGGGGAAAGCGCTGGGAGGTGAGAGACCGTCGCGAAGACTAAAATAAAATAACAAAAAACTGCGTCCGGTAACAGAGAGCTCGTAAAACAAAATTCCCACCCCCAAAAAAAAGTGAAAAGCCAAACTCGGGGCACCGATTGTAACCGGCACGAGGCAAATATCCCCCAATGCTGAAAAACATCGCTCAGTTGGGATCATCTGGAACAGCATCTTTTACAGATGGAACTAAATCACGGATTTTATGTACTGTGTTGAATCGGACCTGGATCTTGTGTTTATTCAGGATTTTGGAGATCTTTTTAGTGACCCCTGCAATGTAGGGTAAGGTGATGGTTCAACACAGTACATAAAATCCGTGATTTAGTTCCATCTGTAAAAGATGCTGTTCCAGACATACAGTACCCGGGCGTTTACAAACTAAAGTGCCTCTGTGGTAGTAGCTACATTGGAGAAACCAAAAGACATATCTCGGACCGCATCCGCGAACATAAAGCAGACTTGAAACACGGTAGGGCGAACTCCTCTGCCGTGGCAGATCACTGTTATAATTCAGTGGGCTCACATGACATTGACTTCTCCAAGACGGAGGTTCTTTGCAAACCAACCGGCTACCATGAGAGATTCGTTCATGAGGCCATTCACATATACAAGCACAGAGACAATTTCAACCGAGAAGATGGATTCAGGCTTAGTAACCACTGGAAAGATGTTTTAAATCATTTCTGTTCTTAATTGTATTTTTACGATGACCTTCAGACCGCAGCTCTTTCGCCAGCATTGCCTCTTAATTCCTCTCACACCACGGTTAATGGTATAGTTTTACAACATGGAGTATACTAGGGCCTCGCAGCTGTCTCTCTCCCCCTCCTCTGTTCCGACCATGGACGAACTCGTCCGTCTGAATGGGGCCCGTAGCTATCCGTGGTGCTGAAATTTGAGGGTAAGAATCCACCCATTTTTTCGCCATATAGCATTGTGATATATAACGACTTATTGTTGGTAGCTTAGCTGATTGGAGAATATAGAGTTTATTGATAACATGAAGGTCATTTATATTTTAGTTTGTATTGGTTCACTATATAGTACTGTGAATAGCTCAGATGTGTAGTCATTTCTGTGACCAGTCACTAGCTAATCACTCAGTTATTTCAATGCTAAATTCGCCTAGTTATTTCAATGCTAAATTCTCCTGTTTGATTTGTACTAAGTGCCTCGGTGAATGTGTATGCTCTGACTTTAACGTAGCTGTTTCTGTAGCAGCTACAAGCTAATCACTCAGCTATTTCAATGCTAAATTCTATGCTAATTCCATTGTCAAGGGGTGCCTCTGTGGATGTGTATGCCTTAACTTAGCTATTTCAATGCTAAATTCTATGCTAATTCCTTTAACAATGGGTGCCTCTGCGGATGTGTATGCTTTAACTTTTAACATAGCTATTTCTGTGACCAGCCACAAGCTAATCATTCAGCCATTTCAATGCTAAATTATATGCTAATTCCTTTGTCAAGGCGCTTTGTTCCTCTCACACAGCTTAAAGGCCGTGATCTGAACGTGGCTCTTTCACTCCAGCGCTGTCCTACCAGACAGTCTCGCCCCTTCACCTGATGAAGGCCGCTTGTGTTGTGGCCGAAACGTCGTGAGAATATTATTGTGTTATTTTATTTTATCAATTTATTATTTTATTCTCATTCTACGTGACTTTACCGAAAGAACCAAACAAGATGAATCATTGCAGTCACGAAAGCTTTAAATCGAAATTCAGTTGGGATCAAACAACAACAACAAATCTTCTTGGTTCTTTCGGGGGGGGTTCACCCGCTCGCGAAGCGACAAGCCCCGGCGTTGCCCCGGCAACCACGGCAAGATGGGGCGCGGCAAGGTGGAGCACGGCAAGGTGGAGCACGGCAAGGTGGAGCACTCTCGCTCCTCCCCCCCCCCACCCCGAGCCGCTTCTCAAAAATCTTCCTCCCTCGCCTCGTCGTCATCTTCGTCTTTGAAAACCTGCGGGGGTCGGAATAAATTAGAGAGACGGTGACCGACCCCACCCACCCCCCCCCTGGGGTGGCCAGAAGCGGATCGCTCACTCAGCCTAAGCAGGAGCATCGGTGATGTGGGCGGACACTCGCTCACCGCTCGCTCGCTCACCGCTCACCGCTCGCTCGCTCACCGCTCACCGCTCGCTCACCGCTCACTCACCACCCACCCCTCCTCACCGCGTAGTCGTAGCTTCCAGCTCCGCTGTCTTGGTGCTGAGGCTGCGGTGGCAACTCGTGCAGCCCTTCATCCGCCTTGTTGCCACTCTCTAGCGTTAGCAACTACACACGGAGCATCCCCACAACACGCACAGTGTGTGGTGAATCTGTGGGTCTCTGTGTGTGGTGAGTCTGTGGGTCTCTGTATGGTGAGTCTGTGGGTCTCTGTGTGGTGAGTCTATGGGTCTCTGTGTGGTGAGTCTGTGGGTCTCTGTGTGTGGTGAGTCTATGGGTCTCTGTATGGTGAGTCTGTGGGTCTCTGTGTGGTGAGTCTATGCGTCTCTGTGTGAGTAGTCTATGGGTGACTGTGTGAGTAGTCTATGGGTGTCTGTGTGAGTAGTCTATGGGTCTCAGTGTGAGTCTATGGGTCTCTGTGTGATGAGTCTATGGGTCTCTGTGTGAGTAGTCTATGGGTGTCTGTGTGAGTAGTCTATGGGTGTCTGTGTGAGTAGTCTATGGGTCTCAGTGTGAGTCTATGGGTCTCTGTGTGAGTAGTCTATGGGTGTCTGTGTGATGAGTCTATGGGTCTCTGTGTGAGTAGTCTATGGGTGACTGTGTGAGTAGTCTATGGGTGTCTGTGTGAGTAGTCTATGGGTCTCAGTGTGAGTCTATGGGTCTCTGTGTGATGAGTCTATGGGTCTCTGTGTGAGTAGTCTATGGGTGTCTGTGTGATGAGTCTATGGGTCTCTGTGTGAGTAATCTATGGGTCTCTGTGTGAGTAGTCTATGAGTGTCTGTGTGAGTAGTCTATGGGTCTCTGTGTAAGTAGCCTATGGGTCTCTTTGTGAGTAGTCTATGGGTGTCTGTGTGAGTAGTCTATGGGTGTCTGTGTGAGTAGTCTATGGGTCTCTGTGTAAATATTCTATGGGTGTCTGTGTGAGTAGTCTATGGGTCTCTGTGTGAGTCTATGGGTCTCTGTGTGAGTAGTCTATGGGTCTCTGTGTGAGTAGTCTATGGGTGTCTGTGTGAGTAGTCTATGGGTCTCTGTGTGAGTAGTCTATGGGTGTCTGTGTGAGTAGTCTATGGGTGTCTGTGTGAGTCTATGGGTCTCTGTGTGAGTAGTCTATGGGTGTCTGTGTGAGTAGTCTATGGGTGTCTGTGTGAGTAGTCTATGGGTCTCTGTGTGAGTAGTCTATGGGTGTCTGTGTGAATAGTCTATGGGTCTCTGTGTGAGTAGTCTATGGGTGTCTGTGTGAGTAGTCTATGGGTGTCTGTGTGAGTCTATGGGTCTCTGTGTGAGTAGTCTATGGGTGTCTGTGTGAGTAGTCTATGGGTGTCTGTGTGAGTAGTCTATGGGTCTCTGTGTGAGTAGTCTATGGGTGTCTGTGTGAGTAGTCTATGGATCTCTGTGTGAGTAGTCTATGGGTGTCTGTGTGAGTAGTCTATGGGTGTCTGTGTGAGTAGTCTATGGGTTTCTGTGTGAGTAGTCTATGGGTCTCTGTGTGAGTAGTCTATGGGTGTCTGCGTGAGTAGTCTATGGGTCTCTGCATGATGAGTCTATGGGTCTCTGCGTGGGGCAGTGTCAATCCTCACCGATGACAGAGAGGTTGACCCTCCCCTCGAAGTTGTCGTGGGGAAAGGTGGCCACGTGGCAGAGGAAGAGGCCCCCGTCGCCAGCCCGCACGTCCAGCAGCTCCAGCGAGACATCGCCGGGAGGCCCCCCAACGCGGAACCGCAGTCGGCCCGCGAGGGACGAGTTGGAGTACGCCGTGCCGTGCAGCGGGCTGAGTGCGGCCAAATTGGCCCCCGCCCAGACGTTGCCACGGGAGGCCTTCAGCCAGTTGGCCTGCACCACCACCACGGCCGCACCCCACAGAACGCAGCGCAGCAGCGCCACCTTCTGGCCGACCACCGCCGTGACCTGGCCGTCCGTGTCGACACCCACACGAGGGACTGGGTGGGAAGACAACACAGAGACCCATAGACTACTCATAGAGACCCATAGACTACTCATAGAGACCCATAGACTACTCATAGAGACCCATAAACTACTCACACAGACACCCATAGACTACTCACAGAGACCCATAGACTACTCATAGAGACCCATAGACTACTCACGCAGAGTCCCATAGACGACTTAGAGACCGACAAGACTACTCACGCAGAGATCCATAGAGTACTCATAGAGACCCATAGACTATCCTCTTTGGTAATTTCGATAAAGTCACGTAGAATGAGAATAAAATAATAAATTGATAAAATAACACAATAATATTCTTACGACGTATCGGCCACAACACAAGCGGCCATCATCAGGTGAAGGGACGAGACTGTCTGGAGAACAGCGCTGGTCTGAGCGTGGCTGTGTTCGCTCCAGCGCTGTCCTCGTGTTCGCTCCAGCGCTGTCCTCCAGACAGTCTCGTCCCTTCACCTGATGAAGGCCGCTTGTGTTGTGGCCGAAACGTCGTGAGAATATTATTGTGTTATTTTATTTTATCAATTTATTTTATTCTCATTCTACGTGGTGACTTTACCGAAAGAACCAAAGATGAATCCTTGCAGTCACGAAAGCTTTAAATCGAAATCCATAGACTACTCATAGAAACTCATAGACTACTCACGCAGAGTCCCATAGACCACTCAGAGACCCACAAGACTACTCACACAGAGACCCATAGACCACTCATAGAGATCCACAAGACTACTCACACAGAGACCCACTTCACACGCACAAAAATACCTCTCACTCATTCACCCAGCCACCCACTCACCCACGGTGCTGTGTGGTGGAGGGACGGAGACACACGACAGTGGAGACCACTCCCCTGCCTTCCACCGTGGCAAGTCGGCTACCATTCTCACGCGGACGCAGTACTCATCCTCGCGTCCCGGCAGAAGCATCATTCGGTGTTGGTACCGGCATCCGATGAAGCGCTCCTGGCAGTAAGCATCATCATCATCAGTAGTAGCAGCAGTAGTAGTAGCAGAAACAGCATCATCATCAGTAGTAGTAGCATCATCAGTAGTAGTGTCATTGGTAGTATCATCATCATCAGTAGCAGCATCGCCACCCACCCACTCAACCACGCACATCTCCCGCCACAACCTCCCGACCCCCGTCACAACTCCCGCAATCTCTCACCGTGAGTTGAACGCCGCCTCTTGTCGAAATGTTAACCTGATGGTGGAACTTCACGTCGTGCGACACCAGCGCCCTCCACCTCCGCCCGACGGAGACCAACAACGACAGCTTCCGCACCTCCGGCTCTCCGTCGACCACCGCCTCCAACTCCCCAGCCACCCCAGGACCACCGTCATCACGGCGGTCATCGTCACCGCCGTCACGGTCATCGTCATCGCCGTCGTCGTTGTCGCTGTAGCCATCATCGTCGTTGTCTTCATCGTCACCCACAACACCGCACTCCTCATCCTCATCCTCACCACCATCGCCCTCCTCCTCCTCCTCCCCCCGCGTCAGTTTGTCGAGCCTCAGGGTGAACGACGGAGCGCTGAGCACAGCTGAGACACGGGAGAGGGGGGGTCATGGCGAGGGATGTTTGTGTGATCTCTCCCTGTCCTACAGAGTGAGTGAGTGAGTGGAGTTTGTGTGATCTCCCCCTGTCCTACAGAGCGTGTGAGTGGAGTTTGTGTGATCTCCCCCTGTCCTACAGAGTGTGTGGAGTTTGTGTGATCTCCCCCTGTTCTACAGAGTGTGTGAGTGGAGTTGGTGTGATCTCCCCCTGTCCTACAGAGTGTGTGGAGTTTGTGTGATCTCCCCCTGTCCTACAGAGTGAGTGAGTGGCGTTTGTGTGATCTCCCCCTGTTCTACAGAGTGAGTGTGAGTGGAGTTTGTATGATCTCCCCGTTCTACAGAGTGAGTGGAGTTTGTGTGATCTCCCCCTGTTCTACAGAGTGAGTGGAGTTTGTGTGATCTCTCGCTGTCCTACAGAGTGAGTGGAGTTTGTGTGATCTCCCCCTGTTCTACAGTGTGAGTGGAGTTTGTGTGATCTCCCCCTGTTCTACAGAGTGAGCGAATGGAGTTTGTGTGATCTCTCCCTGCCCTACAGAGTGAGTGAGTGGAGTTTGTGTGATCTCCCCCTGTCCTACAGAGTGAGTGAGTGGAGTTTGTGTGATCTCCCCCTGTGCTACAGAGTGAGTGAGTGGAGTTTGTGTGATCTCCCCCTGTCCTACAGAGTGAGTGGAGTTTGTGTGATCTCCCCCTGTTCTACAGAGTGAGTGGAGTTTGTGTGATCTCCCCCTGTTCTACAGAGTGAGTGAGTGGAGTTTGTGTGATCTCCCCCTGTCCTACAGAGTGAGTGAGTGGAGTTTGTGTGATCTCCCCCTGTTCTACAGAGTGTGTGAGTGGAGTTTGTGTGATCTCTCCCTTTCTTACAGAGTGAGTGAGTGGACTTTGTGTGATCTCCCCCTGTCCTACAGAGTGAGTGGAGTTTGTGTGATCTCCCCTTGTTCAACAGAGTGAGTGGAGTTTGTATGATCACCCCCTGTTCTACAGAGTAAGTGGAGTTTGTGTGATCTCCCCCTGTTCTACAGAGTGTGTGAGTGGAGTTTGTGTGATCTCCCCCTGTCCTACAGAGTGAGTGAGTGGAGTTTGTATGATCACCCCCTGTCCTACAGAGTGAGTGAATGGACTTCGTGTGATCTCCCCCTGTTTTATAGAGTGAGTGGAGTTTGTGTGATCTCCCCCTGTCCTACAGAGTGAGTGGAGTTTATGTGATCTCCCCCTGTCCTACAGAGTGAGTGAGTGGAGTTTGTGTGATCTCTCCCTGTTCTACAGTGTGTGAGTGGAGTTTGTGTGATCTCCCCCTGTCCTACAGAGTGTGTGGAGTTTGTGTGATCTCCCCCTGTTCTACAGTGTGAGTGGAGTTTGTGTGATCTCCCCCTGTCCTACAGAGTGTGTGGAGTTTGTGTGATCTCCCCCTGTCCTACAGAGTGAGTGGAGTTTGTGCGATCTCCCCCTGTTCTACAGAGTGTGTGAGTGGAGTTTGTGTGATCTCCCCCTGTCCTACAGAGTGTGTGAGTGGAGTTTGTGTGATCTCCCCCTTTCCTACAGAGCGAGTGGAGTTTGTGTGATCTCCCCCTGTCCTACAGAGTGAGTGTGTGGAGTTTGTGTGATCTCCCCCTGTTCTACAGAGTGAGTGGAGTTTGTGTGATCTCCCCCTGTCCTACAGAGTGAGTGGAGTTTGTGTGATCTCCCCCTGTCCTACAGAGTGAGTGAGTGGAGTTTGTGTGATCTCCCCCTGTCCTACAGAGTGAGTGAGTGGAGTTTGTGTGATCTCCCCCTGTCCTACAGAGTGAGTGAGTGGAGTTTGTGTGATCTCCCCCTGTCCTACAGAGTGTGTGAGTGGAGTTTGTGTGATCTCCCCCTGTCCAACAGAGTGAGTGAGTGGAGTTTGTATGATCTCCCCCTGTTCTACAGAGTGAGTGGAGTTTGTGTGATCTCCCCCTGTCCTACAGAGTGAGTGGAGTTTGTGTGATCTCCCCCTGTTCTATAGAGTGAGTGAGTGGAGTTCGTGTGATCTCCCCCTGTCCTACAGAGTGAGTGGAGTTTGTGTGATCTCCCCCTGTCCTACAGAGTGAGTGGAGTTTGTGTGATCTCCCCCTGTCCTACAGAGTGAGTGAGTGGAGTTTGTGTGATCTCTCCCTGTCCTACAGAGTGAATGAGTGGAGTTTGTGTGATCTCCCCCTGTCCTACAGAGTGAGTGGAGTTTGTGTGATCTCCCCCTGTCCTACAGAGTGAGTGGAGTTTGTGTGATCTCCCCCTCTCCTACAGAGTGAGTGGAGTTTGTGTGATCTCTCCCTGTCCTACAGTGAGTGAATGAGTGAGTGGAGTTTGTATGATCTCCCCCTGTCCTACAGAGTGAGTGAGTTGAGTTTGTGTGATCTCCCCCTGTGCTACAGAGTGAGTGAGTGGAGTTTGTGTGATCTCCCCCTGTCCTACAGAGTGAGTGAGTTGAGTTTGTGTGATCTCCCCCTGTGCTACAGAGTGAGTGAGTGGAGTTTGTGTGATCTCCCCCTGTCCTACAGAGTGAGTGGAGTTTGTGTGATCTCCCCCTGTTCTATAGAGTGAGTGAGTGGAGTTCGTGTGATCTCCCCCTGTCCTACAGAGTGAGTGGAGTTTGTGTGATCTCCCCCTGTCCTACAGAGTGAGTGGAGTTTGTGTGATCTCCCCCTGTCCTACAGAGTGAGTGAGTGGAGTTTGTGTGATCTCTCCCTGTCCTACAGAGTGAATGAGTGGAGTTTGTGTGATCTCCCCCTGTCCTACAGAGTGAGTGGAGTTTGTGTGATCTCCCCCTGTCCTACAGAGTGAGTGGAGTTTGTGTGATCTCCCCCTCTCCTACAGAGTGAGTGGAGTTTGTGTGATCTCTCCCTGTCCTACAGTGAGTGAATGAGTGAGTGGAGTTTGTATGATCTCCCCCTGTCCTACAGAGTGAGTGAGTGGAGTTTGTGTGATCTCCCCCTGTGCTACAGAGTGAGTGAGTGGAGTTTGTGTGATCTCCCCCTGTCCTACAGAGTGAGTGGAGTTTGTGTGATCTCCCCCTGTCCTACAGAGTGAGTGAGTGGAGTTTGTGTGATCTCCCCCTGTGCTACAGAGTGAGTGAGTGGAGTTTGTGTGATCTCCCCCTGTCCTACAGAGTGAGTGAGTGGAGTTTGTGTGATCTCCCCCTGTGCTACAGAGTGAGTGAGTGGAGTTTGTGTGATCTCCCCCTGTCCTACAGAGTGAGTGGAGTTTGTGTGATCTCCCCTTGTGAGCCGAAGACACACACACAGGCAGAAAGAGTCATAGACATACACAGCGACACACACAGACAAAGATGACAAAGATCCTCCGTGTAGCCTGAAAAATACCATTGGGGCAAGTGCTGTTAGTGAGCACCAGACAGACACGGACAAAGAGAGACACAGAGAGAGACACAGAGAGACACACACACACAGAGACACAGAGAGAGAGAGACACAGAGAGACACACACACACAGACACAGAGAGAGACACACACACAGAGACACAGAGAGAGAGACACACACACAGAGACACAGGCATATGTACAATCTCGTGCCACTCACTTTCCATCAAGGGCAGGACCACAACCGCGACCCAGGGTGAGGATCGTGACGGCGAGGATGAGAAGGAGAATCTCACACGGAGGAGGTAGCGGTCACCGGGATCGTCCAGCGCCGAGGAGACGTCGCACCGTGTCTCCGTTGTTGCAGCGCAGACGGTCTGCCAGCGGGCTCGTCTGAAGCTGCGCAGACAGAGACACAGGGAGGAGTGGTGAGGGTGGTGAGGAGCCAGTGGGTGAGAGAGACGTGTGTGTGTGTGAGTGAGTGGGTTGGTGGGTGAGTGGGTTGGTGAGTGAGTGGGTGAATGGGTGTGTGTGTGAGTGGGTTGGTGGGTGAGTGGGTTGGTGAGTGAGTGGGTGAGTGGGTTGGTGAGTGGGTGAATGGGTTGGTGAGTGAGTGGGTGAATGGGTGAGTGGGTGATTGAGTGGGTGAGTGAGTGGTTTGGTGAGTGAGTGGGTTGGTGAGTGGGTTGGTGAGTGAGTGGGTGGGTGAGTGGGTTGGTGAGTGAGTGGGTGAGTGGGTAAGTTGGTTGGTGAGTGAGTGGGTGAGTGGGTTGGGGAGTGAGTGGGTGAGTGAGTGGGTTGGTGAGTGAGTGGCTGAGTGAGTGAGTTGGTGAGTGAGTGAGTGGGTGAGTGGGTTGGTGAGTGGGTGAGTGGGTTGGTGAGTGAGTGGGTAAGTGAGTGGGTTAGTGAGTGGGTGAGTGGGTTGGTGAGTGAGTGGCTGAGTGAGTGAGCATCTCACAGTTTGCTCTGAACTCTGTATGTAACATTCAGGAACGTTGAGTTGGTCGTGGTCGTGGTGGTCGAGTTGATGGTTAAAGGATCAACAAGTGGGGGTCTATCCCCTCCATCCCCACTGGGAGCCGCTTCAACGGGGTCCCAGCAAAGGGTCGCCAGGAGGTCTCGAGTCTCCAAACGAACATTCAGTGGGAACAGCGGAGCTGGGCAGATGGGGAAAAAACACTCAAGAGTGCGCTAACCACTGCACCACCACTCCTCACTCACACACAGTGCGTTAACCACTGCACCACCACTCCCCACACACTTACACACAGTGTGCTAACCACTGCACCACCACTCCACACACACAGTGCGTTAACCACTGCACCACCACTCCCCACTCACACCCACACAGTGCGCTAACCACTGCACCACCACTCCCCACTCACACACACACAGTGCGCTAACCACTGCACCACCACTCCCCACTCACATACACACAGTGCGTTAACCACTGCACCACCACTCCCCACACACACAGTGCGTTAACCACTGCACCACCACTCCCCACACACAGTGCGCTAACCACTGCACCACCACTCCCCACACACTCACACACAGTGCGCTAACCCCTGCACCACCACTCCCCACTCACACTTACACAGTGCGCTAACCACTGCACCACCACGCTCCACACAATCACAACCTGGCACCCGATTTATCGACCACCTCGGGCTCTGCTCACCGTGGCTGCTGCACGTGACGAGGTGGTGGAGGAGGAGGAGAGGCAGGATGAAGGGGAAGAGTAGGCCAAGTTTGTAGAGTTTCGACATCGCCATTAACCCCACACGCAGCCAAGCGCCCGCCTCACCCAAGTCACGTGCTGAGGAAATCGATTCAAGGTTAAATAAAAAAAATTGGATCGATTCCTATGGGGATAACAAATGCGAATCGATAGTGGTCAAAAATGTAGCCGATGGCTTCGATCCCTATTGGGACTGCATTGGAATTGACGTTGGTCGTGAGTGTAAAATGGAATCGAATACATTTTCGATAACATGGGAATTGATTATGGCGATTTGTTCTAATAACATAGGAATCGATCTAGCTAGTGATTTAAAGCGCATAGAATCGAATCCCATTGGGATACCTACCATGAGAATCGATTATGTTAGAAAAGGAGAGCGTTTAGAATCGATTCCTATTGAGATAACATTGTAGTCTATGAATCAGAAAGGGTTTTATTCGCCATGAAAGTTCACACCAACACGAAATTTACTTTGGCAGGATGGTGCATACATTCAACATATAGGAATCTAAAATCTTAAATAAGTTTTAAACAAGTCTTACTATAATAAGGGTTAAAAGTCTAACTAACACCAAGGGGCTGAAGTATATAAAATTGAATAAATATCGAATATAAAATAGCTTTAAGTAATTTAAAAATAAAAAAATACAAATAGGTTAACATAGTTAATATCAGCAAGGTTTCATCATGTAGATAAAATGTTAAAAACAGTGTTAGCCCTTGGCCTTGTTTAACAGGCCAGCAGCAGATGGGAAGAAGCTGTTTTTATGGCGTGAGGTTTTGGTCCTGATGGACCGAAGCCTTCTGCCGGAGGGGAGTAGCTGAAACAGAGAGTGTCCAGGGTGGGAGGAATCGGCCTCAATCTTCCTCGCTCGCCTCATGGTCCTTGTCGTGTGCAGGTCCTCGAGGGTTGGTAGATTGCAGGCAATTACCTTCTCAGCAGTGTGGATGATACGCTGCAGTCTGCTCTTGCCCTTGGCAGTGGCAGCAGCGTACCAGACGGTTATGGAGGATGTGAGGATGGATTCAATGATCGCTTTATAGAATTGCACCATCATTGTCTTTGGCAGGTTGAATTTCTTCAGCTGCCGTAGAAAGTACATCCTCTGTGCAGTCTGCTTAACAGCGGATGTCAAACCACTGTGTCACTCACAACGCACATTGCATGTTGGTGTCAAAATTGTGGCAATTCCAGTAACACTATCCAGAAACTCCACAAGGGAGATGACGCGTCAATGATCGCCCCCTACCGACAGACTCATGTCACGTGCAGGCCGGTGCAGGGCCACCTTGTGCCACACAGGGGCAGCTGCCACTAGGGGGCGCCCTTCCATTGTTTGAGATGAGGTTCGATACGAAACACCGAGTTGCTGAGGCAATAAGGCAAGCGACTTGAGTGCAAATGTTGTTTATAACGTAGTGAATGCTTGGGATCTTGTCTCTCTCTCCTGCTCACAGATTTACCCAGCCCACAGCTCCACAGATACCAGCCGCTCCTCCTGGGCAGGTTCGGTTACGTACCGTGCGAAATAAGTTCCAGATACACACACAGAGACTCACACAGAGACCCATAGATTATCACGGTTGGCTAGGTATGGTGCGAAAGAAGTTATGTACACACACACAGAGACCCATGGATTAACACGGTTGGCTACGTACGGTGCAAAAGTTACAGATAAACAAGTTTGATTCGTGGGCCGTGGAAGTTGACCGGGCGCGTGTTGCTACTGACAGTCGTTGAATACGGTTGGATAGACGCTGATAGAGAGACACACACAGACAAGACAGGCGGACAGACACAGACAAGAGGAACACAGAGACGACAGAGAGACACAGGCAGAGAGAAACACAGAGGCAAACAGATGACACAGACGGACAGAGACAGAGAGATGTTGAATCGAACACACTGAACTCGCTCCATTGAAAGAGATTCCTCGATCTTCGCAATGCCTGGAAGTCGTTCTTATTTTTATTGATTTAATTGCGTGTGGTGTGTACGTGCAAGCAATGTGGGATATCGATGTACGCAGATATGAACAAGATCAGCAGACAAGAGGTCTTTAATTTAATCGGTCTCTCCCACTAAACAAAGGAATGTTGAACACGAAATATAAATCCCACGGCCTTCGTGCGAGTCCATAATTACTGCAGCATTGCTTCAGTGCAAGCCAACTGTGGACCGGTTTTGGTGGACACTGTGTGTGTACACTGTGTGTGTGTGTACACTGTGTGTGTGTACACTATGTGTGTGTACACTGTGTGTGTACACTGTGTGTGTACACTGTGTATATACACTGTGTGTGTGTACACTATGTGTGTGTACACTGTGTGTGTACACTGTGTGTGTGTGTACACTGTGTGCAAGCCACCTGTGGACCGGTTTTGGTGGACAATGTCTCAACAGCAGTGGGGCTTGCTTCAAGCCATGGTTGTGAACATCCAGACGTTAATCAGCAAGGAGCATTTCTAGTCCAAGTTCGACAAAATCTGCGTCAACACGTAAGACAAAATTATAATTCGTGTTGTAGAGAATGTATCTCCTCTACGTGTAACTTTAAGGTGGTATTCCTTGTAACTGATGAATGATCCGAGTGTGCTTCCTATGTCAAAGACAATGAGTTGCTCCAGATGCTTCCTGAAACACAAAAGTACCCTTTGACCTGTATCACAAGAACAACGGGTCTCACCTGAGTTCTCTGTACAGGTTACTTCCAAAAACACGTGCACTTTGTCCTAACATCACTTATTCAATGTTTGACCCTTATAAAAAATAAAGTGATGCATGTACACACAAAATCAGACAAGTGTTCATTCTAAATTTCGATTTAAAGCTTTCGTGACTGTGTAGTGGGTTCCAGGACACGGAGACGGCAGAATAGAAGCAGCACTATTTATTTAAACCTTAACAAGGGTTACACTAGAAGGGGTAGCGGCCCCTCCACCCGTATAACTCAGGAACACACCCCAGGCTCTCTAGCCTAAGCTCTAGGCTCCCAGTTCCTCCTGGTAGGGCTCTAAGGGAGGCTATCAGATCCGGCCCTGGTTAGGCACAGATCTCGGCACCCCGCCGACCAGACCGGCCCTTAGAAGGACTCTGACTCTGGGGCTCTGGGGCCGCACCACTGGCTTGCTGTGCCGGCCCTGAAAAGGGCAGCGGTCACAGGAGTTCCAGGGTCTCACCTAGCTGGCCTTCTTTCTTCACTGGTTGCTTCAGCCTCGGGCCCCACACTCTGCCCCGAGCTCCCTGGCTCCCCGCACTTTATACCCACTGGAGCCTTAGCGGACGTTGTTGTAGCCACCAAGGTGTGGGTGAACCACACCTTCCCGTGTCATGTGTTTATTCCCCATAGCACCCCTACATCACCCCCTCCCGTGTAACCCGCAGCCGTCCCGGCTGCAACAATACTCGAACAATAAACACAACAAACCCCCACCCGTGCGTGCCTCATAAGAACGAACACCCCAATAAATAACCCAACCCACCTATACAAAATTACACTATATACACATATACATTGTACCCGCCCCCCCCATCAACGCAGCAAGAAAACTTAACAGTGAACAACAAGAGTAACAAGAACCATTTTTACAACAAGCGGCGCATTTTGGCGCGAGTCCGATTTGCGGGTCCATCGTAGGGGGAGGGTCCGGTCGGCCCGGCAGTGGGCACCGGCTGTGCAGGTGCACCGTCTTCCGTCACCCCGGAAGGGCAAACTCCGTCCCCACCGGGTGGCGCAGGCGCGCTGGAAGCCGTCATTCTTGAGGCGCCTGAAGGTGGAACAGTTAGTGAAGCATCAAGGGCAGGTGACGAAGACGCCGTCCGGGAGTCAGCGGAGACATCACATGCTCGGCCTGTGTAATGTGGTGGAGGGACGCGCGGCGCCACAAACGGCTTCAGACGCGAGGGGTGTACGTACCAGCGGCGTTTCCCCCACTGGATACGAACGCACTGCGGCCGCATAACCTTCACAATAACCACAGGGCCCCTCCAAGGCCGCAACAATTTCGCCGAGGTCGCCAACGGCACCTGAGGGCAGTGCAGCCAGGCTTGATCGCCTGGCTTCCACGCATGTGTGCGTGATTGGCGCGATCGCAACCTCTCGTTGGCCTTCTGCCGAGAGGAAGAGTTTTGGGCCGCTGCCTCCCGCGCCTCGGTCAACCTCAGGATATTAAATTTAACGTGGTCGGCCAATTTCGATTTTCTGCTGGTTTCCGAGACGCGGAGCTGATTCGCAATTGGTGGGTCAACGTCGCGACCGTACATCAAAAGGAACGGCGAGAAGCCGGTTGCCGCGTGAGGAGCCATTCTATAGGCGGCCAAAACCCCCGGAATGTGAAGGTCCCAATCGGTCTGGGAGTCACACACCTGGTGACACAACATAGATGTGAGCGTCCTATGCAGCCGCTCCACCATGCCATCGGTTTGTGGGTGATAGGGGGAAGTGCGAATCTTTTTCGTACCAAGAAGCGCACACACCTCGTGCAGAAGGACGCCAGAGAAGTTCTTCCCTTGGTCAGTCAGCAGCCGTTCGGGAGCACCCTTGTCGAGGACATAGCCCTGGACAAAGGCCTCGGCAACGGCTGCTGCTGACTGGTTAGCAAGAGGCCATGCCATAGGCCATCGGGTGAAATATTCCACGCCAACCAGCAGGTACTTGTTACCCCTAGGGGTCGCAGGGAAGGGCCCCAATATATCGAGTGCGACGAGTTCATTAACCCGAGAGACCGTGATAGATTGTAGCGGTGGGCAGGCGCCTTTCGCTGGTGGTTTTCGTTGGGCGCACTGAGTGCATGCACCCAGGAGGTCATCCACATCCCTTGCCATACCCGGCCAGAAGAAATCCAGCTGGAGCACGGCAAGGGTCTTGTGGGTCCCCAGGTGCAAAAGTCGCTCGTGTGCGGCCCAAACGGCCTTACCCCGCAAAGCGGATGGCACCACAAGCCTGTGACGGCAGGCCCTCCCATCCCAATGCATTAGGAGCCCCTGGAGCAGCCCGTACGAATCAATCCCCGCGACCCCCCGCACGGAACCCCCTGCGCGACGACGCAACGCGAGGAGGGATGCGTCCTCCATCTGGAGGCGCCCCCATTCCGCAACGGACAACCCCAGCAAGGAGTCCGCACCTCCCTCCCCGACAGGACCCTCAGGCAAGGGGTCCTCAGTGGCAGCAGCGAGAACCGGGATATCTAAGGGGGGGCTATCCTCTGGCGGCTTACAACGCCCCGATCCCCTGAGACAAGCGCAATCTGAGGCGGGCGGCAGGCGAGACAGCGCATCCGCATTAGTGTGCCGAGCACCCTTCCGATATGTGGTCGTGAAATCATAATCCTGAAGGATTTCGAGCCATCGGGACAATTGCCCCGAAGGCTGTGTCACCCGCAAGGCATATTGTAATGCCGCATGGTCCGTACGGACAGTGAAATGCCGACCGTACAGGTATGGGCGATACTGTTGCATAAAAAATACAATAGCCAAGAGTTCCCGACGCATGACGCAGTATCTCTGTTCCGCCGGAGACAAAACCCTACTGCCATAAGCCACGACGCGTTCCACACCACAGATCACCTGTGAGAGCACACCCCCAATGCCCGTATTGCTGGCGTCTGTATCGAGCAGGAAGGGTTCCGAAAAATCGGGGTAGCTCAATGGAGGGGCCCGCACGAGAGCGTCGCGAAGGGAACAAAAAGCGACCTCCTCCTCCTGGCCCCAGTGAAATTTCACTCCCTTCGCCGTCAGAGCGTGTAAGGGCTTAGCAATGGTCGCGAAATCCGCGACGAACCGCCGGTAATAAGACGCAAACCCAATGAAACTCCTGACCTCAGCCACCGAGGTGGGGGTTGGCCAGGAGTTGACACACTGCGTCTTTGCGGGATCGGTGGATATGCCCGAGCGGCTGACGATGTGCCCCAAATAGCGTACGGATTCCCGTAGCAGGTGGCACTTTTGCGGCTTAAATTTCAAATTCGCAGCACGCATTTTGAGGAACACGGCGCGCAAGCGCAAAAGGTGTTCGTCAAATGTCTTGCTGAACACGATGACGTCATCCAGATAGATCAAACAGACGTTCCACTGTAAGCCAGCCAAAACCAGTTCCATAAGGCGCTGAAATGTCGCCGGAGCGGAGTGTAATCCCATAGGTAACCGGTTAAATTGGAATAGGCCGTGTGGTGTGCGAAACGCAGTCTTTGGCTTGGACTCATCATCCAATGGGAGTTGCCAAAATCCGGATAACAAGTCCAACGTAGAAAAAAAACGTGCGCCAGCCAGAGCATCCAGAGATTCGTCCATCCGGGGAAGTGGATACGCGTCGGCCACGGAGATCTTATTAAGGCGGCGAAAATCCACACAGAATCGCAAGGACCCATCGTGCTTTTTGACAAGCACTATGGGTGCTCCCCATGGACTGGTGGAAGGGGCTATAATGTCTGCAGCCAGCATGTCATCCACTGCCAATTTGACATGATCTTTTTCGGCCGGACTTAACCGAAAAGGATTCTGGCGTACCGGGGCATTGTCACCCGTGTCAATGTGGTGACGCAACAATTTCGTGCACCCAATGTCATATTTGTGTTTACTAAAAACATCGGAAAATTCCGTCAGAAGGGTGCGTAGGCCGGCACGCTGGGAGTCGGACAGATCACTCGTGCCCGAACATAGTGTGTCCATCCAACTATCGTCCCCCTCAGAATGCGGTTGAGCCAGAGGATCGGTCCCCACATTACCCATAACCGTGTCTACCACGGGGACCGGTGTCGCGTGCGCGAGCACAGTTCCCTGAGGAACGACGGCCGTCTGTACGCCAACGTTAAGGACGAGGATAAACGGGTCATCGCTCCCCTTAACGAGCGTTTGAGCGGCCACCAGATCCAGCCCGTTTTCCCCAGCCCTCGAGGGCCCTAACAGAATTCCCTGGTCCAGAACACCGGGCACGAAAGGCCGACGCAAGCGAAGGGGCACGAGCATTTGCGCCCCGGGAGGTACACGCACCGTCCGAGTGACGAACGCTTGTATCGACGCGCACGCTGCCCTTGAGGTGACAGGGGAAGGCAGGAATGTTACCCGTCGGCCCGAGGGAAGCTCGATGCAACCCTGATCAATTAGAATTTTAATCGGCATTTTGCCCAAAAAGTCCGTCCCCAACAAGCACGGAACCGCCAGCGAGGACGAGACTAATATCGGCCCGGAGAGTTTGATATCGCCAATGCAAATTTGTGCTCGAATTTGGCCTATGATACCCAGCGAACCCCCGTTCGCTGCGTAACACGGAACGGTGACTGGGAGCAAGGGGCGGCTTTGAACGGGAAGAATATTATAAATCAAGTCTGACACAATGGTCGCCGAAGCTCCCGTATCGACGAGGATACGCACCTCGACCCCGTCAATGCGACCCGCGACCACGGACGAGCCTGCCGACGCAGCAACAATGCGGTGGGCCAATTCCGTCCACTGCCCCGGCCCGAGCACCCTCTCGACCCCGCCGCCACCCAACAAACCAATGGGCGTACCCCGAGGCCCGTACACCGAAACGCGCGAGGTGGGGACAGGTGTGTGCACAGGCCGAGCATGTGGGGTGCCGCGACTTGCCGGGTTGCGATGCGGAGGCCTGTAGGCTGGAGCGCCGTCCGACCGTCCCGGCTGTCGTTGACGAGGCGCCCGGCATTCCGCAGCCACGTGGCCCTTGCGGCCACAGTTGTAGCACGTGATGAGCGCCTTGGGGTGCTCCTGGCGATCCGGTGTGGTCCGAGCCGGCCTCCCTCCGGATCTCCACTCCTCGGAGGGGGGGATGGTCGGCGTCCCAGCGCACACCGCAGCTGCGCCCTTGGGGACGAGAGGTGATCGACGCTGCGCTATCAGGTGCGCGTGGATGTGTCTTGCTGCCCGCAAGGAGCACATGTCCGCGTCGTCCTCTGCGACGATGACGATCTGTAGCTCCTGGGCCAACGCCAGGAGCTTCTCCGTCACC
This sequence comes from Petromyzon marinus, assembly GCF_048934315.1. NCBI lineage: Eukaryota > Metazoa > Chordata > Hyperoartia > Petromyzontiformes > Petromyzontidae > Petromyzon > Petromyzon marinus. The sequence continues at coordinate 1,154,918 of NW_027422651.1, read as the reverse complement.
ATCGCGTCCACCCCTTCGCCGTCCATCCGCGGGAAAGCCGCTTTTGCGAGGGCCAGGAGAGCCGTGCGATACGCCAGCGGTGGCTCCTTCTGGCCCCTGCACCGCTCGTGGAAGAGTTTGCGGCAGTCCGACGATGGCCCGTAGACTATGGTGAGGACCTGGAGCGCCGACTGTAGCGTAGATCGCGTTGATCTGGGAGCTGTGATGAGCGTAGCAAGGGCGTCATCGTCCAGCATGGCCGGTAGCGCACTCAACGCCTCGTTGTCCGTCCAGCCGGCCATCTCTTGATGAGCGAGAAAGCGGCGTTGAAAGGCCCCCCAGTCGCCGCCGTCTGAAACGAACTCCTTCAACACCGGCAGGCGTTGTTGAAACGATGGCTTCGTCTCTGAGAGGTGCCGCGCGCCATTTCCGGCCTCTCCACCGGTGTCTGAGGGGCTGGGGACACCCATCGGCGGTCGCGCAGGTGATGACGATGCGCCCGCCGATTGGTCCTGACAGCGGGCGTCCGTTGGTGATGACGTCACCACCGCTGATTGGCCCACAGCGTCCACGTGGCGCTGCGACCCTCCAATCGCCGTGGCGGACACTGTCATGGCGGCAAATCCGAAATCTGGTGGCTGTGTTTCGGCGGGAATGGCCGTTGAACGGCGTTCGTCTCTCTGCCGCCTTTGCGCCCGCACCCCCGCGCGGTTGATTTCCTCCAGCGTGGAAGCCGCGGCATACAGCAGCTCAGCCAGTCGAGAGTGAGCCGCCTGCAACCCGTCCTCCATCGGCGGCCACTCCTCCAGCGGCGGCTGCTGTTGGGGCGTCTGGGACATCCCAGGATCGTCGGCCGCGGCCTCTGGCGCAATCCCAGGCGAGCCGTCCTCCTCCTGGGGTTCCTGTGATCGGTTTGTACTCCTTGTGTCCATTTTAAGACCACTCCTGACACCAGTTGTAGTGGGTTCCAGGACACGGAGACGGCAGAATAGAAGCAGCACTATTTATTTAAACCTTAACAAGGGTTACACTAGAAGGGGTAGCGGCCCCTCCACCCGTATAACTCAGGAACACACCCCAGGCTCTCTAGCCTAAGCTCTAGGCTCCCAGTTCCTCCTGGTAGGGCTCTAAGGGAGGCTATCAGATCCGGCCCTGGTTAGGCACAGATCTCGGCACCCCGCCGACCAGACCGGCCCTTAGAAGGACTCTGACTCTGGGGCTCTGGGGCCGCACCACTGGCTTGCTGTGCTGGCCCTGAAAAGGGCAGCGGTCACAGGAGTTCCAGGGTCTCACCTAGCTGGCCTTCTTTCTTCACTGGTTGCTTCAGCCTCGGGCCCCACACTCTGCCCCGAGCTCCCTGGCTCCCCGCACTTTATACCCACTGGAGCCTTAGCGGACGTTGTTGTAGCCACCAAGGTGTGGGTGAACCACACCTTCCCGTGTCATGTGTTTATTCCCCATAGCACCCCTACAACTGCAAGGATTCATCTTAAGTCACGTAGAATGAGAATATGAGAAAAAAATTTTAATAAAATAACACAATAAAGCTATTTCTATGACCAGTCTATTTCTATGACCAGTCACAAGCTAATCACTCAGCTATTTCAATGCTAAATTCTCCTGTTTTATATGTAAACCCCTTTGTCAAGGTGCCTCACCTCTCTAAACCAGCTTAAAAGACGCTACGAATCTCAACAGCGTTCATTGAAGCTCTGTCGTCCCGACAGGTCTGTTCCTTTCACCTGTAGGCCACTTGTGTTGTGGCCGAAACGTCGTGAGAATTTTATTGTTATTTTATTAATTTATTAATTTATTCTCATTCTACGTGACTTTACCGAAAGAACCAAAGAAGATGTTCATTCTAAATTATTGACTGGAATTTTAACAAAATTTAATTACTGCAGTGAAATCTACTGCATCAGATAACATCTGATTAAAAAGCTATTTAAAAAATATATGCACCGTCTGCTTAACAGTGGATGTAAAACATACTATTGTGTCATTCAAAACGAGTAGGCCATTGCATGCTGGCGAATTCTAAACATTAGCGACACATTACAAAACTGAGATGAAACATCAATCATCGCCCCCTACTGACAGCCTCTTGTTCACATTCTCTTTGGTTCTTTCATTAAGTCACGTAGGTAGAAAAAATAATAATAGATCACGATGTTTCGATCGTAACACAAGCGGTCGTCCTCAGGCGGAAAAAATAAATGCAGGCCCGTGCAGGGCCACCACCCTGTGCCACACAGGGGCAGCTGCTACTTGGGGATGCTCTTCGAGTGTTTCAGACGAGATACAAAACTCCGAGTTGCCGAGGCGATTAAGCAAGCACCGAGTAAATGTAATTATTATAACATAGTGAATGCTTGGGGGCTTCTTGGCTCTCACTCCTGGTCAGAGATCTCCCCAATCCACGGGTCCACAAAGACTGGCCGCTCGCTCTTACTCTGCAGGTTGAACCTAGGAATTGAGTGTTCAACTTCACATTCTTTTCATTAAAGGCCTGTGACAAAGGTGCATCTATTGTAGTGACCGTCTCAAGCTTACACACCTATCGGGTCTCCATTTGACTTTGTATTGTCTAGGAGCAAGTCCACCCACACCTCCACTTCCATGAATTGCTGGGAGTTGCCTCGCTCTGCCTCAGTCAGAATTCTCCTCCTGCTTTACGTTGCCTCCATCAATGTGAAGGTCCGATTTTGGAGTTGAATCTTCATCTTCACATTTCACCATCACCTCTTCCCTCTTCACCATTACCTCTTCATATTTCACAATCACCTCTTCATATTTCACCTCGATACCTTTAAAAGTGTCCAAGTTGGGATTTTCTTCCGGTTCGTGTTTCATGAGGGATGGGCTCATTGCGGCACTTTGACTTTCACAAGCTGATTTCAGACTCCACTCCTTGCAGATCTTCTGATGCTTCTGTGTTCTCTGGTGTACTTGAAGATTTTATGAATGTGCAAACGCCTTCCTGCAGAGTGCACCTGAAGGGTTTCTCTCCTGTGTGTATTCTCTGGTGTGTTACAAGATGAGATGACTTTGCAAACGCCTTCCCACACACACTGCACTTGAAGGGTTTCTCTCCCGTGTGTGTTCTCTGGTGTACTTTAAGATGTGGTGACTGTGAAAACGCCTTCCCGCACAGAGTGCACTTGAAGGGTTTCTCTCCCGTGTGTGTTCTCTCGTGTACTTCAAGATTTGATGACTGTGCAAACATCATCCCGCACAAAATGCACCTGAAGGGTTTCTCTCCTGTGTGTGTTCTCTGGTGTTTTTTAAGAACAGATGACTGTGAAAATGCCTTCCCACACACAGTGCACTTGAATGGTTTCTCTCCTGTGTGTGTTCTCTGGTGTTTTTTAAGAACAGCTGACTGTGAAAATGCCTTCCCACACACAGTGCACTTGAAGGGTTTCTCTCCCGTGTGTGTTCTCTGGTGTCTTTGCAGATTTGATGAATGTGCAAACGCCTTCGCACACATCGTGCACCTGAAGGGTTTCACTCCCGTGTATGTTCTCTGGTGTGTTACAAGAGCAGATGAACGTGCAAATGCCTTCCCACACACACTGCACTTGAAGGGTTTATCTCCCGTGTGTGTTCTCTGGAGGGTCTGAAGAACTGATGGCCATGCAAATGCCTTCCCAGACACAGTGCACTTAAAGGGTTTCTCTCCTGTGTGTGTTCTCTGATGTACTTGAAGATGTGGGGACTGTGAAAATGCCTTCCCACACACAGTGCACTTGAAGGGTTTCACTCCCGTGTGTGTTCTCTGGTGTGCTACAAGAGTAGATGAATGTGCAAACGCCTCCCCACACACACTGCACTTGAAGGGTTTATCTCCCGTGTGTGTTCTCTGGTGTTCTACAAGAGCAGATGAACGTGCAAACGCCTTCTCACACATACTGCACTTGAAGGGTTTCTCTCCTGTGTGAGTTCTCTCGTGCCGTGTGAAATCTCCAGTACGATCCGTGCTATATGCACACCGGTCGCATTGGAGCCTTGTCCTACCGAGCTGCGCTGAGTGCATTTGCTCCATGAGACCAATGACCAATTCTGCGGAGGAAGCGTCAGAGGAAGCGTCAGCTGCAGACAGAAAAAAATAATATCCACACCATCTACACGTCAGTATTGAGGCACAGAGGAATGCATATATAGTCACATGTGACTTACACGTCTATACTTATTCATATATTCAGGATGTAGTAAAAACGTTTCCCAAATTCATCACAGGGCTGTTATGGCACACAATGAGAGGGCAAATGGTTATAAATATGCCTGGAAGCCCTCGTATCTTCAAAATGAATGTTCACCCAAAACTTCGAGCACACAATTTCAGCTGTCTGGCTACAAAAGGAATATTTATGAAAGCTAAATACAGCTGACATAGCAAAGGGTGTTGAAAACAATACCATTTGTGTTATGCATAAATTAATGTTCAATCGCAACTTAGAGGTGTGAATCCAGGCTCAGATGTCATTGAATGCTGGGGATGAACAGTTCCGACTTCAGCTGAATGTGTGTGCTGTGTTCACATCCTGTTTCCATTCTTACAAAGAGTTCCAGAGGAAAACAAAAATAAACTATTGTTTTGATATAACTTCCGTGTTCAATAGAGTTAATAGACTTTACTTCAAACACAAACTTGACACTGTCACACACTGGCAGTGGCGTGTCTAGAATCATGCCTGGCCACCTTCATCTGCTTGGCATGAATGCTTCCTCACTCTACCAAGTAATTAATCGAGGATCAACGAACATAGCCGAGGCTAACTGGAGTTTGCGTGTCTCTCTCCGTGGTGAGATGTTAACTACCTCACCCGGTATACAGGTAGTCGTGGGTTCGTTCCCGACCCTGAGGCCTGCTGTATATTTGGAGTTTGCGCGTCTCTCCGTATAGCGTCTTTGACCGATAGACATTGACACACGTATTCTTGTTGATTTCGGTAAAGGTACGTAAATAGAAAATAACAATAACAGATAATACAATTACATTAAATAAAGACCACTTGTGTTGCGATCAAAACAACGTGAGTTGTTTTACTTTATTTGCAATTATTTTTTTGTTATTTTCATTTAATTTTCTATCTACGTGACTTTACCGAAAGAACCAAGAATATTCATTCCTGCAGTCACCAAAGTTTTAAGTCAAAACATTCACACACGTTGACAAAGCCTCACCTTGTGTTGTTGTGGGCAGGTCGCTTCTGATAACAAGAGCGGTATAGCAGCTCAAGCGGGCTTGGCCTGGTGAAAAAAATAAAAACTGCGTGAACATTTACAATAAAACAAAGTTAAAAAGTGGCGAGCCGGGTGAAGACAAATTAAACTTAAGCGAGATAATTAAAGTAAACGCAATCAGGCGAGGGCAGGAGGCAAGGCCCCGCGTGGCTAGGCCCCGCGTTGTAAAGTTCCAACCTGGACATCGATTCCCATGCTCGCTGCTACTCAACTGACATCCCTACGAGAGAGAGAGGCTCTACCTTGGTAAACAACAACAACCACCACCATAACAACCACACCCGCAATGAGAATTTCTCACCTCGGACTTCAGAACAGGAAGCGATAGCTTGTGTCAATGTATCTATAGCAGTGGTTCTTAACCTTGTTGGAGGTACCGAACCCCACCAGTTTCATATGCGCATTCACCGAACCCCTCTTTAGTGAAAAATAAAATGTGATTTTTTTTCAAATTCAAGACATAGATATGTTTTTTACTGGTACACAAAATGAGCCGTGCATGAACATTACCTTGTTCAAAGAATAAAACCAACACAATGCATAAACTCACAACAAATTACATACCTGGAAATCAATGTGACTTCTGCTGTTGCCTTTGAGAGATCAGTTCAGATATGCGTGGCTTCACCTTGGCAAGTGCCACTCTCATGTCATTTTCACAGCAAAGTCTGTTCCTTTTCTTCGTTTTTATGTCCAGCATCCTCGAAAAGGATTGCTCACAAAGATATGTTGTAACAAATGGTATAAAAAAATCCAGGGCTTTCTTAGCCATAACTGGATACTTGTTCATTTGTCGACACCAAAACGTTGAGAGCGTTGTTGTTCTGAAGAGTTGCTGTTGAACCTGGCTCTGCTGAATTTCAATGATTTCGTCGAGGAATTCATCATTGACATCTGCTGTTTCAACAGCAAACGTGAACGGCTGTCTCACCCATGCTGGATATGACTCTCTTGTAGGGAAATATCCGTCGAGAGACTTTGCAAGCTCATCTAAGTGCGTGGCAATTGTTTGCTTCAGTTCCGTGGATACAGAAATATCTCCGATTCCAGACACATCTTCGATCTTACTTGCACAGTCGTCCAGAAGCGGGAAGTTTGCGAAGTTATTGTTCTCTGTTCGTCGTTTCCATAACGGTAGCTTTTTTTGAAAAGCCTTCAGGTGTTCTTCCGCTTCCATGATATTGACTCCACCACCCTGCATCTGCTGATTGAGATGATTGAGAGCTGCGAATATATCAGCCATGTACGCTAAAATGAGAATGAACTCAGGAATTTTGAAGCAATCTGCATGGCAGTGTTGGTGCTCTTGCAAAAACAGGGCTAATTCCACACGCATGGCAAAAACACGATTCAGCACCTGTCCCCGGGATAACCACCGAATATTAGAATGGAGCAGAAGTACCTCAAATTCAGAGCCCATTTCTTTACACAGCTCACTGAAGATGCGGTGCCTCAGAGCACTTTTTCGCACATAGTTCACACATTCCACCACAGTTTTTAATACTTCTGCCATTTTTGGAGGTAAGGTTTTTGTTGCCAACGCATGCCTGTGCAGAATACAATGCGTCACAATGATGTGTGGTGCATCGGCCTTTACTAGCGCACCAAAACCAGACTTTCTTCCCAGCATGACTGGAGCTCCGTCCGTACAAACTGCAGAAACCATATCCCATGAAAGATTGTTGTCTCTGAAGAAGTCATCCACAAGCTTCTTCACATCGGCTGCCTTCGTTGTTGTTGTAAGAGGCTTACAAAATAAAAACTCTTCTTTTATCATGTCGTCTTTCACATAGCGTACAAAAACAGCAAGCTGGCTTAGATCAGAAACGTCTGTGGTTTCGTCGAGTTGAAGGCTGAATTTTGCCGGGCTTGAAATCAGATCCGCGACTACTTGAGCCAAGATGTCTTTACTCATGTCTTCTATTCTGTCACTGACGGTGTCATTTGAAAGGGGAATTTGGGATAATTTACCTTCGGCCGCTGTTCCGAGTATCAGATTCGCCATCTTTAATGCAGCTGGTTTCACAAGTGGTTCACCAATGGTGTGTGGCTTGCCCTGCTTTGCGATCAGGTAAGCAACTTCGTACGATGCTGTCAGGATCGGTTTGTTAACAGGTACAAATCCAAGAGCAGGCAGAGTGGCCCTTTCATCGAATCTGGCTCTCTTCACCCTGAATTCAGCAAGTGTTGTGTTCTTGTATTCCCCGTCTCCATGCAGCTTCAAGAAGTGTTCCTTTAGTTTTGCCGGTGCAAGACTAGAGTTGCTCAACTTGGCGTTGCAAATCATGCAGATAGGACGCTCACTCCCATCACGTTCCGTGATACATGAGAATCCATGTTGTACATATTCGTCCGACCACTTTCTTCTTTTGCCCGACATAGTTAGTATGGATAAAATATTAAAGAAATCACACGACGTACGACAACAACAGTCACACGTTGACTACTGAGTACGCACTAAATTCCCCGCAGCGCTGATTGGCCAAGCAGTGTAGCATGATCTGCAGCCAGTGATGGCCAAGTGGGCCGTGTGTGTCATCACAAATTTACACAATAATTCAAGTGTGTCCGGACCTCCGTGGCGGGGGCTCTGCCGAACCCCTGAGATCGACTCACCGAACCCCTGGGGTTCGATCGAACCCAGGTTAAGAACCACTGATCTATAGCTTCCTGTTACCTCGTGACGTCACGCGGCAGCAGGTGACATGACGTCACTTCCGGAAAACGAGACACGCCCCTCCCACAATGAGCTGCTCCGTAAATAGAGTATGATTAAATTATGTTAATGTCCCATCCGATACATATTGTAGGTGCTGAACCCGTCGCAATAAACTCGCGACAGCTTTAACGGACACATTATGTTAATGAGCCGCCAGTCACTGGGCGTAGCTTTGCACCACACGGGCTAGGCCGCAGGCTTTCGGCCGTCCGCTCCCTTTGAGTCGCTGCAAATTTTTATTTTATTATTTTTAATCGTGATTTAGTGTGCCGTGTGTATAATGTGTACACGTGTGTATAATGTATGTGTGTAATGTGTACAAGTGTGTGTATAATGTATGTGTGTAATGTGTACAAGTGTGTGTATAATGTATGTGGTAATGTGTACAAGTGTGTATTATGTATGTGTATAATGTGTACATGCGTGTATAATGTGTTCATGTGTATATGTGTATCATGTGTATAAGTGTGTGTATAGGTCTATGTATAATGTATGTGTGTATATGAAGTGTGTATATTGCGCACTGTGTTGGTGTGTACTGTTGAGAAGAGTTGAATGGACTTAGTAAGTGTGTCACTACCCAACCACGTGTCTCTCTCCCCGTGTCCCTCTCCTTGTGTCTGTGTCTCCCCGTGTCTCTCTCCTCGTGTCTCTGTCCTTGTGTCTCTCTCCAATAGTGCCTCTCCCCGTGTCTCTGTATCCTAGTTGTCTCTGTCTCTTTCCCGTGTCTCTCTCCCCGTGTCTCTCTCCCCGTGTATGTCTCCTAGTGTCTCTTCGTGTCTCTTTCCCGTGTCTCTCCTTGTGTTTCTCTCCCCGTGTCTCTCTCCCCGTGTCTCTCTCCCCAAACACGAACGATACAACAACACGACGTTCGGAGTGCAAAGTTGAGAGAGAAATGAGCATTTTCCCGGCGGCCGTAACTGGGTGGGGCCGTGGGCTTCCAGTTACTGTAGCGGCCTAGTGCGTGCTCCGTCCACTGCTGCCCTGAGGGAAAGCCGCGCTCTCTCCACTGCTGCCCTGGGGCAGAGCCGTGCTCTGTCCACTGCTGCCCTGGGGTGGGGTCGTGCTCTCTCCGCTGCTGCCCTGAGGGAGAGCCGTGCTCTCTCCACTGCTGCCCTGAGGCAGGGTCGTGCCCCGTCCACTGCTGCCCGGAGGGAGCCCCGTGCTCTCCACTACTGGCTTGAGGGAGAGCCGCACTATCTCCACCGCTGCCGTGAGGGAGCCAGACTCTCTCTCCTCTGCTGCCCTGAGGCAGGGTTGTGCTCCGTCCACTGCTGCCCTGAGGGAGTGCCGTGCTACGTCCACTGCTCCCCCGAGATGTCGCGGGCGCTGCCCCAGAGCAAGGAGGCGCTGCTGCAGTCGTTCAACAAGCGGCTCAAGGACGACGTGTGCTCCATCCTGGACAACTTCACGGAGATCATTCGAGACGGCCAAGGGTTGTGAATGAAGAGTCACCTGTGTGGGCTTCAGTAGGGCCGTCTGGACGGGCAGCAGAGAGACGAGAGGCCAATAAACGACATTCCAGTCGTGGGCTGAGCTCAAGAAGGGCTAGCTCGAGCACCATCCTGCGGCGGGGAAAGGAGGTGGTGCAAGCGGTTCAGCCGAGCCCACAACAGCCAAGAATCTGCTGTCTGGGAGAGGGGGGTGGGCGCTGTTAAACCCTAGCACATGGGCGAGAAGCCGTGCATGTGTGACGAGTGCGGCAAGACGTTTTTCTCACGCTCGGCCTACAAGTATATATATTTTTTTCTATTCCACTTGTGTGTAAATCTGTGTATACCCCGGATATTTTAGAGATGGCAATTCTCCTGCTGTGTGTCCTACTGCTGTCCCTCCCGGCCATATCTAGTGCCACACTCAACTCTACAAACGGCTACCCTCGTTATTTTGCGTCAATACTTGTTGCTCGACTTGCCACTACACCTGCAAATGAAACAGCTCATAGACACTTTTACACTCCATCATTGTATCCTTTTAAACCCTATCTTTGTCCCATTACTTCACCAGCACTCCTTCCAAACTTCATTCTGCTCTTAAAAATAACACCATCTGCGAGCTGCTGCTATTCGTCCAAGGTTCGCCGCTCTTCATCCTTTCACAGAAAATACTTATGCAAACTGTTAATTCTACTTTTCTTATTTCTGGGTGGTATTGAGCTTCATCCTGGCCCAAATGAAAAGAGCTCGTATAATTCTGTAGATTTTTCTGGCAGGAAAGGTGTTGGTGGTCTACATGTCAACATCAGAGGGCTTGTGATTAAATTAAGTCAACTAAAACTAGAAGTGGCAAATCTTGACCCGGACATTTTTTGCCTAACAGAAACATCTCACTCCTGCCGTCAATGACTTGCAGATTACGATTGAAAACTACAACCTTTTCGGCTTGACCGAGGATCTAAAGGAGGTGGAATTGCCATCTATGTTCGTAACACTATTGCATGTTCACCAGCTCACTCCTTGTTTAAAAAATGTTGCTTTGAAGGTCTGGCTCTCAGAATAACTCTCCCAAATAATCAACAGATATTGGTAGTGTGCTGCTATAGACCGCCTTGTGGGAAGGATGTTGAAGCTGCATCGGCACTGAGAGAGCTTTTTGGGGGCCTCCCTAAAGGTGAAATAATTTTAGTGGGTGATCTAAATTGGAATTGGCTAAACCCGCCGGCCGTGGCCACAAATTTTACAGATGAATTTAACATGTTTCAATTAATAAATGTCCCCACAAGACCCAACCTAAAAAATCCGGGACAGTCAACTCTGCTTGACGTCCTATTGACAAATGCCCCTCACAATTTCGCACTGACTGGTGTTCTGGGTGTGAGATCATCAGCCAGACCCAAAGCCCCCCCTAAAATGGTTGAGAAGCACTCTATGAGGCACTTCAGCTCTCAGGCATTTACTAATGATGTGCTTCACTCGGATACTGATAAGGTCTGTGATATCCCCAACCTGACTACGGCTTGGCAGACTTTCAGGTACACGTTTCTCCAAATTCTTAACAAACATGCTCCGTTGGTTAGATTTAAAACTAAAGGCAACCGCCCACCATGGTATGATCCTTTGATTACAAAGCTCATGAAAACTAGGGACAAGGCTTGGGCATGTGCTCAGAAAAGTAATTTGGCAAATGACTGGCTAGAATACAGGATTTTAAGGAATAGATGCGTAAAAAATACGGCATGCAAAAAATGCCTACTTTTCCTCCACTCTCCTGGAATCACATGGAAATGCCAGGATTTTTGGAAAACAATCAAATCTATCGAAAAGGCATCTAAAACAGAAAATCTGCCCGTTGAGCTTCACCGAAATGCGGATCCCCAAAAAATAGTTGACAATTTTAACCTTCATTTTTCTGAAGCTGGTAATCTTTTTGATAATGTATTGGGAGTCACCCCTGCTCCTGCAAATTCCTACACCCCTGTCCAAACATTAAACGAATTTAGTTTCCAACTAATCCACGAAAGTAATGTTCTGAAACAACTGTCCTACCTCAAAGGGTCCTCCTCTACCGGAGCAAATAGTTTTCCCGTCTTTGCTCTACTAACTGTTGGTCACCTAATGTACAAACCTATAGCCCATATTTTCAACCTGTCCATCAAAGAAGCATCAGTTCCTCTAGAATGGAATCATTCCTATGTCCGTCCACTTCACAAAGGGGGCCCTAAAGATGATCCCAATAACTACCGACCAATCTCAATTTTGTCCCCATTGATGAAAATTTTAGAAAATTTTTTGAACTACCAAATTAGCAGTTTCCTGTCCACCAACAATCTACTAGATCTAAAACAATCTGGGTTCCGGAAAAAATCCAGCACCACATCTGCTGCATTAGACTCTTTGAATCAAATTTACAATAGCCTTGATAATAAGCAGTACTGTGCCTTTTCTAGATTTAAAGCTTTCGTGACTGCTAGGATCCATACTCTTTGGTTCTATTGGGTAAAGTCACGTAGGTGAAAATAAAATAACAAAAAATCACGACGTTTCGGCCACAACACAAGCGGCCTTCATCAGGTGAAGGGACGAGACTGTCTGAAGGACAGCGCTGGAGTGGGAGAAGCCACGCTTAGATCACGACCTTTAAGCTGTGTGAGAAGAAAACAAAGCGCCTTGACAAAGGAATTAGCATATAATTTAGCATTGAAATGGCTCATTGAAATAGCTAAGTTAAAGTATACACATCCACAGAGGCACCCCTTGACAAAGGAATTATCATAGAATTTAGCATTGAAATAGCTGAGTGATTAGCTTGTAACTGGTCACAGAAATAGCTATGTTAAAGTAAGAGCATATACATTCACCGATGCACCTAGTACAAATCAAACAGGAGAATTTAGCGAAACACAACCACGCTCAGACTGCGGACCTTTAAACTGTGTGCGAGCAAACAAGGTGTTCTGACAAAGAAATTATCATAAAAATTAGCATTTGATTGGCCGATTTTAGAAAAGAGGTGGTGTACGTGCCGGTGGACTTGCCGTTTGGCGCGGGGGGGGGGGGGGGGAGGGGGAGAGGGGGAGTTTACCTATTGATGGTGTGAAAAGGGAATTTATAAGAGCTGCGAAAGTTTGGGGTACCACTACTTGAAAAATATACTGTACCATTGAAATTAGTTTAATGTTTAGTTCGATTTAGAACATCTTTCCAATGGTTGCTTAATTTGAAACCATCTTCTCGGTTGAAATTGTGTCTGTGTTTGTAGATCTGAATTGCCTCATGAACAAATCTCTGATAAAAACCCGTGGGTTTGCAAAGAACCTTGGTATCGGAGAAAATTATATCGTGATCCCCCACAGCGTTGTAGCAGTGATCAGCCACGGCAGAAGAATTCGTTTTGCCGTGTTTCAAATCTGATTTGTGCTCGCGAATTCGGTCAGAGACATGTCGCTTTGTCTCCCCGATATAGCAATCACTGCAGGTACAACTCAATTTGTAAACCCCGGGGTACTGTTGTTGTACATGTGGGTGTGTGAAAATTGATGAAAAATAATTAAAATTAAATGAAATTCGAAATTTGCATAATTAATCCAAAATTATGTTAATTCGTGTAATTATGCGTGTAACTATGCTAATTAGAGAGGTGATCGTATTAATTTATACGAGTGGGTGTGGTTGTGTTAATGATAGCCTTTATGATAATCAGGCCCCGCCTCGTGGACGAGGTGGGGTTATCAATCAGGATAGCGCAATCAATCGTGTGCAGTTACGCTAGTGTCAATTCGGCCTCGTTGTCTAACTTCGTATTATTGATCAGCATAATACAATGATTCTCGCTTTAACACTCCCCGAGTGTTCATATTTTAGGTCCCAAGTTCATATCATTCGCTTTAACGTTTAATGAGTGTGGATTGGTGTGTTTATAGTTTAGGTTCCCGAGTTCATATCTCGTCGCAGGATACAGATCTTATGCAAAAATTTCAGGAAAGAATCACACGACCACCTCTGTATTAATCAATTTATTTTCTAATTAAACCTTAACTATAATATGTATGTGAACTCTCAATCTCGGAACTTCAACACGGTATCCACACGGTATCAAGACAGTATCATCAACGACTGTACGATTTCACTTTGATAACACATGGACCCCGCATAAAGCGATTGCTGTTAGTGAGAGAGTCAGGACATGCAAATGCTATGCTACACAAAAGCTTATACATTATGCTTGAAATGGTCAGCACATTATCACAGGCGATTGATTAACATGCAACGGTATTCATATAAAAAGACAATCAAACAGTTATTACTTCCAAAGGCATAAATGTAACAACAGATCTACCGGACAGACTATAAGATTCCCGAAATGGCTTAGTGTGAGGGTATGCGGCGGAACGTGTTATCTCACGGGAGATTAATTAATTAATTCGTGAATAAGATTGTATGATCAGAAAATCGGTTTAGCACGATTCCTCCCCGGGAGCGTAGCTCCGTGGCGAAGGTGCCAAGGGTTAATTCGTATTGATGGATCGGTTGGTAACTTATGCGATTAGAAGCACAGTCCAAAACAAAATATTAAAGAGGGAAATTATGAATATACTTATAAATGACGGACTGTTATCACATGATCGATGCTTCCACAGCCAGATGGTTCACGGACTTGAGTGTTCGCTTCTGGTTAAGGACCTGTGTATGTTTGAGTGATATGAATTGTTTTGAATAGTCAGTGTTTGGAATTAATTCTTTGCGTTGCCATACGCTGAAGTTGGCATCGCTTGTAGGAGAAGTAGCCTCGCTCCCTTTAGAGCGGTGAGGTGTGTGGGAGTGCATCATACGAATCGCCGCCCTCCTCCACGCAGCAGCCAGCCTCTGTCCACGGGGGAGAGTTGCTTGATCGCTCTCAGTTCTGCTCAGTGGACACCTCTCTCCACTGCTGGATGAGCTGCGCGATCACGCTCGTGCTGGTTCGCTGACAGCAGTTTCTCTCCGCTGTTGGATGAGCTGCATCGGCACGCTCCCTCTCTCTGGGTGGAGAACTCGAACGTGCTCGTTGCTGGTTTGCTGAAAGCAGGTTTTTCTCCACTGCTGGATGACTCAAGTCGCACGTGCTCTTGCTCTGGTTTGCAGAAGCTCTTGCTTGGTGCGTCGGTCGCTCTGCAGCTGGACTCAATGTAGAATCAGCAATACTCTGTCTTTCTGCTCTTTGAAATCACACTAGGTGACGCCTCACTACCCTGCGAGTCTTGCCAACGTCAGTGGGTAGCGACGGGGCCACTTTGGCTTCTGCTCGCCGCCCCCTGCTCTGCAGCTCGCCGGCTGGCGACCTGTTGCTCCTGAGCCGACCCACTGGTCGAACTCCCCGCGTTCCGACCTCCTCCGAGTCGAACTCCCCGAGTTCCGACCCCCCTGGTCGAACTCTGGTGAGCCGACCCCCCTGGTCGAACTCCCTCGAGTTGAACTCCTCCGAGTCGAACTGTCTCCCGAGAGTCGACCCCCCCCGGTCGAACTCTGGTGAGCCGACCCCCCCCCCCGGTCGAACTCTGGTGAGCCGACCCACTCCTGTCGAACTGAGGTTTCAATGCTCAGGATCCTCTTTTTATGCCCAAAAATCCCTTCACTCGGATCCTGCCCACAAGGCGGGGTTTCTTTCGATTTTTGCTGTGTCAGGATTTGTCCGTATGTATCTGCGTCCGTGTGTGTGTCCGTACGTGTGTCAGTGTGTGTCCTTGTGCATCACCGACGGTATAT
This sequence comes from Petromyzon marinus, assembly GCF_048934315.1. Classification (NCBI taxonomy): domain Eukaryota; kingdom Metazoa; phylum Chordata; class Hyperoartia; order Petromyzontiformes; family Petromyzontidae; genus Petromyzon; species Petromyzon marinus. Next base: position 1,139,792 of record NW_027422651.1, on the reverse strand, counting down.
TCCGTTGTCATACTCCTACCATAAAACCCACAAGTAAAACAATCAAATGTTATAAATTGTCTCGAAGGCACCTCTCTGTCTGGGTGCACAACCTGGAGGGAGGGGCGATATTCCCTCCGACTTTCACCGACGCACAAAGAAATGGTTAAAAAGTTTTAAGTTAACATTTCATTTCATCAGAGTTCCACAGTTATGATTCTGTATTAATCCAAGGTCTGGGTCAGCTTCCTGTTGTGGTGTTTGACTCGTGTTTCCCCGAGCGTATACACACTCCTACCCCGTGCTGCAGGGATACAAAGACGGCCGGGATTTCCCTTTCTCTCCGACCCTGGGTTTAACATCGCCCTTTGCTTACGTTGCAGTTTTGCTGTTCGCTTGCATTTCTTTTCCTCTCTACTCTTACTTTAACCCGGCTTATTATTTGCGTATGGGTGGAGGCTAGAGCATTCATGTTGACTTAGGAAAACCTGATTGTTAGGCTTCGGGTCAAGTCGTATAGAAATTATTAAAATATGTAAATACATTTCATATTAAATTAATAGACGGGTGATGGTTACATTGACGTAGCTTGTGGCAGGGTTCAATTGAAGTGGGTGTGAAGATCAATAACTTTAGCCTACCCTGTTGTTAAATTCCGACTTTAAGTTACTTTAATAGTAATGCAGAACCAATTAGCTTTTTTGACTTAACTAGATCTAGTCTAACGCAACCTCCCAGTGACCCTGGCTTTGTGTTTACGTCAGCCCTTTGCAATCCGCTGCGCTCTGCTCTCTATCTGCTCCCTCTGACCCTGGGAGGGCTCTGAACGTCAAAATCGTGTTAGTGGGTCAAGGTAAATATGACCTCCACATGCCATGCTGAGGCCTGGTTTGGTGTTTTTATTCATTATTAAAATTAAAAGAAACAATAGAAATATGTATCTATATGTATTGAAAAATTACTTGTTAATATTAAGATGGAAAGGGGGGCATATACAACACTGTAAGTCAGGAATGACATCCTTCACGGATGGGATCAGATCACGAATTTTGTGTACTGTATTGAACCGGACCTGGATCTTGTGTTTGTTAAGAATTTTGGAAATCTTTTTAGTAACGCCTGCTATATATGGTAGTGTGATGGTTTTGACCGGAGTATCAAGTGGTTGTTTCTGTATGGAGGGAGAAAGAGCTTGGCGGATGGTACGGTCAGAGTAACCATTCCTTTTGAGGGCCAGGTGTACATGTTTTAATTCACTGGTCAGGTGGTGTTGGTCCGAAATGCAATGAGCCCTATGGTATAAAGTTTTGATGAGAGAATTCTTTTGGGCTGGGTGGTGGTGGGAATCAGGTTTCAAGTAGGAATCTGTGTGGGTGGGTTTCCTGTAGACAGAATGCCCCAATGAGCCATCAGGTCTCCTCTCAAACAGAACATCTAAGAATGGTAGCTTGCCATCTTTCTCCACTTCCATGGTGAATTTGATGGCGGGATGTCTGGAATTGAAGATACAGACCATTTGTGTTGCGATCGAAACGTCGTGGGTTTTTTGCTTTATTTTAAAAAATTTATTTTTCATTTAATTTATAATGTTATTTTTATTTTATTTTCTATCTACGTGACTTTACCGAAAGAACCAAGAATATTAATTCTTGCAGTCACGAAAGTTTTAAGTCAAAACATTCACACACGTTGACAAAGCCTCACCTTGTGTTGTTGTGGGCAGGTCGCTTCTGATGACAAGAGCGGTATAGCAGCTCAAGCGGGCTTGGCCTGGTAACAAAAGAAAATAAAAACTGCGTGAATATTGACAATAAAACAAAGTTACAAAGTGGCGAGCCGGGTGAAGACAAATTAAACTTAAGCGAGATTATTAAAGTGAACGCAATCAGGCGGGGGCAGGAGGCAAGGCCCCGCGTGGCTAGGCCCCGCGTTGTAAAGTTCCAACCTGGACATCGATTCCCATGCTCACTGCTACTCAACTGACATCCCTACGAGAGAGAGGCTCTACCTTGGTAAACAACAACAACAACTACCACCACAACAACCACCACCACCACAACGATGAGAATTTCTCACTTCGGATTTCAGTGCAAGCGTGGATCGGCAGCCTCCTGTTACTTCGCGACGTCACGTGGGTAAGCAGGTAACATGACGTCACTTCCGGGGTAAGAGACACGCCCCTCCCATAATGAGCGGCTCTGTAACTGAATAAATTATGTTAATGTACACTAGCCATATGTCGAGGGATGGAGCGTGGCTGCTGAACCCGACGGCTTCAATGAATCATTATGTTAATGAGCCGCCAGTCACTGGGCGTACACAGTAACACGTGACTTACACGTCTATATATATTCATGATATAGTGGAAAAGTGTCCCAAATTCATCACACGAGCTGTTATGGCACACAATGAGAGGGCAAATGGTTATAAACATGCCTGGAAATCCCTCGTATCTTCAAAATGAATGTTCACCAAAAAATCCGAGCACACAATTTCAGCTGTCTGGCTTCAAAAGGAATATTTATGAGAGCTAAATTCAGCTGACATTGCAAAGGGTGTTGAAAATAATACTACTTGTGTCCGGCAGAAATGCATAAATTAATGTTCAATCGCAACTTAGAGGTGTGAAGCCAGGCACAGATGTCCTTGAATGCTGGGATGAACAGATCTGACTTCAGCTGCACGTGTGTGCTGTGTTAACTTCCTGACTCCATTCTTACAAAGAGTTGCAGAGGAAAACAAAAACTAAACTACTGTTTTGATATAACCTCCGTGCTCAATAGAGTTAATAGACTTTACTGCAAACACAAACTTGACACTGTCACACACTCAAGAGGCGAAGCCAGGATTTTCAGGTAGGGGGGGCAACCCCTCCAGCAATGAAAAATGATAGGAGTTGTTAGTAAGGAATTGTTAGTAAGGAGTTGTTAGTATGTAAGGAGTTGTTAGTAAGGAATTGTTAGTAAGGAGTTGTTAGTTGGTAAGGAGTTGTTAGTAAGGAGTTGTTAGTAAGTAATGACTTGTCCCTTGCTTTTTATTCGACGCGTGTGATCGGCATTGCGCTCGCTGAAGGTGTTTGTCTTCAGGGAAGTCGTGTACTGTATACGCAACTGCGCAACATTCTGTGACTCACTTACAACTGCTTTGCAGTTACTTATTGCCAATTATGGACTCAGACTGTTGTCCTCTCATAGAGTCCCCGGCACGTAATACTATGCCACACGGTGGCAGTGGGGGTCGCAAAATGCTGATTTATCTATATATATGAAAGGGAAATGTGTGGATACGTCTGTCTGTTCGAAATGTTTAGCATACTTCCCAACGTGCCACGCACTTGAAATTTGGCATGTGGGTATGTTCCATACTGTACACAATGTAAAAAATGTAAAAAGTATTTTGTATTTTTTTTTGGGGGGGGGGGGAAATGACCATGAAGTGTCTGGCGTCAACCCGCAACACCTCTGAGTTAAGCGCTCTGCAATGCTTAGAGCTGTTAACAGCGTGCCGGGAGATTTTAGGTGGCGCTTCGCTCCTGGCCGATGAAGCCATTGGTTTCTTGGGAGTTCAATACATATCCTCCGTGCGAAGAACGAGTAGAACTGCTATCTTAAATATGAAGCAGAACATTCCATCTTTTTGTTTGTGTGAAGCAACAAAAACCTCTCCAACGCTGAGCTCTGGCGTCGTGAAAATTTGCACAGCTAACGCTGTCTGGAATTTCTAAGTGAACATGACTATTTTCAGCTCGCCACGTCATTATTCCCTTCCCCGAGTGGCCAAAATCGACCTTACGTAGAAGTGGGTTAAGGTTGAATTTCCTTGAGTGAAAACATCCGATTTAGGTAAATTGATTTGTTTCGGCTTTTTTCTTTCTTGCAAGCATCAATTTTTTCCAGGGTTTTTCAGTGAAATAGAAGGGAATGCGAAGTTAACCAAAAACAAGAATCCAAGTCCCGGGCGAAGCTGGGTAGCGAAGCTTATTACTAATAAACCCCAATGATCTTATCAAAATGAGGGATTTAGATCGAATCGTTGGGGGGGCACGTGCCACCCCACCCCCCACTGGCTCCACCACTGTCACACACTGGCATGGTTCACAGGTGGTGGTGTGTCCAGACCCACGCCTGGCCACCTTCACCTGCTCAGTATTAATGCTTCCTCACTCCACCAAGTAGTTAATTGAGGATCAATCAACACAACCGAGGCTGCGTGTCTCTCTCCCCGTGGTCGTGTGGATTTCCTTCCCGAACCCCCGGTCTCCCCTCTACATGTAGAGAATGAACACCGCCACGCATCTAGAGCAGTGGTTCTTAACCTTGTTGGAGGTACCGAACCCCACCAGTTTCATATGCGCATTCACCGAACCCCTCTTTAGTGAAAAATAAAATGTGATTTTTTTCAAATTCAAGACATAGATATGTTTTTTACTGGTACACAAAATGAGCCGTGCATGAACATTACCTTGTTCAAAGAATAAAACCAACACAATGCATAAACTCACAACAAATTACATACCTGGAAATCAAAGTGACTTCTGCTGTTGCCTTTGAGAGATCAGTTCAGATATGCGTGGCTTCACCTTGGCAAGTGCCACTCTCATGTCATTTTCACAGCAAAGTCTGTTCCTTTTCTTCGTTTTTATGTCCAGCATCCTCGAAAAGGATTGCTCACAAAGATATGTTGTAACAAATGGTATAAAAAAATCCAGGGCTTTCTTAGCCATAACTGGATACTTGTTCATTTGTCGACACCAAAACGTTGAGAGCGTTGTTGTTCTGAAGAGTTGCTGTTGAACCTGGCTCTGCTGAATTTCAATGATTTCGTCGAGGAATTCATCATTGACATCTGCTGTTTCAACAGCAAACGTGAACGGCTGTCTCACCCATGCTGGATATGACTCTCTTGTAGGGAAATATCCGTCGAGAGACTTTGCAAGCTCATCTAAGTGCGTGGCAATTGTTTGCTTCAGTTCCGTGGATACAGAAATATCTCCGATTCCAGACACATCTTCGATCTTACTTGCACAGTCGTCCAGAAGCGGGAAGTTTGCGAAGTTATTGTTCTCTGTTCGTCGTTTCCATAACGGTAGCTTTTTTTGAAAAGCCTTCAGGTGTTCTTCCGCTTCCATGATATTGACTCCACCACCCTGCATCTGCTGATTGAGATGATTGAGAGCTGCGAATATATCAGCCATGTACGCTAAAATGAGAATGAACTCAGGATTTTTGAAGCAATCTGCATGGCAGTGTTGGTGCTCTTGCAAAAACAGGGCTAATTCCACACGCATGGCAAAAACACGATTCAGCACCTGTCCCCGGGATAACCACCGAATATTAGAATGGAGCAGAAGTACCTCAAATTCAGAGCCCATTTCTTTACACAGCTCACTGAAGATGCGGTGCCTCAGAGCACTTTTTCGCACATAGTTCACACATTCCACCACAGTTTTTAATACTTCTGCCATTTTTGGAGGTAAGGTTTTTGTTGCCAACGCATGCCTGTGCAGAATACAATGCGTCACAATGATGTGTGGTGCATCGGCCTTTACTAGCGCACCAAAACCAGACTTTCTTCCCAGCATGACTGGAGCTCCGTCCGTACAAACTGCAGAAACCATATCCCATGAAAGATTGTTGTCTCTGAAGAAGTCATCCACAAGCTTCTTCACATCGGCTGCCTTCGTTGTTGTTGTAAGAGGCTTACAAAATAAAAACTCTTCTTTTATCATGTCGTCTTTCACATAGCGTACAAAAACAGCAAGCTGGCTTAGATCAGAAACGTCTGTGGTTTCGTCGAGTTGAAGGCTGAATTTTGCCGGGCTTGAAATCAGATCCGCGACTACTTGAGCCAAGATGTCTTTACTCATGTCTTCTATTCTGTCACTGACGGTGTCATTTGAAAGGGGAATTTGGGATAATTTACCTTCGGCCGCTGTTCCGAGTATCAGATTCGCCATCTTTAATGCAGCTGGTTTCACAAGTGTTTCACCAATGGTGTGTGGCTTGCCCTGCTTTGCGATCAGGTAAGCAACTTCGTACGATGCTGTCAGGATCGGTTTGTTAACAGGTACAAATCCAAGAGCAGGCAGAGTGGCCCTTTCATCGAATCTGGCTCTCTTCACCCTGAATTCAGCAAGTGTTGTGTTCTTGTATTCCCCGTCTCCATGCAGCTTCAAGAAGTGTTCCCTTAGTTTTACCGGTGCAAGACTAGAGTTGCTCAACTTGGCGTTGCAAATCATGCAGATAGGACGCTCACTCCCATCACGTTCCGTGATACATGAGAATCCATGTTGTACATATTCGTCCGACCACTTTCTTCTTTTGCCCGACATAGTTAGTATGGATAAAATATTAAAGAAATCACACGACGTACGACAACAACAGTCACACGTTGACTACTGAGTATGCACTAAATTCCCCGCAGCGCTGATTGGCCAAGCAGTGTAACATGATCATCTGCAGCCAGTGATGGCCAAGCGGGCCGTGTGTGTCATCACAAATTTACACAATAATTCAAGTGTGTCCGGACCTCCGTGGCGGGGGCTCTGCCGAACCCCTGAGATCGACTCACCGAACCCCTGGGGTTCGATCGAACCCAGGTTAAGAACCACTGGTCTAGAGTGAACACCACCCCGAGTCTAGAGTGAACACCACCACATGTCTAGAGTGAACACCACCACGTGTCTAGAGTGAACACCACCACATGTCTAGAGTGAACACCGCCACGCGTCTAGAGTGAACACCACCACGTGTCTAGAGTGAACACCACCACGTGTCTAGAGTGAACACCACCACATGTCTAGAGTGAACACCGCCACGCATCTAGAGTGAACACCACCACGTGTCTAGAGTGAACACCACCACGTGTCTAGAGTGAACACCACCACGTGTCTAGAGTGAACACCACTAAGCGTCTAGAGTGAACACCACCACGTGTCTAGAGTGAACACCATCACGTGTCTAGAGTGAACACCACCACATGTCTAGGGTGAACACCGCCACGCATCTAGAGTGAACACCACCACACGTCTAGAGTGAACACCGCCACGTGTCTAGAGTGAACACCACCACGTGTCTAGAGTGAACACCACCCCGCATCGAGAGTGAACACCGCCAAGCATCTAGAGTGAACACCACTAAGCGTCTAGAGTGAACACCACCACGCTGTTGACAAGCCCCACCTTACACCATTGGGAACCTCATTTGCCAGTAACAAAATATGATAATTGTTTTTTTACCCTTTTATCTGGCAACTAAACTGACACCTTTTTTACAAGGAGTCATGTTTACATTGACCACAATACCTACGGTCGGAACGCAAACACAAAACAACTCTGATAATGTATATGGCACTGTCCTTGAAATTAATTGGTCCACGCCCGAGACAGCTTTCTTTTTGGCGTCTTCTGGTCCAACACCAACGTGAGAGGAGGCTCTAAAGAAAGCTGTCTCGGGTGTGGACCAATCAATTTCAAGGACAGTGCCAATACATTATCAGAGTTGTTGTTTTGTGTTTGCGTTCCGACCGCAGGTATTGTGGTCAATGTGAACATGACTCCTTGTAAAAAAAGGTGTCAGTTTTGTCGCCAGATAAAAGGGTAAAAAAAATAATTATCAAGTCCCACCTTGTTGTTGTTATTCTTGTTGTGGGCAGGTCGCTTCTGATAACAAGAGCGGTATAGCAGCTCAAGCGGGCTTGGCCTGGTAACAAAAGAAAATAAAAACTGCATGAATATTTACAATAAAACAAAGTTACAAAGTGGCGAGCCGGGTGAAGACAAATTAAACTTAAGAGAGATAATTAAAGTAAACGCAATCAGGCGAAGGCAGGAGGCAAGGCCCCGCGTGGCTAGGCCCCGCGTTGTAAACTTCTAACCTGGACATCGATTCCCATGCTCGCTGTTACTCAACTGACATCCCTAGGAGAGAGAGCGAGGCTCTACCTTGGTAAACAACAACAACCACCACAACCACAACAACCACAATCGCAATGAGAATTTCTCATCTCGGATTTCAGCGCAGGAAGCTTCCTGTTACCTCGTGACATCACGCGGCAGCAGGTGGCATGACGTCACTTACGGGAAACGAGACACGCTCCTCCCACCATTGAGCTGCTCCGTAAATAAATAAATTAGAGTATGATTCAATTATGTTAATGTACCATGCGATATATCGTAGGTGCTGAACCCATCGCAATAAACTCGCGGCGGCTTTAACGAATACATTATGTTAATGAGCTGCCAGTCACTGGGCGTAGCTTTGCCCAAATCAGGATTGGCACTGGAACGATAACGGCAGTGACCCCAGAGGAGGTGACGTCACGTTCAAGAGCGCGGTGGACGGGGTTGGGGGGAGTGTGAATACCTTGGTGACGACGTCACTAGCGAGGTACACCTCCCGCTGGCACTTCATGCCGATGAGGTCATGCTGAGTGGTGACGTCACAGAGCGGGGATGGAGTTTAAGTTGATTTAGCTTCATTTTCCATTGCCCCCTCCCTTGGGTGCGTGAACTCAGCAACAACGTGGACATTATTGTGTGTACGTACACACTGTGTGTGTACGGGCGGTGCATTGGCCAGTCATCTCAAGTCAGTCGACCCATGGCATCTTCTCATCAATTTATTTTTTTAAATGTATTATTTTTATTTATTTGTATCTTTTTGATCTTTTATTTTGTTTATTTTTTGTTTTCTATCTACGTGACTTTACCGAAAGAACCAGGAATATGGTAGCGCATACTCTATTTGTTGCAGAGGTTCAAAGTTCAAATCCGACAGGCACACCTGGCTACCCCAGTAACATTCACCACAATATGCGCTGTTCTGCTTCAAGGCGGATGTAAAACAGAGTATTGTGTCACTCACAACGCACAGGTCATTGCATGTTGGTGTCACGGTTAAAATTGTGGTAATTCCAAACATTATCCAGAAACTCTACAACGGAAATGTTTGGCTACGTACGGTTTGAAAGAAGTGTTAGTCAAACAGAATGTGTATTTGCGTGCGCGTGTTTAAACGTATCTTTGTACGAGCGGTAGGGCAGCGGTTAGCGCTACGCTGTGCTACGAACCCGGAGACCTGGGATCGTTTCCCGCTCACGGCCAACACCGCCAGTGACGATTATCTGAACTGGTCCTGGGCCTTCCCTAGGTCGACTCAGCCTAAAACTGAGTACCCAGTGTGATGTGAGCATCGCCACTCGGGATACAAAGGCGGCCGGGCGCGGTGCTGGCTACCCACCCCCGTGTGCCGTGCCAGCCTTCATAGGTGCTCGCTAACAGCACTTGCCCCAGCAGTCTGTTGACGCCTGTACGGGGGATCTTTGTGTGTGTGTGAGTATGTGAGTGTGTGTTTGTGTGCAATAAGATCAGGCAATGACTGGCAGAGAAAATTGCTTGAGATTATTTTAAAAGCATGGGTTTAGAAAAGTGAACAAAGCATGTCTCTATTATGTGCATTACCATTGAAGGGTGCTTAGGGTTCAAAGCCATCCGCATAGCCTCAAATCTGCATTAATGCCAATTTGTCTCCGTATCTGGTAAGATCATAGTATTACAGGAGGTCCTCTCACGTGCTAACCCAGACTGATGTGAGTGCACGATCTCTGTATTAGTTATTTTTTATTGTCCTTAACTCAAATCAATCAATATGCAGTTCAGGTCAAATAAGACATTCCTTTTTAACGCTTTCCAACCAAGGTTGAGATGTTAATGCATTAGCTCTGTTCGTTCATATCTGCCCATCTGTCTGTAGCATGGCATTTCGATAACCCTCTTAAAGATGTATGGACTGATGCTGTACAAGAAGGATGTGGAGCTGAGTGGGCTTGCCGATGACTGGTACCAGCGGTGTCAAGATCGGCCTCTGTGGAGGAGGCTCGTGAAGCACGCTGCTGGGCAGTTGGAGGCAGTCGCCCTCCAGTAACAACGGAGGGCGGATGAGCGACGCTCACGACAACGAGCGGAGCGTCGGCCACACCAAGTCGGTGCAGTGGTGCCTCTGTCAGTCATCTTATTGAGCACATGGCAACTTGGGTCTGTCCTGAGCTGGCAGAGAGCCTTCGACACATCACGTGGCCTCAACACGTAAGACAAAACTACAATTCGTGTTGTAGAGAATGTACCTCCTCCTATACGTGTAACTTTTAAGTGGTATGCCTTGTAACTGATGAATGATCCGAGTGTGCCACCTATTTCAAAGACAATGAGTTGCTCCAGATGCTTCGTGGAACACAAAAACACCGTTTGACCTGTATCACAAGAACGGGTCACACCTGAGTTCTCCGTACAGGTTACTTTCAAACACACACGCACTTTGTCCTAACATCACTTATTCAATGTTTGACCCTTACAGATCAAATGTTACAAGTATGCACAAAACCAGACAAGTATACATTCTAAATTGACAGGCATATTAACAAAATTGGATTACTGCAGTGAAATATACTGCATCACGTTACATCGTATTAACAAGAAACTTTAAAAAAAAGTTGCAGTCTGCTTCAGAGTGTATGTAAAACATACTATTGTGTCATTCAAAACGAGTAGGCCATTGCATGCTGGCGTCTAAGTGAAAATGTAGCAAATTCTAAACATTACCTAAAAACTACACAACTGAGATGACGCATCAATCATCGCCCCCTACGGACAGGCTCTTGTCCACATGCAGGCCGGTGCAGGGCCACCACCTTATGCCACACAGGGGCAGCTGCTACTTGGGGATGCTCTTCGAGTGTTTCAGACGAGGTACGGCACAAAACTCCGAGTTGCTGAGGCGGTTAAGCCAGCACCATGTAAAAGCAATTATTATAACATAGTGAATGCTTAGGAGCTTATTGGCTCTTGCTCCTGGTTAGAGATCTACCCAACCCACAGGCCCACAAAGTGTTCAACTTCACATTCTTGTCATGAAAGGCCTGTGACAAAGATGCATCTATTGTAGTGACATCGTCTCTGGCTTACACATCTACCGGGTCTCCACTTGACTTTGTATTGTCTAGGAGCAAGTCCACCCACACCTCCACTTCCACAAACTGCTGGGAGTTGCCTCACTCTGCCTCACAGTCAGAATTCTCCTCCTGCTTCACGTTGTGAAGGTCCCATTTTGGAGTTGAATCTTCATCTTCACATTTTACCTTCACTTCTTCGCTCATCACTTCTTCACATTTCACCATCACCTCTTCATATTTCACCTTCACCTCTTCATATTTCACCTTTATACCTTTAAAAGTGTCCAAGCTGGGATTTTCGTCCGGTTCTTGTTTCATGAGGGATGGGCTCATTGAGGCACTTTGACTTTCACAAGCTGACTTCAGACTCCGCTCCTTGTGATGCTTTTGTGTTCTCTGGTGTACTTGAAGATTTGATGAATCTGCAAACGGCTTCTCGCACAGAGTACACTTGAAGGGTTTCTCTCCTGTGTGTGTTCTCTGGTGTTTTACAAGATCAGATGAATGTGCAAACGCCTTCACGCACACACTGCACTTGAAGGGTTTCTCTCCCGTGTGTGTTCTCTGGTGTACTTTAAGATGTGGTGACTGTGCAAACGCGATCCCGCACAGAGTGCACCTGAAGGGTTTCTCTCCCGTGTGTGTTCTTTGGTGTACATTAAGATTTGATGAATGTGCAAACGCCTTCCCGCACAGAGTGCACCTGAAGGGTTTCTCTCCCGTGTGTGTTCTCTGGTGTGTTACAAGATGACATGAATCTGAAAACGCCTTCCCGCACAGAGTACACTTGAAGGGTTTCTCTCCTGTGTGTGTACTCTGGTGTTGTTTAAGAGTAGATGACCGTGAAAATGCCTTCCAACAAACACTGCACTTGAAGGGTTTCTCTCCCGTGTGTGTTCTTTGGTGTATTACAAGTTGACATGAATCTGAAAACGCCTTGCCGCACAGAGTACACTTGAAGGGTTTCTCTCCCGTGTGTGTTCTCTGGTGTTTTTTAAGAACAGATGACCGTGAAAATGTCTTCCCACAAACACTGCACTTGAAGGGTTTCTCTCCCGTGTGTGTTCTCTGGTGTATTACAAGATAACATGAATCTGAAAATGCCTTGCCGCACAGAGTACACTTGAAGGGTTTCTCTCCCGTGTGTGTTCTCTGGTGGGTCTCAAGAACTGATGGCCATGCAAATGCCTTGTCACACACACTGCATTTGAAGGGTTTCTCTCCTGTGTGAGTTCTCTGGTGCTGTGTCAATTTTCCAGTCCGGTCCGTGCTGTATGCACGCTGGTCGCATTGTTGACTTGTCGTACCGAGCTGCTGCCTTTGCTCCATGAAACCAATTCTGCAGAGGAAGCGTCAGAGGAAGCGTCAGCTGCAGACAGAAAATAAGAATATCCACGCCATTTACAAGTCAGTTTCGAGGCACAGAGGAATGCATATATACACAGTAACACGTGACTTACACGTCTATACTTATTACTATATTCATGATGTAGTGAAACCGTTTCCCAAATTCATCACAATGAGAGGGCAAATGTCATAAATATGCCTGGAAGCCCTCATATCTTCAAAATGAATGTTAACCCAAAACTCCGAGCACACAATTTCGGCTGTCTGACTACAAAAAGAATATTTATGAAAGCTAAATTCGACTGACATAGCAAAGGGTGTTGAAAATACTATTTCTGTTATGCAGAAATGCATTAACGTTCAATCGCAACTCAGGTGTGAATCCAGGCTCAGATGTCCTTGAATGCTGGGGATGAACAGTTCCGACTTCAGCTGCATGTGTGTGCTGTGTTCACCTCCTGTTTCCATTCTTACAAAGAGTTCCAGAGGAAAACAAAAATAAACTATTGTTTTGCTATAACCTCCGTGTTCAACAGAGTTAATAGACTTTACTGCAAACACAAACTTGACACTGTCACACACTGCCATGAGTAAACAGGTGGTGGTGTGACCACAACCATGCCTGGCCACCTTCATCTGCTCAGCATTAATTCTTCCTCACGCCACCAAGTAATGAATCGAGGATCAATCAACATAGCCGAGGCTATCCGTGGCTCTGTCTCTCTTTCCCCGTGGTGAAGGTGTTCCCCTCCACACATTCAGAGTCAACAGCGGCACGCGCTTAGCGTCTTTGACCGATAGACATTGACGCACGTATTGTTGGTTCTTTCAGTAAAGTCACGTAGATAGAAAATAAAAATAACAGATTAAATTTAATAAGATAAAGACCACTTGTGTTGCGATCGAAACGTCGTGGGTTTTTTGCTTCATTTTCAATTTTTTTTATTTTTATTTTCATTTATTATCTGTTATTTTTATTTAATTTTCTATCTACGTGACTTTACCGAAAGAACCAAGAATATTAATTCCTGCAGTCACCAAAGTTTTAAGTCAAAACATTCACACACTTTGACAAAGCCTCACCTTGTGTTGTTGTGGGCAGGTCGCTTCTGATAACAAGAGCGGTATAGCAGCTCAAGCGGGCTTGGCCTGGTGAAAATAATAAAAACTGCGTGAATATTTACAATAAAACAAAGTTACAAAGTGGCGAGCCGGGTGAAGACAAATTAAACTTAAGCGAGATAATTAAAGTAAACGCAATCAGGCGAGGGCAGGAGGCAAGGTCCCGCGTGGCTAGGCCCCGCGTTGTAAAGTTCCAACCTGGACATCGATTCCAATGCTCGCTGCTACTCAACTGACATTCCTACGAGAGAGAGAGGCTCTACCTTGGTAAACAACAACAACAACAACCACCACCACCACCATGAGAATTTCTCACCTCGGATTTCAGTGCAAGCGCGGATCGGCAGCCTCCTGTTACCTAGCGACGTCACGCGGCAGCAGGTAACATGACGTCACTTCCGGGGTAAGAGACACGCCCCTCCCACAATGAGCGGCTCTGTAACTGAATAAATTATATTTTGATTTAAAGCTTTCGTGACTGCAGTAATTCATATTCTTAGTTTTTTCGGTAAATTCACGTTGAAGAGAAACAACAAAATAACAAAATATATATAAAACAATAAAAAAAATTTCACGACGTTTCGACCATAACTCAAACGGTCATCATCAGGTGTGTCGGTTTGCATAAATTTATTTTTAAAACGGCACATTTATTTTAAAAAAAACGTTGGCGTCACGCGCAGCGATTGGCAGTTTGCCCAGGACTAGTCCATCTATTTTTTTTTTAAAGAGGAGGGGGGAGACGAATTTTTTTTATAATGTATGCTGTCTGAAAGCCACTGTAAGCGTGAACAATCAATCAAGAACTGAAATGATTTATCAAATCTTTCCAATGATTGCTAAGATAGAATCCATCTTCTCGGTTGAAATTGTCTCTGTGCTTGTATATGTGGATAGCCTCATGAACGAATCTCTCATGGAAGCCAGATGGCTTACAAAGAACCTCCGTCTTGGAAAAGTCAATGGCATGTGAGCCTACTGAATTAGAACAATGATCTGCTACGGCCGAGGTGTTGGTCCTACCGTGTTTAAGGTCTGCTTTATGTTCACGAATGCGGTCCGAGACATGGCGTTTGGTTTCTCCAATGTAACTACTACCACAGAGGCAACTTAGTTTGTAGACACCAGGGTATTGTATGTCCGGAATCACATCTTTTACAGACGGAACCAGATCACGGATTTTATGTTATGTGTTGAAACGGACCTGGATCTTGTGTTTATTCAAGATTTTGGAGATCTTTTTTGTGATCCCAGCAATGTAGGGTAAAGTGATGGTTTTGAAAGGCTCCTCAAGAGGGTTCTTCTTCATGGTTTGAGTGATAGCTTTGCGGATTGTATAGTCGGAGTAACCATTAGCCCTAAGAGCTTGGTGTACGTGCTTGAGTTCACTGCTTATGTGTTCCTGGTCGGATATGCATTGGGCTCTATGATAGAGTCTTGATGAGAGAATTCTTCTGTGATGGATGGTGGTGGGAATCCGGTTTCAGATAAGCATCCGTATGGGTAGCTTTCCTGTAGACAGAGTGGCTCATTGAACCATTAGGTCTCTTTTTAATTAGGACATCCAAAAAAGATATCTTGCCATCTATTTCGACTTCCATGGTAAATCTGATGGCTGGGTGTATGGAATTGATGTGGTCGAAGAATTGGTCTAGAGCAGGCCGGCCATGTGGCCAGATGACAAAAGTGTCATCCACGTACCTCTTCCATAAGGTTGGGCGCAGAGTGGCAGTCTGGATGGCGTCAGTCTCAAATTTCTCCATGAAAATGTTAGCTATAACTGGAGAAAGGGGGGAGCCCATTGGGGTGCCCTCAGTTTGTTTGTAGAAAGTTCCATTCCAAGTGAAGTATGTATTGGTTAAACAGTGTCTCACCAGTTGGGGTACCTCAGTGTTTAGTCCTTGATGAACCAAGTCTTCAATGATGGCAATGGTGTCAGGTACAGGAACCTTGGTGAATAAGGAAACTACATCAAAACTGACAAGCAGGTCGTCTGGGGACAGGGAAATACCCTTGATTGTTGATACCAGGTGAGTAGAATTTTGTACCGCAGAGGTGGTCTTTCCAGTGAAAGGACGCAGGATTTCAGACAAAAAACGAGCTAGTTTGTAGGTGGGGGAGCTGATAGTAGAGACTATGGGACGAAGAGGTGTATCAACTTTATGTATTTTTGGTAAGCCGTATAATCTTGGTGGCCTGGCAGCAGAAGGTTTCAACGAAAACTGTTTAGATTGATCAATTAATGCGGTTGAATCAGAAATTATTTTGTTGGTTTGTGTGACGAGGCTGTTGGTGGGTTCTCTTTTTATTTTTGTATAACTACCATCGTCGAGTAATTCTTTAATTTTGTTGTTGTATTCTATTTTATCGATGATGACAGTAGCATTGCCTTTGTCAGCTGAGAGAACTACAATATCATTCCTCTTTTTTAATTTATATAATTCAAAACGCTCATCTTTGCTGAGGTTGCTAGCTGGCATCTTAGCGTTTTTGAGGGTTGCAGCGATTTCAGATCTTGCTACGTCTGCAGCGATGTGACCCAGGCCCCTGAGAGCAACGTCTACTTAGGCAATTATATCATTAACTGGTATGTGTTTAGGTGTGACTGCAAAGTTTAGACCTTTAGCTAAAACGGATTTCAGACCATCGGAAATAGAACTGTTACAGCGATTAATTACGACTTTATTAACGTCTAACTTTTTGGTGTGTGGGTCCGGTCTTTTGCTGAAGAGGAGGTTAAATTTGGAAATCAGGTTTTCCTTACATTTAGTCGACATAGTAGCAGCTGAAGAGGCAGTCATATTGTCTACATGTTCCCAATCCGATGTGGACATTATTGCCGTCAATGATAAGTGTGATTTGTAGAGTGTCTTGTCTAACTGATCTAGTTCTGTGCGTATAAGTCTGATTTATGCAAACCGACACACCTGATGATGACCGTTTGAGTTATGGTCGAAACGTCGTGAAAATTTTTTTTATTGTTTTATATATATTTTGTTATTTTGTTGTTTCTCTTCAATGTGACTTTACCGAAAAAACTAAGAATATGAATAAATTATGTTAATGAGCCCAGCCCATATGTCGAGGGAAGGGGCGTGGCTGCTGAACCCGTCGCAATAAACTCTCGACGGCTTCAACAAATACATTGTTAATGAACCGCCAGTCACTGGGCGTAGCTTTGCCCAAATAAGGATTGCCACTGGATTGATATCAGCAGTGACCCAAGCGGAGGTGACGTCACGTTCAAGAGCGCCGTGGACGGGGTTGGGGGAGTGTGAATACCTTGGTGACATGACGTCACTATCGAGGTACACCTCCCGCTGGCACTTCATGCCGATGAGGTCATGGGGGATGGAGTTTAAGTTGATTTAGATTCATTTTCCATTGCCCCCTCCCTTGAGTGCGTGAACTCAGCAACAACAACGTGGACATTATTGTGTATACGTACACACTGTGTACACTTTGAGGCCACGTGAAGCGTCAAAGGCTCGCTGGAAGGAGGAAGTCGCGTGACAGACTCAGCAGTTGCGATGGGTTAACTGACGGATGGCTATCGATTAGAAATCACATATCCCCGAGTCTCACCTGTGAGTGGCACCGCCTCACGCTGTTGTGGATCCCCACGTGGCTCGGAGCCTCAAAAGCTCCGTGACTCCTGGGTGGTGATACAAAGACAAAGATCCCCCGTGTAGCCTTAACAGACTGTTGGGGCAAGTGCTGTTAGCAAGTAGCAGCGCCACCTATGAAGGCCGGAACGGTACACGAGGGGGTGGGTGGCCAGCACCGTGCCCGACCGCCTTTGTCTCCCCAGTAGCGATGTTTACACACCGCAGCAGGTACTCACTTGAGGCTCAGACGACCTAGGGGAGGCCCAGAACCGGTTAAAATAATCGTCACTGGGTGTTGGCTGTGAGCGGGAATCAAACTCGGGTCGTTATGTTCGTAGAGCAGCGTACTAACTGCTAGACTACCGCCACACACGTTACACACACACACAGTACACACACACAGTACACACACAGTACACACACACACAGTACACACACACACACAGCACACACACAGTACACACACACAGTACACACACACGATGCACACGCACGACACACACGCACAGTACACACACACACGCACAGTACACACGCACGGCACGCACACACACACGCACAGTACACACACATGCACAGTACACACACGCACGACACACACACACGCATGGTACACACACACGCACAGTACACACACATGCACAGTACACACACACGCACAGTACACACACACGCACACACACACTCACAGTACACACACATGCACGGTACACACACACACGCACGGTACACACACACGCACAGTACACACACACGCACAGTACACACACACGGTACACACACACAAGGTACACACACACACAGTACACACACACACAGTACACATACACGGTACACACACACGACACGCACGGTACACACACACGCAGTACACACACACACACAGTACACACGCATAGTACACACACACGCACGGTACACACACGCACACCACACACACACACAGTACACACGCACAGTACACACACACAGTACACGACACACACGCACGGCACGCCCACACTCCTTCCGTCACGTGACTAAGGTTGACGTGCCGCCCCGTCTCCCGAGGTGACCTCTTGGCTCTCTCGTCTCTCCACGACACGTGGATTCATTTCTTACTCTTACCTAGAAACCTCATTGTCTGTCTGTCTGTGTGGACGCAACTTGCGAGGAATTGTACTCACAAACTGTGGGGTTTACGTTTCAAATAAAGTGCCCAGATACCACGCGATAAGCCCCGTGGTGAGCCAGTCCTATTCCTATTTCCAATCCGTCAACTTGAAAGTAGTTAAATTAACAATTTATTACTAATCTCCATATATATATACCAAAGGCAAAGTTGTGAATGTGTGCGTCTGTTCAAAATGTTTAGCGTACTTCCCGACACGCACCAAGCTTGAAATTTGTCATGTGGGTAATTTCCAGACTGTACACCATGCAAACATTATAAAAATAGACTTTTGTATATTTTTTTTGGGGGGGCGCAATAATGTATAAGCATGAAAACACCACGATACATAGGACTTACTTTGATTAGAATCTTGGAATTGATTGTGTACATGTTGAAATTGTTAAATGAGCATTTTGAGCACACTGCTGTTTTAATAAATGTTCATGATTCTGAGAATATAAGTGTAATTCTGAGCATCATAATGACCACATTGGAATTGTCATCATGAATGGGGGTGCAATGATTTTTTATAGCAATAGGAATGCGGTTTTGAGCAGGACTATTGATATTTCGGAATCATTTATGACAATAGATTGATGATTTTGTTTTGCTCATCAATCAGGATACTGTTAATGATGCGCATGCCCATAAATTGTTGAAATGACTAGAAATGCAAGTTGTGTATACTCTCCAACCCCATTCCTCTACCTACCCATTCCCTTGACGGGCTCCGTGCCCACTTAAAACCCATGGTGGTGATGATTCCACCTCTCGCTGTAACAATCAAAGCACCTCCAACTTCTGAATGCAAAGGTGCTGGTTGGTGCAACGCCAAAACACATCGTCAACGCCGCTCCCAAGCCCGCCCTACGTTAGTTACATCGTTATAATCAACAAAATAAAAAGTTCCACAGAGGAAACTAAAATGACATTACGCAATCCCCAAAGTCGCACGCGGTCGGCTACACGACTCGGAGAACAGCGTCAGACTTCAAGACTTGCATCGCCATCATCATCATTCTTCCTCTCCACAAGTCATCGCACGTCAATATTCAACAAGCTGCACACACGTGCAAGTAACCTCTCGACCCGCCACCTGCACAGTTAACGCGATCAGACCCGGGGGTCAAATTAAAATTGTGTCTTTGGTGACGTATTACAATCGGTGTCATTTTAATGATGTACGTGCAGCAACTGCTGTACGTACATCGAATTATATCATTGACAACGGGGTCCGCTTTTGCGATATCTGCGTGCGGTCTTTTAATTATATAGATACGTAGTCAGTTCATTAGTATGGGGTTCCTCTATAGGGAATTGTAATTGTAAAATGTATTACTTAATAATACGATTCCAGGCCGCACTTAGCTTGTAGCAGTCAGAGCAGTTAAAATGACTGTACATGTGTAGGTATGAAATAAAATAAATTTTATTTAAATAAAATTCAATTTTATTTATTAAAACATTTCATTTAATTTAACGTAGGTATAAAATAAATTTAAATAAAATAAATTTAATTTAAATAAAATAATTTAATTTATTTAAAATTTAATTTAACGTAGGTATGAAATAAAATTAATTTAAATAATGTAATTTATTTTAAAAATTAAATTAAACGTAGGCATTAAATAAATGTAATTTAAATAAATTTAATTTATAAAAAAAATCAATTTAATTTAACGTAGCAATGAAACAAAATAAATACATTTTAATTTATTACAAATTTAAATTAAATTTAACGTAGGTATAAAATATATTTTAATTAAATTATTTTTTTTAAATCAAATTTAACGTAGGTATAAAATAAAATGTAATTAAATTAAATACATTTTATTTTCTACCTCAGTGACTTCACCGAAAGACGCAAAGAGTGTGGACCCACGTGACATCAAGGCTGTCCTAGTCTAGGCAAGGCCTCAGGGTGTACCGGGCCTTTCACAACAACAGCCGCAGCAACAACGGTTCTCTTGAGAAAATGCTTTTAAAATAAAAAAGTCAACGTAGCTTACCTTGACACTCGCGAACTTTAATGATTAAAATAATTAAAACAAAACTAAACACTCACACGCACATGGGCGCGCGGCGTTCAGCGTGTAGGGCATTAAAAATGGTAGCGTCCTCCCCGCGATCTGATTGGTCGCCGCATGCCAAAGTGGGGAGGGGGGGAGGGCCAGCGATCCGATTGGTCGAGAGGCAAACCTGGGCGCGTCTCCGGCGGTGGTGCGCAGCGATTGGTCAACGGTTGCCCTATGCTAATTAATTTTAATCTGTATGCTAATGCAGTATATTTATCCATACTCATTAAGTTTAATGTTTATCCTAAATTAGTTACAAATGTATGCTCGTTTAGTTAACATTCTATGATAGTATCGTTATATTTTTTTATGCTATAACAGCAGTGCATATTGCTGTGGTGGTACCTGCTATGATTACAGCAGTGCATACTGACTGTGGTGGTACCTGCTACCTCTCCTTCTTTCCACAGAGCTACAAGACAACCAGAGTCTAGTCGTCCTACACATCGTCAGCAAGATGGATGAGGTGAGCTACGTCTGGCTGTGTGTGGCGCCGAGCGTGAAGATTTTCTTCTCTTCTGCAGCGTGCGTCCACGTCAACTTTCACCATCAAGTGCGCCCAGACTCCTCCACGGCTCCGCTGCCTCTCCTGCCCTCGTCCTCCTGCTTCCGCTCCGTCCGATCGCCCCCCTCTCCTCCCGCCCCTTGCCGTCTCTCTTCACACGCGCACTCCGACCTCCCTCGCCTTCCACGTCAGGAGGTACGCCCGAGATCACTCGTCCTGCCCGCACCAGCGGCTCACCCATCGTCTGACCGCGTCTCCGTTCACGCAGGTAAGGGCACCATCACGGCGTAGCGGTTAGTGGCGCTGCGCCATTCTCGCTCACGGCCAATACCAGCGACAATTAGGGGCCGTCCGTGAATGACGTCACGCACCTAGAGGGGGGGGGCGGGGTCAGACGTTTGTGACGATGTGTGACAAGGGGGGGGGGGGGGGGGTTTGAGAAACGTGACGTCACATCAAATTGCGCAACTTTAAATAAATATAAACACGTTCTACTTGATTAAATAGACTTTGTAATGTTTTCTACCTACAACATCAGAGTGCTGCGCTACATTAAATACGCACTACAATGACAATAGTTTAAAGGGATTTGAAGCATGTTTTTTTTTGGGGGGGGGAGGGGGTCAGAACTTTGTGACGTCATAATTGAGGGGGAGGGGTCTGACTTTGTGTGACGTCGTGTGACGTCGTGTGACGATGGGGGGTCAAAAATCCTCTAAAATCACGTGACGTCATTTAAGGTCGGCCCCTTACCTGAAGCAGTCCTGAGCGTCACTTAGGTGGACTCAGCCATAATTAAGGAGGTGGTGAGGTGGGTGGGGGTGCTAACATCAGAATTTGAGAGACGAGCGGCCAGCCGTGGTTCTGTCCACACCAGCCCCTGGTGTTGTTCCATTGCGACCCTCACCGGTGCTCGCTAACAGCGCACGCCCAGTGGGAGTCGATGAGTCCGTGGGTTTCTGTGCGAGTCCGTGGGTCCATGTGTGGGTCTGTGGATGCGTCAGTCTACATTGGGGAGCCTTTGTCTTTGCAGTTTGGGGACTAGTGCAGCACTAGTGTGTAGTAGTGTATAGTAGTGTAGTGTATAGTGTAGTGTATAGTGTAGTATATAGTGTAGTATATAGTGTAGTGTATAGTGTAGTGTAAAGTATAGTGTATAGTGTAGTGTATAGTAGTGTATAGTGGAGTGTATAGTAGTGTATAGTAGTGTAGTGTATAGTGTAGTGTATAGTAGTGTATAGTGTAGTGTATAGTAGCATAGTGTATAGTGTAGCGTATAGTAGTATATAGTGTAGTGTATAATAGTGTTTAGTGTAGTGTATAGTGTAGTGTATAGTAGTGTAGTGTATAGTGTAGTGTATAGTAGTGGAGTGTATAGTAGTGTAGTGTATAGTGTAGTGTATAGTGTATAGTTTAGTATAGTGTAGTGTATAGTCTATAGTAGTGTATAGTGTAGTGTATAGTGTAGTGTATAGTTTAGTATACTAGTTATCACGTGACTAGTGTAGCTATACAGGTGGTGACCACACTCGTGCGTGCATCTCCACTCGTCCGTGTTTGCAAGTAAGCGCTCGTGTGTGTATGTGCACCCGCGTGTTTGTTCGTGTCTGTATGTACGCACACTGTTGCACATGGTTCGCTCGTGTGGGTGTGTAGTGGAACGCACTAATGAAAACGTTGCCTCGTTACGCGGTAAATGATGCGGCACAACAGGAGGGAACTGCAGGGATGAGGCTCTCCACTCTTGGTGCTGTGAATTAAAACAGCGCCAGGGTGGAGAATCCTGTCCCTACAGCTCGTAGCTGTGACGGAGCGAGAGTGATCAGCGGACAGCCACCATGGTTGCCAGGTAAGGGGAGACTTCACCCGGAACTCGCCTCCACACGTGTTCCCCGTGAACATTGTCGCAATAAACGTACGATCAGGAATCTTTAAAATATCAGATCTTTGTCGTTCCGCAAGAATATTAACGCTCAAACTCGTATCGAACTCTTCATGAATTCACTTGGTCAAACAGTTCAGGTACTCGGCAAAGCATTTCACCACCCGGTATGCAACAGTTAAACAATCTACTCCAAATCAACACCGAAATGTCAAATTATCATCCACCATTGACTTCCACATCGATGGAAGCCATTTGCCATGACGTCCAAGCCATTAAACACCGGAACAACGAACGTGCCATTCAAATACATCTTTAAACCCATTATATGAAGTACTTTGTATTAAACAATAACTAAATAATAGAAACACGTTTACAATATTGAGCGAAGTTATAGTCACGGACTTTTTACAACTTTATCTCAACAGGACAACAAAAGCTCAGATATATGGTTCATAATAAATGAATCAATCTGATTGAAATCATCAACTGGCTAAACACTTTTCGATTTCAACATCACCTTATAAAAGAATAACATTTTAAATATAAGCACACAACTTTATCTATCTGTGATGAGCGCTGCACTTTCTGTCGTTTTCATGCAGGGGGCGCTGCAAACCTACGCACCCCCTGCATGGACGACGGAGGCGCAGGGACAGACGTTCGATTACTTTGGAATCGATCTGCAGACAGCGGTATTCTCGCACGGCCAGCAGCTCCGTGTCGCCTTATTTCGATCCCACAATCCCAAACAGGTGAAAGTCAGCATCGAACCGAACCCCCGGCAAGGCCATCTACATAACGTTGAGAGAAAATTCACTCGAAATGTCCTTTTCAATGAAGTCTTCCAGATGTAAATTGATACAAGCTTTTAATGAAGAAATAAAATTATCTAATTCAAAACACAACACAATTCAAAGATGTTTCATTTTAAAACTTCAAAACGGAGTATGGGGTACTTGCGTGAATGCGTCCTTCGTTTGCAAATGTTGTGACTTTC
This sequence comes from Petromyzon marinus, assembly GCF_048934315.1. Lineage (NCBI taxonomy): Eukaryota > Metazoa > Chordata > Hyperoartia > Petromyzontiformes > Petromyzontidae > Petromyzon > Petromyzon marinus. Next base: position 1,116,174 of record NW_027422651.1, on the reverse strand, counting down.
CTGGCCTGAAGGCCGTCAATGTGTTGGACCATTATTGGTGCACAGCGTCTCAACAACAGCAGTGGGGTTTGCTTCATCCAATAGGTACGAACATCCAGACGTCAATCAGCAAGGCACATTTCTAGTCCCAGTTAGACAAAATCTACATAAACACGTAAGACAAAACTACAATTCGTGTTGTAGAGAATGTACCTCCTCCTATACGTGTAACTTTTAAGTGGTATGCCTTGTAACTGATGAATGATCCGAGCGTGCTACCTATTTTAAAGACAATGCGTTGCTCCAGATGCTTCGTGGAACACAAAAACACCATTTGACCTGTATCACAAGAACAACGGGTCCCACCTGAGTTCTCTGTACAGGTTACTTCCAAACAGACACGCACACTTTGTCCTAACATCACTTATTCAATGTTTTACCCTTACAGATCAAATGTTACAAGTATGCACAAAATCAAACAAGTATTCATTCTAAATTATTGACAGGCATATTAACAAAATTGGATTACTTCAGTGAAATATACTGCATCACGTTACATTGTATTAACAAGCTTTAAAAAAAAAGTTGCACAGTCTGCTTCACAGTGTATGTAAAACATACTATTGTGTCATTCAAAACGAGTAGACCATTGCATGCTGGCATCTGAGTGAAAATGTAGCAAATTCTAAACATTACTTACAAACTACACAACTGAGATGACACATCAATCATCGCCCCCTACTGACAGGCTCTTGTCCACATGCAGGCCGGTGCAGGGCCACCACCTTGTGCCACACAGGGACAGCTGCTACTTGGGGATGCTCTTCGAGCGTTTGAGATGAGATACAAAACTCTGAGTTGCTGAGACGATTAAGCAAGCACCATGTAAAAGCAATTATGATAACATAGTGAATTTTTCGATTTAAAGCTTTCGTGACTGCAATGATTCATCTTCTTTGGTTCTTTCGGTAAAGTCACGTAGAATGAGAATAAAATAATAAATTGATAAAATAAAATAACACAATAATATTCTCACGACGTTTCGGCCACAACACAAGCGGCCTTCATCAGGTGAAGGGACGAGACTGTCCTACCAGACAGTGAGAATATTATTGTGTTATTTTATTTTATCAATTTATTATTTTATTCTCATTCTACGTGACTTTACCGAAAGAACCAAAGAAAAAAACATAGTGAATGCTTGGGAGCTTATTGGCTCTTGCTCCTGGTTAGAGATCTACCCAACCCACGGGCCCACAAAGTGTTCAACTTCACATTCCTGTCATTAAAGGCCTGTGACAAAGGTGCATCTATTGTAGCGACATCGTCTCTGGCTTACACATCTACCGGGTCTCCACTTGACTTTGTATTGTCTAGGAGCAAGTCCACCCGCACCTTCACTTCCACAAACTGCTGGGAGTTGCCTCACTCTGACTCACAGTCAGAATTCTCCTCCTGCTTCACGATGTGAAGGTCCCATTTTGGAGTTGAATCTTCATCTTCACATTTTACCTTCACTTCTTCGCTCATCACTTCTTCATATTTCACCTCGATACCTTTAAAAGTGTCCAAGCTGGGATTTTCGTCCGGTTCGTGTTTCATGAGGGATGGGCTCATTGTGGCACTTTGACTTTCACAAGCTGATTTCAGACTCCGACTCCGCTCCTTGTGGATCTTCCGATGCTTTTGTGTTCTCTGGTGTCTTCGAAGATTTGATGAATCTGCAAACGGCTTCCTGCACAGAGTACACCTGAAGGGTTTCTCTCCCGTGTGTGTTCTCTGGTGTTTTACAAGAGCAGATGACTGTGCAAACGCCTTCACGCACACACTGCACTTGAAGGGTTTCTCTCTCGTGTGTGTTCTCTGGTGTACTTCAAGATTTGATGAACGTGCAAACGCCTTCCCGCACAGAGTGCACCTGAAAGGTTTCTCTCCCGTGTGTGTTCTCTGGTGTTTTTTAAGAGCAGATGACTGTGAAAATGCCTTCCCACAAACACTGCACTTGAAGGGTTTCTCTCCCGTGTGTGTTCTCTGGTGTAATACGAGATTAGATGACCGTGAAAATGCCTTCACGCACACATTGCACTTGAAGGGTTTCTCTCCCGTGTGTGTTCTCTGGTGTGTTACAAGATTACTTGACTGTGTAAACGCCATCCTGCACATCGTGCACCTGAAGGGTTTCTCTCCCGTGTGTGTTCTCCGGTGTGTTACAAGATCAGATGACTGTGCAAATGCCTTCACGCACACACTGCACTTGTAGGGTTTGTCTCCCGTGTGTATTCTCTGGTGTTTTACAAGATTACATGACTGTGTAAACGCCATCCCGCACATCGTGCACCTGAAGGGTTTCTCTCCCGTATGTGTTCTCTGGTGTGTTACAAGATTACATGACTGTGTAAACGCCTTCACGCACACACTGCACTTGAAGGGTTTCTCTCCTGTGTGTGTTCTCTGGTGTTTTTTAAGAGTAGATAAATCTGAAAATGCCTTCCCACACACAGTGCACTTGAAGGGTTTCTCTCCCGTGTGCGTTCTCTGGTGGTTCTGAAAAACTGATGGCCATGCAAAAGCCTTGTTACACACAGTACATTTGAAGGGTTTCTCTCCTGTGTGACTTCTCTGGTGCCGTGTCAGATTTCCAGTCCGGTCCGTGCTGTATGCACGCTGGTCGCATTGTTGACTTGTCGTACCGAGCTGCGCTGAGTGCCTTTGCTCCATCAGACCAATTCTGCAGAGAAAGCGTCAGCTGCAGACAGAAAAAAAGAATATCCACACCATCTACACGTCAGGCACAGAGGAATGCACACGTGACTTACACGTCTATACTTATTAATATATTCATGATGTAGTGAAAAAGTTTCCCAAATTCATCAGATTTGATGAACGTGCAAACGCCTTCCTGCACAGAGTGCACCTGAAGGGTTTCTCTCCACGTGCTGTTATGGCACACAATGAGAGGGAAAATGTCATGAATATGCCTGGAAGCCTTCATATCTTCAAGATGAATGTTAACCCAAAACTCTAAGCACACAATTTCGGCTGTCTGACTACAAAGGAATATTTATGAGAGCTAAATTCAGCTGACATAGCAAAGGGTGTTGAAAACAATACTATTTGTGTTATGCATAAATGCATAAATTAATGTTCAATCGCAACTTAGAGTTGTGAATCCAGGCTCAGATGTCCTTGAATGCTGGGGATGAACAGATCCGACTTCAGCTGCATGTGTGTGCTGTGTTCACCTCCTGTTTCCATTCGTATAAAGAGTTCCAGAGGAAAACAAAAATAAACTATTGTTTTGATATAACCTCCGTGTTCAACAGAGTTAATAGCCTTTACTGCAAACACAAACTTGACACTGTCACACACTGCCATGAGTAAACAGGTGGTGGTGTGACCAGCACCATGCCTGGCCACCTTCATCTGCTCAGCATTAATTCTTCCTCACTCCACCAAGTAATGAATCGAGGATCAATCAACATAGCCGAGGCTATCCGTGTCTCTGTCTCTCTCTCCCCGTGGTGAAGGTGGTCCCCTCCACACATTCAGAGTCAACAGCGGCACGCGCTTAGCGTCTTTGACCGATAGCTACATTGACACACGTATTGTTGGTTCTTTCAGTAAAGTCACGTAGATAGAAAATAAAAATAACAGTGTTGCGATCGAAACGTCGTGGGTTTATTACTTTATTATTTTTTTTCATTTTTTATTATTATTTTATTTTCTATCTACGTGACTTTACCGAAAGAACCAAGAATATTCATTCCTGCAGTCACCAAAGTTTTAAGTCAAAACATTCACACACGTTGACAAAGCCTCACCTTGTGTTGTTGTGGGCAGGTCGCTTCTGATAACAAGAGCGGTATAGCAGCTCAAGCGGGCTTGGCCTGGTGAAAAAAAATTAAAACTGCGTGAATATTGACAATAAAACAAAGTTACAAAGTGGCGAGCCGGGTGAAGACAAATTAAACTTAAGAGAGATAATTAAAGTGAACGCAATCAGGCGAGGGCAGGAGGCAAGGCCCCGCGTGGCTAGGCCCCGCGTTGTAAAGTTCCAACCTGGACATCGATTCCCATGCTCGCTGCTACTCAACTGACATCCCTACGAGAGAGAGCGAGGCTTTACCTTGGTAAACAACAACAACAACCACAACCACCACCACAACGATGATAATTTCTCACCTCGGATTTCAGTGCAAGCGCGCACACGGCAGCTTCCTGTTGCCTCGCGACAGAAGGAAGTAGTATTACGTCACTTCCCTCCCACGAGAGGCTCTGTAACTGAATAAATTATGTGAATGAGGCCGGCCCATATGTCGAGCGATGGGGGCGTGGGCGCTGAACCCGTCGCAATAAACTCGCGACGGCTTTAACAGAAACATTATGTTAATGAGCTACCAGTCACTGGGCGTAGCTTTGCCCAAATAAGGATTGCCACTGGAACGATATCGGCAGTGACGCAAACGGAGGTGACGTCACGCTCAAGAGCGCGGTGGACGGGGGAGGGATGAATACCTTGGTGACATGACGTCACTATCGAGGTACACCTCCCCCTGGCGTTTCACGCCGATGAGGTAATGCAGAGTGGTGACGTCACAGAGTTGGAGTTTAAGTTGATTTTGATTCATTTTCCATTGCTCCCTCCCTTGGGTGTGTGAGCTCAGCAACAACAACGTGGACATTATTGTGTATACAGTGTGTATACTATGTGTGTACACTGTGTGTATACACTGTGTGTGTCACTGTGTGTCACTGTGTGTACACTGTGTGTGTACCCTGCGTGTGTACACTGTGTGTGTCACTGTGTGTGTGTACACTGTGTGTATATATACACTGTGTGTGTACCCTGTGTGTGTACACTGTGTATATACTGTATGTACACTGTGTGTACACTGTGTGTGTACTGTTTGTGTACACTGTATACACTGTGTGTGTACACTGTGTGTATAAACTGTGTGTGTACACTGTGTACATTGTGGGTGTACACTGTGTGTACATTGTGTGTATACACTGTGTGTGTACACTGTGTGTATATTGTGTTTGTGTACACTGTGTGTGTGTACACTGTGTGTATACACTGTGTGTGTGTACACTGTGTGTGTCCGCATTGAACCGAACCCCCGGCAAGGCCATCTACTTAATGACGAGAGAAAATTCACACGAAATGTCCTTTTCAATGAAGTCTTCCAGATGTAAATGGAAACAAGCTTTTAATGAAGAAATAAAATCATCTAAATCAAAACACAACACAATTCAAAGATGTTTCATTTTAAAACTTCAAAACGGAGCATGGGGTACTTGCGTGAATGCGTCCTTCGTGTGCAAATGTTGTGACTTTCCTGGCCTGAAGGCCGTCAATGTGTTGGACCATTAAATGGTGCACAGCGTCTCAACAACAGCAGTGGGGTTTGCTTCAACCGATAGGTAACGAACATCCAGACGTGAATCAGCAAGGACCATTCCTAGCCCTAGTTAGACAAAATCTACGTCAACACGCAAGACAAAACTACAATTCGTGTTGTAGAGAATGTACCTCCTCCTATACGTGTAACTTGTAAGTGGTATGCCTTGTAACTGATGAATGATCCGAGCGTGCTTCCTATTTCAAAGACGATGAGTTGCTCCAGAGGCAGACGCTTCGTGAAACACAAAAGTACCCTTTGACCTGTATCACAAGAACAACGGGTCTCACCTGAGTTCTCTGTACAGGTTACTTCCAAACACACACACACTTTGTCCTAACATCACTTATTCAATGTTTGACCCTCAGACAAAATGTTACATGCATGCGCACAATCAGACACGGTATTCATTCTAAATTATTGACAGGCATATTAACAAAATAGAATTTCTACAGCGAAATTGACTGCATCACGTTACATCGTATTAACAAGAAGTTATTTTACAAATACGCACCGTCTGCTTAACCGTGCATGTACAACGTACTATTGTTGCGTCATTCAAAACGAGCAGGCCGTTGCATGCTGGCGCCTGGGTCAAAATGTAGCAAATTCAAACCATTACGCTACAAATAATAGATGACGGCACTTCGATGGCAACACAAGCAATCGTCATCAGGTGGGACAAGCACAGCAGCAAGAAGAAGAAACTGCTGGAGTAGGCGCCTACTACTTCAGCAGTTTCTCTTGCTGTGGTTGTCCCACCTGATGACGATTGCTTGTGTTGTGATCTAAACGCCGTGATCTATTATGTTTCTACCCACGTGGTGACTTTACCGAAATAACTCAAGAGTGTGGATTCCTGCAGTCACGACAGCTTCGAATCAAGATTGCCTACAAACTACACAACTGAGATGACGCATCAATCATCGCCCCCTACTGACAGGCTCTTGTCCACATGCAGGCCGGTGCAGGGCCACCACCTTGTGCCACACAGGGGCAGCTGCTACTTGGGGATGCTCTTCGAGTGTTTCAGACGAGGTACGACACGAAACTTTGAGTTGTTGAGGCGATAAAGCAAGCACCGTGTAAATGCAATTGTTATAACATAGTGAATGCTTGGGAGCTTATTGTCTCTCGCTCCTGGTTACAGATCTACCCAACCCATGGGCCCACAAAGTGTTCAACTTCACGTTCTTGTCATTAAAGGCCTGTGACGAAGGTGCATCTATTGGAGCAACATCGTCTCTGGCTTACACATCTACCGGGTCTCCACTTGACTTTTTGGATTGCCTCGGAGGAAGTCCACCCACACCTCCACTTCCACAAACTGCTGGGAGTTGCCTCACTCTGCCTCACAGTCAGAATTCTCCTCCTGCTTCACGATGTGAAGGTCCCATTTTGGAGTTGAATCTTCACCTTCACATTTTACTTTCACTTCTTCGCTCTTCACCATCACCTCTTCACATTTCACCATCACCTCTTCATATTTCACCTTCACTTCTTCATATTTCACCTCGATACCTTCATAAGTGTCCAAGCTGGGATTTTCTTCCGGTTCGTGTTTCATGAGGGATGGGCTCATTGCGGCACTTTGACTTTCACAAGCTGATTTCAGACGCCACTCCTTGTGGATCTTCTGATGCTTCTGTGTTCTCTGGTGTACTTGAAGATTTGATGAATGTGCAAATGTCTTCCCGCAAACACTGCACTTGAAGGGTTTCTCTCCCGTGTGTGTCCTCTGGTGTTTTTTAAGAGCAGATGACTGTGAAAATGCCTTCCCACACAGTGTGCACTTGAAGGGTTTCTCCCCCGTGTGTGTTCTCTGGTGTGTTTTAAGAGCAGATAACTGTGAAAATGGCTTCCCACACACACTGCACTTGAAGGGTTTCTCTCCCGTGTGTGTTCTATGGTGTTTTTTAAGAGCAGATGACCGTGAAAATGCCTTCCTACAAACACTGCACTTAAAGGGTTTCTCTCCCGTGTGTGTTTTCTGGTGTCTTTGAAGATTATATGAATCTGGAAATGCCTTCCAACAGTGCACTTGAAGGGTTTCTCTCCCGTGTGTGTTCTCTGGTGTGTTTTAAGACAAGATGACCGTGAAAATGCATTCCCACACACACTGCACTTGAAGGGTTTCTCTCCCGTGTGTGTTCTCTGGTGTCTTTGAAGATTATATGAATATTGAAATGCCTTCCCACACACACTGCACTTGAAGGGTTTCTCTCCCGTGTGTGTTCTCTGGTGTGTTTTAAGAGTAGATAAATCTGAAAATGTCTTCCCACACACACTGCACTTGAAGGGTTTCTCACCCGTGTGTGTTCTCTGGTGTGTTTGAAGAGCAGATGACCATGAAAATGTCTTCCCACACACACTGCACCTGAAGGGTTTCTCTCCCGTGTGTGTTCTCTGGTGTGTTTTAAGAGCACATGACCATGAAAATGCCTTCACACACACACTGCACCTGAAGGGTTTCTCTCTTGTGTGTGTTCTCTGGTGTTTTTTAAGAGTATATGAATCTGAAAATGTCTTCCCACACACACTGCACCTGAAGGGTTTCTCTCCCGTGTGTGTTCTCTGGTGTGTTACAAGAGGAGATGACTGTGAAAATGTCTTCCCACACACACTGCACCTGAAGGGTTTCTCTCCTGTGTGTGTTCTCTGGTGTTTTTTAAGAGTAGATGAATCTGAAAATGTCTTCCCACACACACTGCACCTGAAGGGTTTCTCTCCCGTGTGTGTTCTCTGGTGTGTTTTCAGAGCAAATGAATCTGAAAATGCCTTGTCACACACAGTACATTTGAAGGGTTTCCCTCCTGTGCGAGTTCTCTGGTGCTGTGTCAAATTTCCAGTCCGATCCGTGCTGTATGCACGCTGGTCGCATTGTTGACTTGTCGTACCGAGCTGCTGCACTGAGGGCCTTTGCTCCATCAGACCAGCGTCAGCTGCAGACAGAAAATAAGAATATCCACACCATCTACACGTCAGTATCGAGCCATGGAGGAATGCATATATACAGTCACACGTGACTTACACGTCTATATTCATTCATATATTCACGACTAGCTGTACTACGCGGCTTCGCCCGGGACTTGGATCCACCACGTCCGGCCGCCTTTGTCTCCCCAGTGGCGATGTTCACACCACAGCAGTTACTCGTTTGAGGCTGAGTCGACCTAGAGGAGGCCCAGAAGCGGTTCAAATAATCGTCGCCGGTGGTGGCCGTGAGCGGGAATCGAACTTGGGTCGCCGGGTAGCGCTAACCGCTACACTACAATGCGTTACTCTTCCACACACACACAAACTGACCCACACAGACACACACACACACACAGACACACACAGACACATACAGACACACAGACACACACAGACATACACAACGCTAACCACTACACTACAATGCGTGACGCTTCCACATGCGAGGGTCACGTGACAGATTTGACGTCACAGCTCACTTGCCGTGCAAAAAATCTATACATTATTGAGCTCCCCCCCCCCCCCCGCTAAAACAACACAAAAGTGTATTTGTATAATGTTTGCACGGTGGACAGTCTGGAAAGTACCCACATGGCAAATTTCCAGTTTGTTGCATGTCGGGAAGTACGCTAAACATTTTGAACAGACAACACACACAATCACAACTTTGCCTTTTATATATATTTGGAGAAGCAATGAAAAACTTTCCCAAATTCATCACGCGGTTTCAGTTTTTAGATTTTCAGTTTGATTTATTTTGGTTATAGTCCCGTGAGCCATTCGGCTCTTGAATCGGGTGCAACCACAACAAGCAACAAAACAAAAACACGACCAAGCAAATCATCTTACAGTGACTATGTGTGACTGTGCAAACAGCACTGTCATGGCATGCAATGAGGGCAAATGTCACAAACATTCCTGTAAGCCCTCGCATCTTCAACATTAATGTTGCCATAGAAACGTTGTGGGGTGTTTTGCTTCATTTAAAAAAGAAAAATAATCATTTTATTTTAATTTCATTTTCTATCTACGTGACTTCACCGCAAGAACCAAGAATATTAATTCCTGCAGTCACCAAAGTTTTAAGTCAAAACATTCACACGTTGACAAAGCCTCACCTTGTGTTGTTGTGGGCAGGTCTCTTCTGATAACAAGAGCGGTATAGCAGCTCAAGCGGGCTTGGCCTGCTAACAAAAGAAAATAAAAACTGCGTGAATATTTACAATAAAACAAAGTTACAAAGTGGCGAGCCGGGTGAAGACAAATTAAACTTAAGCGAGATCATTAAAGTGAATGCAATCAGGCGAGGGCAGGAGGCAAGGCCCCGCGTGGCTAGGCCCCGCGTTGTAAAGTTCCAACCTGCTACTCAACTGACATCCCTACGAGAGAGGCTCTACCTTGGTAAACAACAACAACCACCACCACGAGAATTTCTCACCTCGGATTTCAGTGCAAGCGCGGATCGGAAGCCTCCTGTTACCTCGCGATGTCACGCGGTAGCAGGGAACATGACGTCACTTCCCGGGTAAGAGACACTTCCCTCCCATGAGCCGCTCTGTAACTGAATAAATTATGTTAATGAGTCCGACCCATATGTCGAGGGATGGGGCGTGGCTGCTGAACCCGTCGCAATAAACGGCTTCAACGGATACATTATGTTAATGAACCGCCAGTCACTGGGCGTAGCTTTGCCCAAATAAGGATTGCCACTGGATTGATATCGGCAGTGACCCAAGCGGAGGTGACGTCACGCTCAAGAGCGCTGTGGACGGGGTTGGGGGAGTGTGAATACCTTGGTGACATGACGTCACTAGCGAGGTACACCTCCCGCTGGCACTTCATGCTGATGAGGTCATGCTGACTGGTGACGTCACAGAGCGGGGATGGAGTTTAAGTTGATTTAGCTTCATTTTCCATTGTCCCCCTCCCTTGGGTGCGTGACCTCAGCAACAACAACGTGGACATTATTGTGTATATACTGTGTGTGTGTACGTACACACTGTGTGTGTACGTACACACACACACACTGTGTGTGTGTACACTGTGTATGTGTACGTACACAGTGTACGTACGTACACACACACTGTGTGTGCGTACGTACACATACACACACAGTGTGTACGTACAGTGTGTGTACGTACACACTGTGTGTGTGTAGTGGAGGGCAAAGGCGGTGCATTGGCCAGTCATCTGAGTCAGTAGACCCATGGCATCTTCTCATCAATTTATTTTTTTAAATGTATTATTTTTATTTGTTATTAGTATTAACTTTTTCATTTTTAAATCTTTTATTTTGTTTATTTTTTGTTTTCTATCTACGTGACTTTACCGAAAGAACCAGGAATATGGTAGCGCATTCTCTATTTGTTGCAGAGGTTCAAAGTTCAAATCCGACAGGCACACCTGGCTACCCCAGTAACATTCACCACAATATGCGCTGTCTGCTTAACAGCGGATGTCAAACAAACCACTGTGTCACTCACAACGCACATTGCATGTTGGTGTCACGGTCAAAATTGTGGCAATTCCAGTAACACTATCCAGAAACTCCACAAGCGAGATGACGCGTCAATGATCGCCCCCTACCGACAGACTCATGTCCACGTGCAGGCCGGTGCAGGGCCACCTTGTGCCACACAGGGGCAGCTGCCACTAGGGGGCGCCCTTCCATTGTTTGAGATGAGGTTCGATACGAAACACCGAGTTGCTGAGGCAATTAGGCAAGCGACTTATGAGTGCAAATATTGTTTATAACGTAGTGAATGCTTGGGATCTTGTCTCTCGCTCCTGCTCACAGATTTACCCAGCCCACTGCTCCACAGATACCAGCCGCTCCTCCTGGGCAGGTTCGGTTACGTACGGTGCGAAATAAGTTCCAGATACACAGAGACTCACACAGAGACCCATAGATTAACACGGTTGGCTAGGTATGGTGCGAAAGAAGTTATATACACACACAGAGACCCATGGATTAACACGGTTGGCTACGTACGGTGCGAAAGTTACAGATAAACAAGTTTGAGTCGCGGGCCGTGGAAGTTGACCGGGCGCGTGTTGCTGACAGTCGTTGAATACGGTTGGATAGACGCTGATGGAGACACACACACACAGACAAGACAGGCGGACAGACACAGACAAGAGGAACACAGAGATGACAGAGAGACACAGGCAGAGAGAAACACAGAGGCAAACAGATGACACAGACGGACAGAGACAGAGAGATGTTGAATCGAACACACTGAACTCGCTCCATTGAAAGAGATTCCTCGATCTTCGCAATGCCTGGAAGTCGTTCTTATTTTTATTGATTTAATTGCGTGTGGTGTGTACGTGCAAGCAATGTGGGATATCGATGTACGCAGATATGAACAAGATCAGCTGACAAGACGTCTTTAATTTAATCGGTCTCTCCACTAAACAAAGGAATGTTGAACACGAAATATAAATCCCATGGCCTTCGTGCGAGTCCATAATTACTGCAGCATTGCTTCAGTGGAAGCCAACTGTGGACCGGTTTTGGTGGACACTGTGTGTGTACACTGTGTGTGTGTGTACACTGTGTGTGTGTGTACACTGTGTGTACACTATGTGTGTGTGTGTACACTGTGTATATACACTGTGTGTGTACACTATGTGTGTGTACACTGTGTGTGTGTGTACACTGTGTGCAAGCCAACTGTGGACCGGTTTTGGTGGACAATGTCTCAACAGCAGTGGGGCTTGCTTCAAGCCATGGTTGTGAACATCCAGACGTTAATCAGCTAGGAGCATTTATAGTCCAAGTTCGACAAAATCTACGTCAACACGTAAGACAAAATTATAATTCGTGTTGCAGAGAATGTATCTCCTCTACGTGTAACTTTAAGGTGGTATGCCTTGTAACTGATGAATGATCCGAGTGTGCTTCCTATGTCAAAGACAATGAGTTGCTCCAGATGCTTCCTGAAACACAAAAGTACCCTTTGACCTGTATCACAAGAACAACGGGTCTCACCTGAGTTCTCTGTACAGGTTACTTCCAAAAACACACGCACTTTGTCCTAACATCACTTATTCAATATTTGACCCTTATAAAAAATAAAGTGATGCATGTACACACAAAATCAGACAAGTGTTCATTCTAAATTTCGATTTAAAGCTTTCGTGACTGCAAGGATTCATCTTAAGTCACGTAGAATGAGAATATGAGAATAAAATAATAAATTAATAAACTAACACAATAAAGCTATTTCTATGACCAGTCTATTTCTATGACCAGTCACAAGCTAATCACTCAGCTATTTCAATGCAAAATTCTCCTGTTTTATATGTAAACCCCTTTGTCAAGGTGCCTCACCTCTCTAAACCAGCTTAAAAGACGCTACGAATATTAACAGCGTTCATTGAAGCTCTGTCGTCCCGACAGGTCTGTTCCTTTCAACCTGTCGGCCACTTGTGTTGTGGCCGAAACGTCGTGAGAATTTTATTGTGATATTTTATTAATTTATTAATTTATTCTCATTCTACGTGACTTTACCGAAAGAACCAAAGAAGATGTTCATTCTAAATTATTGACTGGAATTTTAACAAAATTTAATTACTGCAGTGAAGTCTACTGCATCAGATAACATCTGATTAAAAAGCTATTTAAAAAAATATGCACCGTCAGCTAAACAGTGGATGTAAAACATACTATTGTGTCATTCAAAACGAGTAGGCCATTGCATGCTGGCGAATTCTAAACATTAGCGACAAATTACAAAACTGAGATGAAACATCAATCATCGCCCCCTACTGACAGCCTCTTGTTCACATACTCTTTGGTTCTTTCAGTAAAGTCACGTAGGTAGAAAAAATAATAATAGATCACGATGTTTCGATCGTAACACAAGCGGTCGTCCTCAGGCGGAAAAAATAAATGCAGGCCCGTGCAGGGCCACCACCCTGTGCCACACAGGGGCAGCTGCTACTTGGGGATGCTCTTCGAGTGTTTCAGACGAGATACAAAACTCCGAGTTGCCGAGGCGATTAAGCAAGCACCGAGTAAATGTAATTATTATAACATAGTGAATGCTTGGGGGCTTCTTGGCTCTCACTCCTGGTCAGAGATCTCCCCAATCCACGGGTCCACAAAGACTGGCCGCTCGCTCTTACTCTGCAGGTTGAACCTAGGAATTGAGTGTTCAACTTCACATTCTTTTCATTAAAGGCCTGTGACAAAGGTGCATCTATTGTAGTGACCGTCTCAAGCTTACACATCTATCGGGTCTCCATTTGACTTTGTATTGTCTAGGAGCAAGTCCACCCACACCTCCACTTCCATGAATTGCTGGGAGTTGCCTCGCTCTGCCTCAGTCAGAATTCTCCTCCTGCTTTACGTTGCCTCCATCAATGTGAAGGTCCGATTTTGGAGTTGAATCTTCATCTTCACATTTCACCATCACCTCTTCCCTCTTCACCATTACCTCTTCATATTTCACAATCACCTCTTCATATTTCACCTCGATACCTTTAAAAGTGTCCAAGTTGGGATTTTCTTCCGGTTCGTGTTTCATGAGGGATGGGCTCATTGCGGCACTTTGACTTTCACAAGCTGATTTCAGACTCCACTCCTTGCAGATCTTCTGATGCTTCTGTGTTCTCTGGTGTACTTGAAGATTTTATGAATGTGCAAACGCCTTCCTGCAGAGTGCACCTGAAGGGTTTCTCTCCTGTGTGTATTCTCTGGTGTGTTACAAGATGAGATGACTTTGCAAACGCCTTCCCACACACACTGCACTTGAAGGGTTTCTCTCCCGTGTGTGTTCTCTGGTGTACTTTAAGATGTGGTGACTGTGAAAACGCCTTCCCGCACAGAGTGCACTTGAAGGGTTTCTCTCCCGTGTGTGTTCTCTCGTGTACTTCAAGATTTGATGACTGTGCAAACATCATCCCGCACAAAATGCACCTGAAGGGTTTCTCTCCTGTGTGTGTTCTCTGGTGTTTTTTAAGAACAGATGACTGTGAAAATGCCTTCCCACACACAGTGCACTTGAATGGTTTCTCTCCTGTGTGTGTTCTCTGGTGTTTTTTAAGAACAGCTGACTGTGAAAATGCCTTCCCACACACAGTGCACTTGAAGGGTTTCTCTCCCGTGTGTGTTCTCTGGTGTCTTTGCAGATTTGATGAATGTGCAAACGCCTTCGCACACATCGTGCACCTGAAGGGTTTCACTCTCGTGTATGTTCTCTGGTGTGTTACAAGAGCAGATGAACGTGCAAATGCCTTCCCACACACACTGCACTTGAAGGGTTTATCTCCCGTGTGTGTTCTCTGGAGGGTCTGAAGAACTGATGGCCATGCAAATGCCTTCCCAGACACAGTGCACTTAAAGGGTTTCTCTCCTGTGTGTGTTCTCTGATGTACTTGAAGATGTGGGGACTGTGAAAATGCCTTCCCACACACAGTGCACTTGAAGGGTTTCACTCCCGTGTGTGTTCTCTGGTGTGCTACAAGAGTAGATGAATGTGCAAACGCCTTCCCACACACACTGCACTTGAAGGGTTTATCTCCCGTGTGTGTTCTCTGGTGTTCTACAAGAGCAGATGAACGTGCAAACGCCTTCTCACACATACTGCACTTGAAGGGTTTCTCTCCTGTGTGAGTTCTCTCGTGCCGTGTGAAATCTCCAGTACGATCCGTGCTGTATGCACACCGGTCGCATTGGAGCCTTGTCCTACCGAGCTGCGCTGAGTGCATTTGCTCCATGAGACCAATGACCAATTCTGCGGAGGAAGCGTCAGAGGAAGCGTCAGCTGCAGACAGAAAAAAATAATATCCACACCATCTACACGTCAGTATTGAGGCACAGAGGAATGCATATATAGTCACATGTGACTTACACGTCTATACTTATTCATATATTCAGGATGTAGTAAAAACGTTTCCCAAATTCATCACAGGGCTGTTATGGCACACAATGAGAGGGCAAATGGTTATAAATATGCCTGGAAGCCCTCGTATCTTCAAAATGAATGTTCACCCAAAACTTCGAGCACACAATTTCAGCTGTCTGGCTACAAAAGGAATATTTATGAAAGCTAAATACAGCTGACATAGCAAAGGGTGTTGAAAACAATACCATTTGTGTTATGCATAAATTAATGTTCAATCGCAACTTAGAGGTGTGAATCCAGGCTCAGATGTCATTGAATGCTGGGGATGAACAGTTCCGACTTCAGCTGAATGTGTGTGCTGTGTTCACATCCTGTTTCCATTCTTACAAAGAGTTCCAGAGGAAAACAAAAATAAACTATTGTTTTGATATAACTTCCGTGTTCAATAGAGTTAATAGACTTTACTTCAAACACAAACTTGACACTGTCACACACTGGCAGTGGCGTGTCTAGAATCATGCCTGGCCACCTTCATCTGCTTGGCATGAATGCTTCCTCACTCTACCAAGTAATTAATCGAGGATCAACGAACATAGCCGAGGCTAACTGGAGTTTGCGTGTCGCTCTCCGTGGTGAGATGTTAACTACCTCACCCGGTATACAGGTAGTCGTGGGTTCAATCCCGACCCTGAGGCCTGCTGTATATTTGGAGTTTGCGCGTCTCTCCGTATAGCGTCTTTGACCGATAGACATTGACACACGTATTCTTGTTGATTTCGGTGAAGTTACGTAGATAGAAAATAACAATAACAGATAATACAATTACATTAAATAAAGACCACTTGTGTTGCGATCAAAACAACGTGAGTTGTTTTACTTTATTTGCAATTATTTTTTTGTTATTTTCATTTAATTTTCTATCTACGTGACTTTACCGAAAGAACCAAGAATATTCATTCCTGCAGTCACCAAAGTTGTAAGTCAAAACATTCACACACGTTGACAAAGCCTCACCTTGTGTTGTTGTGGGCAGGTCGCTTCTGATAACAAGAGCGGTATAGCAGCTCAAGCGGGCTTGGCCTGGTGAAAAAAATAAAAACTGCGTGAATATTTACAATAAAACAAAGTTACAAAGTGGCGAGCCGGGTGAAGACAAATTAAACTTAAGCGAGATAATTAAAGTAAACGCAATCAGGCGAGGGCAGGAGGCAAGGCCCCGCGTGGCTAGGCCCCGCGTTGTAAAGTTCCAACCTGGACATCGATTCCCATGCTCGCTGCTACTCAACTGACATCCCTACGAGAGAGAGAGGCTCTACCTTGGTAAACAACAACAACCACCACCATAACAACCACACCCGCAATGAGAATTTCTCACCTCGGACTTCAGAACAGGAAGCGATAGCTTGTGTCAATGTATCTATAGCTTCCTGTTACCTCGTGACGTCACGCGGCAGCAGGTGACATGACGTCACTTCCGGAAAACGAGACACGCCCCTCCCACAATGAGCTGCTTCGTAAATAGAGTATGATTAAATTATGTTAATGTCCCATCCGATACATATTGTAGGTGCTAAACCCGTCGCAATAAACTCGCGACAGCTTTAACGGACACATTATGTTAATGAGCCGCCAGTCACTGGGCGTAGCTTTGCACCACACGGGCTAGGCCGCAGGCTTTCGGCCGTCCGCTCCCTTTGAGCCGCTGCGATTTTTTATTTTATTATTTTTAATCGTGATTTAGTGTGCCGTGTGTATAATGTGTACACGTGTGTATAATGTATGTGTGTAATGTGTACAAGTGTGTGTATAATGTATGTGTGTAATGTGTACAAGTGTGTGTATAATGTATGTGGTAATGTGTACAAGTGTGTATTATGTATGTGTATAATGTGTACATGCGTGTATAATGTGTTCATGTGTATATGTGTATCATGTGTATAAGTGTGTGTATAGGTCTATGTATAATGTATGTGTGTATATGAAGTGTGTATATTGCGCACTGTGTTGGTGTATACTGTTGAGAAGAGTTGAATGGACTTAGTAAGTGTGTCACTACCCAACCACGTGTCTCTCTCCCCGTGTCCCTCTCCTTGTGTCTGTGTCTCCCCGTGTCTCTCTCCTCGTGTCTCTGTCCTTGTGGCTCTCTCCAATAGTGCCTCTCCCCGTGTCTCTGTATCCTAGTTGTCTCTGTCTCTTTCCCGTGTCTCTCTCCCCGTGTCTCTCTCCCCGTGTATGTCTCCTAGTGTCTCTTCGTGTCTCTTTCCCGTGTCTCTCCTTGTGTTTCTCTCCCCGTGTCTCTCTCCCCGTGTCTCTCTCCCCAAACACGAACGATACAACAACACGACGTTCGGAGTGCAAAGTTGAGAGAGAAATGAGCATTTTCCCGGCGGGCGTAACTGGGTGGGGCCGTGGGCTTCCAGTTACTGTAGCGGCCTAGTGCGTGCTCCGTCCACTGCTGCCCTGAGGGAAAGCCGCGCTCTCTCCACTGCTGCCCTGGGGCAGAGCCGTGCTCTGTCCACTGCTGCCCTGGGGTGGGGTCGTGCTCTCTCCGCTGCTGCCCTGAGGGAGAGCCGTGCTCTCTCCACTGCTGCCCTGAGGCAGGGTCGTGCCCCGTCCACTGCTGCCCGGAGGGAGCCCCGTGCTCTCCACTACTGGCTTGAGGGAGAGCCGCACTATCTCCACCGTTGCCGTGAGGGAGCCAGACTCTCTCTCCTCTGCTGCCCTGAGGCAGGGTTGTGCTCCGTCCACTGCTGCCCTGAGGGAGTGCCGTGCTACGTCCACTGCTCCCCCGAGATGTCGCGGGCGCTGCCCCAGAGCAAGGAGGCGCTGCTGCAGTCGTTCAACAAGCGGCTCAAGCACGACGTGTGCTCCATCCTGGACAACTTCACGGAGATCATTCGAGACGGCCAAGGGTTGTGAATGAAGAGTCACCTGTGTGGGCTTCAGTAGGGCCGTCTGGACGGGCAGCAGAGAGACGAGAGGCCAATAAACGACATTCCAGTCGTGGGCTGAGCTCAAGAAGGGCTAGCTCGAGCACCATCCTGCGGCGGGGAAAGGAGGTGGTGCAAGCGGTTCAGCCGAGCCCACAACAGCCAAGAATCTGCTGTCTGGGAGAGGGGGGTGGGCGCTGTTAAACCCTAGCACATGGGCGAGAAGCCGTGCATGTGTGACGAGTGCGGCAAGACGTTTTTCTCACGCTCGGCCTACAAGTATATATATTTTTTTCTATTCCACTTGTGTGTAAATCTGTGTATACCCCGGATATTTTAGAGATGGCAATTCTCCTGCTGTGTGTCCTACTGCTGTCCCTCCCGGCCATATCTAGTGCCACACTCAACTCTACAAACGGCTACCCGCGTTATTTTGCGTCAATACTTGTTGCTCGACTTGCCACTACACCTGCAAATGAAACAGCTCATAGACACTTTTACACTCCATCATTGTATCCTTTTAAACCCTATCTTTGTCCCATTACTTCACCAGCACTCCTTCCAAACTTCATTCTGCTCTTAAAAATAACACCATCTGCGAGCTGCTGCTATTCGTCCAAGGTTCGCCGCTCTTCATCCTTTCACAGAAAATACTTATGCAAACTGTTAATTCTACTTTTCTTATTTCTGGGTGGTATTGAGCTTCATCCTGGCCCAAATGAAAAGAGCTCGTATAATTCTGTAGATTTTTCTGGCAGGAAAGGTGTTGGTGGTCTACATGTCAACATCAGAGGGCTTGTGATTAAATTAAGTCAACTAAAACTAGAAGTGGCAAATCTTGACCCGGACATTTTTTGCCTAACAGAAACATTTCTCACTCCTGCCGTCAATGACTTGCAGATTACGATTGAAAACTACAACCTTTTTCGGCTTGACCGAGGATCTAAAGGAGGTGGAATTGCCATCTATGTTCGTAACACTATTGCATGTTCACCAGCTCACTCCTTGTTTAAAAAATGTTGCTTTGAAGGTCTGGCTCTCAGAATAACTCTCCCAAATAATCAACAGATATTGGTAGTGTGCTGCTATAGACAGCCTTGTGGGAAGGATGTTGAAGCTGCATCGGCACTGAGAGAGCTTTTTGGGGGCCTCCCTAAAGGTGAAATAATTTTAGTGGGTGATCTAAATTGGAATTGGCTAAACCCGCCGGCCGTGGCCACAAATTTTACAGATGAATTTAACATGTTTCAATTAATAAATGTCCCCACAAGACCCAACCTAAAAAATCCGGGACAGTCAACTCTGCTTGACGTCCTATTGACAAATGCCCCTCACAATTTCGCACTGACTGGTGTTCTGGGTGTGAGATCATCAGCCAGACCCAAAGCCCCCCCTAAAATTGTTGAGAAGCACTCTATGAGGCACTTCAGCTCTCAGGCATTTACTAATGATGGGCTTCACTCGGATATTGATAAGGTCTGTGATATCCCCAACCTGACTACGGCTTGGCAGACTTTCAGGTACACGTTTCTCCAAATTCTTAACAAACATGCTCCGTTGGTTAGATTTAAAACTAAAGGCAACCGCCCACCATGGTATGATCCTTTGATTACAAAGCTCATGAAAACTAGGGACAAGGCTTGGGCATGTGCTCAGAAAAGTAATTTGGCAAATGACTGGCTAGAATACAGGATTTTAAGGAATAGATGCGTAAAAAAAATACGGCATGCAAAAAATGCCTACTTTTCCTCCACTCTCCTGGAATCACATGGAAATGCCAGGATTTTTGGAAAACAATCAAATCTATCGAAAAGGCATCTAAAACAGAAAATCTGCCCGTTGAGCTTCACCGAAATGGGGATCCCCAAAAAATAGTTGACAATTTTAACCTTCATTTTTCTGAAGCTGGTAATCTTTTTGATAATGTATTGGGAGTCACCCCTGCTCCTGCAAATTCCTACACCCCTGTCCAAACATTAAACGAATTTAGTTTCCAACTAATCCACGAAAGTAATGTTCTGAAACAACTGTCCTACCTCAAAGGGTCCTCCTCTACTGGAGCAAATAGTTTTCCTGTCTTTGCTCTACTAACTGTTGGTCACCTAATGTACAAACCTATAGCCCATATTTTCAACCTGTCCATCAAAGAAGCATCAGTTCCTCTAGAATGGAATCATTCCTATGTCCGTCCACTTCACAAAGGGGGCCCTAAAGATGATCCCAATAACTACCGACCTATCTCAAATTTGTCCCCATTAATGAAAATTTTAGAAAAATGTTTGAACTACCAAATTAGCAGTTTCCTGTCCACCAACAATCTACTAGATCTAAAACAATCTGGGTTCCGGAAAAAATCCAGCACCACATCTGCTGCATTAGACTCTTTGAATCAAATTTACAATAGCCTTGATAATAAGCAGTACTGTGCCTTTTCTAGATTTAAAGCTTTCGTGACTTCTAGGATCCATACTCTTTGGTTCTATTGGGTAAAGTCACGTAGGTGAAAATAAAATAACAAAAAATCACGACGTTTCGGCCACAACACAAGCGGCCTTCATCAGGTGAAGGGACGAGACTGTCTGAAGGACAGCGCTGGAGTGGGAGAAGCCACGCTTAGATCACGACCTTTAAGCTGTGTGAGAAGAAAACAAAGCGCCTTGACAAAGGAATTAGCATATAATTTAGCATTGAAATGGCTCATTGAAATAGCTAAGTTAAAGTATACACATCCACAGAGGCACCCCTTGACAAAGGAATTAGCATAGAATTTAGCATTGAAATAGCTGAGTGATTAGCTTGTAACTGGTCACAGAAATAGCTATGTTAAAGTCAGAGCATATACATTCACCGATGCACCTAGTACAAATCAAACAGGAGAATTTAGCGAAACACAACCACGCTCAGACTGCGGACCTTTAAACTGTGTGCGAGCAAACAAGGTGTTCTGACAAAGAAATTATCATAAAAATTAGCATTTGATTGGCCGATTTTAGAAAAGAGGTGGTGTACGTGCCGGTGGACTTGCCGTTTGGCGCGGGGGGGGGGGGGAGAGGGGGAGTTTACCTATTGATGGTGTGAAAAGGGAATTTATAAGAGCTGCGAAAGTTTGGGGTACCACTACTTGAAAAATATACTGTACCATTGAAATTAGTTTAATGTTTAGTTCGATTTAGAACATCTTTCCAATGGTTGCTTAATTTGAAACCATCTTCTCGGTTGAAATTGTGTCTGTGTTTGTAGATCTGAATTGCCTCATGAACAAATCTCTGATAAAAACCCGTGGGTTTGCAAAGAACCTTGGTATCGGAGAAAATTATATCGTGATCCCCCACAGCGTTGTAGCAGTGATCAGCCACGGCAGAAGAATTCGTTTTGCCGTGTTTCAAATCTGATTTGTGCTCGCGAATTCGGTCAGAGACATGTCGGTTTGTCTCCCCGATATAGCAATCACTGCAGGTACAACTCAATTTGTAAACCCCGGGGTACTGTTGTTGTATATGTGGGTGTGTGAAAATTGATGAAAAATAATTAAAATTAAATGAAATTCGAAATTTGCATAATTAATCCAAAATTATGTTAATTCGTGTAATTATGCGTGTAACTATGCTAATTAGAGAGGTGATCGTATTAATTTATACGAGTGGGTGTGGTTGTGTTAATGATAGCCTTTATGATAATCAGGCCCCGCCTCGTGGACGAGGTGGGGTTATCAATCAGGATAGCGCAATCAATCGTGTGCAGTTACGCTAGTGTCAATTCGGCCTCGTTGTCTAACTTCGTATTATTGATCAGCATAATACAATGATTCTCGCTTTAACACTCCCCGAGTGTTCATATTTTAGGTCCCAAGTTCATATCATTCGCTTTAATTAACGTTTAATGAGTGTGGATTGGTGTGTTTATAGTTTAGGTTCCCGAGTTCATATCTCGTCGCAGGATACAGATCTTATGCAAAAATTTCAGGAAAGAATCACACGACCACCTCTGTATTAATCAATTTATTTTCTAATTAAACCTTAACTATAACATGTATGTGAACTCTCAATCTCGGAACTTCAACACGGTATCCACACGGTATCAAGACAGTATCATCAACGACTGTACGATTTCACTTTGATAACACATGGACCCCGCATAAAGCGATTGCTGTTAGTGAGAGAGTCAGGACATGCAAATGCTATGCTACACAAAAGCTTATACATTATAATATGAACGATCATTATGCTTGAAATGGTCAGCACATTATCACAGGCGATTGATTAACATGCAACGGTATTCATATAAAAAGACAATCAAACAGTTATTACTTCCAAAGGCATAAATGTAACAACAGATCTACCGGACAGACTATAAGATTCCCGAAATGGCTTAGTGTGAGGGTATTCGGCGGAACGTGTTATCTCACGGGAGATTAATGAATTAATTCGTGAATAAGATTGTATGATCAGAAAATCGGTTTAGCACGATTCCTCCCCGGGAGCGTAGCTCCGTGGCGAAGGTGCCAAGGGTTAATTCGTATTGATGGATCGGTTGGTAACTTATGCGATTAGAAGTACAGTCCAAAACAAAATATTAAAGAGGGAAATTATGAATATACTTATAAATGACGGACTGTTATCACATGATCGATGCTTCCACAGCCAGATGGTTCACGGACTTGAGTGTTCGCTTCTGGTTAAGGACCTGTGTATGTTTGAGTGATATGAATTGTTTTGAATAGTCAGTGTTTGGAATTAATTCTTTGCGTTGCCATACGCTGAAGTTGGCATCGCTTGTAGGAGAAGTAGCCTCGCTCCCTTTAGAGCGGTGAGGTGTGTGGGAGTGCATCATACGAATCGCCGCCCTCCTCCACGCAGCAGCCAGCCTCTGTCCACGGGGGAGAGTTGCTTGATCGCTCTCAGTTCTGCTCAGTGGACACCTCTCTCCACTGCTGGATGAGCTGCGCGATCACGCTCGTGCTGGTTCGCTGACAGCAGTTTCTCTCCGCTGTTGGATGAGCTGCATCGGCACGCTCCCTCTCTCTGGGTGGAGAACTCGAATGTGCTCGTTGCTGGTTTGCTGAAAGCAGGTTTTTCTCCACTGCTGGATGACTCAAGTCGCACGTGCTCTTGCTCTGGTTTGCAGAAGCTCTTGCTTGGTGCGTCGGTCGCTTTGCAGCTGGACTCAATGTAGAATCAGCAATACTCTGTCTTTCTGCTCTTGGAAATCACACTAGGTGACGCCTCACTACCCTGCGAGTCTTGCCAACGTCAGTGGGTAGCGACGGGGCCACTTTGGCTTCTGCTCGCCGCCCCCTGCTCTGCAGCTCGCCGGCTGGCGACCTGTTGCTCCTGAGCCGACCCACTGGTCGAACTCCCCGCGTTCCGACCTCCTCCGAGTCGAACTCCCCGAGTTCCGACCCCCCTGGTCGAACTCTGGTGAGCCGACCCCCCTGGTCGAACTCCCTCGAGTTGAACTCCTCCGAGTCGAACTGTCTCCCGAGAGTCGACCCCCCCCCGGTCGAACTCTGGTGAGCCGACCCCCCCCCCGGTCGAACTCTGGTGAGCCGACCCACTCCTGTCGAACTGAGGTTTCAATGCTCAGGATCCTCTTTTTATGCCCAAAAATCCCTTCACTCGGATCCTGCCCACAAGGCGGGGTTTCTTTCGATTTTTGCTGTGTCAGGATTTGTCCGTATGTATCTGCGTCCGTGTGTGTGTCCGTACGTGTGTCAGTGTGTGTCCTTGTGCATCACCGACGGTATATTCCGTTGTCATACTCCTACCATAAAACCCACAAGTAAAACAATCAAATGTTATAAATTGTCTCGAAGGCGCCTCTCTGTCTGGGTGCACAACCTGGAGGGAGGGGCGATATTCCCTCCGACTTTCACCGACGCACAAAGAAATGGTTAAAAAGTTTTCAGTTAACATTTCATTTCATCAGAGTTCCACAGTTATGATTCTGTATTAATCCAATGTCTGGGTCAACTTCCTGTTGTGGTGTTTGACTCGTGTTTCCCCGAGCGTATACACACTCCTACCCCGTGCTGCAGGGATACAAAGACGGCCGGGATTTCCCTTTCTCTCCGACCCTGGGTTTAACATCGCCCTTTGCTTACGTTGCAGTTTTGCTGTTCGCTTGCATTTCTTTTCCTCTCTACTCTTACTTTAACCCGGCTTATTATTTGCGTATGGGTGGAGGCTAGAGCATTCATGTTGACTTAGGAAAACCTGATTGTTAGGCTTCGGGTCAAGTCGTATAGAAATTATTAAAATATGTAAATACATTTCATATTAAATTAATAGACGGGTGATGGTTACATTGACGTAGCTTGTGGCAGGGTTCAATTGAAGTGGGTGTGAAGATCAATAACTTTAGCCTACCCTGTTGTTAAATTCCGACTTTAAGTTACTTTAATAGTAATGCAGAACCAATTAGCTTTTTTGACTTAACTAGATCTAGTCTAACGCAACCTCCCAGTGACCCTGGCTTTGTGTTTACGTCAGCCCTTTGCAATCCGCTGCGCTCTGCTCTCTATCTGCTCCCTCTGACCCTGGGAGGGCTCTGAACGTCAAAATCGTGTTAGTGGGTCAAGGTAAATATGACCTCCACATGCCATGCTGAGGCCTGGTTTAGTGTTTTTATTCATTATTAAAATTAAAAGAAACAATAGAAATATGTATCTATATGTATTGAAACATTACTTGTTAATATTAAGATGGAAAGGGGGGCATATACAACACTGTAAGTCAGGAATGACATCCTTCACGGATGGGATCAGATCACGAATTTTGTGTACTGTATTGAACCGGACCTGGATCTTGTGTTTGTTTAGAATTTTGGAAATCTTTTTAGTAACGCCTGCTATATATGGTAGTGTGATGGTTTTGACCGGAGTATCAAGTGGTTGTTTCTGTATGGAGGGAGAAAGAGCTTGGCGGATGGTACGGTCAGAGTAACCATTCCTTTTGAGGGCCAGGTGTACATGTTTTAATTCACTGGTCAGGTGGTGTTGGTCCGAAATGCAATGAGCCCTATGGTATAAAGTTTTGATGAGAGAATTCTTTTGGGCTGGGTGGTGGTGGGAATCAGGTTTCAAGTAGGAATCTGTGTGGGTGGGTTTCCTGTAGACAGAATGCCCCAATGAGCCATCAGGTCTCCTCTCAAACAGAACATCTAAGAATGGTAGCTTGCCATCTTTCTCCACTTCCATGGTGAATTTGATGGCGGGATGTCTGGAATTGAAGATACAGACCATTTGTGTTGCGATCGAAACGTCGTGGGTTTTTTGCTTTATTTTAAAAATTTTATTTTTCATTTAATTTATAATCTGTTATTTTTATTTTATTTTCTATCTACGTGACTTTACCGAAAGAACCAAGAATATTAATTCCTGCAGTCACGAAAGTTTTAAGTCAAAACATTCACACACGTTGACAAAGCCTCACCTTGTGTTGTTGTGGGCAGGTCGCTTCTGATAACAAGAGCGGTATAGCAGCTCAAGCGGGCTTGGCCTGGTAACAAAAGAAAATAAAAACTGCGTGAATATTTACAATAAAACAAAGTTACAAAGTGGCGAGCCGGGTGAAGACAAATTAAACTTAAGCGAGATTATTAAAGTGAACGCAATCAGGCGGGGGCAGGAGGCAAGGCCCCGCGTGGCTAGGCCCCGCGTTGTAAAGTTCCAACCTGGACATCGATTCCCATGCTCACTGCTACTCAACTGACATCCCTACGAGAGAGAGGCTCTACCTTGGTAAACAACAACAACCACCACCACAACAACCACCACCACCACAACGATGAGAATTTCTCACTTCGGATTTCAGTGCAAGCGTGGATCGGCAGCCTCCTGTTACTTCGCGACGTCACGTGGGTAAGCAGGTAACATGACGTCACTTCCGGGGTAAGAGACACGCCCCTCCCATAATGAGCGGCTCTGTAACTGAATAAATTATGTTAATGTACACTAGCCATATGTCGAGGGATGGAGCGTGGCTGCTGAACCCGACGGCTTCAATGAATCATTATGTTAATGAGCCGCCAGTCACTGGGCGTACACAGTAACACGTGACTTACACGTCTATACTTATTCATATATTCATGATATAGTGGAAAAGTGTCCCAAATTCATCACACGAGCTGTTATGGCACACAATGAGAGGGCAAATGGTTATAAACATGCCTGGAAATCCCTCGTATCTTCAAAATGAATGTTCACCAAAAACTCCGAGCACACAATTTCAGCTGTCTGGCTTCAAAAGGAATATTTATGAGAGCTAAATTCAGCTGACATTGCAAAGGGTGTTGAAAATAATACTACTTGTGTCCGGCAGAAATGCATAAATTAATGTTCAATCGCAACTTAGAGGTGTGAAGCCAGGCACAGATGTCCTTGAATGCTGGGATGAACAGATCCGACTTCAGCTGCACGTGTGTGCTGTGTTAACTTCCTGACTCCATTCTTACAAAGAGTTGCAGAGGAAAACAAAAACTAAACTACTGTTTTGATATAACCTCCGTGCTCAATAGAGTTAATAGACTTTACTGCAAACACAAACTTGACACTGTGACACACTCAAGAGGCGAAGCCAGGATTTTCAGGTAGGGGGGGCAACCCCTCCAGCAATGAAAAATGATAGGAGTTGTTAGTAAGGAATTGTTAGTAAGGAGTTGTTAATACGTAAGGAGTTGTTAGTAAGGAATTGTTAGTAAGGAGTTGTTAGTTAGTAAGGAGTTGTTAGTAAGGAGTTGTTAGTAAGTAATGACTTGTCCCTTGCTTTTTATTCGACGTGTGTGATCGGCATTGCGCTCGCTGAAGGTGTTTGTCTTCAGGGAAGTCGTGTACAGTATACGCAACTGCGCAACATTCTGTGACTCACTTACAACTGCATTGCCGTTACTTATTGCCAATTATGGACTCAGACTCTTGTCCTCTCATAGAGTCCCCGGCACGTAATAATATGCCACACGGTGGCAGTGGGGGTCGCAAAATGCTGATTTATCTATATATATGAAAGGGAAATGTGTGGATACGTGTGTCTGTTCGAAATGTTTAGCATACTTCCCAACGTGCCACGCACTTTAAATTTGGCATGTGGGTATGTTCCATACTGTACACAATGTAAAAAATGTAAAAAGTATTTTGTATATTTTTTTTGGGGGGGGGGGGGGGAATGACCATGAAGTGTCTGGCGTCAACCCGCAACACCTCTGAGTTAAGCGCTCTGCAATGCTTAGAGCTGTTAACAGCGTGCCGGGAGATTTTAGGTGGCGCTTCGCTCCTGGCCGATGAAGCCATTGGTTTCTTGGGAGTTCAATACATATCCTCCGTGCGAAGAACGAGTAGAACTGCTATCTTAAATATGAAGCAGAACATTCCATCTTTTTGTTTGTGTGAAGCAACAAAAACCTCTCCAACGCTGAGCTCTGGCGTCGTGAAAATTTGCACAGCTAACGCTGTCTGGAATTTCTAAGTGAACATGACTATTTTCAGCTCGCCACGTCATTATTCCCTTCCCCGAGTGGCCAAAATCGACCTTACGTAGAAGTGGGTTAAGGTTGAATTTCCTTGAGTGAAAACATCCGATTTAGGTAAATTGATTTGTTTCGGCTTTTTTCTTTCTTGCAAGCATCAATTTTTTCCAGGGTTTTTCAGTGAAATAGAAGGGAATGCGGAGTTAACCAAAAACAAGAATCCAAGTCCCGGGCGAAGCTGGGTAGCGAAGCTTATTACTAATAAACCCCAATGATCCTATCAAAATGAGGGATTTAGATCGGATCGTTGGGGGGGCACGTGCCACCCCACCCCCCACTGGCTCCACCACTGTCACACACTGGCATGGTTCACAGGTGGTGGTGTGTCCAGACCCACGCCTGGCCACCTTCACCTGCTCAGTATTAATGCTTCCTCACTCCACCAAGTAGTTAATTGAGGATCAATCAACACAACCGAGGCTGCGTGTCTCTCTCCCCGTGGTCGTGTGGATTTCCTTCCCGAACCCCCGGTCTCCCCTCTACATGTAGAGAATGAACACCGCCACGCATCTAGAGCAGTGGTTCTTAACCTTGTTGGAGGTACCGAACCCCACCAGTTTCATATGCGCATTCACCGAACCCCTCTTTAGTGAAAAATAAAATGTGATTTTTTTCAAATTCAAGACGTAGATATGTTTTTTACTGGTACACAAAATGAGCCGTGCATGAACATTACCTTGTTCAAAGAATAAAACCAACACAATGCATAAACTCACAACAAATTACATACCTGGAAATCAAAGTGACTTCTGCTGTTGCCTTTGAGAGATCAGTTCAGATATGCGTGGCTTCACCTTGGCAAGTGCCACTCTCATGTCATTTTCACAGCAAAGTCTGTTCCTTTTCTTCGTTTTTATGTCCAGCATCCTCGAAAAGGATTGCTCACAAAGATATGTTGTAACAAATGGAATAAAAAAAATCCAGGGCTTTCTTAGCAATAACTGGATACTTGTTCATTTGTCGACACCAAAACGTTGAGAGCGTTGTTGTTCTGAAGAGTTGCTGTTGAACCTGGCTCTGCTGAATTTCAATGATTTCGTCGAGGAATTCATCATTGACATCTGCTGTTTCAACAGCAAACGTGAACGGCTGTCTCACCCATGCTGGATATGACTCTCTTGTAGGGAAATATCCGTCGAGAGACTTTGCAAGCTCATCTAAGTGCGTGGCAATTGTTTGCTTCAGTTCCGTGGATACAGAAATATCTCCGATTCCAGACACATCTTCGATCTTACTTGCACAGTCGTCCAGAAGCGGGAAGTTTGCGAAGTTATTGTTCTCTGTTCGTCGTTTCCATAACGGTAGCTTTTTTTGAAAAGCCTTCAGGTGTTCTTCCGCTTCCATGATATTGAGTCCACCACCCTGCATCTGCTGATTGAGATGATTGAGAGCTGCGAATATATCAGCCATGTACGCTAAAATGAGAATGAACTCAGGATTTTTGAAGCAATCTGCATGGCAGTGTTGGTGCTCTTGCAAAAACAGGGCTAATTCCACACGCATGGCAAAAACACGATTCAGCACCTGTCCCCGGGATAACCACCGAATATTAGAATGGAGCAGAAGTACCTCAAATTCAGAGCCCATTTCTTTACACAGCTCACTGAAGATGCGGTGCCTCAGAGCACTTTTTCGCACATAGTTCACACATTCCACCACAGTTTTTAATACTTCTGCCATTTTTGGAGGTAAGGTTTTTGTTGCCAACGCATGCCTGTGCAGAATACAATGCGTCACAATGATGTGTGGTGCATCGGCCTTTACTAGCGCACCAAAACCAGACTTTCTTCCCAGCATGACTGGAGCTCCGTCCGTACAAACTGCAGAAACCATATCCCATGAAAGATTGTTGTCTCTGAAGAAGTCATCCACAAGCTTCTTCACATCGGCTGCCTTCGTTGTTGTTGTAAGAGGCTTACAAAATAAAAACTCTTCTTTTATCATGTCGTCTTTCACATAGCGTACAAAAACAGCAAGCTGGCTTAGATCAGAAACGTCTGTGGTTTCGTCGAGTTGAAGGCTGAATTTTGCCGGGCTTGAAATCAGATCCGCGACTACTTGAGCCAAGATGTCTTTACTCATGTCTTCTATTCTGTCACTGACGGTGTCATTTGAAAGGGGAATTTGGGATAATTTACCTTCGGCCGCTGTTCCGAGTATCAGATTCGCCATCTTTAATGCAGCTGGTTTCACAAGTGTTTCACCAATGGTGTGTGGCTTGCCCTGCTTTGCGATCAGGTAAGCAACTTCGTACGATGCTGTCAGGATCGGTTTGTTAACAGGTACAAATCCAAGAGCAGGCAGAGTGGCCCTTTCATCGAATCTGGCTCTCTTCACCCTGAATTCAGCAAGTGTTGTGTTCTTGTATTCCCCGTCTCCATGCAGCTTCAAGAAGTGTTCCTTTAGTTTTGCCGGTGCAAGACTAGAGTTGCTCAACTTGGCGTTGCAAATCATGCAGATAGGACGCTCACTCCCATCACGTTCCGTGATACATGAGAATCCATGTTGTACATATTCGTCCGACCACTTTCTTCTTTTGCCCGACATAGTTAGTATGGATAAAATATTAAAGAAATCACACGACGTACGACAACAACAGTCACACGTTGACTACTGAGTACGCACTAAATTCCCCGCAGCGCTGATTGGCCAAGCAGTGTAGCATGATCATCTGCAGCCAGTGATGGCCAAGCGGGCCGTGTGTGTCATCACAAATTTACACAATAATTCAAGTGTGTCCGGACCTCCGTGGCGGGGGCTCTGCCGAACCCCTGAGATCGACTCACCGAACCCCTGGGGTTCGATCGAACCCAGGTTAAGAACCACTGGTCTAAAGTGAACACCACCAAGCATCTAGAGTGAACACCACTACACGTCTAGAGTGAACACCACCAGGTGTCTAGAGTGAACACCACCACGTGTCTAGAGTGAACACCACCACGCGTCTAGAGTGAACACCACCACGCGTCTAGAGTGAACACCACCACGTGTCTATAGTGAACACCGCCACGCGTCTAGAGTGAACACCACCTAGCGTCTAGAGTGAACACCACCAAGCGTCTAGAGTGAACACCACCACGTGTCTAGAGTGAACACCACCAAGCATCTAGAGTGAACACCACCACGTGTCTAGAGTGAACACCACCAAGCGTCTAGAGTGAACACCACCAAGCGTCTAGAGTGAACACCACCACGTGTCTAGAGTGAACACCACCAAGCATCTAGAGTGAACACCACCACGTGTCTAGAGTGAACACCACCAAGCATCTAGAGTGAACACCACCACACGTCTAGAGTGAACACCACTAAGCGTCTAGAGTGAACACCACTAAGCGTCTAGAGTGAACACCACCACGCTTCTAGAGTGAACACCGCCACGTGTCTAGAGTGAACACCACCCCGAGTCTAGGGTGAACACCACCACGTGTCTAGAGTGAACACCGCCACATGTCTAGAGTGAACACCACTAAGCGTCTAGAGTGAACACCACCACGCGTCTAGAGTGAACACCACCACGTGTCTAGAGTGAACACCACCACGCGTCTAGAGTGAACACCACCACGCGTCTAGAGTGA
This sequence comes from Petromyzon marinus, assembly GCF_048934315.1. Lineage (NCBI taxonomy): Eukaryota > Metazoa > Chordata > Hyperoartia > Petromyzontiformes > Petromyzontidae > Petromyzon > Petromyzon marinus. The sequence goes on along the minus strand of NW_027422651.1, from coordinate 1,084,939 downwards.
ACACCACCACGTGTCTATAGTGAACACCGCCACGCGTCTAGAGTGAACACCACCTAGCGTCTAGAGTGAACACCACCAAGAGTCTAGAGTGAACACCACCACGTGTCTAGAGTGAACACCACCACACGTCTAGAGTGAACACCACCACGTGTCTATAGTGAACACCGCCACGCGTCTAGAGTGAACACCACCTAGCGTCTAGAGTGAACACCACCAAGCGTCTAGAGTGAACACCGCCACGTGTCTAGAGTGAACACCACCACACGTCTAGAGTGAACACCACCACGTGTCTATAGTGAACACCGCCACGCGTCTAGAGTGAACACCACCTAGCGTCTAGAGTGAACACCACCAAGCGTCTAGAGTGAACACCACCACGTGTCTAGAGTGAACACCACCACGTGTCTAGAGTAAACACCACCACGTGTCTAGAGTGAACACCACCACGTGTCTAGAGTGAACACCACCACACATCTAGAGTGAACACCACCAAGCATCTAGAGTGAACACCACCACGTGTCTAGAGTGAACACCACCACGCTTCTAGAGTGAACACCGCCACACGTCTAGAGTGAACACCACCCCGAGTCTAGGGTGAACACCACCACGTGTCTAGAGTGAACACCACCACACGTCTAGAGTGAACACCGCCACGTGTCTAGAGTGAACACCACTACATGTCTAGAGTGAACACCACTAAGCGTCTAGAGTGAACACCACTAAGCGTCTAGAGTGAACACCGCCATGCGTCTAGAGTGAACACCACCACACGTCTAGAGTGAACACCGCCACGCGTCTAGAGTGAACACCACTACGTGTCTAGAGTGAACACCGCCACGCGTCTAGAGTGAACACCACCATGCTGTTGACAAGCCCCACCTTGTTGTTGTTGTGGGCAGGTTGCTTCTGTAAACAAGAGCGGTACAGCAGCTCAACGCGGGTGTGGCCTGGTAAAAAATAAAAATCTGTGAATATTTAAAACAAAACAAAGTTACAAAGTAGCGAGCCAGGTGAAGAGAAATTAAAACTTAAGCAAGATGCTCTTTGGTTCTTTCGGTAAAGTCACGTAGGAAAGAATAAATTAATTAAATAATAGCTCAGTTTCATGTATTTGGTATAGCCCTGTGAGCCATTTGGCTCTTGAATCGGGTGGAACCACAACAAAAAAAAAACTAAAACATGAACAAGAAGACATATTGAAGTGACTATTGACTGTGCGCACATAAAATCCAGGGAAAAACAGCAAAATATTCCACAAAAAGCACCGTACACCAACGCTGTGTGCACATAGCATGCGACGTTTTGATTGCAACACAAGCAATCATCATCAGGTACAAATGAAAGAGAAAACACACCTCGTAAACTTAGAAATGTAATGCAATACAACACAGAGAGTCGGCCAACATAACAGTCAACACCCCACCTGGTTGATAACGTTCTTCCGAAGGTTGCTCAATGTGATAAAGAGACAAAACACAGACACGGAGACACACATACAGAGATAGATACACACAGAGACACACAGAGAGAGATACACACATAGTGAGGGAAAAAAAAGTATTTGATCCCCTGCTGATTTTGTACTTTTGCCCACTGACAAATAAATGATCAGTCTATAATTTTAATGGTAGGTTTATTTGAACAGTGAGAGACAGAATAACAACAAAATCCAGAAAAACGCATGTCAAAAATGTTATAAATTGATTTGCATTTTAATTAGGGAAATAAGTATTTGACCCCTCTGCAAAACATGACTTAGTACTTGGTGGCAAAACCCTTGTTGGCAATCACAGAGGTCAGACGTTTCTTGTAGTTGGCCACCAGGTTTGCACACATCTCAGGAGGGATTTTGTCCCACTCCTCTTTACAGATCTTCTCCAAGTCATTAAGGTTTCGATGCTGACGTTTGTCAACTCGAACCTTCAGCTCCCTCCACAGATTTTCTATGAGATTAAGGTCAGGAGACTGGCTAGGCCACTCCAGGACCTTAATGTACTTCTTCTCGAGCCACTCCTTTGTTGCCTTGGCCGTGTGTTTTGGGTCATTGTCATGCTGGAATACCCATCCACGACCCATTTTCAATGCCCTGGCTGAGGGAAGGAGTTTCTCACCCAAAATTTGACGGTACATGGCCCCGTCCATCGTCCCTTTGATGCGGTGAAGTTGTCCTGTCCCCTCAGCAGAAAAACACCCTCAAAGCATAATGTTTCCACCTCCATGTTTGACGGTGGGGATGGTGTTCTTGGGGTCATAGGCAGCATTCCTCCTCCTCCAAACACGGCGAGTTGAGTTGATGCCAAAGAGCTCCATTTTGGTCTCATCCGACCAAAACACTTTCACCCAGTTGTCCTCTGAATCATTCAGATGTTCATTGGCAAACTTCAGACGGGCATGTATATGTGCTTTCTTGAGCAGGGGGACCTTGCGGGCGCTGCAGGATTTCAGTCCTTCACAGTGAAGTGTGTTATTGTTTTCTTGGTGACTATGGTCCCAGCTGCCTTGAGATCATTGACAAGATCCTCCCGTGTAGTTCTGGGCTGATTCCTCACCGTTCTCATGATCATTGCAACTTCACGAGGTGAGATCTTGCATGGAACCCCAGGCCGAAGGAGATTGACAGTTTTTTTGTGTTTCTTCCATTTGCGAATGATCGCACCAACTGTTGTCACCTTCTCACCAAGCTGCTTGGCAATGGTCTTGTAGCCCATTCCAGCCTTGTGTCGGTCTACAACCTTGTCCCTGACATCCTTGGAGAGCTCTTTGGTCTTGGCCATGGTTGAGAGTTTGGAATCTGATTGATTGATTGCTTCTGTGGACAGGTGTCTTTTAGACAGGTAACAAGCTGAGATTAGGAGCACTCCCTTTAAGAGTGTGCTCCTAATCTCAGCTCGTTACCTGTATAAAAGACACCTGGGAGCCAGAAATCTTTCTGATTGAGAGGGGGTCAAATACTTATTTCCCTCATTAAAATGCAAATCAATTTATAACATTTTTGACATGCGTTTATCTGGATTTTCTTGTTGTTATTCTGTCTCTCACTGTTCAAATAAACCTACCATTAAAATTATAGACTGATCATTTCCTTGTCAGTGGGCAAACGTACAAAATCAGCAGGGGATCAAATACTTTTTTCCCTCACTGTAGGCACACAGAGAAACAACGCCTCAGTGTCGAGGCCTTAAATAGAGAGAGAGGGGGGCAGAGAGAGAGGGGAGGGGGTGTAGAGAAATCCGCGAGTCAATGCAAGGCCGTAGCCACGGAGTCAACATTGGGGGGGACCAAATCTACCAGGGGCTCTGGGGTCCCCCCCCCAGAAAAAAAATCTAAATTTGAAAACTAATTTCCTGACATTTCCTAAAATATTGAAACATTTCACTAACACATGGGATGGAATGTTTTTGTTATTTGATACAATAATGTATAATATTGTATTGTATTACATTGCTCTGTTTTTACTTTTTAACTGTTCTTGTTTCATAGTATATAATGGCAGAGATTAGGGATTCATAAAGTACAACGCAATCATACAAACACAAATCTACAAATTGTTACATGAAGACAAGTCCACATTTTGTGGCCAAGGTTTAGCAAATTGTTTTTATTAACATAGCATAGCAATTATTATTTTAAATAATATTTTTATAGCAATATATTTTGAGCATATTTGATTATTGGGGGGGGATATGTCCCCCACCAATATATATTATAACTATTATAACATATTATCATTACGGCCTTGTGTCAATGAGAGATTTGGAACTTTGGTGACTGCAGGAAATAATAATAACACGAGCACACGCAGAGAGAGAAAGCTCACTTATAATCTTGGTTCTTTCGGTAAAGTCACCACGTAGAAGGGAAACAATAAAATAATAAAAATATAAAACAATAAAATTCTCACGACGTTTCGACTGCAAGACGAGCAATGATCATCAGGTGTGAAAACCACAGCAACACAAGAACATTTTCTTGCTGTGGTTTTCACACCTGATGATGATTGCTCGTCTTACAGTCGAAACGTCGTGAGAATTTAATTGTTTAATATTTTTATTATTTTATTGTTTTATATTTGTATTATTTTATTGTTTCCCTTCTACGTGGTGGTGACTTTACCGAAATAACCAAGAATATTAATCCCTGCAGTCAATAAAGCTTTAAATCAAAAGCACACTTAATCAAACTGAGTAAAACTTGGAAATGTAATGCAATGCAACACAGAGAGTCGGTCAACACACAATAAACACATAGCCTGGTAGTTTACTTTCTTACAAAGATTGCTCAACTAAGCGAGATAAATTTCGATTTAAAGCTTTCGTGACTGCAATGATTCATCTTCTTTGGTTCTTTCGGTAAAGTCACGTAGAATGAGAATAAAATAATAAATTGATAAAATAACACAATAATATTCTCACGACGTTTCGGCCACAACACAAGCGGCCTTCATCAGGTGAAGGGACGAGAATATCTGGTAGGACAGCGCTGGAGTGAAAGAGCAACGTTCAGATCACGGCCTTAAAGGCCACGTTCAGATCACGGCCTTAAAGGCCACGTTCAGATCACGGCCTTGATCTGAACGTGGCTCTTTCACTCCAGCGCTGTCCTACCAGACAGTCTCGTCCCTTCACCTGATGAAGGCCGCTTGTGTTGTGGCCGAAACGTCGTGAGAATATTATTGTGTTATTTTATTTTATCAATTTATTATTTTATTCTCATTCTACGTGACTTTACCGAAAGAACCAAAGAAGATAAGCGAGATAATTGAAGCAAACGCGATCAGGCGAGGGCAGGAGGCAAGGCCCCGCGTGGCTAGGCCCCGCGTTGTAAAGTTCCAACCTGGACATCGATTCCCATGCTCGCTGCTACTCAACTGACATCCCTACGAGAGAGAGAGGCTCTACCTTGGTAAGCAACAACAACCACCACCACCATGAGAATTTCTCACCTCGGATTTCAGTGCAAGCGCGGATCGGCAGCCTCCTGTTACCTCGCGACATCACGCGTGTAAGCAGGTAACATGACGTCACTTCCGGTGTAAGAGACACGTCCATTTCACAATGAGCTGCTCTGTAACTGAATAAATTATGTTAATGAGTCCGGGCCAAATGTCGAGAGATGGGGCGTGGCTGCTGAACCCGTCGCAATAAACTCGCGACGGCTTCAAGGACACATTATGTTAATGAACCGCCAGTCACTGGGCGTAGCTTTGCCCAAATAAGGATTGCCACTGGATTGATATCGGCAGTGACCCAAGCGGAGGTGACGTCACGCTCAAGAGCGCTGTGGACGGGGTTGGGGGAGTGTGAATATCTTGGTGACATGACGTCACTAGCGAGGTACACATCTTGCTGGCACTTCATGCCGATGAGGTCATGCTGAGTGGTGACGTCACAGAGCGGGGATGCAATTTAAGTTGATTTAGATTCATTTTCCATTGCCCCCTCCCTTGGGTGCGTGAACTCAGCAACAACAACGTGGACATCATTGTGTGTACAGTGTGTGTGTGTACGTACACACTGTGTGTGTGTGTAGTGGGGGCAATGGCGGTGCATTGGCCAGTCATCTCAGTCAGTCGACCCTCATATGCCAAATCGCTTCTGAAAAATAAGTTAATAGCAGCTCACCGGGCTTTGCCTGGTAGGATGGGGATGGTTTAGTTGCGTGCGTGTGTGTGTTTGGGCGATTTATTTACCATTTTTGTACTTTGCACTACCATCACGTATTCTACTTTGTGTTGTTTTAACGTTCTCACCCCGTGCGCCTACTGGACATCGGTGAAAAAGAGCTTCATAGCTCATCGAATTTCTCCAGTGTAAAACATTCTGCTTCCGAGGTGCTCACTAACGGGCACTTGCCCCAACAGTCTGTTAAAGGTTACCACGGGGGGGATCTGCGTCTTTTGTTGCCCGGGCTAATGCTACGTTAATTCCCGATGCTTCAGAGACATTGCACACGAGGTTTCTTTGCTAGTGGGAGTCATCAAGTGAGTACCTCCCAGTCAAGCGTCTCAGCCGTGCCGCTGCAAACTGCATGGGAGGTCCCCCCCCCCCCACAAGACTTGCAGGTCAATTCATCGCGGTGTGGCACGATATTTGTTGCGATATTTCATATTTGTTCATGCGTGTTTGATTTTCGCGAATGTGTATTGCGTGCACATATTTGGAATACGGTTCGTTTTTCGAGAGAGAGTGAGAGGAAAATATAAAATGACGTATTTAATTTGTTGTTGATAGCTGAGGATATATTTGACGTGGTTTGTTGGCGGAAATTAAAAACTCTAACTGATGTAGCAGAGCAACACTGAGTGTACGGCGTCTCGCTGCACGTGGTCTGTGCCCACCAGACCAGAGACACGTGACTAGTGTAGCTAGCCAGGTGGTGACCACCAGGCTAGCTACACTAGTTATCACGTGACTAGTGTGTCTAGCCAGGTGGTAACCACCAGGCTAGCTACACTAGTTACCACGTGACTAGTGTAGCTAGCCAGGTGGTGACCACCAGGCTAGCTGCACTAGTTATCACGTGACTAGTGTAGCTAGCCAGGTGGTGACCACCAGGCTAGCTACACTAGTTATGACGTGACTGGTGTAGCTAGCCAGGTGGTGACCACCAGGCTAGCTACACTAGTTATCACGTGACTAGTGTAGCTAGCCAGGTGGTGACCACCAGGCTAGCTACACTAGTTATCACGTGACTAGTGTAGCTAGCCAGGTGGTGACCACCAGGCTAGCTACACTAGTTATCACGTGACTAGTGTAGCTAGCCAGGTGGTGACCACCAGGCTAGCTACACTAGTTATCACGTGACTAGTGTATCTTGCCAGGTGGTGACCACCAGGCTAGCTACACCAGTCAGTTCCTGTACCTGACACCATCGCAATCATTGAAGACTTTATTCATCAAGGACTAAACACTGAGGTACCCCCCCTGGTGAGACACTGTTTAACCAATACATACTTCACTTGGAACGGAACGTTCTATAAACAAACTGAGGGCACCCCAATGGGCTCCCCCCTATCTCCGGTTATAGCTAACATTTTCATGGAGAGATTTGAGACTGACGCCATCCAGACTGCCACTCTGCGCCCAACCTTATGGAAGAGGTACGTGGATGACACTTTTGTCATCTGGCCACATGGCCGGCCTGCTCTAGACCAATTCTTCGACCACATCAATTCCATACACCCAGCCATCAGATTTACCATGGAAGTCGAAAAGGATGGCAAGCTACCTTTTTTGGATGTCCTAATTAAAAAGAGACCTGATGGCTCAATGAGCCACTCTGTCTACAGGAAAGCTACCCATACGGATGCTTATATGAAACCGGATTCCCACCACCATCCATCACAGAAGAATTCTCTCATCAAGACTCTGTACCATAGAGCCCAATGCATATCCGACCAGGAACACATAGGCAGTGAACTCAAGCACGTACACCAAGCTCTTAAGGCTAATGGTTACTCCGACTATACCATCCGCAAAGCTATCACTCAAACCATGAAGAAGGACCCTCTTGAGGAGCCTTTCAAAACCATCACTTTACCCTACATTGCGGGGATCAAAAAAAAGATCTCCAAAATCTTGAATAAACACAAGATCCAGGTCCGTTTCAACACATTACATAAAATCCATGATCTGGTTCCGTCTGTAAAAGATGTGATTCCGGACATACAGTGCCCTGGTGTCTATAAACTAAGTTGCCTCTGTGGTAGTAGTTACATTGGAGAAACCAAACACAATGTCTCGGACCGCATTCATGAACACAAAGCAGACCTTAAACACGGTAGGACCAACACCTCGGCCGTGGCAGATCACTGTTATAATTCAGTAGGCTCACATGACATTGACTTTTCCAAGACAGAGGTTCTTTGTAAGCCATCTGGCTACCATGAGAGATTCGTTCATGAGGCTATCCACATATACAAGCACAGAGACAATTTCAACTGAAAAGATGGATTCTAGCTTAGCAATCATTGGAAAGATTTGATTAACCATTTCAGGTCTTAATTGATTGTTCACGCTTACGGTGGCTTTCAGACAGCATACATTAATTTTTCGTCTCCCCCCTCCTCTTTTCAGAACATAGATGGACTCGTCCTTCTAAATAAACTGACAAATCGCTGCGCGTGGCGCTGACGCTTTTAAAATAAGTAAGTAAATAAATAAACGCGCTGTTTGCGAATAAATACATTTATGCAAACCAACACACCTGATGACGACCGTTTGTGTTATGGTCGAAACGTCGTGAGATTTTTTTATTGTTTTATATATATTTTATTATTTTATTGTTTCCCTTCAACTTGACTTTACCGAAAGAGCTAAGAATAAGAATTACTGCAGTCACGAAAGCTTTAAATCAAAATTTAACCCCCAACCTTAGCCGCAACATATATTTGTTTAATTGTCTACTTGACCTCCGCCCTTCCTCTCTTACCTAAGTTTGGTTCTTCTAATCATATTTGCAGGTGTATGGAACCAGAACGCTTTTGGAACTCACAGGAATACCTCTGACGCATGAACAAATCAGCTCCAGAGCAGATTTGTGCTCCCAAAAGGAAATAATGAAAATGAGATGTGTGTGTGCGCTTGTCCAATCAAATTCCCCAGGAGTTTAAAAGCGATAACTTTAAGTCATAGATTGATAGTCATTACAAGTGCAGTAGTAAACACAAGTTTAGAACACGGTGGCAGCTAATCATCCCACTGCTAATGTACCAAGGGTAGGTTATATCACACATATATAAGCATGCCAACCTTGGATGGTACATTACAACTCAACTATTACAACTATTTATTATTTTACCAGGTAAGGCCCAGTGAGCTATATAGCTCTATTTCAGAAGCGACCTTGCTATCTCAAAGCTCAACGAATTAATATTGTACGTGCAAATTTGTAGCAGCCAAAAACTAAACATTAATCTAGCCTTTTTAAAGCTTTCGTGACTGCAGGAATTCATCTTCTTGGTTCTTTCGGTAAAGTCACCACGTAGAATGGAAGTAAAATAATAAAATAATTAAAATAAAACATAATAAAATAAAATTCTCACGACGTTTCGGCCACAACACAAGTAGCCTTCCTCAGGTGAAGAAACAGAACTGTCGGGAAGACAGCGCTTAAGTTAATGTTTTATTTTTATTATTTTATTATTTTATTCCCATTCTAGGTGACTTTACCGACAGAACCAAGAAGATTAATCTCGCCATCCCGATTGCTTGGGTTGCCGATTGAAAGCGTCCCAAACATTACGAATAACGCCTGGCCTACGTAACATCGGCACCAACGTCACGTGGCAATATGCCCGCAGGAGCTCATCGTTCAAACAGGCGTCTGGCTTTAACGAAAGACTCCTTGAAAACAAAGCTCCATGAGCGTCCCGGTCTCATGACGGTTCCCATTGCGCACACGGACAGCTGCTCTTCCACTCCACTGCTGGACGAAGGCCTCCCCATGCCGCACGATGCGCGAGGTTTCAGCGAGTAGCCTGCACCGCGCGGGACGCCGGTTTGTGTCGCCGTGTTGAAGGCCAGGAGCGTAGACACGGGTTAAGTTCAGGTCATTACGAGACCTCCTTTGCCAGTAGCAAGATATGCCTTTTGGTGTCGTCTGGTCCAACACCAGTGGAGACTGGGCTCTAAGAAATGCCGTCTCGGGCGTGGACCAATCAACTTCAAGGACAGTGCCAATATCATTATCAGAGTTGTCTCTTTTTCGTTTGCATTTTGACTGCTTGTGTTGTGGTTATTGCAAACATGATCCCCTTGTATAAAGGTGTCAGTTTTGGTGCCAGATAAAAGGGTAAAAACCTATTACTAAGTTCAGTTCAGTTTATTTGGTGTAGCCCTGTGAGCCATCAACAAACCCAAAAACAAAAATAAGAACCCAAAAAACCATCTTATTACAATGGGGGAATTGTAATAAAAATAATTGACATTTATAATGCGCAATTCGTCCAGGGATCACGCTACAACAATGGATTCTACGACATGTAATTGCTCGTTATTTAGCCACACTGCATCGGCAGTGTGGCAGTGACACAATCGTGTGACGTGTTCCTTTCTTGTTAATGGCTCGACACGGGGCTGCGACGTGACTGTGCGGGACGTGTCACGTGACGGCAACACAATCGCGTATCCGTGACGGCCCGTGTGTTCCAATGACACACGGGCCTTGTTAGACTGACGGCCTTAATCTTAGTTTTCTTGTTGTTGTTGTTTGACTTGCATCCCACTGGGATTTTTGCACACAGCGTTCGTGGTGTACGGTGCTATCTCAGGAATATTTTGATGTTTTTTTTCCTGGATTTTCTGTTTTCACAGTCGCACATAGTCACTTTAAGATGTTTTCTTGTTCACGTTTTTGTTTTTTTGTTTGTTGCGGTTGCACCCGATTCAAGAGCCGAATGGCTCACAGGGCTATACCAAATAAATGAACTATGAACACTCACTCACTCCACTCACTCCACTCACTCACTCACTCCACTCACTCACTCACTCCACTAACTCACTCCACTAACTCACTCCACCCACTCACTCCACTCACTCACTCCACTCACTCACTCCACTCACTCCACTCACTACACTCACTCACTCTACCCCCCCCCTCCCCCCGCTGCTAGTCCGTCATGGTCCCCACCCGCTCCGGGTCCATCATGGCCCATGCACCTCCTACGTACATCGTGCTCATTGTTATGCTAATTCCTTTGTCAAAGCGTTTTGCTTCCTCCCACACAGCTTAAAGGACGCGACCTGGGCTTGGCTGATTTCACTCCAACGCTGTCCTCATGACAGCACGGTCCCTTCACCTAACACTGTGTGTGGAAGGGGATGCACGGACGATGCTGAAGTAAATCGGAGTGTCCGAGTTGGTGGAGCACGGAGAGAATTACTGTGTGTACGGAACGATGGAATAAAAGTGATGGCGGAAAAAGAGACGGTTGTCGTCCGAGTGAATTCACGGCACTACATTTAGTAAAACTTTTATAACATCACAAAATATACGTCAATCCAGATTGTATGTTACATTTTCATATTTAGTAAAACTTTTATAACATCACAAAATACACAACGCCAATCCAGATTGTATGTTACATTTCCACATTTAGTAAAACTTTTATAAGATCACAAAATATACAACGTCAATCCAGATTGTATGTTACATTTCCATATTTAGTAAAACTTTTATAACATCACAAAATATTCAACCTCAATCCAGATTGTATGTTACATTTCCATATTTGTTAAAACTTTTATAAAATCACAAAATATACAACACCAATCCAGATTGTGTTACATTTCCATGTTTATTAAAACTTTTATAACATCACAAAATACACAACGCCAATCCAGATTGTATGTTTCATTTCCATATTCAGTAAAACTTTTATAACATCACAAAATAAACAACGCCAATCCAGATTGTATGTTACATTTCCATATTTAGTAAAACTTTTATAACATCACAAAATAAACAACGCCAATCCAGATTGTATGTTACATTTCCATATTTATTAAAACTTTTATAACATCACAAAATACACAACCTCAATCCAGATTGTATGTTACATTTCCATATTTAGTAAAACGATAACATCACAAAATATTCAACCTCAATCCAGATTGTATGTTACATTTCCAAATGTATTGAAACTTTTATAAAATCACAAAATATACAACACCAATCCAGATTGTATGTTACATTTCCATATTTATTAAAACTTTTATAACATCACAAAATACACAACGCCAATCCAGATTGTATGTTTCATTTCCATACTTAGTAAAACTTTTATAACATCACAAAATATACAACCTCAATCCAGTTTGTATGTTACATTTCCATATTTAGTAAAACTTTTATAACATCACAAAATATACAACCTCAATCCAGATTGTATGTTTCATTTCCATATTTAGTTAAACTTTTATAACATCACAAAATGAACAACGCCAATCCAGATTGTATGTTACATTTTCATATTTAGTAAAACTTTTATAACATCACAAAATATTCAACCTCAATCCAGATTGTATGTTACATTTCCATATTTATTAAAACTTTTATAAAATCACAACATATACAACACCAATGCAGATTGTATGTTACATTTCCATATTTATTAAAACTTTTATAACATCACAAAATACACAACGCCAATCCAGATTGTATGTTTCATTTCCATATTTAGTAAAACTTTTATAACATCACAAAATAAACAACGCCAATCCAGATTGTATGTTTCATTTCCATATTTATTAAAACTTTTATAACATCACAAAATAAACAACGCCAATCCAGATTGTATGTTACATTTCCATATTTATTAAAACTTTTATAACATCACAAAATACACAACCTCAATCCAGATTGTATGTTACATTTCCATTTTTAGTAAAACTTTTATAACATCACAAAATATTCAACCTCAATCCAGATTGTATGTTACATTTCCATATTTATTAAAACTTTTATAAAATCACAAAATATACAACACCAATCCAGATTGTATGTTACATTTCCATATTTATTAAAACTTTTATAACATCACAAAATACACAACGCCAATCCAGATTGTATGTTTCATTTCCATATTTAGTAAAACTTTTATAACATCACAAAATACACAACGCCAATCCAGATTGTATGTTTCATTTCCATATTTAGTAAAACTTTTATAACATCACAAAATATACAACCTCAATCCAGTTTGTATGTTACATTTCCATATTCAGTAAAACTTTTATAACATCACAAAATATACAACCTCAATCCAGATTGTATGTTACATTTCCATATTTAGTAAAACTTTTATAACATCACAAAATAAACAATGCCAATCCAGATTGTATGTTACATTTCCATTTTTAGTAAAACTTTTATAACATCACAAAATACACAACCCCAGTCCAGATTGTACGTTACATTTCCATATTTCGTAAAACTTTTATAAGATCACAAAATATACAATGCCAATCCAGATTGTACGTTACATTTCCATATTTAGTAAAACTTTTATAACATCACAAAATAAACAACGCCAATCCAGATTGTATGTTACATTTCCATATTTATTAAAACTTTTATAACATCACAAAATACACAACCTCAATCCAGATTGTATGTTACATTTTCATATTCAGTAAAACTTTTATAACATCACAAAATACACAACGCCAATCCAGATTGTATGTTTCATTTCCATATTTAGTAAAACTTTTATAACATCACAAAATATACAACCTCAATCCAGTTTGTATGTTACATTTCCATATTTAGTAAAACTTTTATAACATCACAAAATATACAACCTCAATCCAGATTGTATGTTTCATTTCCATATTTAGTTTAACTTTTATAACATCACAAAATAAACAACGCCAATCCAGATTGTATGTTACATTTCCATATTTAGTAAAACTTTTATAACATCACAAAATATACAACCTCAATCCAGATTGTATGTTACATTTCCATATTTAGTTAAACTTTTATAACATCACAAAATAAACAACGCCAATCCAGATTGTATGTTACATTTCCATATTTAGTTAAACTTTTATAACATCACAAAATAAACAACGCCAATCCAGATTGTATGTTACATTTCCATTTTTAGTAAAACTTTTATAAGATCACAAAATATACAATGCCAATCCAGATTGTACGTTACATTTCCATATTTAGTAAAACTTTTATAAGATCACAAAATATACAATGCCAATCCAGATTGTACGTTACATTTCCATATTTAGTAAAACTTTTATAAAATCACAAAATATTCAACGTCAATCCAGATTGTATGTTACATTTCCATATTTAGTAAAACTTTTATAATATCACAGAATATACGTCATTCCAGATTGTATGTTACATTTCCAAATTTAGTAAAACTTTTATAACATCACAAAATAAACAACGCCAATCCAGATTGTATGTTTCATTTCCATATTTAGTAAAACTTTTATAACATCACAAAATATTCAACCTCAATCCAGATTGTATGTTACATTTCCATATTTAGTCAAACTTTACTAACATCACAACACGTACCACACTCCAGGCTTGTTGACACCCCAGGCTGTACACGTTACATCTTCACGTTGTGTGGTGAGCGCCGTGTCCTGGCCATGGCAGGAACCATCTGACAATCCCACACCACCCAATGGGGGTGAGTCAGCTGTGGGTAAATCACCTGGGGGGGTGAGTCACCTGGGAGGGGGGTGAGTCAGCTGTGGGGGGTGAGTCAGCTGGGGGGGGTGAGTGAGCTGGGGGGGGTGAGTCAGCTGGGGGGGTGAGTCAGCTGGGGGGGTGAGTCAGCTGGGGGGGGGTGAGTCAGCTGGGGGGGGGGTGAGTCAGCTGAGGGGGGTGCGTCAGCTGGGGGGGGTGAGTCAGCTGGGGGGGGTGAGTCAGCTGGGGGGGTGAGTCAGCTAGGGGGGTGAGTCAGCTGGGGGGGTGAGTCAGCTGAGGGGGGTGAGTCAGCTGAGGGGGGTGAGTCAGCTGGGGGGAGGTGAGTCACCTGTAGGTAAATCACCTGGCGTGGTTGAGTCAGCTGTGGGGGTGAGTCAGCTGGGGGGGGTGAGTCACCTGGGGGTTGAGTCAGCTGGGGGGGTGAGTCAGCTGGGGGGGGCGAGTCAGCTGGGGGGGTGAGTCAGCTGGGGGGGGTGAGTCAGCTGTAGGTAAATCACCTGGCATGGTTGAGTCAGCTGGGGGGCGTGAGTCAGCTGTGGGGGGTGAGTCAGCTGTGGGGGGTGAGTCAGCTGGGGGGGGTGAGTCAGCTGTGGGGGGTGGATCACCCAGTGGTACTGGATCTGGGGGTTCATCATCCAGGGGTGACTCAGCTGCTGAGCCAGCTGTGGGCGGCTCACAAGCTGGGGGTGACTGACAGGAGCCTGGCGATACACCGCCTGGGAGCGACTCCCCCAGGGGGGGAGATTGACCCCAGGTTGAGTCAGGCCGCGTTGACTCCTCACCGGGCGGTGAGTCAGCTGGGAGGGGAGTGGGGACAGAGGGGGCAGAGAGAGAAGATGAACATCAGGTAGGTCACCACCACACTCACCACCACACTCACCACCACACTCACCACCACCACACTCACCACCACCACACTCACCACCACCACACTCACCACCACCACACTCACCACCTGCTTCTGCTGTTGGCGCTCTCCTTCTTGTCCTCCCACGGTGGTGGTGGCCCCCAACCCCCCCACCTCCTCCAGCTCCTCCACCTCCTCCTTCACCTCCTCCTTCATCTCCTCCTTCACCTCCTCCTTAATCTCCTCCAGCTCCTTCACCTCCTCCTCTTCCAGCTTCTTCACCTCCTCCTTCACCTCCTCCTTCATCTTCTCCAGCTCCTTCACCTCCTCCTCCTCCAGCTGCTTTACCTCCTCCAGCTCCTCCACCTCTTCCACCCCCTCCTCCTCCACCTCCTCCTTCACCTCCTCCTTCATCTCCTCCTTCACCTCCTCCTTCATCTCCTCCAGCTCCTTCACCTCCTCCTCCTCCAGCTGCTTCACCTCCTCCAGCTCCTCCACCTCCTCCACCCCCTCCTCCTCCACCTCCTCCTTCACCTCCTCCTTCATCTCCTCCTTCACCTCCTCCTTCATCTCCTCCAGCTCCTTCACCTCCTCCTCTTCCAGCTCCTTCTTCTTCACCTCCTCCTTCATCTTCTCCAGCTCCTTCACCTTCTCCTTCACCTCCTCCTCCTCCAGCTGCTTCACCTCCTCCAGATCCTTCACCTCCTCCCACGTCTCCCCCCTGCACCTGCTGGTGTCTCTGTAGCACGTCACCGATCGTGGCACCACCATAGACACCAAATAGCCACCACCGGAGACACCTCCGCTATAGCTACCACCATGGACACCACCATAGACACCTCCGCTATAGCCACCACCAGAGACACCTCCGCTATAGCTACCACCATAGCCACCACCATAGACACCACCATAGACACCTCCGCTATAGCTACCACCATAGCCACCACCATAGACACCTCCGCTATAGCAACCACCACCACTGCCATCATAGCGCCACCAGGCCCCCTCTCTGGCAAGTGCACACCACCCTCCCCAACCAGCCCACATCCACGCCCAAGCTTCTTCACCTCCTCCAGATCCTTCACCTCCTCCTTCACCTCCTCCAGATCCTTCACCTCCTTCCACGTATCCCCTCTGCACCTGCTGGGGTCTCTGTAGCACGTCACAGATCGTGGCACCACCACCACCACCACCTCCACCACCACCATAGACACCTCCACTATAGCCACCTCCACCACCACCTCCACCACCATAGCCACCACCATAGCCACCACCACCACTGCCATCATAGAGCCACCAGGCCCCCTCTCTGGTAAGTCCACACCACCCTCCCCAACCAGCCCACATCCTCACCCAAGCTTCTTCACCACCTCCACCACCTCCACCACCTCCTCCACCACCTCCACCACCTCCACCACCTCCTCCCCTTCCTCTCTGATGGTCGCCACCTCCGGCCCTCCTCATCTCCTCCTCCATCCTCGTGGTCCGAGGGGCACCTGGGAGCGAGACAGAGAGATACAGACTTCAAACATTCAGTAGCAGCAGCAGAAGGTATCGCCAGGGTCGGGATCGAACCCACGGACCTCTGTAGACCAGGCGAGGGAGTTAACATCTCCTAGCCAACCGCGTGGCGAGGATCTCTCACATTGCTACATTTTAAGTTGTCGTGACGTAAAAGGTAAAAAAACAACGAGCCTACCTTTTTCCTACCTTTTACCTTACCACAATACAATCACTCTACCTACCTTTTACCCTTCAGCAGGTAAGGAAAAAGGTTAAAAACAACGAGCCTACCTTTTCCCTACCTTTTACCTTACCACAATACAATCACTCTACCTACCTTTTACCCTTCAGCAGGTAAGGTTAAAGGTTAAAAACAACGAGCCTACCTTTACCCGACCTTTTACGCTTACCCCATACAAATGACCCCATTACAGGGTAGTAATTACTGGGGTACTACTACACATGCAGGTACACGCTAGGTAGAGTGCTTTATTCATATAGAATACTCTCAATGATACTTGAATTTGGAGCTTTCGTGACTGCAGGAATTATATTTAGTGTGCTCCCACGTTTCTCTCTCGCTGTATCCCCTGTTGTATCTGTGTCTGTACATATATCTGCGGTTACGTGTCTCCTCGCTCTCGTAAATTTAGCTCTTCTGTACCTGATGATGATTACTTGTGTTGCAATCGAAACGTCATACACTATTATCTTATTATTTCTACGTGACTTTACCGGAAAAATCAAAGAATACTCTCAATTATTCCAATTGTACACGCTTTCTTTTAACTCACTCTGTCTGTCGTTGTATCTTCAAATCTTGTAACTCAATTTTAACCCACTTCCCAATGTGGTATCGACTGCAAACGCTGTATACTTATGTCATACTGATGACAATACCATATTCTATCATTAAAAATAAAATAAAAATATATCTTAAACATTATTTTGTACATGTTATGTTTCGGCTTGCGTCTAATTGCCCACGCCCCCTTACGTCGTGGCGAGCTCGGGCCCACTGCCCGAAGTCGTGGTGGAGTTCTCATAGTTAGTTCATAGTTTCATTTAGTTTGGTATAGCCCTGTGAGCCATTCGGCTCTTGAATCGGGTGCAACCGCAACAAACACAAAAAACAAAAACACGAACAAGAAAAACATCTTAAAGTGATTTTGTGTGACTGTGCAAACAGAAAATCCAGGGAAAAAAAAAACATCAAAAATATTCCTGAAATTGCACCGAACACCAACGCTGTGTGCAAAAAATCCCAGTGGGATGCAAGTCAAACAACAACAACCACAAGACAACTAAGATTAAGGCCATCAGTCTAACTCCGTACTACAATAAACAAAAACATGGCCAAAACAAAAAAACTTTTCGAAATCACCAAAATAAAGCCATAAATGCAATGTAACAGTGATCATAGGGACTGTGACCGAATTTTTTACAATAAACTACGTAAATAAATTATAACACCAAAATCTAGAGCCATATGTTAGGCCACTGAATAGCAGTGGCAGCTAGGGGTGTACAACTCCTCTAGAGCAGTTTTGAGTGAAGATCTCATAGGTAGTTCTGACATTACTACTCGCACATTTCATTAAAGCGTGTTTTTAATAAAACATTTTTTTTAATATTACTTATTAAATGTAGGCCACGGACAGGGCCACGGAGCTTTGTGGCGGTAAACAAGGCACCGTATTTACCGGGTGATAATACTTCACCTTTACCTTTACACTTTTACCCGGTGACAAAGGTAAATTACCTCACCTTGCCCAAGCCAAGTCGCCAGGTTCGTAGCGCAACGCAGCGCTCACCACTACACCAACCGCTCCCCAAACAAAACAATGGATAATCGATTCGTGGAATCGATGATAGTTTCATATAATCGATTCCACCGCCCCCCTTTGTTGAACGGTGGAAGAATCGATTTATGTTTAATAGGAATCGAGCATCGATTACTAGTACGTGCTGGTGGACAGTACGTGCACCTAGCCTGGCACCTACAGTTGGACGTTCGGCCGAGAGCTTCCGACCCCCACACTTTACCCCCCCCCCGCCCCCCTAACCAACACCACCGCCTGGCCCATTGTGGACTCTACAGAAATGCCTCTAGCAGCCCTTAACGTGAGCTACACCTCGCGGGGCGAGTAACAAGCAGCAGCAGCCCGGTACCTGCGTGTGGCGCCGAGAGAGACAAAGGCGGCCGGGCGGGAGTTGTCATTGTGGGTCCCCTTCCTGGTGGTGTCAACAGCTGGGCCATCTTGCTCAGAGCCACTTGCCACGTGCTCTACGGCCACTCCCCCCTCCACTCTAAGCCTCTCCCCCTCCACACTAAGCCACTCCCCCTCCACTCTAAGCCACTCCCCCCTCCACTATAAGCCACTCCCCCCTCCACTCTAAGCCACTCCACCCCGGGGGGGTCACTTGCCCACGTGCTCTACGCCACTCCCCCCTCCACTCTAAGCCACTCCCCCCTCCACTCTAAGCCACTCCCCCTCCCGGGGGTGGGGGGAGGGTCGAAATCCCCGGGCGCTGATTGGCCGAAGCAGCAATATTAAAAATGAAAGCAAAATCCCTAATGAAACGCAGCTGTCGTGAATGTTAACACACGGCAGACTGCATTTTGATCTGATTCTGGAGACTGCAGTACGTCCATTGCCTGGGCTACAGCCCTAAGAAGACACAGACACGTGCCTGCTAGCCTTCACGGCCTCAGCAAGGTGCTGTCTGACATGGCGTTCAAGGTCTGTTTTACCAATCCCCTTGTCACTGTTAACTCTGCACCGTCGCAGATTGAGATCCTTGGTGGAATTCTGGAATTGCAATCAGTTCAGTTTATTTTGGTATAGCCCTGTGAGCCATTCGGCTCTTGAATCGGGTGCAACCACAACAAACACAAAAAAAACACGAACAAGAAAAACATCTTAAAGTGACTTTGTGTTGACTGTGTAAAAACAGAAAATCCATGGGAAAAAAAAACAGCAAAAACATTCCTGGAAAAAGCACCGTACACCAACGCTGTGTGCTATAATCCCAGTGGGATGCAAGTCAAACAACAACAACAACCACAAGACAATTAATTGTTAATTTTTTTTGTTATTTTATTTTCACCTACGTGACTTTACCCAATAGAACCAAAGAGTATGGATCCTAGCAGTCACGAAAGCTTTAAATCTAGAAAAGACAACTTAGATTGAGGCCATCAGTCTAACTCCGTACTACAATAAACAAAAACATAGTCAAACCAAAAAACTTTTCGAAATCACCAAAATAAAGCCATAAATGCAACGTAACAGTGATCATAGGGACTGTGACCGAATTTTTAACAATAAACTACATAAACAACATGTAACACCAAATCCTAGAGCCATAGCTGGCTACATGAGTTACTCCACAAACAACAGGAGCATCGGTCGGAGTATCACATTTCTCAATGCACCTTTAAGATCGGCACGCTAAATCAAAACGCAGATAATACTTTGCGGCCATTCATCCGGAGCGAAACATTTTATTTTTCGATTTAAAGCTTTCGTGACTGCAAGGATTCATCTTCTTTGGTTCTTTCGGTAAAGTCACCACCACGTAGAATGAGAATAAAATAATAAATTGATCAAATAAAATAACACAATAAAATTCTCACGACGTTTCGGTCACAACACAAGCGGCCTTCATCAGGTGAAGGGACGAGACTGTCTGGAGGACAGCGCTGGAGTGAACAAAGCCACGCTCAGATGCCGCGACTCTAAGGCGCTTTGTTTCTTCTCACACAGCTTAAAGGTCGCGATCTGAGCGTGGCTTTTTCACTCCAGCGCTGTCCTCCAGACAGTCTCGTCTAGAGCAGTATCCACGGGTCCATCACCACAGTGAATGAATCAAGAGATCGCGTGTGGTGGAGTAAACTGCGTGGTACTGCCACCGCCTCCAAGACATCTGACCAACGTGGAAGAGGCAGCTTGGGAATCCCCTTTAGAGGGGGTCTACAGAGCTCCACCCTCCATACTCTTTGGTTCTATTCGGTAAAATCACGTAAAAGACAACAAAAAATAAAATAACAAAAAATCACGACGTTTCGGCCACAACACAAGTGGCCTTCAGAAGAAGAAAGAGAAAGGGTTTTATTCGCCATGTAAGTTCACACCGACACGGAATTTACTTTGGCAGGATGGTGCATACATTCAACATATAGGAATCTAAAATCTTAAATAAGTTTTAAACAAGTCTTACTATAATAAGGGTTAAAAGTCTAACACTAAGGGGCTGAAGTATATAAAATTAAATAATTAAATAATCAGGTGAAGGGGACCGTGCTGTCACGAGGACAGCGTTGGAGTGAAAACAGCCAAGCCCAGGACGCGTCCTTTAAGCTGTGTGGGAGGAAGCAAAACGCTTTGACAAAGGAATTAGTGTAGAATTGAGCACGATGTACATAGGAGGTGCATGGGCCATGATGGACCAGGGGCGGGTGGGGAGCACGACGGACCAGCAGTAGCACGAGGGGCTGCACCCTCCTCCTCGAGTGAATCCACTGACACTGCGCTAAGGCGGGTGTGCCATCAACGTCAAGTGTCGAGAAAGCAGCGAGCTAGGCGTCGTCACTAAACTGTATTACACCTTCTTTGGTTCTTTCGGTAAAGTCACGTAGAATGAGAATAAAATAATAAATTGATAAAATAACACAATAATTACACCTTATATATGCGTAGCGATGTATGACGTCACTGCCGTGTCGGGTCCGGTGCGCGCGTGACGTCACTGCCGTGTCGGGTCCAGTACACGCGTGACGTCACTGTGTTGTGTCTGTACACACGTGACGTCACTGCTATGTTGGGTCTGTTAAGCGTGACGTCACTATGTTGGGTCTGTTACGCGTGACGTCACTGCCTGTTCCGTGTGGAGGCTGTTGACAGTTAGGGGCCGTCCGTAAATGACGTCACGCACCTAGGGGGGGGGGGGGGTCAGACATTTGTGACGATGTGTGACAAGGGGGGGGGTGGGGGGTTTGAGAAATGTGACGTCACATCAAATTGCGCAACTTTAAATAGACAACACGTTCTACTTAATTAAATAGACTTTTTAATGTTTTCTACCTACAACATCAGAGTGCAGCGCCACATTAACTACGCACTACAATGACAACAATAGTTTAAAGCGATTTGAATCATGTTTTATATTTTTTTTGGGGGGGGGGGGCAGAGCTTTGTCCTGGGCTCCCCACGTGATCTCCTCACGCCCACGTGTGCACTGCCCCCTGCCGTCAGCGGCCCTGACACCGTCACAAACCCGCGTTATTACACTACACTATACACTGCAGTACACACTATAGTACACACTACACTATAGTATACACTACACTATAGTATACACTATAGTATACAGTACACACTACACTATAGTATACACTACGCTATAGTATACACTATAGTATACACTATAGTATACAGTACACACTACACTATACACTGCAGTACACACTATAGTACACACTACACTACAGTACACACTACACTATAGTATACACTACACTATAGTATACACTATAGTACACACTACAGTACACACTACACTATAGTATACACTACACTATAGTATACACTATAGTACACACTACACTACAGTACAGTACACACTATACTATAGTATACAGTATACACTACACTATAGTATACAGTACACACTATAGTATACACTACACTATAGTACACACTATACTATAGTATACAGCACACACTACACTATAGTATACAGTACACTACACTATAGTACACACTACAGTACACACTACACTATAGAACACACCACACTACAGTACACACTACACTACAGTACACTATAGTACACACGACACTATAGAACACACTACACTATAGTATACACTATAGTATACAGTACACACTACACTATAGTACACACTATAGTACACAGTACACACTACACTATAGTATACAGTACACACTACACTATAGTACACACTACACTACAGCATATAGTACACTCTTCACTGTAGTATACAGTACACTACACTATAGTACACACTACAGTACACACTACACTACAGTACACACTTGACTATAGTATATAGTACACACTACACTGTAGTATACAGTAGACTACACTATAGTACACACTACACTATAGTACACGCTACACTATAGTACAAACCACACTACAGTACACACTACACTAAAGTACACACTACACTGTAGTATACAGTACACTACACTATAGTACACACTATACTGTAGTATACAGTACACTACACTATAGTACACACTACACTATAGTACACACTACACTATAGTACACACTACACTATAGTATACAGTACACACTACACTATAGTACACACTACAGTATAGTATATAGTACACACTACACTGTAGTATACAGTACACTACACTATAGTATACACTATAGTATACAGTACACACTACACTATAGTACACACTACACTATAATATATAGTACACACTACACTATAGTACACACTACACTATAGTATATAGTGCACACTACACTGAAGTATACAGTACACTATAGTATACACTACACTATAGTACACACTACACTATACACTACACTATAGCATACACTACACTATAGTACACACTACACTATAGTATATAGTACACACTACACTATAGTATACACTACACTATACACTACACTATAGTATACACTACACTACAGTACACACTACCTTGGTTAATACAACAGTGATTTGTTCCTTAGTTCAAGCATAAACTGTCTGCGAGAGATCCCGGACGACGCCCCCAATATGTTGTATATATAGGTGTTATGAAAATTGATGAAAATAATGAAAATTAAATGAAATTTGAGATTTACATAATTTATCGTAAATTATGTTAATGAGTGTAATTATGCGCATAAATTATGCTGATTCGAGCTATAATCGTGTTAATTTATGCGAGTGGGCGTGGTTAGGACAATGCAGGTCGTTATGGATTATCAGGTCGAGCCTCGGTGACGAGGATTGTGTTATGAATTGGAATAACGCAATTAATCGTATGCAGTGACGCAGGCGTTGTGAGCGTGAATGAGAGAGTCGATTCGACTCTGCTCTTTAATTCCATATTATCGATAAGGATACGATTACTCTCGATTGAACATTATGAATTATGTGTGTTATGGATTATGTGTGGTGATAGCGTGCTTATGATAGGTCCCCAGGATTCAGATCTCATACGCAGAACAATATTATGCAGAATTTCAGGAAGAATCACACACAAACCTTCTGCTTTAGTCAATTTTATTTCTAGCTAACTTTAGTTTTTGGATAATATAAAAACTCAATCTCGGGATTTGGAATTTCAACACAGCGTTAACATGATACCATCACGATTGCGTTGTTTCACCTCGATAGCGGCACCTGTGGTTAATTCCCGACGCGTAACGCAATCGATCGGTTGTTGAGAGAGATTAAAAACATGCAAACTATTCTATCAAACCTTAACTTTATAATATGCAAACTCGTATGCTTGAATTGTTACACAACACGGCACTTGGTCTTTGATTCGTATCCAATCCTTAATACATTCTGATATGCGAAGTTATTATGCTTGAAATCGTCAGCACAGTACCACGTTGATGTTCGTTCATTGATTCATAACGATTATGAATTTAAAGCATTCGACTGAAATACTTCTAATTGCCTTATCAACACCACTCGATGGCCGCAATGCTTCGTTACTTGAATTGTCACACAACACAGCATTCGATCATTGATCATGCGCGGCCCTTAATGCAATTATTGTCACGTTGTTAACAATAGGATGACTGATTATTATGCAACGCTACTCGTTGAAAGGGCACTCCAACCAGTATTATTCTTGGAGGCACAAATATGCGTTTGAATTCGTTATTTCATTCGTGGATACCAGCAAGATTATGTAGAAAGAAAAATATTAACGAACGACTCAAGTATTTCTAATCGACTTCTCAACGCAACTCAATGGGTGGTGATGTTTCCTTTTGAGATCCTTATCTCGGGCAAATCTTTTAATTAATTGTGGCCAGACCCTTGACAGGGAACCGGTTGAACCCGCTCTTCACCCCCGCGAGCGGCGCACCGTGGTGAGGTGCCAAGAATTAATCCTTGTTAATGGGTCAGTTGGTAATTTATGCGGTTAGAAGTACAGCCCCAGCACAATATTACAGAGGAAAATTATGAACACTCTTAAAAACGATGGATTATTCACTCGGTCGTTGCGATGTTTCCACAATCACGGATAATTCAATGGCTTGAGGTTTTAGGCTTTGTTAATGACCCGTGTGTGTGTTGAATGGTATGAGTGGTGAAAGAGTAGGCCAATGTTCAGAATCGATCCTTTGCGTCAAGCAGACGTCTGGTTTGTCGTGTAGTGGGGGGCAGTGTATCATACGTATCAGTTGATTCTTCTTTCAGTAGTTGGTTCGGACTCGACGGACGTTGGTGAACGAGTAGATACGTTGTTGTAGCTGCGATGACCGTCTGGTAGATGGCGATAGAAGCACGCCCGCAGCGGCGCGGTTGTACGCGGACGGTAGGTAATGCGCGCAGTGCGTCTGCGAGCAGCTGGCACGCTGGTGCTCCGTCGTCGGCAGTTGTAGATTGCAGGCTCACGATTCGCTCGTGGTGGCGCTGGCCGCTAACAGCGGCAGCGGGTCACCAATCGGCGACACTCGCCAATTCGGCGAGTTGTAGAGGCGTCTCCGGCGTCGGTGATGGCTGGTCTTCTGCTGAGATGAGTTGAGCGGGTCTTCTGCTGAGATGAGTAGAGATGAGTCTTCTTCTGTTGAGCTGAGTTGAGATGAGTCTTCTTCTGTTGAGCTGCCCCCGAGGGCTGATGAGTTGATTTCAATGCTGAAACGGCTCCTTTTTATGCCAAAAATCTCTCTCCTTCTCGGCTCCCCCTCACGAGGCGGAGCTATCTTTGATCTGATCGTATGTCGGTGGGGGGGTTCGTGTGTCGGTGGTGGGGGGGGGGTTCGTGTGTCAGTGTGTATGTTTGTGTGTGTGTCATTTATGACACGGTTCTGTTCGAGTCTTTCCTCAAGCCATAAACATCAAGACAACAGACACTTCGATTCATCTTGAAGGCGGCTGGTTGTCTACTCCATCCACCCAGAGAGAGGGGCGGGTTCCCCCCCCCTTTTCGTACACGTTTTCGACGCACAAAGAAATGGTTACGATTTTTTTTAAAGTTTAACATTTCACATCACAGTTGGTATCTTATCATACACAGTTATGATCATGCTTGTGATTCATAGTATTTGATTTGTTTCCAAGTGAAGATGCTCTTCCGAGCGTATGCATTTTATCACGTGCTGCAGGGAAAGACAAAGGTGGCCGGGATCTTCCCATCTCTCTATACTTTGCAAATATAATTTCGACTCCACATTCTACCAGCCTAATCCACCCCGTTACCTTGGCTCTTACTTAGTTTTTTTAATTTTCGTCACTTTGTGTTTATAAATGTGTGACAGTTTATTTAACTTAAAGCTCGCTCGCTCTTTTGCTGCCCGTGTGCAGGGTGGGGTGGGGGCCACTACTAAGTCCCGTGTGTGGCAGATGGTCCCCGCGATAACGATCTGTTTGCCCTGGCGTGAAATTCCTCTCTCGCGCTCTTTGGGAGAGACGAAGGTGGTCGGGAGCACCTATCTCTTTATACTTTCGACTTATATTTCTCAAATACCATTTGGTCCCATGTTCGCCACGACTCGTGTTTGTAACTACGTCCTCCCGCCACCTCTCGGTTTTACCGAGGTTCGAATTGTTATGATGGAATTATTAAAAAGAAAAATAATTATCATCCTGAGTTTAAGAGGTCCGTTTCTTGATTGTTGGAATCCATATCCCTTGGTTCTGTAAGGTTCTATAATGGAATATCATGTAAGGTGAACACGTTATTATTAATGTTATATTGCAATTTCTTTAAAACTTTGTTTGCCTGATTGCCGTGTGTGGGGTGGGGTGTACCTCCTCATCAAACCCGGCCGGCTTTTCCAGATGGCCCCTTGTGATAAGGTGTAATTCCTGCTTCTCCGCGTTGCGAGAGACAAAGGTGGTCGGGGTTGCTTGGGATATTATTTAAACTCTTTCGCAAGTTTGCCCGTTGTCTCATTCCTTCTCGAAAACCTTTGATGTGAATCGGTATTTGTCTCCAAGCTTTGTTTTAACAGTAAGTATTAAAGGTGAAAATCATTTGATAGCAAATTAATTATCGGATAATAATTCACTGATGTATCTGGTGGCCTGGTCTTAATTGGAGTGAGCGTTAGGACCGTTAATTTGATCTTATTCTTGTTGTTGCCTTTTAATTATATAGTTTTGTTTTACCGACAAATAAGAAACAAAAAAAATGTATACGATTTACCCTGTTGGCGTCTGGTGTCTACTCTCTTGGTGTTCTGACCTCGGAGGGACCTTTCCTAAGAGGCCCATCAAACTCTTGTTCATCTGGAGATTTTCGCCGATAGCTGTTACATCCTCGCCTTGAGAGTTTTATTATTTCTTTATATATATGGCCTGTTTATGACCGACATCTGGTTTTTCGTTTTTCTGGCTTACGGGTTTTATTCATTATTCAAAAAATATATTGTTTGTCACGAAAGAAGGGAAAAATAAATCTATGTGTATGCATCCGTAAATATTCTTACGGATATTAATTGTGGAAAAAGGGGCCGTATACAACAGTGGTGAGGGTGATGGTGGTGGTGATGGTGAGGGTGGTGGTGATGGTGGTGGTGAGGGTGGTGATGGTGATGGTGGTGGTGAGGGTGGTGGTGGTGGTGGTGAGGGTGGTGATGGTGGTGGTGATGGTGATGGAGGTGATGGTGATGGTGAGGGTGGTGGTAATGGTCATGGTGGTGATGGTGGTGATGATGGTGGTGGTGATGGTGGTGATGGTGGTGGTGAGGGTGGTGGTGGTGGTGGTGAGGGTGGTGATGGTGGTGGTGATGGAGGTGATGGTGATGGTGAGGGTGGTGGTAATGGTGATGGTGGTGATGATGGTGGTGGTGATGGTGGTGATGGTGGTGATGGTGGTGATGGTGGTGATGGTGGTGGTGGTGATGGTGAGGGTGATGGTGGTGGTGATGGCGGTGATGGTGGTGGTGAGGGTGGTGGTGGTGGTGGTAGTGGTGAGGGTGGTGATGGTGATGGTGATGGAGGTGATGGTGATGGTGAGGGTGGTGGTAATGGTGATGGTGGTGATGGTGGTGATGATGGTGGTGATGGTGGTGGTGGTGATGGTGGTGATGATGGTGGTGAGGGTGGTGATGATGGTGGTGATGGTGAGGGTGGTGATGGTGGTGATGATGGTGATGATGGTGGTGGTGATGGTGGTGGTGGTGCTGGCAGGGGGGTTGACAGGCCTCATCAACATCTGGGTCTATGCAGGAGGACCATAAAACCCTCACGCAGACTCTGGGTCATCCTCGCCGCGGCTACAGTCAAAACCACCCAACACAAAGGTGATCACTACATCATCATAATAATAACAATAATAATAACAATAATAATAACAATAATAACAATAATAGGGGGAGGGGGGTTTCCCCTTTTTTTCTGGCAACAAAACTGAAACCTTTTAACAAGGATTCATGTTACTGCATTAACCACAATACCTGCAGTCAAAATGTAAACAAAACACAAATACTATGATAATATTTGATGCATTGTCCTTCAAACTGATTGGTCCACACCAAGGGACGGCTTTCTTTTTATTGCCAGAAAAAAAAGAGGAATAACCCCTATTATTATATTATTATTATATTATTCTTGGTTCTTTCGGTAAAGTCACCACGTAGAAGGAAACAATAAAAAATATGTAAAACAATAAAATTATCACGACGTTTCGACTGCAACACAAGCAATCATCATCAGGTGTGAAAACCGCAGCAAGAAAAACCACAGCAAGAACAATTTTATTGTTTTATATTTTCATTATTTTATTGTTTCCCTTCTACGTGCAGGTGACTCTACTGAAAGAACCAAGAACATGAATCCCTGCAGTCACGAAAGCTTTAAATCAAAATTTATTATTATATTATTATATTACTATTATAATATTCAACCAAAATATTTAATTATTATATATTTTATATTATATATTAAATGTTATTATAATATTTTATTATTATATTACTATTGTTTTATTATTATATTCTTGGTTCTTTCGGTAAAGTCACCACGTAGAAGGGAAACAATAAAATAATAAAAATATAAAACAATAATGATTTGCAACTCTTTGCCAAGCCACTGCTGTATAAAGGGATCTCCACGTGTTGTAGGTGGAGGAGGGTCAGTGGGCTAGGAGCCAGGATTTTGACTTTGGGGGGGTTGCTGACTTCAATATTCTGAGACATCTCAGTGTGTTGAGGTTTTACAATGGGCCACCACAAATGTATAAAACTAATTTTAATTGGATTTGAACGCGGAGTTCATTAACAGGTGACAGCACACGTGGTGACATCACACGTGGTGGTGACAGCACACGAGGTGACAACACACGTGGTGGTGACATCACACGTGGTGGTGACATCACACGTGGTGGTGACATCACACGTGGTGGTGACATCACACGTGGTGGTGACAACACACGTGGTGGTGACATCACACGTGGTGGTGACAACACACGTGGTGGTGACATCACACGTGGTGGTGACATCACACGTGGTGGTGACAACACACGTGGTGGTGACAACACACGTGGTGACATCACACGTGGTGGTGACAACACACGTGGTGGTGACAACACACGAGGTGGTGACAACACACGTGGTGGTGACAACACACGAGGTGACATCACACGTGGTGACATCACACGTGGTGGTGACAACACACGTGGTGACATCACATGTGGTGACATCACACGTGGTGGTGACATCACACGTGGTGGTGACAACACACGTGGTGGTGACAACACACGTGGTGGTGACAACACACGAGGTGGTGACAACACACGAGGTGGTGACAACACACGTGGTGGTGACATCACACGTGGTGGTGACATCACACGTGGTGGTGACAACACACGTGGTGACATCACACGTGGTGACATCACACGTGGTGGTGACAACACACGTGGTGACATCACACGAGGTGACAACACACGTGGTGGTGACAACACACGTGGTGGTGACAACACACGTGGTGGTGACAACACACGTGGTGGTGACAACACACGTGGTGGTGACAACACACGTGGTGGTGACAACACACGTGGTGACATCACACGAGGTGACAACACACGTGGTGGTGACAACACACGTGGTGGTGACATCACACGTGGTGGTGACAACACACGTGGTGGTGACATCACACGTGGTGGTGACAACACACGTGGTGGTGACAACACACGTGGTGGTGACATCACACGTGGTGGTGACAACACACGTGGTGGTGACATCACACGAGGTGGTGACAACACACGAGGTGGTGACAACACACGAGGTGGTGACAACACACGTGGTGGTGACATCACACGTGGTGGTGACATCACACGTGGTGGTGACAACACACGTGGTGACATCACACGTGGTGGTGACAACACACGTGGTGACATCACACGAGGTGACAACACACGTGGTGGTGACAACACACGTGGTGGTGACAACACACGTGGTGGTGACAACACACGTGGTGGTGACAACACACGTGGTGGTGACATCACACGTGGTGACATCACACGAGGTGACAACACACGTGGTGGTGACAACACACGTGGTGGTGACATCACACGTGGTGGTGACAACACACGTGGTGGTGACATCACACGTGGTGGTGACAACACACGTGGTGGTGACAACACACGTGGTGGTGACATCACACGTGGTGGTGACATCACACGAGGTGACATCACACGAGGTGGTGACAACACACGTGGTGGTGATAACACACGTGGTGGTGACAACACACGAGGTGACATCACACGTGGTGACAGCCTGCAGGGCAGCACACGAGGTCCCCGACTTACGACGGTCCCCGACTTACGATGATCACCGACTTACGACGGTCCCCGACTTACGCTATTTCGATCTTACGATAAGACAAAATTGTTAAAATATTTTAAATTTCGCGCGGCAGGCAAACGCAGCGACGTGCGAGGTATGAATCTTGGCGAGTACAGTACAACATACGATACGCTACGTTCAATGCATGTTTAAAGTTGTTATAGCTTAGATAGGATTGTTTCCTGGAAAAAATTTTGTATTAAATTGCAGCTCATAGTCTAAGAATTTACCTTGTTTGTTTAACTTTACATTTCACTGTGCAATACAGTATTGTAATACATACATGCGGTATATAGTTTATACTGCACTACTGTAAATTATCTCTGTTTTTGCTAAATGATCACCATTCTGTAAGACTCCCGGCTAGGCTAAGGACGATATTTCCGAGTCACGGTGTTGGTCGCTGTAACGCAACTCCGTCGTAAGTCGAGGACTACCCTGGAAACGCCTTACACACAATAGCAACAACGTTTTATTATTAAACAACGCCTTCTTATTTTAAAGTGCGCTAAAAGGTAAAGAAGAAGAAGTCGAGTGGACAACGGGAAGTGGACGACGTTTTGATCACAAGCTTTAAAGATTAATAATAATAACAATAATAATAACAACAATAATTAAATAGTTTATAACTCACCGCCGTGAGAGAAGGACGTGGCGCCTGCTTCCCCGGCGAGGCGATTCCACACTTTAGGGACCGTGGCGTTTCATTGACCCCGCCAAAAAAAACATTAAATTAAATAATCCGTCCATACAAAAAAAATTGAAATTGCTTTAAAAGAGCCGCTTAATTGATTGATTACTTTATAAATTAATCTTCAACGTGCTACTTTGTGTGTGTGTGTGTGATGCTGTCCGTAACTCGTTAACACCACGCACACGGAGCAGGCGCGCCTCAGACACGCGGCGCCTGCTCGTCGCGCGAGACGATTCCGCAGTTTAGGGACCGCGGCGTTTTTCCCACCTGCACAAAAATTTTTAAAGATGCCGTCCATAAATCTTATTTTTAATTGCTGGAAAGGAGGCGATGAATTGATGAATTGATGCCGATTTTAATACAGGCTATGCATCGTCACCGCGTGCAACATGTGTAATTGATTGGACGACAGGAAGTAGACTACATTTTTATTACAAGAATTTGACCACGACAAACAGGGGAATCAAGTTCGGTAAAAGCGTTGAAAAATTTAGAAGGGGCAGAAATTACTCCATCGAGAACACAACATTTTAATTCAAACCCAGTAACCATGCAACGTTGAGCCAACGTTGGCATTTGGTTAACATAGATGTACACACAGTGTGATTAACATGGTGTACACACACACAGTGTGGTTAACATGGTGTACACACACAGTGTGATTAACATGGTGTACACACACACACAGTGTGATTAACATAGGTTTACACACAGTGTAGTTAACATGGTGTACATACACAGTGTTACTATTATGATGGGCTCATCTTGCCTTAGCAGTAGTGTGACATCAGACGCTGAGTTTGTATTGTATTTTTCTCAAGCAGCTTTGAATTAGCCCAGCTAATTGACCCCGCGGTGTGAAAGTGGTAACTCTACATGTGTGGCTTGCCAGAGGCAGTCTTCACTGCAGTGAGCATTGGTGATGATACCACACTGATGAATCTGATCAATGACTACATGGGCCTAGAGTTACCCATCTTTGTATTGGTGATACCACACTGATGAGTCTGATCAATGACTACATGGGCCTAGATTTACCCATCTCTGTATTGGTGATACCACACTGATGAGTCTGATAAATGACTACATGGGCCTAGAGTTACCCATCTCTGTATTGGTGATGATACCACACTGATGAGTCTGATCAATGACTACATGGGCCTAGAGTTACCCATCTCTGTATTGGTGATGATACCACACTGATGAGTCTGATCAATGACTAAATGGGCCTAGAGTTACCCATCTCTGTATTGGTGATGATACCACACTGATGAGTCTGATCAATGACTACATGGGCCTAGAGTTACCCATCTCTGTATTGGTGATACCACACTGATGAGTCTGATCAATGACTAAATGGGCCTAGAGTTACCTATCTCTGTATTGGTGCTACCTGACAGTCGGTCAGATTTGCTCAGATTTATTTTGACAGTGACCAAAGGTAAGAGAACCACAATGCACTGCTTAAGAAGAAACCGTTCGTGTTTATTTGCAAGTAAAACATGATTTTACAACCTGCGCTGTTATGATCGGATTTTTTCGTCAATTACAGGTTTAAATACTCTTTGTTGGTGATATTAAAAGAATTACCAACACTGGATCAGGACCACAAATACGAATATCTTGCCATGATCGTTTGAGTAGGAAGACAGTTTTATCAGTAACATATTTTTTTCGAAATTAATAATAGTCTAAAACAATGAATGATTCCCTTGTCTCACATGCAAGAGATAATTCTGAACCTAAATGCTGTCACCCAGTCACACACAGGATTAAATGTGCCCATTTAAAGTGTACATAATTATCCACAATGAAATTACAGCATTACACCTGTCCGTAGCAGCATCTTTCACATGTCGATGCAGAAAACTTCGAACCTGACTCTGCTATCCCTACAATTACACGTAATTTCATTAATACACATTCTTTCTGAGAGGTGCATAAGTTATAAGGTCGCAATATATAAAAACAAGTAGCAGACACAGTTCGCACTGTTTAGTGGAAGTGTCTGGGTGGCTTTGGGCTAACACTATGCCCCAAAACAGAGACATGAGATTGGTACAAATTCCACGCATGGTTATTTTTTTTCTCAATTATTTTAACGGCTAAACAGATGGCACATTATGTTCAGTGTATTTGGTAATGTTGTTCAGTGTAACGCAGTGATAAAAGTGTCCAACCTATAACCAGATAGTTGCCAGTTCAATTCCCACACAAGAGGTAGATTCTACAATTATTCCAGTTTAACACGTAGGCTTTCGCGACCAATTATTCCTCCGGGATTGACGCAGTAAGTACCGCTTTGTGGAACGGCAACGATAGCTTCACAGACATGTCCTTAAAAAAATATCTTCACTGGCTGAGAAACTCCCGTGAAAATAAGTATGAACCAATGCTCACTTAGGCTTGAAGACATTTTCTTACTATGTCTCTTTGGCCATTTGAATTCATGGCCAAACATAAAATGGCAGCGGAGCCGGGCCCGAACAGCGTGGCTTTTAACTGCAGGTCGACCCACTATTTGTCGGCGTTCGGTTGGCCTCTTGACCAGTGGAAGTCGTCTTCTTTGGTTCTTTCGGTAAGGTCACATAGAATGAGAATAAAATAATAAAATAACACAATAAAATTCTCACAACGTTTCGGCCACAATGCAAGCGGCCGTCTTCAGGTGAAAGGTACAGAACTGTCGGGACGACAGAGCTTCAATGAATGATGTTAAGATTCGTAGCGACTTTTAAGCTGGTTGGGAGAAGTCGCTACGAATCTTAACATCGTTCATTGAAGCTCTGTCGTCCCGACAGTTCTGTACCTTTCACCTGAAGAAGGCCGCTTGCGTTGTGGCCGAAACGTCGTGAGAATTTTATTGTGTTATTTTATTATTTTATTCTCATTCTACGTGGTGGTGACTTTACCGAAATAACCAAAGAAGACGAATCCTTGCAGTCACGAAAGCTTCAAATCGAAATTTTACAGTGGAAGTCAGTTTGCGATGTCACGAGATTGCGTGCGGCACGACGCCTCATTAACTGAAATTTGCAACCGTCGCGAAGATTCTGCGACGCTTTCGTTGCCGGTAATCTACAGCTCACTCCAGCGCTGTCCTCCAGACAGTCTCGTCCCTTCACCTGATGAAGGCCGCTTGTGTTGTGGCCGAAACGTCGTGAGAATTTTATTATTTTATTTTTTACCTACGTGACTTTACCCAATAGAACCAAAGAGTATGAATCTACAGCCTCCTTGAACACCCCCCACCCCCCCCCCAGCTTGCCGACCAAAGCTCTGACGAGCTGAGCTTTGACCGACAACTCGCTCCGCGTTCTGCATTCCTGAAATCGGTGCCCTGCCGAAAACGCAACATCAATCACCGCACGGCCTGCTGATGTATCTGTTGTGCGGCTCGATGGCCAGGTTCCTGCTGACACGCGGCTTGCGCGGCCAACTCGTGGTCATCCCAAATGTTGCCAAGGGTCTCTTTGCTGAACGGCAGCAGCAGCGGCGGCGACGACGACTCCATCTCCTGACCCACCTCCACAGGTGGCGTCTGCACCGACTTGGGCACCAGATGCTGCTCCTCCTGCTGCTGTTACTGCTGTTGTTGCTGTGGCTGCTGCTGCTGCTGCTACTGTGGCTGCTGCAGTGGCTGCTGCTGCTCCTCCTGCTGCTGTTGCTCCTGCTGCTGTTGTTGTTGTGGCTGCTGCTGCTGTTGCTGTGGCTTCTGCTGCTGCTGCTGTTGCTGTGGCTTCTGCGGCTGCTGTTGCTGCTGTTGCTGCTGCTGTTGCTGCTGTGGCTGCTGCTGTTGTTGTGGCTGCTGCTGTTGCTGCTGTTGCTGCTGCTGCTGTTGCTGCTGCTGCTGCTGTAGTGGCTGCGGCTGCTGCTGCTGTTGAGTTGACTGGTGACGAGGCACACGTGGTATGGCTGAGGCTGAGTGGGAGGGCTGCTCAGAGTGGACAGCAGGATTTTCCTGAAGCTCCATGACCTGCTTCCTGTTGAAGTTGTATTTACTGAAGAGTTCCAACATAGGGGGAGGACGTAGAGTTAGAACAGACACACAGGTCCATGCCTGTGTGTGTCTAATCATGTTAGGTTCAAGCCCATCTTGACACACACAGGTCCATGCCTGTGTCTAATCATGTTAGGTTCAAGCCAAACTTGACACACACAGGTCCATGCCTGTGGGTCTAATCATGTTAGGTTCAAGCCCATCTTGACACACACAGGTCCATGCCTGTGTGTCTAATCATGTTAGGTTCAAGCCCATCTTGACACACACAGGTCCATGCCTGTGGGTCTAATCATGTTAGGTTCAAGCCCATCTTGACACACACAGGTCCATGCCTGTGGGTCTAATCATGTTAGGTTCAAACCATCTTGTGATCCTTGAACCCAATATCACACCGTGCCCTTGACAGCAATATAATTATTTAACATCAATAAAAACATCTAGGATGTACTGCAGTAATTAACACCACTGCATAGTACTGTCGTTTGTAGTAGTTTGTCCCCAATATAACATAAGTGGAAACAACCCTGGGGCAAAATCTGAAAACCATACTCCCCAATCTCTAAAAATTAAGAGTGTGCAACTTAATGTTATGTTTAAATAACGGTCGCTAAGCACAGGCCCAAAATGCTAAGAAGCCAGCAACAGCACCAGAGGAATGTCTAATCGTTTAGCGTTCATCTGCTTATTTAATTCAGCAAGGTGATGAGAAACCTCAACCATAAGGGCCCATCTACCAATGAGTCACAAGGCACCATGGGTAATGCTGGAGCGCCTCACCGAGTCTCAGGGTATCCGTGATGGACTAGGACGTGAAATTCGCACGCACAGGAATCCACATATCAGCTTCATTTAGTCGTCATGGATATTGCTTAAAATATTTGCCATCTGTTGCACAATGGCATACTCTTTTCGATTTGAAGCTTTCGTGACTGCAAGGATTAATCGTCTTTGGTTCTTTCGGTAAAGTCACCACGTAGAATGAGAATAAAATAATAAAATAACACGATAAAATTCTCACGACGTTTCGGCCACAACGCAAACAGGTCTGTACCATTCACCTGAAGACGGCCGCTTGCGTTGTGGCCGAAACGTCGTGAGAATTTTATTATTTTATTTTATTATTTTATTCTCACTCTACGTGGTGGTGACTTTACCGAAAGAACCAAAGAAAATGGCATACTCGTTGTTTTTAGTAGTCTCTCGTCATGCCAACTTGACAACAGTATTTGTCCTCTGGAGACACTGGCCTCCACCGTGTGAATGTTGAATTGACACG
Organism: Petromyzon marinus; assembly: GCF_048934315.1. Taxonomy (NCBI): domain Eukaryota; kingdom Metazoa; phylum Chordata; class Hyperoartia; order Petromyzontiformes; family Petromyzontidae; genus Petromyzon; species Petromyzon marinus. The sequence goes on along the minus strand of NW_027422651.1, from coordinate 1,048,422 downwards.
ACTACCTCGGTCCCACCGACATCGCTCATTTGATCTGGGAGACAACTTTCACTTTGACTAACAGTTAATCTTAAAGCAGTGATGGTTTTGGGCAGCAGTGATGGTTCGGGCAGCGACGCATAACCTGTATTCAATTTCCCTTGGGTAAATTCGGCTTTAACGGGTAACCGGTATTGGTTTGTAAACATAAATTGTGGAGAGAAAAGAGCACGTTGCTGCCTCGTGAGCCACAACTCAGCCTTAATAGGCTTAGGAGAGCTTTGTGTTGTTTTGTCGTGCAAATCACCAAATCAGCTGCTCCACGCACGGCAGGATCATCTCCCAGGCAAGGCCAGTAAAGTGTTGCATGTACAGAGTCCACGCAGAGGGCAGCTTCACTTCTATACGGGCCAATGCTATGCTTGCAGCCGCCACCACGGATGGACGGAAACTCAGGAATACGTGGTCTGCATACACACAAAGACAAAACCCTCCGTTTAGCCTTAACAGACTGTTGGGGCAAGTGCTGCTAGCGAGTAGCAGCACCTATGAAGGTTGGCACTGTGGCACATGAGGGGGTGGGTGGCCAGCACCACGCCCGGCCGCCTTTGTCTCCCCAGTGCTGGCGATGTTTACACACCACATTGAGTTACTCATTTGAGGCCGAGTCGACCTAGGGGAGGCCCAGGACCGGTTCAGATAATCGTCACCGGTGATAGCCGTGAGCGGGCGTTGGACCAGGGTGTCCAGGGTCGTAGCTGCAGCGTAGCGCTAACCGCTACGCCACCTCTACCCTGCACACAGGAATGACAGGCAGGCACACACACAGACACTTAAACGCACAAGCACCCAGTGAACGAGGAACGTTGGGCCAACGGCACCCTGAACATTTGAACAAACATTCCGACTAAAATTTTGATTTAAAGCTTTTGTGACTGCAGTAATTCATATTCTTAGCTCTTTCGGTAAAGTCACTTTGAAGGGAAACAATAAAATAATAAAATATATAAAACAATAAAAATTCTCACGACGTTTCGACCATAACACAAACGGTCATCATCAGGTGTGAAAAGCAACGGCAAGAAACATTTGAAAGAAGTGCCGGTTCGCATCAAATTATTTATTTTATTAACGGTGTTTGTGTGTTTATTTATTTATTTAAACGTTAGCACTACGGGCAGCGATTTGGCAGTTTGTTTAGAAGGACGAGTCCATCTATGTTCTGAAAAGAGGAGGGGGGAGACGAAACATTAATGTATGTTGTCTGAAAGCCACCGTAAGCGTGAACAATCAATTAAGACCTGTTCACGCTTACGGTGGCTTTCAGACAGCATACATTAATTTTTCGTCTCCCCCCTCCTCTTTTCAGAACATAGATGGACTCGTCCTTCTAAATAAACTGCCAAATCGCTGCGCGTGGCGCTGACGTTTTTTTAAATACCCCGTTTTAAAATAAATAAATTAATGCAAACCGACACACCTGATGACGACCGTTTGTGTTATGGTCGAAACGTCGTGAGAATTTTTATTGTTTTATATATATTTTATTATTTAATTGCTTCCCTTCAACGTGACTTTACCGAAAGAGCTAAGAATATCAACATTCCGACGTTGGAAAAAAATATATATTCGGTGACGTTTCAGGCACTGTCCCTTCTTCGCTGGTCACCTTAGCGTTGCCTACGAAGCGCTCCTCTACAGCTCTGCGAGCACCTTGCAGGGCGAGCTGAAGGAAGTGGGCCGTGTACTTGGTCGTGTACGCGTGCCGGTAGGACGAGCCTCCAGCCGGGGCGTCCTCACGCCGCGACAGCCACAGGAAGTAGTCCACGAAGTGCGCCGCTGTGGGCGTGCACAGGTTCCAGTCGAGTGTACACAGCAGCAGGAACTGTGCAGGGGGGAGGCAGACGGGAGAGTGGGCTGGCACGGCACAGCTGCCACCACTGCGTGAAGCATTCAGTCCGCCACGCTGCTGTGTGTTGCCTGGAGGGTTTATTTAACTATTCTAGATTTAAAGCTTTCGTGACTGCAAGGATCCATACTCTTTGGTTCTATTCGGTAAAGTCACGTAGGTAAAAAATAAAACAACAAAAATCACGACGTTTCGGCCACAACACAAGTGGCCTTCATCAGGTGAAGGGATCAGGCGGTCTCGAGGACAGCGCTGGAGTGAAACACAGCCACGCTCAGACCGCGACCTTTAAGCTGTGCGCAAGGAAACAAGGTGCCTTGACAAAGGAATTAGCATAAAAATTAGCATTTGATTGGCCGACTTAGCATAGAAGTGGTGTACGTGCGGGTGCACTTGCCAGTTGGCGTGGGGGGGGGGGGGGGGGGGAGTTTACCTATTGATGGTGTGAAAGGGGAATTTAAGAGCTGCGAAAGTTTGGGGTACCACTACTTGAAAAATATACTGTACCATTGAAAATTAGTTTAATGTTTGGTTCGATTTAGAACGTCTTTCCAATGGTTGCTTAACTAGTCGGGTTGGTGCATGGCTCGCAAACAGTTCAAATGTCTGGTCAAGGAGTCAACTCGGCCCTTCGTCTGCACGGGTAAATGCAATGACCGTCATATTCTTTTGGGTCTTTCGGTAAAAGCCACGTAGATTGAAAAATTAATAAAAAATATCACGACGTTTCCATCGCAACGCATGCAAATCGTCACGGGGTGATTGTTTTACGGAGAGACTGAGCCCCACCATAGGGAGAATTTCCTGCACTTGTTCCAGCGCCGTGCAAATAAATGAGCACCACTCCACGTTCATTTGTCAGGTCTGCTGTGGTAATGTTATTCTGCAGCTTTTGCCTTCCTGTTATCTAGTAAGAAGACACGCTTCTATATTCAAATTCGGGCTGTACATTCAAATTGTCTACAGAATAATTAGTTGGCATGAAACAGAGATGATGTGTTCATATTCTTTGGGTCTTTGACGTTTCGATCGCAACACAAGCAATCACCTGAGGACGACTGCTTGTGTTGCCATCGAAACGTCGTAATTTTTTAAATTATTTTTCTATCTACGTGACTTTACCGACAGACCCAAAGAGTAAGATTGTAAAGTAACAAGACAAAACAATTGGTTTCTTGAATCAAATCGCGACCTTGAATCATGACAATGCACGGAACGGTTCTGGGGGGTGAAACATTGCATGCCGAATTAACAGGGGCATGCAGCTACCTCCGTCTGCTGCAATTCCTCCTTGGACAGACTCAGCCCTTGCTTGATCATCACCTCCAGCCGGTTCACCCAGTCCAGTCGCGGCACGTGCTCATCCATCTCCTCGAACTTGGCTGCGCAGGGTGTCAGGGACACGCATGCCGACGGTGAGCAAGCGACCAAGCGTGCGAGCGAGAGATGAGCGAGTGATCGGGTGGGTGGGTGGGTCACGTGAGCGATTGACCGACCTGCTATAATGAGGTAGCAGATTGAGCAGGTGTAGAGGCAGCGGACGGTGATGTCGTGGCGGTCCATGAACACGTCTAACATTGCGATGGCCAGGTGGTGCGTGGCCACACTCAGCTGCAGGCGCTCGCTCAGCGTTGCCAGGAGGTCGACGAAGTGGCGACGGAGGTGCAGCTGGGGCGAGCGTGCGCAAAACCGAGGCAGCGACAGCTCCTGCGAGGGGGAAAAAAAACGAGGACACGGGGGTTGGGAGGGCAGTTGGGACGCTGTGGAGTTGGGTCAAGAGGTCAAGAGGTGTTTTGAAACGATAATAGATTATTCTGGGGGTCTAAGGAGGCGACGCGCCCGGTTACGGTGGGCCACAGCATTTAACTTTCGCCGTCACGCAAACCAAGAATGACAAAAGCCACGGCCAAAATTGTCTCCCTGTTCAAGTGAGTGAAAGATGGCGAAGAACTCATTCGGTAGTCCTCAGCCTACGATGAAAAAAAACCACGAGGTGTGGAGATCTGTACCTCCAAAGCACAGCCACTTTTATTCTTCTACAAGGTACCGTATCGCTCGTGTTATAGTCCCCGGAGAGATAGGGGGCCGGGTCGACCCGCTGGCCAGGATTGAACTTGCAACCCTCTCGCTGCGAGTCGAGCACTCGAACGTACGTGCCGTGTAAATCAGTTCGTAGGATTTGTGTCTGCGTGTAGGAGGCCTATTGATGAGAGAGGCGGATACCTTCTCTCGAAGGACGCGGTAGATGTCGTCTGCCAACTCGCCTTGCCACCACTCGCTTCTGTCCATGTCTTGGTTAGTCGCTCGCGCCTCGTGCTCAGGAGTTTATTACTTGGGCAGGCACGTGCTGGGTACACACAAGTGTTCACGTGTGGAGTTTATTACTTGGACAGGCACGTGCTGGGTAGACACAAGTGGAGTTTATTACTCGGACAGGCACATGCTGGGTACACACAAGTGTTTACGAGTGGAGTGTATTACTTGGACAGGCACGTGCTGGGTACACACAAGTGGAGTTTATTACTCGGACAGGCACGTGCTGGGTACACACAAGTGTTCACGAGTGGAGTTTATTACTTGGACAGGCACGTGCTGGGTACACACAAGTGTTAACGAGTGGAGTTTATTACTCGGACAGGCACGTGCTGGGTTCACACAAGTGTTCACGAGTGGAGTTTATTACTCGGACAGGCACGTGCTGGGTACACACACAAGTGTTCACGTGTGGAGTTTATTACTCGGGCAGGCACGTGCTGGGTACACACAAGTGTTCACGTGTGGAGTTTATTACTCGGGCAGGCACGTGCTGGGTACACACAAGTGGAGTTTATTACTTGGGCAGGCACGTGCTGGGTACACACAAGTGTTCACGAGTGGAGTTTATTACTCGGACAGGCACGTGCTGGGTGCACACACAAGTGTTCACGTGACAGATTTGACGTCACAGCTCACTTGCCGTGCAAAAATTAAATGCATTGAGCTCCCCCCCCCAAAAAAATAAAGTGTATTTTCATAATTTGTGCATGGTGTACAGTCTGGAAAGTACGCACATGGCAAATTTCCAGTTTGTTGCATGTGGAGAAGCACAAACACACAATCACAACTTTGCCTTTTATATATATGGAGATTACCACAGGTTATGCCACGGGCACTTCGTGCTCAACAGAGCATTAAGAATAAAGGCAGAATTTTCACAACACTTGGAAAAGAAACTACATTTGCATGCGTAAAAAAATGCAATTTGTTACTGACACGTGTGCAAACTTCATAATGTATTTGCTTGAGCAACACCGATTACATTATTGACGAAATCTTAAAAGTGCTCATGCTAAACCGGCTTCCAAACGTCTCAAGCTCACACCCTAGCTCCGCTATGCATGTGGAATAATGTAAAAAATGTGTCCCGTTATGATGAAAAACAAAACAAAGTCTTACCAAACACTGTCCATTATTACACGGCGGGAAGGGAAATCGTTCAATTAACAAACCGTGATTGTTTTAACGCCTCAATATGTCACGATATAGTCTAAATACAGCAAGTTTCAAGTCTTTCACGGTAACTACGGACGGAGCGGGCAGCACGCAGCCACGTGGGAGTCGTCACGTGATGCAGCCGCCGACTCCCAGGACTCTCCACGCCCCGGAAGTGCTGCTGAGCGCCGGAAGCCGGAGGTGACGCAACGTCCGTGAGCCAGGGACTCCTGATTGGATGAGGTGTGGGCGTGGCCGCACCCGAGGGGGAGGCGACGGCCAGGGGTTAAAGGGGGGGGAGGGAGAGACCCAAAGAGACCCACACAGACACCCACAGAGACTCATAGAGACTCATAGAGACCCACATAGACCCATAGAGACCCACACAGACACCCACAGAGACCCATAGAGACCCACACAGACACCCAGAGACCCACACAAACACCCACAGAGACTCATAGAGACTCACAGAGACCCACGTAGACTCATAGAGACCCACACAGACACCCACAGAGACCCATAGAGACCCACATAGACTCACATAGACCCATACTCATAGAGACCCACATAGACACCCACAGAGACCCATACTCATAGAGACCCACGCAGACTCACAGAGACCCACACAGACACCCACAGAGACTCTAGAGACCCACATAGACTCACAGAGACCCATACTCATAGAGACCCACATAGACACCCACAGAGACCCATACTAACTGAGACCCACACAGACCCACAGAGACCCACACAGACCCACACAGACCCATACTCATAGAGACCCACAGAGCCCCACACAGACCCATACTCACGGAGACCCGCACAGACCCACAGAGACCCACACTAACAGAGACCCACACAGACCCACACAGACCCATACTCAGAGACCCACAGAGACCTACACTCACAGAGACCCACAGAGACCCACACTCACAGAGACCCACAAAGACCCACATAGACCCACACTCACAGAGACCCACATAAACCCACACCCACATAGACCCACAGAGACCCACATTCACAGAGACCCACAGAGACTCACACTCACAGAGACCCAGAGAGACCTACACTCACAGAGACCCACACAGACCCACACTCACAGAGACCCACACAGACCCACACTCACAGAGACCCACACTAACAGAGACCCACACTCACAGAGACCCACATAGACCCACATAGACCCACACTCACAGAGACCCACATAGACCCACACCCACATAGACCCACATTCACAGAGACCCACAGAGACTCACACTCACAGAGACCCACAGAGACCCACACTCACAGAGACCCACACAGACCCATACTCACAGAGACCCACAGAGACCCACACTCACAGAGACCCACAGAGACCCACATTCACAGAGACCCACAGAGACTCACACTCACAGAGACCCACAGAGACCCACACTCAGAGACCCACACAGACCCACACTCACAGAGACCCACACAGACCCACACTCACAGAGACCCACAGAGACCCACAGAGACCCATACTCATAGAGACCCACACAGGCCCACAGAGACCTACACTTACAGAGATCCACACTCACAGAGACCCATACTCATAGAGACCCACACTCACAGAGACCCAAAGAGACCCATACAGACCCACAGAGACCCACACTCACAGAGACCCACACTCACAGAGACCCACAGAGACCCACACTAACAGAGACCCACACTAACAGAGACCCACACTAGCAGAGACCCATACTCACAGAGACCCATACAGACCCACAGCGACCCACACTCACAGAGACCCACACTCACAGAGACCCACAGAGACCCACACTAACAGAGACCCACACTCACAGAGACCCACAGAGACCCACACTAACAGAGACCCACACTCACAGAGACCCACAGAGACCCACACTAACAGAGACCCAAACTAACAGAGACCCACACAGACCCACAGAGACCCACACTCACAGAGACCCACACTAACAGAGACCCACACTCACAGAAACCCACAGAGACCCACACTAACAGAGACCCACACTCACAGAGACCCATACAGACCCATAGAGACCCACACTCACAGAGACCCACACTAACAGAGACCCACACTCACAGAGACCCATACAGACCCACAGAGACCCACACAAACCCACAGAGACCCACACTCACAGAGACTCACAGAGACCCACACTAACAGAGATCCACACTCACAGAGACCCACACTAACAGAGACCCACACTCACAGAAACCCACAGAGACCCACACTAACAGAGACCCACACTCACAGAGACCCATACAGACCCATAGAGACCCACACTCACAGAGACCCACACTAACAGAGACCCACATTCACAGAGACCCATACAGACCCACAGAGACCCACACAAACCCACAGAGACCCACACTCACGAAACCCACAGAGACCCACACTAACAGAGACCCACACTCACAGAAACCCACAGAGACCCACACTAACAGAGACCCACACTCACACAGACCCACACAGATCCACATAGACCCACACTCACAGAGACCCACACAGACCCACAGAGACCCATACTCACAGAGACCCACATAGACCCACACTCACAGAGACCCACACAGACTCACAGAGACCCATACTCATAAAGACCCACACAGACCCACACCCACAGAGACCCACACTCAGAGAGCCACAGAGAATGACCGTGGCCGAGAAGACCTGAAGCTTAGTGCGGAGCGACAGACCAGGTAGCTTCCACACAGCGTTACACAACCGATGAAAAGATATTGCCGCTCGACTGATTCGGAGTGAGACCTCTGCTGTTAAACTGGAGCCAGTCATAAGCACACTGCCCAGGTATGGGAAACTCTCCACTCTCTCCACAACTGCGCCATCACCGATTGGGAGTTGTGGGGGTGGAGTGTCCGATGGTACAAAATACCCAGGCAGGTGCTTAGTTTTGGTGGGGCTGATGGTAAGGCCCCACCTCTTAGTGGCACGCTCCAGTCTCAGCAGCAGCGTCTCCAACTCCTCCTCTGACTGAGCAGCTATTACCAAATCATCAGCATACATAACGTGGTTGAGCAATAGGGAGCCATCCCTTGACCGCACCCGGGCATCGATCAGCCTCCCATTATATCTGTACCATATGGAGATTCCCCCGGTACAGCTATTGAAGGCTTCACGAACTACGTGGTCAAAATAGATGTTAAATAATGTGGGAGCCAGAGGACATCCCTGTCGCACCCCAAGGTGTACAGGGAATGGCTCTGACTCCCGGCCACGTAGTTTTACCCGGGCCCGCTCACCATCATGAAGGTCCTTAATGATCGTGAGCAGAGGGTCAGGTACTCCAAAAGCACGAAGAACGACCCAGAGCCCAGGCCTACTGATGGTATCATAGGCCTTGACCAGGTCAATAAAGCAGAGATGTAGGTCTTGTTGGAATTCCCTACACCTCTGCTGTAGCAGACGGACAGAAAATATGGCATCTGTGCAGGACCGCCCTTTCCTGAAACCGCATTGGGGCTCCGCAAGCCTCTCCTCAGCGTGCCTGGCAAGGCGATGCTGAATAATCCTTGCCAGGACCTTTCCCGGCACACTGAGGAGTGAGATGCCCCTGTAGTTGTTACAGTCTGTGCGGTCCCCCTTCTTAAAAAGGGGGACCACCAGGGCATCCTTCCAATCCTGCGGAACCCGTCCAGTGGTCCAGAGACCCACACAGACCCACAGAAACCCACACTCACAGAGACCCATACTCACAGAGACCCACACTCACAGAGACCTACACTCACAGAGACTCACAGAGACCCACACTAACAGAGACCCACACTAACAGAGACCCTAAGTAAAACTAAACTAAGTGTATTGCCACCAGGGTGTAAGGGAGCCCCCCACTGAGCTGCTGTGCCAATCTTGATCCACGCGAGCGGCCTGCCCTGCACCAAGTGAAAGCAGCTCCGTCAGGTCGCTCGTCACGTGGGAACGGCGTTAGAGCGGCCAGGAGAATAATCCTCGCACTCTTAAGACGCACCGCTCGGATCGCTAGGGATGGGTTAGCGCATCTCCCACGTGCGTGTGAATATACACAGAGGGTGGACGTGGATGTAAGATAATTTTGTCGTGACGGTGGTCGCAGCTGCTGCGAGCTGCTAAGAGACACTTGCCCCTACAGTCTGTTAGAGGCCACACGGGGGACCTTCACTGGAGGGGTTTGCTTTGCCGCACCACCGCTCCCCACACACACACACACGGTGAACTCGTAAAGTGATGACAGGAAACGATGAGGTTAAATGTGCAAAAGTTTAATATATTAAACGGCAATAAACGCATTCAAGAGTGTGAGGTAAAAAAATATAATTTCTACATTGAGGTAAACATTTTATTATATATTCTGAGGTAAAAACAAATCTTTTTTACATTGAGGTAAAAAATAACATTGAGGTTAATTTTTTTTATAAACATTGAGGTAGACAAAAAATATTATGAACATTACGAGGAACATTTATTTTTTACATTCTGAGGTAAAAACATGAACATAAAATTGTCCTTAAGGAGACATAAATTAACAAACACTCTGTGTATATATGTCTCTATGTGTCTGTGTGTATCTGTCTGTGTACCTGTCTCTGTGTGTATCTCATCTCAGTCAGTCGACCCGTGACACCTGGGTCTGCCCCGTGACCTCCTGCCAGCGGTCGTTCGACACTTCACGTGGCCTCAAGGTGCACGTCCTGGCACAAGCGTCGTGGTGACGCGATTCGCCACTTAGTGGCGAATGGCGGTTGTTGTTATTATGCGTGTCTGTGTGTGTCTGTGTATGTCTGTGTATTTTGTACCATCGGACACTCCACCCCCACAACTCCCAATCGGTGATGGCGCAGTTGTGGAGAGAGTGGAGAGTTTCCCATACCTGGGCAGTGTGCTTATGACTGGCTCCAGTTTAACAGCAGAGGTCTCACTCTGAATCAGTCGAGCGGCAATATCTTTTCATCGGTTGCGTAACGCTGTGTGGAAGCTACCTGGTCTGTCGCTCCGCACTAAGCTTCAGATCCTCTCGGCCACGGTCATTCCCTCCCTTCTCTACGCTTGCGAAACGTGGACCCCCCTAATGGAACATCTTCGCCGGTTAGAAACATTTAGGCTGACCTGCCTACGATCCATCCTGGGTTTAACCAGACTGGATTGTGTGAGGAGCTCACAAATCCTTGAAAGATCTGGGCAAGGTCCCATCGGTGAGCTCCTCCAGCGGGCAAGGCTGCGATGGCTGGGTCATGTAGCCCGCATGCCCAGCCACCGCATGCCGAAACAGCTTTTGTTCGGCCGGATTGAGGGGGCTAAGCGGGTGCGGCACGGGCTAGAGAAGAGATGGAGTGATGTGGTACAGGAGGACATGGAGCTGAGTGGACTTGCCGATGACTGATGACTGGTACCAGCGGTGTCAAGATCGGCCTCTGTGGAGGAGGCTCGTAAAGGATGCTACTGGACAGTTGGAGGTAGTCGCCCTCCAACAACAATGGAGGGCGGAGGAGCGACGCTCAGAACGAGCGGAGCGCCGGGTGGCTAAAGCACAGCAGGTTGGCACAGTAGGGGGCACAGGTGGTGCATCAGCCAGTCATCTCAGTCAGTCAACCCGTGGCACCTGGGTCTGCCCCGTGACCTGCCAGCGGGCGTTCTGCACTTTACGTTGCCTCAGGGTACACGTAGCCTGGCACAAGCGTCGTGGTGACGTCACCGCCACTTAGTGGCGAATGGCGGTTGTTGTTGTTGTTGTCTGTGTGAGTGTCTGTGTGTCTGTGTGTGTGTCGTGTCAGGACAGGAACGTGTGCACCACAGAGTGGATCTCCCTGCGGCAGAGTGGGCAGGCCATGCCACGCCGCTGCAGCTCCAAGGCGCAGCGGCGGCACGTGGCAAGGTGGCCGCTGTCGCCGTGAACTAACGTGCAGCTACGCGGCTCACTCCGGCACACCACGCACTCACCCACAACAACACAACCAGCACCACCCACACCACCAGCACCACCCACACCACCAACCACCCCAACCACACCAACACCACCACCCACACCAACACCACCACCATCACCCACACCAACACCACTACCCACACCAACACCACCGCCACCACCACTGCCACCACCATCCACACCAACACCACCACCCACACCAACACCACCAACCACACCAACACCACCACTGCCACCACCACCCACACCACCACCCACACCACCACCACCACCCACACCACCACCATCACCACCACCACCACCCACACCAACACCACCCACACCCACACCACCAACCACACTAACACCACCACCCACACCAACACTACCGCCACCACCACCACCACCACCCACACCACCACCATCACAACCACCACCCACACCACCGCAGTCACGAAAGCTTTAAATCGAAACATTACCAACAAACTCCACAACTAAGACGCCACATCAACCAACGCCCCCTACTGACAGGCTCTTGTTCACATGCAGGCCGGTGCAGGGCCACCACCTTGTGCCACACAGGGGCAGCTGCTACTTGGGGATGCTCTTCGAGTGTCTGAAACGAGATACGAAACTCTGAGTTGCTGAGACAATCTTGATTTGAAGTATGTGACTGCAGGGATCCAAACTCCTTGGTTCTTTCGGTAAAGTCACGTAGAGGTGATTAAGCAGGCACCATATAAATGCAATTGATAAAATAGTGAATGCTTGGGAGCTTATTGGCTCTCGCTCCTGGTTAGAGATCAACCCAACCCACAGGTCCACCAAGACCGGTCGCTCTTACTCTGCAGGTTGAACCTACGAATTGAGTGTTCAACTTCACATTCTTGTCATTAAAGGCCTGTGACAAAAGTGCATTTAATGGAGCGACATCGTCTCTGGCTTACACATCTACCGGGTCTCCACTTGACTTTGTATTGTCTCGGAGGAAGTCCACCCACACCTCCACTTCCACAAACTGCTGGGAGTTGCCTCGCTCTGCCTCACAGTCAGAATTCTCCTCCTGCTTTACGTTGCCTCCATCGATGTGAAGGTCCCATTTTGGAGTTGAATCTTCATCTTCACATTTCACCTTCACTTCTTCCCTCTTCACCATCACTTCTTCACATTTCACTATCACTTCTTCGCTCTTCACCATCACTTCTTCCCTCTTCACCATCACATCTTCATAATTCACCTCGATAACTTTAAAAGTGTCCAAGCTGGGATTTTTTTCCGGTTCATGTTTCATGAGGGATGGGCTCATGGTGGCACTTTGACTTTCACAAGCTAATTTCAGACTCCACTCCTTGTGGTTCTTCTGATGCTTCTGTGTTCATTGGTGTACTTGAAGATGTTGTTGCTGTGCAAACGCCTTCCTGCACAGAGTGCACTTGAAGGGTTTCTCTCCCATGTGTGTTCTCTGGTGTATTACAAGATTAGATGAACATGCAAATGCCTTCTCACACACAGTGCACTTGAAGGGTTTCTCTCCCGTGTGTGTTCTCTGGTGTACTTGAAGATGTGGAGACTGTGCAAACGCCATCCCGCACAGAGTGCACCTAAACGGTTTCTCTCCCGTGTGTGTTCTCTGGTGTTTTTTAACAACAGATGACTGTGAAAACGCCTTCCCACACACAGTGCACTTGAAGGGTTTCTCTGCTGTGCGAGTTCTCTGGTGCCGTGTCAAATTTCCAGTCCGATCCGTGCTGTATGCACGCTGGTCGCATTGTTGACTTGTCATATCGAGCTGCGCTGAGTGCATTTGCTCCATCAGACCAATTCTGCGGAGGAAGCGTCAGAGGAAGTGTCAGCTGCAGACAGAAAAAAATAATATCCACACCATCTACACGTCAGTATCGAGGCACAGAGGAATGCATATATAGTCACATGTGACTTACACGTCTATACTTATTCATATATTCATGATGCAGTGAAAAAGTTTCCCAAATTCATCACAGGGCTGTTATGGCACACAATGAGAGGGCAAATGGTCATAAAAATGCCTGGAAGCCCTCGTATCTTCAAAATGAATGTTCACCCAAAACTCCGAGCACACAATTTCGGCGGTCTGGCTACAAAAGGAATATTTATGGGAGCTAAATTCAGCTGACATAGCAAAGGGTGTTGAAAACAATACCATTTGTGTTATGCATAAATTAATGTTCAATCGCAACTTAGAGGTGTGAATCCAGGCTCAGACGTCCTTAAATGCTGGGATGAACAGTTCCGACTTCAGCTGAATGTGTGTGCTGTGTTCACCTCCAGTTTCCATTCGTATAAAGAGTTCCAGAGGAAAACAAAAGTAAACTATTGTTGTGCTATAACGTCCGTGTTCAACAGAGTTAATAGACGTTACTGCAAACACAAACTGTACACTGTCACTGGGTAAACAGGCGGTGGCGTGTCTAGAATCATGCCTGGCCACCTTCATCTGCTTGGCATGAATGCTTCCTCACTCCACCAATTAATTAATTGAGGATCAACCAACACAGCCGTGGCTAACTGGAGTTTGCGTGTCTCTCTCCGTGGTGAGATCTTAACTACCTCACCTGGTATACAGGAAGTCGTGGGTTCGATCCCGACGCTGACGCCTGCTGTATATTTGGAGTTTGCGCGTCACTCCGTTTAGCGTCTTTGACCGATAGACATTGATACACGTATTCTTGTTTCTTTCGGTAAAGTTACGTAGATAGAAAATAAAAATAACAAATAATACAATTACATTAAATAAAGACCACTTGTGTTGCGATCAAAACGTGGGTTTTTTTGCTTTATTTACTATTTTTTACGTTTGTTATGTTATTTTTATTTTATTTTCTATCTACGTGACTTTACCGAAAGAACCAAGAATATTAATTCCTGCAGTCACCAAAGTTTTAAGTCAAAACATTCACACACGTTGACAAAGCCTCACCTTGTGTTGTTGTGGGCAGGTCGCTTCTGATAACAAGAGCGGTATAGCAGCTCAAGCGGGCTTGGCCTGGTGAAAAAAATAAAAACTGCGTGAATATTTACAATAAAACAAAGTTACAAAGTGGCGAGCCGGGTGAAGACAAATTAAACTTAAGCGAGATAATTAAAGTGAATGCAATCAGGCGAGGGCAGGAGGCAAGGCCCCGCGTGGCTAGGCCCCGCGTTGTAAAGTTCCAACCTGGACATCGATTCCCATGCTCGCTGCTACTCAACTGACATCCCTACGAGAGAGAGCGAGGCTCTACCTTGGTAAACAACAACCACCACCCCCACCACAACAACCACCACCACCACAACGATGAGAATTTCTCACCTCCGATTTCAGTGCAAGCGCGCACACGGCAGCTTACTGTTGCCTCGCGACAGCAGGAAGTAGTATGACGTCGCTTCCCTCCCACGAGCGGCTCTGTAACTGAATAAATTATGTTAATGACGCCGGCCCATATGTGGAGGGATGGGAGCGTGGGCGCTGAACCCGTCGCAATAAACTCGCGACGGCTTTAACGGATACATTATGTTAATGAGCCACCAGTCACTGGGCGTAGCTTTGCCCAAATAAGGATTGCCACTGGACCGATATCGGCAGTGACCCCAGCGGAGGAGACGTCACGCTCAAGAGCGCGGAGGATGGGGGAGGGGTGAATACCTTGGTGACATGACGTCACTACCGAGGTACACCTCACCCTGGCACTTCACGCCGATGAGGTAATGCCGGGTGGTGACGTCACAGAGTTGGAGTCTAAGTTGATTTAGATTCATTTTCCATTGCTCCCTCCTTTGGGTGTGTGAGCTCAGCAACAACGTGGACATTATTGTGTATACACTGTGTGTGTGTGTGTACACTGTGTGTGTATGTACACTATGTGTATACACTTGGTGTGTGTCACTGTCTGTCGCTGTGTGTCACTGTGTCACTGTGTGTGTGTCACTGTGCCTGGCACAAGTGTCATGGTGACGTCATCGCCACTTAGTGGCGAATGGCGGTTGTTGTTGTGTCACTGTGTGTGTGTACACTATGTGTGTGTCACTGTGTGTGTGTGTACACTGTGTATACACTGTGTGTGTGTCACTGTGTGTGTGTACACTGTGTATACATTGTGTGTCACTGTGTCACTGTGTGTACACTGTGTCACTGTGTGTCACTGTGTGTGTGTACACTGTGTGTGTGCACACTGTGTACACTCTGTATACACTGTGTGTGTACAGTCTGTGTACACTGTGTGTGTACATTGTGTGTACACTGTGTGTGTACACTGTGTGTATACACTGTGTGTATACACTGACTGTGTGTATATACACTGTGTGTGTACACTGTGTATACACACACTGTGTGTACACTGTGTATACACACACTGTGTGTACACTGTGTGTGTACATTGTGTGTACAGTGTGTATAAACTGTGTGTGTACATTGTGTGTGTACACTGTGTGTACAATGTGTGTATACACTGTGTGTGTGTACACTGTGTGTGTACAGTGTGTACATTGTGTGTACACTGTGTGTGTGTACACTGTGTGTGTACACTGTGTGTCCACATTGAACCGAACCCCCGGCAAGGCCATCTACTTAATGACGAGAGAAAATTCACACGAAATGTCCTTTTCAATGAAGTCTTCCAGATGTAAATTGATACAAGCTTTTAATGAAGAAATAAAATCATCTAATTCAAAACACAACACAATTCAAAGATGTTTCATTTTAAAACTTCAAAACGGAGCATGGGGTACTTGCGTGAATGCGTCCTTCGTGTGCAAATGTTGTGACTTTCCTGGCCTGAAGGCCGTCAATGTGTTGGACCCTTATTGGTGCACAGCATCTCAACAACAGCAGTGGGGTTTCCTTCAACCGATAGGTAACGAACATCCAGACATGAATCAGCAAGGACCATTTCTAGTCCCAGTTAGACAAAATCTACGTCAACACGTAAGACAATTCGTGTTGTAGAGAATGTACCTCCTCCTATACGTGTAACTTTCAAGTGGTATGCCTTGTAACTGATGAATGATCCGAGCATGCTACCTATTTCAAAGACGATGAGTTGCTCCACATGCTTCGTGGATCACAAAAACACCGTTTGACCTGTATCACAAGAACAACGGGTCTCACCTGAGTTCTCTGTACAGGTTACTTCCAAACAGACATGCACACTTTGTCCTAACATCACTTATTCAATGTTTGACCCTTACAGATCAAATGTTACAAGTATACACAAAACCAGACAAGTATACATTCTAAATTATTGACAGGCATATTAACAAAATTGGATTACTGCAGTGAAATATACTGCATCACGTTACATCGTATTGACAAGAAGCTTTTAAAAAAAGTTGCACATTCTGCTTCACAGTGTATGTAAAACATACCATTGTGTCATTCAAAACGAGTAGGCCATTGCATGCTGGCGTCTGAGTGAAAATGTAGCAAATTCTAAACATTTCCTACAAACTACACAACTGAGATGACACATCAATCATCACCCCCTATTGACAGGCTCTTGTCCACATGCAGGCCGGTGCAGGGCCACCACCTTGTGCCACATAGGGGCAGCTGCTACTTTGGGATGCTCTTCGAGTGTTTGTGATGAGACACTAAACTCCGAGTTGCTGAGGCGGTTAAGCAAGCACCGTGTAAATGCAATTATTATACCATAGTGAATGCTTGGGGGCTTGTCTCTCGCTCCTGGTTAGAGATCTACCCAACCCACAGGTCCACAAAGACTGGCCGCTCTTACTCTGCAGGTTGAACCTAGGAAATGAGTGTTCAACTTCACATTCTTGTCATTAAAGGCCTATGACAAAGGTGCATCTATTGGAGCGACATCGTCTCTGGCTTACACATCTACCGGGTCTCCACTTGACTTTGGATTGTCTCGGAGGAAGTCCACCCACACCTCCACTTCCACAAACTGCTGGGAGTTGCCTCGCTCTGCCTCAGTCAGAATTCTCCTCCTGCTTCACGTTGCTTTCATCAATGTAAAGGTCCCATTCTGGAGATGAATCTTCATCTTCACATTTTACCTTCACTTCTTCGCTCTTCACCATCACTTCTTCACATTTCACCTTCACCTCTTCATATTTCACCTTGGTACCTTTAAAAGTGTCCAAGCTGGGATTTTCTTCCGGTTCGTGTTTCATGAGGGATGGGCTCATTGCGGCACTTTGACTTTCACAAGTTGATTTCAGACTCCACTCCTTGTGGATCTTCCGATGATTTTGTGTTCTCTGGTGTCTTCGAAAATTTGATGAATGTGCAAATGCCTTCCCACAAACACTGCACTTGAAGGGTTTCTCTCCCGTGTGTGTTCTCTGGTGTTTTACAAGATTACATGACTGTGTAAACGCCATCCTGCACATCGTGCACCTGAAGAGTTTCTCTCCCGTGTGTGTTCTCTGGTGGTTCTGAAAAACTGATGGCCATGCAAATGCCTTGTTACACACAGTACATTTGAAGGGTTTATCTCCTGTGTGACTTCTCTGGTGCTGTGTCAAGTTTCCAGTCCGGTCCGTGCTGTATGCACGCTGGTCGCATTGTTGACTTGTTGTACCGAGCTGCGCTGAGTGCCTTTGCTCCATCAGACCAATTCTGCAGAGGAAGCGTCAGCTGCAGACAGAAAAAAAGAATATCCACACCATCTACACGTCAGGCACAGAGGAATGCACACGTGACTTACACGTCTATACTTATTAATATATTCATGATGTAGTGAAAAAGTTTCCCAAATTCATCAGATTTGATGAACGTGCAAACGCCTTCACGCACACACTGCACCTGAAGGGTTTCTCTCCACGGGCTGTTATGGCACACAATGAGAGGGAAAATGTCATTAATATGCCTGGAAGCCTTCATATCTTCAAGATGAATGTTAACTCAAAACTCTAAGCACACAAATTTGGCTGTCTGACTACAAAATGAATATTTATGAAAGCTAAATTCAGCTGACATAGCAAAGGGTGTTGAAAGCAATACTATTTGTGTTGTGCAGAAATGCATAAATTAACGTTCAATCGCAACTCAGGTGTGAATCCAGGCTATGTCCTTGAATGCTGGGGATGAACAGTTCCGACTTCAGCTGAATGTGTGTGCTGTGTTCACCTCCTGTTTCCATTCGTATAAAGTTCCAGAGGAAAACTAAAATAAACTATTGTTTTGATATAACCGAGTTAATAGACTTTACTGCAAACACAAACTTGACACTGTCACACTGCCATGAGTAAACAGGTGGTGGTGTGACCACAACCATGCCTGGCCACCTTCATCTGCTCAGCATTAATTCTTCCTCACTCCACCAAGTAATGAATCGAGGATCAATCAACATAGCCGAGGCTATCCGTGTCTCTATCTCTTTCTCCCCATGGTGAAAGTGTTCCCCTCCACACATTCAGAGTCAACAGCGGCACGCGCATAGCGTCTTTGACCGATAGACATTGACGCACGTATTGTTGGTTCTTTCAGTAAAGTCACGTAGATAGAAAATAAAAATAACAGATTAAATTTAATAAGATAAAGATCACTTGTGTTGCGATCGAAACGTCGTGGGTTTTTTGCTTCATTTTTTTATTTTTCTTTTCATTTATTATCTGTTATTTTTATTTAATTTTCTATCTACGTGACTTTACCGAAAGAACCAAGAATATTAATTCCTGCAGTCACCAAAGTTTTAAGTCAAAACATTCACACACGTTGACAAAGCCTCACCTTGTGCTGTTGTGGGCAGGTCGCTTCTGATAACAAGAGCGGTATAGCAGCTCAAGCGGGAATTGGCCTGCTAACAAAAGAAAATAAAACTGCGTGAATATTTACAATAAAACAAAGTTACAAAGTGGCGAGCCGGGTGAAGACAAATTCAACTTAAGCGAGATCATTAAAGTGAACGCAATCAGGCGAGGGCAGAAGGCAAGGCCCCGCGTGGCTTGGCCCCGCGTTGTAAAGTTCCAACCTGGACATCGATTCCCATGCTTGCTGCTACTCAATTGACATCCCTACAAGAGAGAGAGAGGCTCTACCTTGGTAAACAACAACAACAACCACCACCACAACGATGAGAATTTCTCACCTCGGATTTCAGTGCAAGCGCGCACACGGCAGCTTCCTGTTACCTCGCGACAGCAGGAAGTAGTATGACGTCACTTCCCTCCCACGAGCGACTCTCTAACTGAATGAATTATATTCTTAGTTTTTTCGGTAAAGTCACGTTGAAGAGAAACAACAAAATAACAAAATATATATAAAACAATAAAAAATTCTCACGACGTTTCGACCATAACTCAAACGGTCATCATCAGGTGTGTTGGTTTGCATAAATTTATTTTTAAACGGCACATTTATTTATTTATTTAAAAAACGTTGGCGTCACGCGCAGCGATTGGCAGTTTGCCCAGGACTAGTCCATCTATTTTTTTTTGAAAAGAGGAGGGGGGAGACGAAATTTTTTATAATGTATGCTGTCTGAAAGCCACTGTAAGCGTGAACAATCAATCAAGAACTGAAATGTACCCTTTGACCTGTATCACAAGAACAACGGGTCTCACCCGAGTTCTCTGTATAGGTTACTTCCAAAACACACACACATGCACTTTGTCCTAACATCACATATTCAATGTTTGACCCTCAGACAAAATGATACATGCACGCGCACAATCAGACAAGTATTCATTCTAAATCATTGACGGGCATATTAACATCGAATTACTGCAGCGAAATTGACTGCATCACGTTACATCGTATTACCAAGAAGTTATTTACAAATACGCACCGTCTGCTTAACAGTGTATGTACACCGTACTATTGTTGCGTCATTCAAAACGAGTAGGCCATTGCATGCTGGCGTCTGGGTCAAAATGTAGCAAATTCTAAACATTACGCTACGAATAATAGATCACGGCACTTCGATGGCAACACAAGCAATCGTCATCAGGTGGGACAAGCACAGCAGCAATAAGAGGAAACTGCTGGAGTAGGTGCCTACTACTTCAGCAGTTTCTCTTGCTGTGGTTGTCCCACCTGATGACGATTGCTTGTGTTGCGATCTAAACGCCGTGATCTGTTATGTTTCTACCCACGTGGTGACTTTACCAAAAGAACTCAAGTGTGTGGATTCCTGCAGTCACGACAGCTTCGAATCAAGATTACCTACAAACAACACAACTGAGATGACGCATCAATCATCGCCCCCTACTGACAGGCTCTTGTCCACATGCAGGCCGGTGCAGGACCACCACCTTGTGCCACACAGGGGCAGCTGCTACTTGGGGATGCTCTTCGAGTGTTTCAGACGAGGTACGACACGAAACTATGAGTTGCTGAGGCGATAAAGCAAGCAACGTGTAAATGCAATTGTTATAACATAGTGAATGCTTGGGAGCTTATTGTCTCTCGCTCCTGGTTACAGATCTACCCAACCCATGGGCCCACAAAGTGTTCAACTTCACGTTCTTGTCATTAAAGGCCTGTGACAAAGGTGCATCTATTGGAGCGACATCATCTCAAGCTTACACATCTATCGAGTCTTCACTTGACTTTGTATTGTCTCGGAGGAAGTCCACCCACACCTCCACTTCCACAAACTGCTGAGAGTTGCATCGCTCTGCCTCACAGTGAGAATTCTCCTCCTGCTTTACGTTGCCTCCATCGATGTGAAGGTCCCATTTTGGAGTTGAATCTTCATCTTCACATTTTACCTTCACTTCTTCCCTCTTCACCATCACTTCTTCACATTTCACCATCACCTCTTCATATTTCATCTCGATACCTTTAAAAGTGTCCAAGTTGGGATTTTCTTCCGGTTCGTGTTTCATGAGGGATGGGCTCATTGCGGCACTTTGACTTTCACAAACTGATTTTAGACTGCACTCCTTGTGGATCTTCTGATGCTTCTGTGTTCTCTGGTGTGTTTTAAGAGCAGATGACTGTGAAAATGCCTTCCCACACACACTGCACCTGAAGGGTTTCTCTCCCGTGTGTGTTCTCTGGTGTATTTTAAGAGCAAATGACTGTACAGATGCCTTCCCACATACAGTGCACTTGAAGGGTTTCTCTCCCGTGTGTGTTCTCTGGTGTTTTAAGAGCAGATGAATCTGAAAATGTCTTCCCACACACAGTGCACTTGAAGGGTTTCTCTCCCGTGTGTGTCCTCTGGTGTTTTTTAAGAGCAGATGACTGTGCAAATGCCTTCCCACACACAGTGCACTTGAAGGGTTTCTCTCCCGTGTGTGTTCTCTGGTGTGTTTTAAGAGCAGATGAATCTGAAAATGCCTTTCCACACACACTGCACTTGAAGGGTTTCTCTCCTGTGTGTGTTCTCTGGTGTGTTTTACGAGCAAATGAATCTGAAAATGTCTTCCCACACACACTGCACTTGAAGGGTTTCTCTCCCTTGTGTGTTCTCTGGTGTCTTTGAAGATGAGATGAATCTGAAAATGCCTTTCCACACACACTGCACTTGAAGGGTTTCTCTCCTGTGTGTGTTCTCTGGTGTGTTTTAAGAGCAAATGAACCTGAAAATGTCTTCCGACACACACTGCACCTGAAGGGTTTCTCTCCCGTGTGTGTTCTCTGGTGCTTTTTAAGAGTAGATGAATGTGAAAATGTCTTCCCACACACTGCACCTGAAGGGTTTCTCTCCCGTGTGTGTTCTCTGGTGTGTTTTAAGAGTAGATGAATCTGAAAATGTCTTCCCACACACAGTGCAATTGAAGGGTTTCTCTCCTCTGTGTGTTCTCTGGTGTGTTACAAGAGTAGATGACTGTGCAAACGCCATCCCGCACATCGTGCACCTGAAGGGTTTTTCTCCTGTGTGTGTTCTCTGGTGTGTTACAAGATCAGATGACTGTGCAAATGCCTTCACGCACACACTGCACTTGAAGGGTTTCTCTCCTGTGTGTGATCTCTGGTCTTTTTTAAGATTAGATAAATCTGAAAATGTCTTCCCACACACACTGCACTTGAAGGGTTTCTCTCCTGTGTGTTCTCTGGTGTTTTTTAAGAGTAGATAAATGTGAAAATGCCTTCCCACACACTGCACTTGAAGGGTTTCTCTCCCGTGTGTGTTCTCTGGTGTGTTTTAAGAGCAAATGAATCTGCAAATGTCTTCCCACACACACTGCACTTGAAGGGTTTCTCTCCCGTGTGTTCTCTGGTGTCTTTGAAGATGAGATGAATATGAAAATGTCTTCCCACACACAGTGCAACTGAAGGGTTTCTCTCCTGTGTGTGTTCTCTGGTGTGTTACAAGATTACATGACTGTGCAAACGCCATCCTGCACCTGAAGGGTTTCTCTCCTGTGTGTTCTCTGGTGTTTTACAAGATCAGATGACTGTGCAAATGCCTTCACGCACACACTGCAATTGAAGGGTTTCTCTCCTGTGTGTGTTCTCTGGTGTTTTTTAAGAGTAGATAAATCTGAAAATGTCTTCCCACACACACTGCACTTGAAGGGTTTCTCTCCTGTGTGTGTTCTCTGGTGTTTTTTAAGAGTAGATAAATGTGAAAATGCCTTCCCACACACACTGCACTGGAAGGGTTTCTCTCCCGTGTGTGTTCTCTGGTGTGTTTTAAGAGCAAATGAATCTGCAAATGTCTTCCCACACACACTGCACTTGAAGGGTTTCTCTCCCGTGTGTGTTCTCTGGTGTCTTTGAAGATGAGATGAATATGAAAATGTCTTCCCACACACAGTGCAATTGAAGGGTTTCTCTCCCGTGTGTGTTCTCTGGTGTGTTACAAGATTACATGACTGTGCAAACGCCATCCCGCACATCGTGCACCTGAAGGGTTTCTCTCCCGTGTGTGTTCTCTGGTGTTTTACAAGATCAGATGACTGTGAAAATGCCTTCCCACACACACTGCACTTGAAGGGTTTCTCTCCCGTGTGTGTTCTCTGGTGTGTTTTAAGAGTAGATAAATCTGAAAATGTCTTCCCACACGCACTGCACTTGAAGGGTTTCTCTCCTGTGTGTGTTCTCTGGTGTTTTTTAAGAATAGATAAATGTGAAAATGCCTTCCCACACACACTGCACTTGAAGGGTTTCTCTCCCGTGTGTGTTCTCTGGTGTTTTACAAGATTACATGACTGTGCAAACGCCATCCCGCACATCGTGCACCTGAAGGGTTTCTCTCCCGTGTGTGTTCTCTGGTGGGTCTGAAGAACTGATGGCCATGCAAATGCCTTGTTACACACAGTACATTTGAAGGGTTTCTCTCCTGTGCGAGTTCTCTGGTGCCGTGTCAAATTTCCAGTCCGTGCTGTATGCACGCTGGTCGCATTGTTCACTTGTCGTACCGAGCTCCACTGAGTGCCTTTGCTCCATCAGACCAATTCTGCAGAGGAAGCGTCAGCTGCAGACAGAAAAAAATAATATCCACACCATCTACACGTCAGGCACAGAGGAATGCACACGTGACTTACACGTCTATACTTATTAATATATTCATGATGTGAAAAAGTTTCCCAAATTCATCAGATTTGATGAACGTGCAAACGCCTTCACGCACAGAGTGCACCTGAAGGGTTTCTCTCCACGGGCTGTTAGGGCACACAATGAGAGGGCAGATGTCATTAATATGCCTGGAAGGCTTCATATCTTCAAGATGAATGTTAACCCAAAACTCTAAGCACACAATTTCGGCTGTCTGACTACAAAAGGAATATTTATGAAAGCAAAATTCAGCTGACATAGCAAAGGGTGTTGAAAACAATACTATTTGTGATATGCAGAAATTAATGTTCAATCGCAACTTAGAGGTGTGAATCCAGGCTCAGATTTCCTTGAATGCTGGGATGAACAGTTCCGACTTCAGCTGTATGTGTGTGCTGTGTTCACCTCCTGTTTCCATTCTTATGAAGAGTTCCAGAGGAAAACAAAAATAAACTATTGTTTTGATATAACCTCCGTGTTCAACAGAGTGAATAGACTTTACTGCAAACACAAACTTCACACTGTCACACACTGCCATGGGTAAACAGGTGGTGGTGTGACCAGCACCATGCCTGGCCACCTTCATCTGCTCAGCATTAATTCTTCCTCACTCCACCAAGTAATGAATCGAGGATCAATCAACATAGCCGAGGCTATCCGTGTCTCTCTCTCCCCGTGGTGAAGGTGTTCCCCTCCACACATTCAGAGTCAACAGCGGCACACGCTTAGCATCTTTGATCGATAGATACATTGACACACGTATTGTTGGTTCTTTCAGTAAAGTCACGTAGATAGAAAATAAAAATAACAGATTAAATTTAATAAGATAAAGACCACTTGTGTTGCGATCGAAACGTCGTGGGTTTTTTGCTTTATTTAAAAAAAAACATTTTTTTAATTTTTTTCTGTTATTTAATTTTCTATCTACGTGACTTTACCGAAAGAACCAAGACTATTAATTCCTGCAGTCACCAAAGTTTTAAGTCGAAACATTCACACACGTTGACAAAGCCTCACCTTGTGTTGTTGTGGGCAGGTCGCTTCTGATAACAAGAGTGATATTGCGGCTCAAGCGGGCTTGGCCTGCTAACAAAAAAAATAAAACTGCGTGAATATTTACAATAAAACAAAGTTACAAAGTGGCGAGCCGGGTGAAGACAAATTAAACTTAAGCGAGATAATTAAAGTGAATGCAATCAGGCGAGGGCAGGAGGCAAGGCCCCGCGTGGCTAGGCCCCGCGTTGTAAAGTTCCAACCTGGACATCGATTCCCATGCTCGCTGCTATTCAACTGACATCCCTACGAGAGAGAGCGAGGATCTACCTTGGTAAACAACAACAACAACCACCACAACCACCACCATGAGAATTTCTCACCTCGGATTTCAGTGCAAGCGCGGATCGGCAGCTTCCTGTTACCTCGCGACGTTACGCGGGTAAGCAGGTAACATGACGTCATTTTCAGGGTAAGAGACACGCCTCTCCCACAACGAGCGGCTCAGTAACTGAATAAATTATGTTAATGAGGCCGGCCCATATGTCGAGGGATGGGAGCGTGGGCGCTGAACCCGTCGCAATAAAATCGCGACGGCTTTAACGAACACATTATGTTAATGAGCCACCAGTCACTGGGTGTAGCTTTGCCCAAATTAGGATTGCCACTGGACAGATATTGGCAGTGACCTGAGCGGAGGGGACGTCATCCTCAAGAGCGCGGTGGACGGGGGTGGGGTGAATACCTTGGTGACATGACGTCACTAGCGAGATACACCTCACCCTGGCGTTTAACGCCGATGAGGTAATGAAGAGTTGTGACGTCACAGAGCGGGGTTGGAGTTTAAGTTGATTTAGATTCATTTTCCATTGCCCCCTCCCTTGGGTGTGTGAGCTCAGCTACAACAACGTGGACATTATTGTGTGTACACTATGTGTGTGTACACTGTGTGTGTGTATACACTGTGTGTGTGTACACTGTGTGTGTGTGTACACTGTGTGTGTGTACACTGTGTGTGTACACTGTGTGTGTGTACACTGTGTGTGTTTACACTGTGTGTGTACACAATGTGTGTGTGTACACTGTGTGTACACTGTGTGTATACACTGTGTGTGTACTGTGTGTGCGTACACTGTGTGTGTGTACACTGTGTGTGTGTACACTGTGTACACAATGTGTGTGTGTACACTGTGTGTGTGTACACTGTGTGTATAGTGGGGGGCACAGGTGGTGCATTCACCAGTCATCTCAGTCGACCCATGGCATCTTTTCATCAATTTATTTTCAATTTATTATTTTAATTTGTTATTATTTTATTATTAAAATGTTTACTTATTCTTTGTATCTTTTATTGTTCTATCTGTGACTTTACCGAAAGAACCAGGAATATGGTAGCGCATTCTCTATTCGTTGCCGAGGTTCAAATCCGACAGGCATATCTGGCTACCCCAGTAACATTCACCACAATATGTGCAGTCTGCTTAACAGCGGATGTCAAACAAACCACTGTGTCACTCACAACGCACATTGCATGTTGGTGTCACGGTCAAAATTGTGGCAATTCCAGTAACACTATCCAGAAACTCCACAAGGGAGATTACGCGTCAATGATCGCCCCCTACCGACAGACTCATGTCCACGTGCAGGCCGGTGCAGGGCCACCTTGTGCCACACAGGGGCAGCTGCCACTAGGGGGCGCCCTTCGATTATTTGAGATGAGGTTCGATACGAAACACTGAGTTGCTGAGTGTAATTAGGCAAGCGACTTATGAGTGCAAATATGTTTATAACGTAGTGAATGCTTGGGAGCTTGTCTCTCGCTCCTGCTCACAGATTTACCCAGCCCACAGCTCCACAGATACCAGCCGCTCCTCCTGGGCAGGTTCGGTTACGTACGGTGCGAAATAAGTTCCAGATACACACAGAGAGACTCACACAGATACACACACAGAGACTCACACAGATACACACACAGATACACACAGATACACACACAGAGACTCACACAGATACACACACACAGAGACTCACACAGATACACACACAGAGACTCACACAGATACACACACACTCACACAGATACAAACACAAGAGACTCGCACAGATACACACACACAGACTCACACAGAGACCCATAGATTAACACGGCTAGGTATGGTGCGAAATAAGTTATATACACACACAGAGTCCCATGGATTAACACGGTTGGCTACGTACGGTGCGAAAGTTACAGATAAACAAGTTTGAATCGCGGGCCGTGGAAGTTGACCGGGCGCGTGTTGCTACTGACAGTCGTTGAATACGGTTGGATAGACGCTGATAGAGAGACACACACACAGACAAGACAGGCGGACAGACACAGACAAGAGGAACACAGAGACGACAGACACAGGCAGAAAGAAACACAGAGGCAAACAGATGACACAGACGGACAGAGACAGAGAGATGTTGAATCGAACACACTGAACTCGCTCCATTGAAAGAGATTCCTCGATCTTCGCAATGCCCGGAAGTCGTTCTTATTTTTATTGATCTAATTGCGTGTGGTGTGTACGTGCAAGCAATGTGGGATATCGATGTACACAGATATGAACAAGATCAGCAGACAAGACGTCTTTAATTTAATCGGTATCTCCACTAAACAAAGGAATGTTGAACACGAAATATAAATCCCACGGCCTTCGTGCGAGTCCATAATTACTGCAGCATTGCTTCAGTGCAAGCCAACTGTGGACCGGTTTTGGTGGACAATGTCTCAACAGCAGTGGGGCTTGCTTCAAGCCATGGTCGTGAACATCCAGACGTTAATCAGCAAGGAGCATTTATAGTCCAAGTTCGACAAAATCTACGTCAACACGTAAGACAAAATTATAATTCGTGTTGTAGAGAATGTATCTCCTCTACGTGTAACTTTAAGGTGGTATGCCTTGTAACTGATGAATGATCCGAGTGTGCTTCCTATTTCAAAGACAATGAGTTGCTCCAGATGCTTCCTGAAACACAAAAGTACCCTTTGACCTGTATCACAAGAACAACGGGTCTCACCTGAGTTAACTGTACAGGTTACTTCCAAAAACACACGCACTTTGTCCTAACATCACTTATTCAATGTTTGACCCTTATAAAAAATAAAGTGATGCATGTACACACAAAATCAGACAAGTGTTCATTCTAAATTTCGATTTAAAGCTTTCGTGACTGCAAGGATTCATCTTAAGTCACGTAGAATGAGAATAAAATAATAAATTAATAAAATAACACAATAAAGCAATTTCTATGACCAGTCTATTTCTATGACCAGTCACAAGCTAATCACTCAGCTATTTCAATGCTAAATTCTCCTGTTTTATATGTAAACCCCTTTGTCAAGGTGCCTCACTTCTCTAAACCAGCTTAAAAGACGCTACGAATCTTAACAACGTTCATTGAAGCTCTGTCGTCCCGACAGGTTTGTTCCTTTCACCTGAAGGCCACTTGTGTTGTGGCCGAAACGTCGTGAGAATTTTATTGTTATTTTATTATTTTATTCTCATTCTATGTGACTTTACCGAAAGAACCAAAGAAGATGTTCATTCTAAATTATTGACAGGAATTTTAACAAAATTTAATTACTGCAGAGAAATCTACTGCATCAGATAACATCTGATTAAAAAGCTATTTAAAAAAATATGCATCAACTGCTTAACAGTGGATGTAAAACATACTATTGTGTCATTCAAAACGAGTAGGCCATTGCATGCTGGCGAATTCTAAACATTAGAGACAAATGACACAACTGAGATGAAACATCAATCATCGCCCCCTACTGACAGCCTCTTCTTCACATACTCTTTGATTCTTTCAGTAAAGTCACGTAGGTAGAAAAAATAATAATATATCACGACGTTTCGATCGTAACACAAGCGGTCATCCTCAGGCGGAAAACAAAATACATGCAGGCCGGTGCAGGGCCATCACCCTGTGCCACACAGGGGCAGCTGCTACTTGGGGATGCTCTTCGAGTGTTTCAGACAAGATACAAAACTCCGAGTTGCCGAGGCAATTAAACAAGCACCGAGTAAATGCAATTATTATAACATAGTGAATGCTTGGAGGCTTCTTGGCTCTCACTCCTGGGCAGAGATCTCCCAAATCCACAGGTCCACAAAGACTGGCCGCTCGCTCTTACTCTGCAGGTTGAACCTAGGAATTGAGTGTTCAACTTCACATTCTTGTCATTAAAGGCCTGTGACAAAGATGCATCTATTGGAGCGACATCGTCTCAAGCTTACACATCTACCGGGTCTCCACTTGACTTTGTATTGTCTCGGAGGAAGTCCACCCACACCTCCACTTCCACAAACTGCTGGGAGTTGCCTCGCTCTGCCTCACAGTCAGAATTCTCCTCCTGCTTCACGTTGTGAAGGTCCCATTTTGGAGTTGAATCTTCACCTTTACATTTTACCTTCACCTCTTCGCATTTCACCATCACTTCTTCATATTTCACCATCACCTCTTCAAATTTCACCTCGATACCTTTAAAAGTGTCCAAGCTGGGATTTTCTTCCGGTTCGTGTTTCATGAGGGATGGGCTCATTGCGGCACTTTGACTTTCACAAGCTGATTTCAGACTCCACTCCTTGTGGATTTTCTGATGCTTCTGTGTTTTCTGGTGTACTTGAAGATTTGATGAATCTGCAAACGGCTTCCCACACAGAGTACACTTGAAGGGTTTCTCTCCTGTGTGTGTTCTCTGGTGTTTTACAAGAGCATATGACTGTGCAAACGCCTTCACGCACACACTGCACTTGAAGGGTTTCTCTCCCGTGTGTGTTCTCTGGTGTTCTACAAGAGTAGATGAATGTGGAAACGCCTTCCCACACACACTGCACATGAAGGGTTTTTCTCCCGTGTGTGTTCTCTGGTGTATTACAAGAGTAGATGAACGTGCAAACGCCTTCCCACACACAGTGCACTTGAAGGGTTTCTCTCCCGTGTGTGTTCTCTGGTGTATTTTAAGAGCAAATGACCGTGCAAATGCCTTGTTACACACACTGCACTTGAAGGGTTTCTCTCCTGTGTGTGTTCTCTGGTGCTGTGTCAAATTTCCAGTCCGATCCGTGCTGTATGCACGCTGGTCACATTGTTGACTTGTCATACCGAGCTGCGCTGAGTGCATATGCTCCATCAGACCAATTCTGCAGAGGAAGCGTCAGAGGAAACGTCAGCTGCAGACAGAAAAAAATAATATCCACACCATCTACACGACAGTATCGAGGCACAGAGGAATGCATATATAGTCACATGTGACTTACACGTCTATACTTATTCATATATTCATGATGTAGTAAAAACGTTTCCCAAATTCATCACACGGGCTGTTATGGCACACAATAAGAGGGCAAATGGTTAAAAACATGCCTGGAAGCCCTCGTATCTTCAAAATGAATGTTCACCAAAAACTCCGAGCACACAATTTCGGCTGTCTGGCTACAAAAGGAATATTTATGAGAGCTAAATTCAGCTGACATAGCAAAGGGTGTTGAAAACAATACTGTTTGTGTTATGCATAAATTAACGTTCAATCGCAACTTAGAGGTGTGAATCCAGGCTCAATGTCCTTAAATGCTGGGATGAACAGTTCCGACTTCAGCTGCACGTGTGTGCTGTGTTAACTTCCTGTTTCCATTCTTATAAAGAGTTCCAGAGGAAAACAAAAGTAAACTATTGTTTTGATATAACCTCCGTGTTCAACAGAGTTAATAGACGTTACTGCAAACACAAACTGTACACTGTCACTGGGTAAACAGGCGGTGGCGTGTCTAGAATCATGCCTGGCCACCTTCATCTGCTTGGCATGAATGCTTCCTCACTCCACCAAGTAATTAATTGAGGATCAACGAACATATCCGAGGCTAACTGGAGTTTGCGTGTCTCTCTCCGTGGTGAGATGTTAACTACCTCACCTGGTATACAGGAAATCGTGGGTTCGATCCCGACCCTGACGCCTGTTGCATATTTGGAGTTTGCGCATCTCTCCGCTGAGTGTCTTTGACCGATAGACATTGCCACACGTATTCTTGTTTCTTTCGGTAAAGTTACGTAGATAGAAAATAACAATAACAGATAATACAATTACATTAAATAAAGACTACTTGTGTTGCGATCAAAACGACGTGAGTTTTTTTGCTTTATTTACAATATTTTATTTATTTGTATTGTTATTTTTTTAACTTTCTATCTACGTGACTTTACCGCAAGAACCAAGAATATTAATTCCTGCAGTCACCAAAGTTTTAAGTCAAAACATTCACACACGTTGACAAAGCCTCACCTTGTGTTGTTGTGGGCAGGTCGCTTCTGATAACAAGAGCGGTATAGCAGCTCAAGCGGGCTTGGCCTGCTAACAAAAGAAAATAAAAACTGCGTGAATATTTACAATAAAACAAAGTTACAAAGTGGCGAGCCGGGTGAAGACAAATTAAACTTAAGCGAGATCATTAAAGTAAACGCAATCAGGCGAGGGCAGGAGGCAAGGCCCCGCGTGGCTAGGCCCCGCGTTGTAAAGTTCCAACCTGGACATCGATTCCAATGCTCGCTGCTACTCAACTGACATCCCTACGAGAGAGAGGCTCTACCTTGGTAAACAACAACAACAACAACCACCACCACAACCACCACCACCACAACGATGAGAATTTCTCACCTCGGATTTCAGTGCAAGCGCGCACACGGCAGCATCCTGTTGCCTCGCGACAGCAGGGAGTAGTATGACGTCACTTCCCTCCCACGAGCGGCTCTCTACCTGAATAAATTATGTTAATGAAGCCAGCCTATATGTTGAGGGATGGGGGCGTGGGCGCTGAACCCGTCGCAATAAACTCGCGACGGCTTTAACGAACACATTATGTTAATGAGCTACCAGTCACCGGGCGTAGCTTTGCCCAAATAAGGATTGCCACTGGAGATGACGATCTCCAATGATCTCCAAACGGAGATGACGTCACACTCAAGAGCGCGGTGGACAGGGGAGGGATGAATACCTTAGTGACATGACGTCACTAGCTAGGTACACCTCACCCTGGCGTTTCACGCCGATGAGGTAATTAAGAGTGGTGACGTCACAGAGTTGGAGTTTAAGTTGATTTAGATTAATTTTCCATTGCTCCCTCCCTTGGGTGTGTGAGCTCAGCAACAACAACGTGGACATTATTGTGTATACACTGTGTGTGTGTGTGTACACTGTGTGTGTACACTGTGTCGCTGTGTGTATACACTGTGTGTGTGTGTACAGTGTGTGTGTCTACCTGTGTGTGCGTCTACCTGTGTGTATACACTGTGTGTGTACACTGTGTGTACACTGTGTACACTGTGTGTGTGTACACTGTGTGTACACTGTGTGTGTGTACACTGTGTATGTACACTGTGTGTGTACACTGTGTGTGTGTACACTGTGTATACAGTGTGTGTGTACACTGTGTGTACAGTGTGTACACTGTGTGTACACTGTTTGTGTACACTCTGTGTGTGTACACTGTGTGTATAGACTGTGTGTACACTGTATGTACAGTGTGTGTACACTGTGTGTACACTGTGTGTATACACTGTGTGTGTACACTGTGTGTGTGTACACTGTGTGTGTGTACACTGTGTGTGTACACTGTTTGTGTCCGCATCGAACCGAACCCCCGGCAAGACCGTCTACTTAATGACGAGAGAAATTCACACGAAATGTCCTTTTCAATGAAGTCTTCCAGATGTAAATTGATACAAGCTTTTAATGAAGAAATAAAATCATCTAATTCAAAACACAACACAATTCAAAGATGTTTCATTTTAAAACTTCAAAAACGGAGCATGGGGCACTTGCGTGAATGCGTCCTTCGTGTGCAAATGTTGTGACTTTCCTGGCCTGAAGGCCGTCAATGTGTTGGACCCTTATTGGTGCCCAGCGTCTCAACAACAGCAGTGGGGTTTGCTTCAACCGATAGGTACGAACATCCAGACGTGAATCAGCAAGGAGCATTTCTAGTCCCAGTTAGACAAAATCTACGTCAACACGTAAGACAAAAGTACAATTCGTGTTGTAGAGAATGTACCTCCTCCTATACGTGTAACTTTCAAGCGGTATGCCTTGTAACTGATGAATGATCCGAGCGTGCTCCCTATTTCAAAGACAATGAGTTTCTCCAGAGGCAGACGCTTCGTGAAACACAAAAATACCCTTTGACCTGTATCACAAGAACGGGTCTCACCCGAGTGATCTGTACAGGTTACTTCCAAACACACACACACACTTTGTCCTAACATCACTTATTCAATGTTTGACCCTCAGACAAAATGTGACACGCACGCGCACAATCAGACACGTATTCATTCTAAATCATTGACGGGCATATTAACAACATTGAATTACTGCAGCGAAATTGACTGCATCACGTTACATCGTATTAACAAGAAGTTATTTTACAAATACGCACCGTCTGCTTAACCGTGTATGTACAACGTACTATTGTTGCGTCATTCAAAACGAGTAGGCCGTTGCATGCTGGCGTCTGGGTCAAAATGTAGCAAATTCAAAACATTACGCTACAAATAATAAGTCACGGCGTTTCGATGGCAACACAAGCAATCGTCATCAGGTGGGACAAGCACAGCAGCAAGAAGAAGAAACTGGAGTAGGCGCCTACTACTTCAGCAGTTTCTCTTGCTGTGGTTGTCCCACCTGATGACGATTGTTCGTGTTGCGATCTAAACGCCGTGATCTGTTATGTTTCTACCCACGTGGTGACTTTACCGAAATAACTCAAGAGTGTGGATTCCTGCAGTCACGAAAGCTTCGAATCAAGATTGCCTACAAACTACACAACTGAGATGACGCATCAATCATCGCCCCCTACTGACAGGCTCTTGTCCACATGCAGGCCGGTGCAGGGCCACCACCTTGTGCCACACAGGGGCAGCTGCTACTTGGGGATGCTCTTCGAGTGCTTCAGACGAGATACAAAACTCTGAGTTGCTGAGGCGATTAAGCAAGCAACGCATAAAAGCAATTATTATAACATAGTGAATGCTTGGGAGCTTATTGTCTCTCGCTCCTGGTGAGAGATTGACCCAACCCACAGGTCCACAAAGACTGGCCGTTCTTACTCTGCAGGTTGAACCTAGGAGCTGAGTGTTCAACTTCACATTCTTGTCAT
This sequence comes from Petromyzon marinus, assembly GCF_048934315.1. Lineage (NCBI taxonomy): Eukaryota > Metazoa > Chordata > Hyperoartia > Petromyzontiformes > Petromyzontidae > Petromyzon > Petromyzon marinus. Next base: position 1,014,567 of record NW_027422651.1, on the reverse strand, counting down.
TAAAGGATTGTGACAAAGGTGCATCTATTGGAGCGACATTGTCTCTGGCTTACACATCTACCGGGTCTCCATTTGACTTTGTATTGTCTAGAAGCAAGTCCACCCACACCTCCACTTCCACAAACTGCCGGGAGTTGCCTCGCTCTGCCTCACAGTCAGAATTCTCCTCCTGCTTCACGTTGCCTCCATTTATGTGAAGGTCCCATTTTGGAGTTGAATCTTCATCTTCACATTTCACCTTCACTTCTTCGCTCTTCACCTTCACTTCTTCACATTTCACCTTCACTTTTTCGCTCTTCACCATCACCTCTTCCCTCTTCACCATCACCTCTTCATATGTCACCTCGATACCTTTAAAAGTGTCCAAGCTGGGATTTTCTTTCGGTTCTTGTTTCATGAGGGATGGGCTTATTGCGGCACTTTTGACTTTCACAAGCTGATTTCAGACTCCACTCCTTGTGGATCTTCAGATGCTTCCGTGTTCTCTGGTGTACTTGAAGATTTTATGAATGTGCAAACGCCTTCCTGCAGAGTGCACCTGAAGGGTTTCTCTCCTGTGTGTTCTCTGGTGTACTTTAAGATGTGATGACTGTGAAAACATCATCCCACACAGAGCGCACCTCAAGGGTTTCTCTCCCGTGTGTGTTCTCTGGTGTACTTTAAGATGTGACTGTGAAAACGCCTTGCCGCACAGAGTGCACTTGAAGGGTTTCTCTCCCGTGTGTTCTCTCGTGTACTTGAAGATTTGATGACCGTGCAAACATCATCCCGCACAAAATGCACCTGAAGGGTTTCTCTCCTGTGTGTGTTCTCTGGTGTTTTTTAAGAATAGATGACAGTGAAAATGCCTTCCCACACACAGTGCACTTGAATGGTTTCTCTCCTGTGTGTTCTCTGGTGTATTTTTAAGAACAGTTGACTGTGAAAATGCCTTCCCACACACAGTGCACTTGAAGGGTTTCTCTCCCGTGTGTGTACTCTGGTGTCTTTGCAGACTTGATGACTGTGCAAACGCCTTCCCACACACACTGCACCTGAAGGGTTTCACTCCCGTGTGTGTTCTCTGGTGTCTTTGCAGATTTGATGAATGTGCAAATGCCTTCCCACACACAGTGCACTTGAAGGGTTTCTCTCCTGTGTGAGTTATCTGGTGGGTCTGAAAAACTGATAGCCATGCAAATGCCTTCCCACACACAGTGCACTTGAAGGGTTTCTCTCCTGTGTGTGTTCTCTGGTGTTTTTTAACAACAGATGACCGTGAAAATGCCTTCCCACACACACTGCACTTGAAGGGTTTCTCTCCTGTGTGAGTTCTCTGGTGCCGTGTCAAATTTCCAGTCCGATCCGTGCTGTATGCACGCTGGTCGCATTGTTGACTTGTCATACCGAGCTGCGCTGAGTGCATTTGCTCCATCAGACCAATTCTGCAGAGGAAGCGTCAGCTGCAGACAGAAAAAAATAATATCCACACCATCTACACGTCAGTATCGAGGCACAGAGGAATGCATATATAGTCACATGTGACTTACACGTCTATATTCATATATTCATGATGTAGTAAAAACGTTTTCCAAATTTATCACACGGGCTGTTATGGCACACAATGAGAGGGCAAATGGTCATAAACATGCCTGGAAGCCCTCGTATCTTCAAAATGAATGTTCACCAAAAACTCCGAGCACACAATTTCAGCTGTCTGGCTACAAAAGGAATATTTATGAGAGCTAAATTCAGCTGACATAGCAAAGGGTGTTGAAAACAATACTATTTGTGTTATGCAGAAATTCATAAATTAATGTTCAATCGCAACTTAGAGGTGCAAATCTAGGCTAAGATGTCCTTAAATGCTGGGATGAACAGTTCCGACTTCAGCTGAATGTGTGTGCTGTGTTAACTTCCTATTTCCATTCTTATGAAGAGTTCCAGAGGAAAACAAAAGTAAACTATTGTTACGCTATAACCTCCGTGTTCAACAGTTAATAGACGTTACTGCAAACACAAACTGTACGCTGTCACTGGGTAAACAGGCGGTGGCGTGTCTAGAATCATGCCTGGCCACCTTCATCTGCTTGGCATGAATGCTTTCTCACTCCACCAAGTAATTAATTGAGGATCAACGAACATAACCGAGGCTAACTGGAGTTTGCGTGTGTCTCTCCGTGGTGAGATGTTAACTACCTCACCTGGTATACAGGAAGTCGTGGGTTCGATCCCGACCCTGACGCCTGCTGTATATTTGGAGTTTGCACGTCACTCCGTTTAGCGTCTTTGACCGATAGACATTGACACACGTATTCTTGTTGATTTCGGTAAAGTTACGTAGATAGAAAATAACAATAACAGATAATACAATTACATTAAATAAAGACCACTTGTGTTGCGATCAAAACGTGAGTTTTTTTGCTTTATTTACAATTTATTTTTATTTATTTTAATTTTATTTTCTATCTACGTGACTTTACCGAAAGAACCAAGAATATTAATTCCTGCAGTCACCAAAGTTTTAAGTCAAAACATTCACACACGTTGACAAAGCCTCACCTTGTGTTGTTGTGGGCAGGTCGCTTCTGATAACAAGAGCGGTATAGCAGCTCAAGCGGGCTTGGCCTGGTAACAAAAGAAAATAAAAACTGCGTGAATATTTACAATAAAACAAAGTTACAAAGTAGCGAGCCGGGTGAAGACAAATTAAACTTAAGCGAGATAATTAAAGTAAATGCAATCAGGCGAGGGCAGGAGGCAAGGCCCCGCGTGGCTAGGCCCCGCGTTGTAAAGTTCCAACCTGGACATCGATTCCCCGGCTCGCTGCTACTCAACTGACATCCCTACGAGAGAGAGCGAGGCTCTACCTTGGTAAACAACAACAACCACCACAACCACCACCACAACAACCACAACCACAATGAGAATTTCTCACCTCGGATTTCAGTGCAGGAAGCGATAGCTTCCTGTTATCTCGTGACGTCACGCGGCAGCAGGTGACAAGACGTCACTTCCGGGGAACGGGACACGCTCCTCCCACAATGAGCTTCTCCGTAAATAAATAAATTAGAGTATGAACAAATTATGTTAATGTACCTTTCGATATTAGTTCATTTTAGTTCATTTGTTCATTTATTTGGTATAGCCCTGTGAGCCATTCGGCTCTTGAATCGGGTGCAACCGCAACAAACAAAAAACATGAACAAGAAAACATCTTAAAATGATTATGTGACTGTGCAAACAGAAAATACAGGAAAAAAATATCAAAATATTCCTGAAATAGCACCGTACACCAACTCTGTGTGCAAAAATCCCAGTGGGATGCAAGTCAAATAACAACAACAACAACCACAATAGAATCAGAATCAGAAAGGGTTTTATTCGCTATGAAAGTTCACACCGACACGGAATTTACTTTGGCAGGATGGTGCATACATTCAACATATAGGAATCTAAAATCTTAAATAAGTTTTAAACAAGTCTTACTATAATAATAAGGGTTAAAAGTCTAACACCAAGGGGCTGAAGTATATAAAATTGAATAAATATCGAATATAAAATAGCTTTAAGATATAATTAAAAAATAAAAAATACAAATAGGTTAACATAGTTAATATCGGCAAGGTGTCATTATGTAGATAACTCAGATTAAGGCCATCAGTCTAACTCCGTACTACAATAAACATTAACATGGCCTAAACCAAAAAAACTTTTCGAAATCACCAAAATAAAAGCCATAAATGCAATGTAACAGTGATCATAGGGAGTGTGACCGAATTTTTTACAATAAACTACATAAATAAATTATAACACCAAAATCTAGAGCCATATTTCAGGCCACTAAATAGCAGTGGCAGCTAGGGGTGTACAACTCCTCTAGAGCAGTTTTGAGTGAAGATCTCATAGGTGGTGATTCAAGTTGCAGTTTATTGGCAATAGCATTCCAGACCCTGGGGTCATGAATAGCAAAGGCCCTTCCTCCAGTTTTTGTACGGCAATAGGGAATGTGAAGCTGGTAAATGAGCGAAGACCTGAGGTCAAATTTGTTCTTTGAAACAGAGAGGAGATCCAGTAGGTAGTCTGCGGAATTTTTTGTAAGTACATCGTGAATAAATAAGATCTGGTGCACAAGCCGTCGAACATTAAGAGATGTTAAGTTTGACCCAATGTAGAGATCACAGTGGTGAGTCTATGGGGCAGTGTTGAGTCTATGGGCAGTGTTGAGTCTATGGGCAGTGTTGAGTCTACGGGCAGTGTTGAGTCTATGGTGCAGTGTTGAGTATATGGTGCAGTGTTGAGTCTATGGGCAATGTTGAGTCTACGGGCAGTGTTGAGTCTACGGGCAGTGCTGAGTCTATTATGGTGCAGTGTTGAGTCTATGGTGCAGTGTTGAGTCTATGGGCAGTGTTGAGTCTATGGACAGTGTTGAGTCTATGGGCAGTGCTGAGTCTATGGGCAGTGTTGAGTCTATGGGCAGTGCTTAGTCTATGGGCAGTGTTTATCAATTCTACAGAATCTGAGCCTCGCTCGCACTGCGTATTCGCCTATCCGCACTACGGTTTATAAAAGCGCCCTGCTAAGGCCTCACGTGATAACAGCCCCGCCGAGTCGCCTGCCCGTGATTCGAGGCACGGAACGTCGAATCTCCTCCTCCACCACGACCACACGAGGACATTGTTTTGTTTGTAACCTCACCACGAAGGAGGATATAGCTCAAGACCCCCTCCCCAGACACCTACGCAGCGTTGCGCTGGTGAGTGCCGTGTTGAGGCCTATTCCGGGAGTGTCACCGGTCTCGGCTAGATTGCCCAGCCGACCGAGGCGGCACTTTGGCCGGCTACAGATGCCGCTGTCATGCGATGGCCTCCATAGAGACCTGGAAGATGGTCTCTAGGTTATGTTGTGGGCTAGCAAGCTTCCAAAGGATGCGTGAAGGCTGCCGCTCGGCTTTTGTAACGAATCTTTGCTGCGTGTTTTAAACTTGAATTATTTGCAATGCACGTGTGTCAATGTGCTCTAGAGGAGTTGTACAACCCTAGCTGCCACTGCTATTCAGTGGCCTAAATTATGGCTCTAGATTTTGGTGTTATAATTTTTTTATGTAGTTTATTGTTAAAAATTCGGTCACAGTCCCTATGATCACTGTTACATTGGATTTATGGCTTTTATTTTGGTGATTTAGAAAAGTTTTTTTTGTTTTGGCCATGTTTTTGTTTATTGTAGTACGGAGTTAGACTGATGGCTTTAATCTTAGTTGTCTTGTGGTTGTTATTTGACTTGCATCCCACTGGGATTTTTGCACACAGCGTTGGTGTACGGTGCTATTTCAGGAATATTTTGATATTTTTTCCTGTATTTTCTGTTTGCACAGTCACATAATCACTTTAAGATGTTTTCTTGTTCATGTGTTTTTTGTTTGTTGCGGTTGCACCCGATTCAAGAGCCGAATGGCTCACAGGGCTATACCAAATAAATGAACTATGAACTATGCGTCGCTCAAAGACTTCACTCGAGCGCGTCGTGTTCAAGCTCGATTTGTCTACCTTATGAGCTTACAAAGTGCCACCCAATAATTTACCGTGCGTCTGCCTCTTAGACCCGAGTGAATCGCTTGAACAAGTGCACATTCAGAAGCGTAAACTCTGCGAGTATCTCGTTTTGAATCTTGATGTGAAGCTTTCGTGACTGCAGTAATTCATATTCTTAGCTCTTTCGGTAAAGTCACGTTGAAGGGAAACAATAAAATAAAAAATATATAAAACAATTGAAAATTCTCACGACGTTTCGACCTGATGACGACCGTTTGTGTTATGGTCGAAACGTCGTGAGAATTTTTATTGTTTTATATATATTTTATTATTTTATTGTTTCCCTTCAACGTGACTTTACCGAAAGAGTTAAGAATATCTCGTTTTATTCATAGTCCGTGTTTCCAAGGACAAAAAAATTGCACATTCTCATTACCAACACATCGACCTGGCTGGCGGTCACAGTTGCCAGGAGCCCCTTTCCCTGTCGGCTTGACATTTTTTTCAACTCAATTGTTTTTTTACACAGCTCTTGGACAGACGTGCGGCAGTGTTGGTTTATACCCTGGGAGGTGCTCTCACTTCAGGGGCTGTTTCATTGATGGGAAAAAAACCTGAGCTGGGGCTGTAATCAATGTTGTTTTATTGATCTAGTTTAAAACAATCAGCACGAACATCGGTGCCAAACTAACACGATGTGAGGCGCTAGATTTGAAGCTTTCGCGATGTGCAAGGATTCATACTCTTTGGATTTTTTTCGGTAAAGCCGCGGAGGTAAAAAAAATAAAGTTAAACCCAAGTTAAACTTTAGCAGCCTTATAGTTTACAGCAGTATGCTCTGCAAGACAACCAGTTTGTCAGCTTAACTACTGCCTCCTGCCTCCGGTTCACGTGTGTAACGCTCTTCAACCTGCACACGGCCATCTCTCCGTCCCCCCCAACCCCCTGCAGCATAACAGAAGGCGGCTTAACTTAGCCCCCCCCCCCACGGCCCTTCTTATCCCCCCCCCCTTAACCTGTATACAATCTCGGGTGTCTTAGAGTTCTCTTCACCTGATGCAGTAATTTTGCCGTGACGGTTTCCACCTCAAGACGGAAGCTTGTGCTGCTGCCTCCGAAACGTCGTGATTTTAATTGAGTTGTTTTTTTCATTTATTTATTGTATAGATTTTTTTTTACCTACGTGACTTTAGCAAAAAAAACAAAGAGTCCGATGCGAGGAGGCGTTTCCCCCAACGTTCGTTTTCTGCGGTGGCAAAAAATGCAGCCTCTGCGAAACGATGAGAACCTAAACATTTTGCTCAACACAGGAGGAACGTGTCCATCAGTGAGGGAGCCTTAGGCATGCATCCAATTGTCCCGTTGTGAAGGAGGAGGTCTTTAACCCGGCATGGTTGTCACCTGGTGTACAGGAGGTCGTGGGGTTTGATACCGACCCTGACACTCCCTGCTCTATCTTTGGAGTTGACGTTTCTCGCTCCCCGCGGCCGTGTGGATTTCTCTCCCAGAGTCCTCCGGTTTTTTCCCCTCCACATTCAGAAACGCCACGCGTTTAGAGTATTTTGCCCTGAATGTCCACTTGATATCAGCCCACCGTTTATGGGCCAATGTCTCTTCTTAAAAAGAGCTATGTAGCACGGTGGTGTGCTTCGCGTGGCAAGATTAAACATTGGTTAGTTTTATTAGCATATATATATTTTTAAAGTGATTTGTTTTACTCTTCCTGTAACTCTGCACTCACGCCGTGTTTTTGTTTTGTGTTTGTTGTCATGTTTCTGACCCAGTGCCACAGTTGGACATCTGTGAAAAAAAGAGCTTCATAGCGCTTTGGATTCCTCCTCTTGCAGTCTAAATAAATATCATTCCCACTGCTCCTCCTACTCCCTCCCCTTCACCCCTCCTAGCCAAGTGAAGGAAGCCGCCAGGCCGACCATCTGCCACCTCCCCCCAATGGAGGCTTTCCCCACCACCACCCGTTTAGTGGCCTTGCTGGTCGTTGTGCTGAGCGACCGTCACAACCCCTTCGCCCTGCCCCTTGACCGTGAGTAGCAAACAGCGCCGCTACCCCACTTGAGACGATGCCCCCTCTCAACGCTACTCCCACTAAAGGCCATCGACTAAACTCGACTCTTTTGACTTCACCAGGCAATGCCCACTGAGCTTCGTGGCTCTTTTTTTTTTCAGAAGCGCCCCGGCTCCTGCAAATGATGGCTTCAACGAAGCACTTCGACGTTCAAGCGGGGCCGAGTACTCGAAACACTTGTGGGTATCTGTGTGAGTAGTGTGTGGGTCTCTGTGTGAGTAGTGTGTGGGTATCTGTGTGAGTAGTGTGTGGGTATCTGTGTGAGTAGTGTGTGGGTCTCTCTGTGAGTAGTGTGTGGGTATCTGTGGGTCTCACACAGAGACACACAGACTACTCACACAGAGACCCACAGACTACTCACAGAGAGACCCATACACTACTCACAGAGAGACCCACCCACTACTCACAGAGATACCCACACACTACTCACACAGAGACACACACACTACTCACAGAGAGACCCACACACTACTCACTCAGAGACCCACACACTACTCACACAGAGACCCTCACACTACTCACATAGAGACCCAGACACTACTCACTCAGAGACCCACACACTACTCACACAGAGACCCACAGACTACTCACTCAGAGACCCACAGACTACTCACTCACAGAGAGACCCACACACTACTCACAGAGAGACCCACACACTACTCACAGAGATACCCACACACTACTCACACAGAGACACACACACTACTCACAGAGAGACCCACACACTACTCACAGAGAGACCCACACACTACTCACAGAGATACCCACACACTACTCACACAGAGACACACACACTACTCACAGAGAGACCCACACACTACTCACAGAGAGACCCACACACTACTCAGAGAGAGACTCACACACTACTCACACAGAGACACACAGACTACTCACACAGAGACCCACACACTACTCACACAGAGACACACAGACTACTCACACAGAGACTCACACACTACTCACTCAGAGACCCACACACTACTCACACACAGAGACCCTCACACTACTCACACAGAGACCCACACACTACTCACACAGAGACCCACACACTACTCACACAGAGAGACCCACACACTACTCACACAGAGAGACCCACACACTACTCACACAGAAACCCACACACTACTCACATAGAGACCCAGACACTACTCACATAGAGACCCACAGACTACTCACAGAGAGACCCACACACTACTCACAGAGAGACCCACAGTCTACTCACACAGAGAGACACACACACTACTCACACAGAGACCCACACACTACTCACACAGAGACCCTACTAACACTCTGCTGTATTTTCGCCCGCAGCTGCGGTTATCATCTCTGGCCACGTACGGTACCAAAGAAGCTCACATCAGGTGTATGCAGCAAAGCAGCAACCTCCGGACACACGACGGAAAGGTGCACGGTTGCGACATCACACACACACACACGTACAGGGCCCAGTTGAGTACGCAGTTTGTTAAGGTGCAGCACTGCAAGTACTTGCTCGGCCCGGAGCGACCCCCCCCCCACCCTCGGGAGCGACCTCTGCCCGCTTGCTGTCTCTGCCCCCCCCCCACCACCGCCTCACACAGCCAACCCCCCGTCGATGCTGTCGGAGCAAGACAGGATGTACAGGGCGAGAGAGGGAGAGGCGGTGTACATGGAGTGCTCGGTGTGGCCACCCGCCACCATCCTGTGGTGAGACCGAACGCCGCGCCTGAGCGTCCGTCCCTCTCCGCCTCTCCTCTCGCTCTCCACTCGCTGGAGACTCTTTTTGTTTATTTCACCGCCTGATGCCCACCGAGCCGTGCAGCTGTTTTTCAGAAGCTACCCAGCCATGTCGCAAACGACAGCCCTGACAACGAAGAGGCTCCTCGTTCATTCGGCACGCCGTCATCGCGCTTCGACGCTCCCTGTCGCGAGGACTGTACGTGCCCTGAACTTCTTTCGCACCCTACGTGGCCAACCGTGCTAATCAGAGGTACGGGAGCTGAGTCTGTTTTGTGAATGCCGCCAGCGGGTTTGCATGGCTGGCCACGTACGGAGCGAAAGAAGTTCAACATAGAACACTCCCATAGACTTCAATGTTAAAGGCTCCCATAGACTTCAATGTTAAAGGCTCCCATAGACTTCAATATTAAAGGCTCCCATAGACTTCAATGTTAAAGGCTCCCATAGGCTTCAATGTTAAAGGCTCCCATAGGCTAACATTTATAATTTCGCGCACGCGGGGGCGGGGTAGGGCGACTGTCGATGGCCACCACGCGGACGTGGCTCAGAGCGAGAGAGGGGCACTCAACGCGGCGGAGGGCCGCGTGAACCTCGCCGCTCCAACGTCCCCCGGGACGTTCGCTTCCGCGTCTCCCGAAGCCGCCGACCCCGGATCTCAAAACCCCCGACGGCATCGCCGTCAAACCTCAACGGTTCACGCCCCCCGCCTGCCAGGTTCAGGAACTACCGGAGGTTGAAAGTTAAGGGCGAGCGCTTCCAGATCTTCGAGAACGGCACCCTTCACATCGTGGACTTGCGGCGCGAGGACTCGGACACTTACACCTGCTTCGCCACCAACAACCTGAACACAGACCAGCTGCGGGCGCACCTCTCCGTCGAAGGTGAGCAAAGTCGCCGCCGACAACAAACCCGCCGGCCGGAATCCCTCTCCGATCCGGCGCCGAGCCGTTAACCGCCACCGTCGAAGACGAAGATCCCCCGCCGTGTAGCCTCAACAGGCCGCGGGGGCGAGGGCCGTTAGCGAGCGGCGCCTGTGAAGGCCGGCACGGCGCACGAGGGGGTGGGTGGCCGGCGCCACGCCCGACCGCCTTTGTCTCCCCGGTGCTGGCGATGTTCGCCACACACCGCGCCGGGTGCTCGTTTGAGGCCGAGTCGACCTAGGGGAGGCCCAAGACCGGTTCAGATAATCGTCACCGCGTGTTGGTGGCCGTGAGCGGGAATCGAACTCGGGTTCGCCGGGTTCGTAGCGCGGCGTAGCGCGGCGTAGACCGCTACACCCGCCGCCGCCACCACCGCCACCATTAACTACCACCACTATCACCCCCACAACCACCCCCACAGTGGCGCCGGGCGGTGAGGAGGAGGACGAGGAGGAGGACGAGGACGAGGCGGACGAGGAGGAGGACGAAGAGGAGGACGAGGAGGACGAGGAGGAGGACGAGGAGGACGAGGAGGAGGGCCAGGACGATGGCAAGGAGGCCTCTACGTCCTCGCCATCGGCCCCCAACGCCGGTAGCGGCCGTGACGGCGGTGCTGACGAGGGCGAGGATGACGACGACGAGCTGTTAGCTACCTCGCCAGGTACGCGGGAGGGCGGCGGCTTGGATCGTCTCACCACCCTGACGATGCAAATGGCCGTGGTCAGCCCAATGAGGTCGGCGGCGCGGAAAGTCCTGGGTTTTAAAAAAACTGGGTTTCTGGCCACTCCGTGAATCTCCATTGGCTGCTCGGGTTCCCAAATGCTTGCCCCATTCATGCTTGGATTCAATGTTAAAGGCTCCCATTGACTTCAATGTTAAAGGCTCCCATAGACTTCAATGTTAAAGGCTCCCATAGACTTCAATGTTAAAGATTCCCATAGACTTCAATGTTACAGGCTTCCATAGACTTCAATGTTAAAGGCTTTCATAGACTTCAATGTGAAAGGCTCCCATAGACTTCAATGTTAAAGGCTCCCATAGACTTCAATGTTAAAGGCTCCCATAGACTTCAATGTTAAAGGCTCCCATAGACTTCAATGTTAAAGGCTCCCATAGACTTCAATGTTAACGGCTCCCATAGACTTCAATGTTAAAGGCTCCCATAGACTTCAATGGTAAAGACTCCCATAGACTTCAATGTTAAAGGCTCCCATAGACTTCAATGTTAAAGGCTCCCATAGACTTCAATGTTAAAGGCTCCCATAGACTTCAATGTTAAAGGCTCCCATAGACTTCAATGTTAAAGGCTCCCATAGACTTCAATGTTAAAGGCTCACATAGACTTCAATGTTAAAGGCTCCCATAGACTTTAATGTTAAAGGCTCCCATAGACTTCAATGTTAAAGGCTCCCATAGACTTCAATGTTAAAGGCTCCCATAGACTTCAATGTTAAAGGCTCCCATAGACTTCAATGTTACAGGCTCCCATAGACTTCACTGTTAAAGGCTCCCATAGACTTCAATGTTAAAGGCTCCCATATACTTCAATGTTACAGGCTCCCATAGACTTCACTGTTAAAGGCTCCCATAGACTTCAATGTTACAGGCTCCCATAGACTTCAATGTTACAGGCTCCCATAGACTTCAATGTGAAAGGCTTCCATAGACTTCAATGTTACAGGCTCCCATAGACTTCAATGTTAAAGCCTCCCATAGACTTCACTGTTAAAGGCTCCCATAGACTTCAATGTTAAAGGCTCCCATAGACTCACGGAGGTGCACACATCGAGGGCAGTCAACCAATTTGCGGTCAAACGGAGATAACAGAACGCTTTGACAATAAAAAGATTCTCAGCATCGCAACTCTGGGCAGGGGTTTGCTGTTTTGGCAAAGAGCGTTGTTGACACGTGGGGGGTGGTGGCGGTGGTGGTGGTCGCTCACCGCAGAGCGGTGAGCGGTGGACCACCCGACGTCGATGATGTGACTGTCGGCGTTTTAATTTACCAAATAGTTTTAACCGTAATGTGATGGATCGTCTCTCTGAATGAGTGATTGGGTGGGTGGGTGAGTGGCTGAGTGAACAAGTGAGGAAGAGGTTTCAGTCTCAACTACCAACAACTTCCAACAAATCTTCCATCCCCTAGGAGGTGGTGGCGGTGGTGGTGTTAGTGGTGTTGGTGGTGTTGGTGTTGGTGGTGTTGGTGGTGTTGGTGGTGTTGGTGGTGGTGTTGGTGGTGGTGTTGGTGGTGTTGGTGGTGGTGTTGGTGGTGATGTTGGTGGTGTTGGTGGTGTTGGTGGTGATGTTGGTGGTGTTGGTGATGATGTTGGTGGTGTTGGTGGTGGTGTTTGTGGTGATGTTGGTGGTGGTGTTGGTGGTGTTGGTGTTGTTGGTGGTGGTGGAAATGGAGGAGGAGGCGGAGGGTTGTAGGAGGCCCCCCCGGTACTCGTACATCGCTCTCATCGTAGCGATGGCGACTGACGTCTCGTTTCTCCGCTTGCCCCTTTGCAGCGGCGACGACGTCATCAGCAGCGGCGACGACGTCAGCGGTGACGACGTCAGCGGGGCGGGCGTCCGCCACCAGCAAGGCGTCTTGCTGCCCCGGTGCCGCTTGGCCCACGGCGCTTCTGCTCACGCTGGTGCCCTCGTTGGCGCGCGGCGGCGACGTCTAGAAGGAAGCTTTTCTTTCTCGCTCTCGCAAAATCTTTACGATTTGCGATGCCCCGTTGCGTTCCGACATCGTTTCTCGTTTCCACGCATTCACGTTGTCCCGAGTTTTATTCGGGGAAAAAAGTAACGCGCCGTGTGCCCGCGACGTCTCGCGGAGAGCCGTCTTGCGTGACGATTTTAAACGCGAGTTGCGACTGAGTCATGCCCTGAAGTTGTTCCGTGCTGCTGCTGCCGTGCTGAAGACGTAATCATAAAGGCGCAAAGTTAGCTGTTGCTGCTGTTGTTGACACAAATGTTGCCGTTGTTGTTGGTCCAGCTGAGGCAGGGAGAAGGTGCCAGAGTCTTGCGGGGCGAACGCTGTTGTGGATCTGGGGGGGAGCGCTGTGGTGCTCTTTGAGTGATGTACAGCAAAGGGAGACTAGAGTCTTGTGCGTCCGTCTCGTCTCACACGCTTAGGTGAGGACATCACTCACGAAGAATAATATTTTGTTACCAGGTTAAGAAGGGCCCACAACTGGGGCCTATCGTTTGGCTTCGATTTCACCGATTTTCCTCGAGTCGAAATAAAAAACATCTGATTATGAATATAACAGCACGAGCTTTAACTACCCGGCTTCGCCCGGGACTTGGATTCACCACGCCCGGCCGCCTTTGTCTCCCGATGTTCACACCACAACATTTACTCGTTTGAGGCTGAGTCGACCTAGGGGAGGCCCAGGACCGGTTGAAATAATCGTCACCGGTGGTGGCCGTGAGCGGGAATCGAACTCGGGTCGCCAGGTTCGTAGCGCAGCGTAGCGCTAACCGCTACACTACAATGCGTTACGCTTCCACACACACACAGACACACACAGACACACACACAGACACACAGACACAAACACACAGACACAAACACAGGCACACAGACACACACAGACAACGCTAACCGCTGCACTACCGCTCCCCCCCCCCCCCACACACACACACACAGACAGACACACACACAGACACACACACAGAGACACACACACAGACACACACACAGACACACACCCACAGACACACAGACACACACACAGACAACGCTAACCGCTACACTACAATGCGTTACGCTTCCACATGCGAGGGTCACGTGACAGATTTGACGTCACAGCTCACTTGCCATGCAAAAAATCTATACATTACTGAGCTCCCCCCCCCCCCACCGTAAAAAAACACAAAAGTGTTTTTGTATAATGTTTGCACGGTGTACAGTCTGGAAAGTACCCACATGGCAAATTTCAAGTGTATTGCATGTCGGGAAGTACGCTAAACATTTTGAACAGACACACACATTCACAACTTTGCCTTTTATATACAGTATATGGAGATAAGGGAAACTACCGTTCGCAAACTATCACGGTTTGAAAGAGACGCATAACGACGCCTCGGTGGTGTTTAAAGAAGTTGTTACCACGTTAAATCTCCACATTCTATGGGGAACAAAATAAACACATCATGCTCCAGTTTAAATGCCCCGACCACCTCCACAGCCTGAGAAGCCATTCAAACACCGCCCGTGAGATCACCACGGAGCTTAGGCCAAGTTCGCTGACAGGTCACGGGACAGACCCAGATGCCATGGGTTGACTGAGACAATTGGCAGATGCATCACAGTACACATCCACACCCACCCTCCCACTCACCCGCCGACCGATTCACCCACCCTTTCACTCAATTACCCACCCACTCATCTACCCATCCAGTCGTTTGCCCACTCGCCTACCCACCCACTCATCTACACATCCAGTCATTCGCCCACACACCTGCCCACCCACCTACCCACTCACCTACCTACCCACTCACCTACCCACTCACTCACCTACCCACCCACTCACCTACCCACCCACTCACCTACCCATCCACTCACCTACCCACCCACTCATCTACCCATCCAGTCATTCGCCCACTCACTCACCTACCCATCCACTCACCTACCCACTCACCTACCTACTCACTCACCTACCCACTTACTCACCTACCCACTCACCTACCCACCCACTCACCTACCCACTCACTCACCTACCCACCCACTCATCTACCCATCCAGTCATTCGCCCACTCACCTACCCATCCACTCACCTACCCACCCACTCACCTACCCACTCACTCACCTACCCACTCACTCACCCATCCACTCATCTACCTACCCACTCACTCACCTACCCACTCACTCACCTACCCACCCACTCACCTACCCACCCACTCATCTACCCATCCAGTCATTCGCCCACTCACCTACCCACCCACTCACCTACCCACCCACTCACCTACCCACTCACTCACCTACCCACCCACCCATCTACCCATCCAGTCATTCGCCCACTCACCCTCCCCACACCACACCGTACCGTTTGAACCTCTTCCTCCTGCGCTGATACGAGACATCATCAAAGATGTTCGCAGCCGCCGGGTCCACGACCCAGTGATTGCTTCTGCCCGGCCGGCCCGGCCTTCTGGGCACTTTAACGAAGCAGTCTCCAAACGTGAGGCAGCGACGGACAGAGTTTCCCCGCTTCTTGTCATTGTTCTGGTAGAAGGGGAAGTTCTCGGTAATTAAGCAACGGATGTCCCTCGCTGTCAGGCGCCCCTCGGCCGGGATGACAATTGCCATTGTGGTGCCACAACAGAGAAGCCGCTCCGTCGAAACCGGGGCCGTCGCTGTGCTGCTGCGACCGAGAAGCCACCCGGCTCCCATCACAGCACTTCCCCTGCCCCCCCCCCCCCCACCTAAACACACACTCAAGTAGGGCCTCATGGGGAGGGGGGAGCACCTGCCCTGAGTTTTTACCCGAGAGGCCCCCTCGTGGGGGTGCTCCACGGTTTCTCAGGGTCAGGGGATTGGCAGGCACCCCCCCCCTCCACCCCCCCCAGGCCAAATGGCACTGCGGCGCCGTGGTTTAACTTAGAATTAAATGACCACGGAGAACTCGCTGAGAACCGCAGTGAGGAGATGCCCAAGACACACGCGGACCAGCAGCCAGGTGGGGAGCGGGGCAGCGCGGGTTAAGCGTCTCTGCCCATGGTGCACCGCGGGCTAGCGTCTCTACCCATGATGCACCGCGGATTACCGGCTGGACCCGTGATGGACCGCGGATGGGCGGTGCGAGGGCTTTGAAAGGAGGATAAAAAGGGATGCTTTGGGGAAGCACGGGGCCATTTTTTTATTTGGAGATCAACAGGAGGGAGGGATCGCGGAGCCGTCACCTGACTGTTACTCGCACGTCCGTGAGACGGGGCAGAGAACAGCCAGATGCTGGTTACAGCATCATCTATCCGCGACCTCCATCGCTGCGAGGTCGGACCGTAAGTACGAGGGAGAGAGGTAAGACAAAGGGACGAAATTCGGAGAGAAAATAGAGGGCAGACAGGTCCATTAAGTATCTGGCAGTAGCGAGATAGGTTAGACCTGTCCTGCTGGTCCGTACTGACACACACAGTCTAGTTCGATACTCGCGGGGAATAAAACCACTAATAGGATAAAGCTGTGTCGTGGTCACTGTGAGTGCGAGGAGGGAGACGGAGTGTTTGGTGTTCGCATACCGGTATGAGTGTGTACAGAGTGTTTTGTGTTCGCGCGCATACGCGGCTGTTTGCAGCGAATAAGGGAGTAGAATGTGCCTAGTGTCCGTACCTGTACGATCGTTTACAGTATTGTTCAGCGTGCGCGTACCTACACGAATATTTTCGGTGGTGCCCAGTGCTCGCGTACCTGCGCAATAGCCTACAGTAGCGCTTTGTGCTCGCGCGCCTGTCTGACGGGGTGGCGGGGTGGCGGGGTGGCGGGCGTGCACTCGCACGATTGTCTAATAGCGAATCAAGCGCCTGGTGTGCGCGAATACGCAGCTGTGTAAACAGCCCGTTAAATCGGAGCAAAGTAATCGCGGCGTGTTTGTTTTTGCTTAAGTGCGTGGAGCGTGGGTGGGAGGGAATCCCACGGGGGCGCGCCGCGCTTGTTTATTCCCGTGCAGGACAGGGTTTTACTTTGCGAGCGCGCTTACCGCGACACGCCGCCGTTGAACAGGGTAGCGCATCGCGAGCGTAAAGCGTACGAGCCGCTAATTAAGCTACGCAAACGCGGTCGACATCCCAGACAGAGGTACAGGGGGGCGAGGCATTAGGGGTCGGTAGTCTGGACCTGACAGAGCAGCCGGGGGGTAGCGGTATGAGTGGAATGGGGGAGTCGGTGGGCAACGGCCCCGACAATTCAGTGATGGCGGGGGACGGTAGCCCCCACATTTTCCCTCCCCCAGGACCTCACAGAAATGCTCAGAAAATCTACAAACCTGTTCCTGGGGGTCGAAGATTGGATCACCGTTTTTCCCCTAATGATGGTAATAGGTGTGGCCCTGCAGGTTACTTTTTTGATGGAGTTAAATAGAGATTTGTGATCGCGGGCCACTGAGGCAGACTTCATCTCCTCAGCAACCCGCGACCACCACCCATCCTTGCAGCGCCTCACGGCTCTCCGAACCTCCGAGGGAAGGCTGCGGTAAGCCTCCTCATTCTCTGACGTGGAATTCTGTTGCCAATAACAGTGGGCTTGTCGCTGTTTCTCAACCATCCTGAACACCTCTTCTGTCAGCCAGGGTCTCTTGGGAGGTCTGGAACGCGTACCCAAAGCAGCCATTGCAGCTGCATGAGTCACAGTCCTAAACGTCGCCCATTTACCCTCGACATCAGGAAGACTCGGGGACAATGCCAATCCCAGCCACACGCGATGATGAAATTCTCGCTTGCAACTTTCATCAGATAACTGAGACCATACCACTTTAGGTTGGAATGGGGTCCTGGGTGTACACCCACCACCGGAGTGGAAGAATGGTAGGCGCATCTGACAGATGACTAGTCGATGGTCAGAGGGCAGATCAGCTCCACGGTCGGTCCTGGTGTCAAGGACATGGGCTCGCATCCGCTGGTCCATCACTATGTAGTCCAGCAGATGTTCTTGCTTGGACCCGGCATGCATCCATGACATTGTGTGGATGCGCCGATGCCGGAACAGCGTGTTGGTAATTACAAGCCCATGGGCTGCACAAAAATCTAGCAGCCTCCTACCATTGTTATTGAGCTTATCTGGCCCATGCCCTCCAATCACTCCAGCCCAGGTGCCAGCATCATGGCCAACTCGGGCATTGAAGTCACCCAACATAATGACACTATCCCGAGGTGCCGCTTTAGCCAGCACCTGTGACAGGAGGTCATAGAAGGCATCTGACTCATCGGCTTTGCCTGCATCCCTCCACGGATGTTCGTCTTCGGTGGGGGCATAAATAACCACGACCACCACTCCTCACCTCCGGTTGATGGGAAGGCGAGCCCAAAGTAGCCTTGGGCTTACAGCTTCCCACACCTCACCGCCACGCTCCCACGCCCCCGATGCCGGAACAGCGTGTTGGTAATTACAAGCCCATGGGCTGCACAAAAATCTAGCAGCCTCCTACCATTGTTATTGAGCTTATCTGGCCCATGCCCTCCAATCACTCCAGCCCAGGTGCCAGCATCATGGCCAACTCGGGCATTGAAGTCACCCAACATAATGACACTATCCCGAGGTGCCGCTTTAGCCAGCACCTGTGACAGGAGGTCATAGAAGGCATCTGACTCATCGGCTTTGCCTGCATCCCTCCACGGATGTTCGTCTTTGGTGGGGGCATAAATAACCACGACCACCACTCCTCACCTCCGGTTGATGGGAAGGCGAGCCCAAAGTAGCCTTGGGCTTACAGCTTCCCACACCTCACCGCCACGCTCCCACGCCCCCTATCTCCTCGCGGTGCCGGACGGGCAACTCTGTCGTGGACAGTGCTGTGGGGGGAGGGCCAATTCCGATTGGCTCCTCCCCTCAAGGCGTCTGTGTCCAGCACAGTGGCTAAATGGGGGCTCTGGACGGGTGCGAGGGGCTGGTAACCCCTCCACCTTCAATTAATTACCACTAAACCACGAGTTAAACTGAAATATGTAACTAATAAGCTTGTGCCGGAGGCCCTGGGGGGACAGGCGTCTATGACATCTCCTGGCCAAACCCCAATTGGCGGAGCCAGGAGATTGAATCTCTATCCTCGGGGCTCCTCCAGAAACAAGGAAAAGCCACTACGGATGGCCACGTGGAATGTTCGAACACTCACTGCGGAGAAGAGCTGCCATTCCTCTGTCGGGAGCTGAACCGGTACCGCCTGGATCTCTGTTGCATTCAGGAGGTCCGGTGGACCGGTTCTGGCTCCTGCCACCATGAGGGGTGGACAGTTCTCTACTCAGGGCAGCAGACTGCCAAACAACAGGGTGTGGCTCTTCTAAGGCCCCCCACACACACACACAGACAAAGACAAAGATCCCCCATATAGCCTGTAACAGACTGTAGGGGCAAGTGCTGTTAGCGAGCACCTATGAAGGCCGGAACGGTACACGAGGGGGTGGGTGGCCAGCACCACGCCCGACCGTCTTTGTCTCCCTAGTGGCGATGTTTACACACCACACCAGGTACTCATTTGAGGCTGAGTCGACCTAGGGGAGGCCCAGGACCGGTTCAGATAATCGTCACTGGTGTTGGCCGTGAGCGGGAATTGAACCCGGGTCGCCAGGTTCATAGCGCAGCGCGCTAACCGCTACACTATCGCTCCCCACACACAGACACACACGCACACACACACACAGGGCACACACAGACACCCACACACACAGACACACACACAGATACACGCACAGACACCCACACACGCGTGTGCTCTTCTTCAAAGACTCTGTGAAGAATAATTGGAGCATTAAAAGCGGAGCCAAATGTTCAAACCGGCAAACGTTACAGAGTGGTGGTGTGTGTGTGCGTGTGAAACAAAGGCTGTCCACCTACCCCCCCCCCCCTCCTCGTGTGCCGTTCCGACCTTCATAGGTGCTTCTCGCTAACAGCACTTGCCTCTACAGTATGTTACAGGCTACACGGGGGATCTTTGTCTCCTTCATAGACATTGCTGCTGCTACTCGCTAACAGCATTTGCCCCTACAGTCTGTTACATATTCTTAGTTTTTTCGGTAAAGTCACGTTGAAGAGAAACAACAAAATTATAAAATATATATAAAACAATATGCAAACCAACACACAACACACCTGAAGATGACCGTTTGAGTTATGGTCGAAACGTCGTGAGAATTTTTTATTGTTTTATATATATATTATTATTTTGTTGTTTCTCTTCAACGTGACTTTACCGAAAAAACTAAGAATATGAATTACTGCAGTCACGAAAGCTTTAAATCAAAAGTCTGTTACATGTTACACGGGGGACCTCTGTCTATTTACATGTGGGGGAGTGATGGCGCAGTGGTTAGCGCACTTAGCCACGATCCCAGGCAACCGGAGTTCGATTCCGCCAACATCAGTGACGAATTATCTGCACCGATCCTGGGTCCTCCCTTAGATAGACTCAGCCTCAAATGAGTACCTGGTGCGGTGTGTCGTAAACATCACCACTGGGGAGACAAAGGCGGCCGGGCGTGGTGTTGGCCACCCAACCGGCTCGTGTGCCGTACTGACCTTCATAGGTGCTCTCTAACAGCACTTGCCCCGGCAGTCTGTTGCAGGCTACACGGGGGATCTTGGTATTTTGTCTTGAAAGCACAAAGAATGTGTGTATGTCTGTGAGCAGAGTGGAGGATCGAGGTTTAGCAACTGGGGGGTTGGTAGGAAGAGGTAGTGATGGGTGGGACACGTAAAAAGAACTCGATTGGACGTGCAAGATGACATCATGTCACCCGGGGATTAACAGGCTTTGAGAAGATAAGAGGGGAGGGAGAGAGCAAATTGAATTCAGAGTTCACCTGGAGCCGCGCTGAATCCCAGCCGCCCTCAGCGTCCGCCTGACGCCCGTTGAGTGCAGCTGCGAACCATTGCCCAGGCAGAGTCTTCGCTGCCCAGCGTCCTCCCCAACTTCCACCGTGCGAGGTGAGTGATCGTTCAGTTGGTCAATTTCATTTGGCGTGACCCCGGGGTCCCGAAAAAATCAGGTCAATAATTATTATTTTTCAGTCCGCCCTCCGGTCAGCCATCGATCCTCAGCTTCTATGCCAAGGCGAGCCCGCGCCCGCAGTGAATTTAACGTGTTTATGTAATTTTTCAACTTTTTACGAAACTTAGTTCCCCGAGTAGCTCTCAACGAGGCCAATCGATTGACCACTAGTTTTGCTGTCGGTAAGGCAAGACTCGTGTCGCTACGCGTTTTTTCCCACCCCGGGGCAGTGATGAGACCCCCGGGGTCCTGCCAATTGCTTCAATTCAGCCCTGTTAGCCGTTAGCCCTAGCCTGAGAACAGTCGCACATCGCGAAGGGTGGGAAATAAGAGGCTAGGCGAGATCCGTGGAGTGTTCGCTGGGGGGGGGGGGGGCATAAACAGGGGTTCACTATTCACGCCGGGAATAAAACCTTGGTACAAGATTGATGGTCGACGCGTTGTGCATGTGTGTGTGAAGAGTGGTGGAACAGCGATTGGCACACTGCCGTGTGTGGGTGATATAAATTAGTGGGTTTGGTTTGGCCATGTTTGTTGTAGTACGGAGTTAGACTGATGGGATTTTTGCACACAGCGTTGGTGTACGGTGCTTTTTCAGGATTTTTTCCTGGATTTTCTGTTTCCACAAAGTCACAAAGTCACTTTAAGATGTTTTCTTGTTCGCGTTTTTGTTTGTTGCGGTTGCACCCGATTCAAGAGCCGAATGGCTCACAGGGCTATACACCAAATAAATGAAACTGAAACTGGGTGGTTATCCCGAGAGCGCAAACTAATGAGTATCCGTACAGCTGCGGAGTTTCTGCAGCTGCCAGCGAGTTAATAAATAACCACTCGAGGGCGGTCGCCGTGTTGACACAAGGGCTTAGCAGCTGGGGGGGGGGGCATCCCGCCCTCTCACGGGGAGCGGGGCGTCAGCCCCCACGAGAGCATAAACGTTGTGACGTTTACTAAGCGTTCCTGCTACATGTTTTTTTTCAGCTGTGGATTAACTTTCGAAAATCTGTGAAATCTGGATGCAAAAGTAACTGGCAATTCTTGAGAATATTTTTTTGTTTGTTAATCGAGAAATCTGGAGATAGTACGGCAAAGAGAAATCTGCAGAAAATCGGAGAGCTTTGTAAAAAAATATATTGGTAAATCTAGAGACTATATCTGAAATGTCTTGGATACAGTCTGCGAAACTCCTGAGAAATCTGGAGAGTCAAACAAAATCCCGAGATATCCGAAGAAAAAAATCGCTTCGAAAAATGCAGAGACATCTGTAGAAGGATCACACTCGTCCAAGACGTCCTTCCCACTTCCCGTGACTGCAGCCTCAAGGTGCACATGGCCTGGCACAAGCGTCGTGGTGACGTCACCGCCACTTAGTGGCGAATGGCGGTTGTTGTGTGTCTATGTGTGTGTGTCTACGTGTGTGCGTGTACACGTGTGTGTGTACACGCGTGTGTGTGTGTACACACGCGTGTATGTTTACACGCGTGTGTACACCTGTGTGTGTACACGTGTGTGTACACGCGTGTGTGTACACGTGTGTGTGTGTACATGCGTGCGTGTGTGTACACGTGTGTGTGTACACACGTGTGTGTGTACACACGTGTGTGTGTACACGCGTGTGTGTGTACACCTGTGTGTGTGTATACGTGTGTGTACACGCGTGTGTGTACACGTGTGTGTATACGTAGGAGTTAGTTTCGGGTACTTTGTTGTTAAACAGTTGCTGAGCATAGGCACAAAAGTCAAACGAGCGGTCAGCAACTAACGGCAAATGTCAAAATGTAGTTAGAATGTAGTTAGGGTTCGATGTGTCTTGAATTGAGCCGAGGTCGTTGTCATCAAGAACTTGTGGGGATGAGGAGAAGAGGGGACGGGAGGGAATTCCAGAGCTGATAGCGGCAAGTGGGAATTTTCGTGTTGCTTCGGGAGCGTTTGGGGGAGGGGTGAGAGGTGTGCTTCGTCTATGCAGAGGATGATGCTCTGGGCAATAAAAAATAATTAATCGGGCGAGTGCGATTAGCGAGTGCGCGGCGTTTGTGGAGCCTTTTGGTAAGAGCACGGTTATCAGTTTGCTGAAGTTTGTAGTCGCTTACTGACCCCTGTGACCCCCCTACTGGACGTGTGTGGAAAAGAGCTTCATAGCTCCTCGGATTCCTCCTCCTGCAGTCTACATACAGATCGTGAGACTCTGCATCGCGAGGACTCGGGTGGTCAGCCTCTCTGAGTGCGCGGTGTTTCGGGGCTGCGTGGTGTACAAAGCAGCACGGTGTTGTAGCTTTGTACAGCCTCTTAAGTAGCAGTGCGCGTTGTTTAGCGACAGCGTGGTGAAGCAGTTTGTAACAGCGAAGACTATGGGGGGGTCAGCCTGGTGGGGGTGGGTAGGTGGTGGGGGTGGGTAGGTGGTGGGGGTGGGTAGGTGGGTGGGTGGTGGGGGTGGGTAGGTGGGTGGGTAGGTGGTGGGGGTGGGTAGGTGGGTGGGTGGTGGGGTGGGTAGGTGGTGGGTGTGTGGTGGGGGTGGGTAGGTGGGTAGGTGGGTGGGTGGTGGGGGTGAGTAGGTGGTGGGGTGGGTAGGTGGTGGGGGTGGGTAGATGGGTGGGTAGGTGGGTGGGTGGTGGGGGTGGTAGGTGGGTAGGTGGGTGGGTAGGTAGGTGGGTAGGTGGGTGGGTAGGTGGGTCGGTGGTGGGGGTGGGTCGGTGGTGGGTCGGTGGTGGGGGTGGGTAGGTGGTGTGGGTGGGTTAGGTGGGTGGTTAGGTGGTGGGGGGTGGGTAGGTGGGTCGGTAGTGGGGTGGGTAGGTGGGTGGGTGGTGGGGGTGGGTAGGTGGGTCGGTTGTGGGGGTGGGTGGGTAGGTGGTGGGGGTGCGTCGGTGGTGGGGGTGGGTAGGTGGGTGGGTGCTGTGTAGTGGGTGGGTGGTGGGGGTGGGTGGGTAGGTGGTGAGGGTGCGTCGGTGGTGGGGGTAGGTGGGTGGGTGCTGTGTAGTGGGTCGGTGGTGAGGGTGGGTGGGTAGGTGGTGGGGGTGGGTAGGTGGGTGGGTGGTGGGGGTGGGTAGATGGGTAGGTGGTGGGTAGGTGGGTTGGTTGTGGTTAGGTGGTCGTGGTGGTGGGTGGGGGTGGGTGGGTTGGTCAGCGTGTGTGAGTGCGCGGCGTCTATGAAGTACGCGGTAGGCGGAGTGGCCCCCCCACCCACCCCCACCACCCACCCACCTACCCAACCCCACCACCGACCCACCTACCCACCCCCACTACCGACCCACGTGTGTGTGTGCGTGCTTGTATACCATCAATAGGTAAACTCCCCCCCCCCCCCCGCGCCAAACGGCAAGTCCACCGGCACGTACACCACCTCTTTCCTAAAATCCGCCAATCAAATGCTAATTTTTATGCTAATTTCTTCGTCAGAACACCTTGTTTGCTCGCACACAGTTTAAAGGTCCGCTGTCTGAGCGTGGTTGTGTTTCGCTAAATTCTCCTGTTTGATGAGTACTAGGTGCCTCGGTGAATGTATATGCTCTGACTTTAACATAGCTATTTCTGTGACCAGTTACAAGCTAATCACTCAGTTATTTCAATGCTAAATTCTATGCTAATTCCTTTGTCAAGGGGTACCTCTGCCGATGTGTATACTTTAACTTAGCTATTTCAATGAGCCATTTCAATGCTAAATTATATGCTAATTCCTTTGTCAAGGCGCTTTGTGTTTTTCTTCTCACACAGCTTAAAGGTCGTGATCTAAGTGTGGCTTCTCTCACTCCAGCGCTGTCCTCCAGACAGTCTCGTCCCTTCACCTGATGAAGGCTGCTTGTGTTGTGGCCGAAACGTCGTGATTTTTTGTTATTTTATTTTCACCTACGTGACTTTACCCAATAGAACCAAAGAGTATGCACTCACACACTCACACAAAGACCCACGGACTCACACAGAGACGCACAGAGACTCACACAGAGACCCGGAGACTCACACAGAGGCCCACACACTCACACAGAGACCCATGGACTCACACAGAGACCCACAGACTCACTCACACAGAGACCCACAGACTCACACATAGACCCACAGACTCACACAGAGACGCACAGAGACCCACAGACTCACACAGAGGCCCGGAGACTCACACAGAGACCCACATACTCACACAGAGACCCATGGACTCACACAAAGACCCACAGACTCACTCACACAGAGACCCATAGACTCACACATAGACCCACAGACTCACACAGAGACGCACAGAGACCCACAGACTCACACAGAGACCCGGAGACTCACACGAACCCACAGACTCATACAGAGACCCACAGACTCACACAGAGACCCGGAGACTCACACAGAGACCCACAGACTCACACAGACACCCACTGACTCACACATGGATCCACAGACTCACACAGAGACTCTCACAGAGACCCACAGACTCACAAATAGACCCACACACTCACACAGAGACCCACCGACTCACACAGAGACCCACAGACTTCCACAGAGACCCACAGCCTCAAACATGAATCTACAGACTCACACAGAGACCCACAGACGCACACAGAGAACCACACACTCACATAGAGACTCACACGAACCCACAGACTCACACAGAGACCCACAGACTCACACAGAGACCCACACACTCACACAGAGACTCACACGAACCCACAGACTCACACAGAGACCCACAGACTCACAAGAACCCGCAGACTCACACAGAGACCCACAGACTCACACAGAGACCCACAGCCTCACACAGAGACCCACAGACTCACACAAAGACCCACAGACTCACACAGAGACCCACACTCACACAGACTCATACAGACACCCACAGACTCAAACATGGATTCACAGACTCACACAGACACCCACAGACTCAAACATGGATTCACAGACTCACACAGATACTCACACAGAGACCCACAGACTCACACATAGACCCACATACTCACACAGACACCCACAGACTCATACATGGATCTACAGACTCACACAGAGACCCACAGACTCACAGAGACCCGCAGACTCACACAGAGACCCACAGACTCACAATAACCCAAAGACTCACACAGACACCCACAGACTCACACAGAGACCCACAGCCTCACACAGAGACCCACAGACTCACACAGAAACCTACAGACTCACACAGAGACCCACAGACTCACACAGACACCCAAAGACTCACACAGAGACCCGGAGACTCACACAAAAACACCACGCACTCACACAGAGACCTACAGACTCGTACAGAGACCCACACACAGAGAGACCCACACATTCACACAGATACCCACAGACTCACACAGATACCCACAGACTCACACATGGATCCACAGACTCAAACAGAGACCCGCACACTCACATAGAGACTTACACGAACCCACAGACTCACACAGAGACCCAAAGACTCACACAGAGACCCACAGGCTCACACAGAGACCCACAGACTCACACAGAGACTTGCACACTCACACAGAGACTCACACGAACCCACAAACTCACACAGAGACCCACAGACTCACATAGAGATCCACAGACTCACACAGAGTACCCACAGACTCACACAGAGACCCACAGACTCACACAGAGACTCACACAGAGACCCGGAGACTCACACAAAAACACCACACACTCACACAGAGACCAACACACTCGTACAGAGACCCACACACACAGAGTCCCACACATTCACACAGAGACCCACAGACTCACACAGAGACCCACAGACGCACACATGGATCCACAGACTCACACAAAGACTCACACAGAGACCCACACACTCACACAGAGACTTACACGAACCCACAGACTCACACAGAGACCCACAGACTCACACAGAGACCCACAGACTCACACAGAGACTCACACAGAGACCCGGAGACTCACACAAAAACATCACACACTCACACAGAGACCTACAGACTCGTACAGAGACCCACACACAAAGAGACCCACACATTCACACAGAGACCCACAGACTCACACAGAGACCCACCGACTCACACAAGGATCCACAGGTTCACACAAAGACTCACAGAGCCCCACAGACTCACACATAGACCAACACACTCACACAGAGACCCACAGACTCACACGGCCTTGGTACACGTGTATATATATAGGCTGTAGTGTATACTGTAGTGTACACAGTATGTATATATACTATTATTCTGTAGTGTATACTGTAGTGTAAACACTGTATACTGTATAGGCTGTAGTGGGTCACAATAACACCGTGGACCTTAAAAACGGACAAAACATCTAACAGGCGATGTTTCAGGCAACAGTCGTCTATCACAGCACAATATAGCCGCCTCATAAATTACCTTGTAACTTGACTACACGGCAAAAAACAATACTCAATTCGCCTTTTTTTAATATAAATCGGTCCATTTAAAAACATTTGGTTCGGGACAAGAGTGTAACGTTTCTCTTAACTTTAATGAATCTTCGCTTTGCAGGTGGGTGTCGGCGTGGGAAACAAAACGCGAGAACGAGATGGACGGCAGCTGCCACCACAATGAGACGATCACCTTCTTCTACAACAACATCAAAAGGCCACTGTACGACGAGTGGTCTGTCACCAGCGTGCTGGTCATGGTGCTCGGCATCACCATGTGCCTCTTCATCATGCTGGCCAACGTCCTCGTCATGCTCGCCGTATACATCAACAAGAAACGCCACCACCCCATCTACTTCCTCATGGCCAACCTGGCCGTGGCGGATTTCTTTGCGGGAGCGGCGTACGTCTACCTGATGTTCAACACGGGACCCAACACTCACAAGCTGTCGCTGCCGACCTGGATGCTACGCCAGGGGCTGATCAACACGAGCCTCACGGCCTCCGTTGCCAGCCTCCTGGCCATAGCCATAGAGCGGCACATCACGGTGTTCCGGATGCAGATGCATTCGCGGATGAGCGAGCGGCGCGTCGCGGTCGTCATTGCGATCATCTGGCTCGTGTCCATCATCACCGGTGCCATTCCCAGCATGGGCTGGAACTGCATCTGCAACATCAGCACGTGCTCCACCATGGCGCCCCTGTACAGCACCAGCTACGTCATCTTCTGGGCCGGCTCCAATCTCTCCACATTCCTGATCATGGTGGGACTCTACAGTCACATCTTCGTGCACGTGTGGAGGAACACGATACCCGTGCCGCAGAATACCTCCAGGTCCACCCAGAGGAAAAAGGCCACCATGAGCTTGCTCATAACGGTCACCATCATGTTGGGTAAGTGTTGTGGGTCTGGGCAGCAGGTGCTCATATTCGACAACACGATTCACATTCGTCTTCGAGCGTGTGTGCATGTGTACAGCCCCTTGTGTCGATCCGGTGCATGTGTAGGGAGTCATTTTGTAGTGTGGGTTGTGTAAAGGTGGGGTAAATAGACGTGGGAGCATAGAAAGTGTAGCACAACAATGGAGATTGTTGCACTGGCCACCATGTAGCCTCCGGGGCAGGCTACATCAATCTGACGTGCGTGACAGTCGCCTAACCAAGCACCGTCTTGGCTCAACACTCTGCTCAGCTTCTGATCGGATTTGGTGAATGTTCTCTGGGTGATTTTGGTTGTGGGCAACATTCATGGCTCATATCGCATGCCGAACAGCTTTAGGGGAAACAGTGGCCCAGTGGTTAGCGTACTGGCGCTATGAACCCAGCGACTGCTGTTCGATTTCGAACCACGGCTAACGGTGGCGAGTCGTTATCGGCACCAGGTGCGGCACCTCCCCAGTCGTTTCACCAAACTGCACCGGCTAGGTTGAAGTACGCAGAGGATTGACGAAGGCCTGTGAATTATCATTCGTACGACGACTATTCTAGCACAGCGGTTGAAACAACGGGGCAAAGTTTTTTTTTTTATCTCCCCCCCCCACCGCCTCTGTCCACCCGGCAGTACGTAGGGGTCTAGCCACAGTTTGTCGATCGGCAGGTCTGGGTGTAGCGAGGTAAAGTGTGGTTCCTTGTCTGGCCAACGGTGGAAAAGCAGGTGGGAAAAGAAGCCTCTAAAGGGCCTCTCCACAGTTCTCCTCTAGTGGAGGGGCCCTCCTTGCAGCAGTCATGGAGCAAGCCATTGCAGGGTTGTGCCTTGACCTTCCACGGGTTTCAGGGAACAACGCTGATCTTGTTCCACACGTTGCTATCAAAATGCCTGACTCGTGTGTCTCGTGCCGTCGCCTCTCAGGAGCCTTCATCGTGTGCTGGACGCCAGGCCTGGTGATTCTGCTGCTGGATTCGTTCTGCTCGGACTGCAATGTCCTGGCCTTTGATAAGTACTTCTTGCTCATAGCGGAGCTCAACTCCGCCATGAACCCCATCATCTACTCGATTCGGGACAAAGAGATTGTCGCCACTTTGCAGCGAATCCTGTACTGCCAAAAGGCAGAAGCCATCATCACCAATGGCTCCGATAACGTCTCCAATAAATCAACGTCCACGGCGAATCACAACCTGGTCACGCCTATCAGTCACGTGACCACCACAAGTGCGATGAAGATGAATCAGTTTAAATTTTGATTTAAAGCTTTCGTGACTGCAGTAATTCATATTCTTAGTTTTTTCGGTAAAGTCACGTTGAAGAGAAACAACAAAATAACAAAATATATATAAAACAATAAAAAATTCTCACGACGTTTCGACCATAACTCAAACGGTCATCATCAGGTGTGTCGGTTTGCATAAATTATTTTTTATAAATAAATAAATGTGCCGTTTTAAAAAATAATTTATGCAAACCGACACACCTGATGATGACCGTTTGAGTTATGGTCGAAACGTCGTGAGAATTTTTTATTGTTTTATATATATTTTGTTATTTTGTTGTTTCTCTTCAACGTGACTTTACCGAAAAAACTAAGAATATGAATCAGTTTGTCGTCTAATAACTAATTGGGCTAACGATGCATGGTTTTCCTACCTGATGATGATGATTGCTTGTGTTGCAATCGAAACGTCGTGATTTATTTTATTGTATTACCTACGTGACTTTACAAAAAGAACCAAAGAGTATGTTTCTCTTTGCGATAAGATTTCATTGAACCTGGGTACAATGTATGTGTGTGTGCACCCTTGTGGAGATAATGCATACTAGAATTTAAATACAAACCTAGTGGCATTTGGTACGCTTCGTACCAAGACAGTTATATATCCATACGGTTTTATTTTCTGGGTGAGATCACTTCAATATAAGTGTCGTTAAACCCGCCAACCAATTGGTATGGTGTCATGTAAATAGAACGTGGCCAATTCCTTACTAGTACAGCACACCGGTATGTTTGAGGGTAAATAGAACGTGGCCAATTCCTTACTAGTACAGCACACCGGTGCGTTTGAGGGTAAATAGAACGTGGCCAATTCTTTATTAGTACAGCACACCGATGTGTTTGAGAGTAAATAGACGTGGCCAATTCTTTACTAGTACAGCACACCGATTTGTTTGAGGGTAAATAGACGTTGCCAATTCTTTCCTAGTGTAGAGGAGTAGTGGAGGACGTCATGTCACTCAGGGGGGTGAAAAGGGATGATGTCAGAAGTTACGGGGGATATATAAGGGGGAACCCGTGATGTAGAGGGGGTTGTCGCGAAGGGCCAGGAACGGAGAGAGTTGTGGAGTTGGGATCCAGGTTAGGGGGAATCAGCGCCAGGCGAGTGTGCTACTTCACCCGGCCGACCGAGTTGGGTGATCCCTCGGTTGGTGCTGGGGGGGGGGAGATCACGTATAGCCTGGGTGGAGCTAGGGGCCTCCCGGTACCCTTTCCCCTGGGGAGAAATTAGGGTTGTCACCTGTTGGGCGTAAGCCTTTAATAAGTTACTGGCAGTAGCCCTTAATAAAACTTGGTATCAGCCACTACTAAAGAACCGTGTCCGTGTCGTCAATTGCACCTCAACAACTGGTGCCAGAAGTGGTTTCGTTCCGCGCCGCAATGCCTAGATCCGGCGCGAAACGAAAGACTACGCCTAGGGTGCACCAGGGCGACAAGGACGTCGGCGAGCTGGCGATGATCCCGGAGACCGGGGGCCCGGTGATGTTCCCCGTGGAGATGGTCCAGTCGGGGCCAGAAGAGGCGGCGGTCGGGGGAGCTGCCGCGCCGCCGTCGGACGAGTGGTGCGCCATCGCGGCCAGGCTGGAGACGCTGCAGCTCACGATGGCGCAGCTCGCCGTCGCTTTGGCAGAGGTGGGGGACCGCGTACACTCGGCGGGCGGTGATTTTTGCCAAAACCGCGGGATCGCCGACATCGCGAATCCTGCCAAAACCATAATTCCCGCCAACGCGCTGCCGGGTGTGCCGCGGCAATCGGGCGCCATTTTTTATGCGCCGCCGGATCCAGCCGCCATTGTCGCTGCGATGCAGGAACCGGCCGCCATTGTTGGCGCGACGCCGGAACCGGCTTCGCATCATACTATCGTCGGTTTCGTTCGCGATTTTGCGACTATTGCGAAGCCACTGCACGCCCTCTCGGCCAAAGGTACAAAATTTCGCTGGGGGATGGAGGAGGAAAACGCCTTTGTGGCGCTTCGCACGGCCCTGGCGGATGCGCCGCCCTTGGGGTATCCCGATTTCTCTAAACCCTTCTCGACACCGACGCCAGTGACACGGGCATTGGAGCCGTCTTGGCCCAGGTGATCGATGGGGTGGAACAGGTGGTGGCCTATTGTCTCCCACTGAGCAGCGGTACTGCGTCACCAGGAGGGAGCTGCTGGCTTTTGTTTTTTTTGTCCAGCTGTACCGGCCGTATTTGTATGGTCGCCGGTTCACCGTCCGGACTGACCATGCAGCCCTGCAGTATTCCCTGTGAATTGACCAGCCCTCGGGTCAGCTGTCCCGCTGGCTCGAGGCGCTCCAGGAGTACCCCTTCGATGTCATCCACAGGAAGGGGACTCGGCATGGGAATGCGGACGGCCTTTCCAGGCTGCCCCCGGACAGCGGGTGCGCTTGTGCCCTGGGTTCCAGCCGCTGTAAGGCCCCAGTGAACACTGCGGCCCAGTTGGTCGCATCGGCCCGAAGCGGCACCCCCTCCGGGTGTGGCATTGCATTGCCTGTTGATTTTGGCCTGGGACTCCCCCGGGAGGTATGGTCCAAGTTGCAGATGGAGGATTCCTCTCTGCTGAGGCTGCGACGCCGGGTTGGGTCAAAGGCCCGTAGCTCGGTTCCGTCGGCGGCCCCGGTGATCGTAGTACATGACGGCCTCCTCATGTGTTGGGATGCCCAGTTGGAATGCTATTGTGTGGTGGTGCCCATTGGCTTACGAGGAAAATTGACCCGGGTTATTCATGAAAAACTTATGCACTTCGGCTACCATACGACCTTGTTGACCCTTAAACGGAATTACTATTGGCCGGGTGTGGAGGATGATGTGGCTCTGATTTTGAAAGGTTGCCACGACTGTGCGCGGAGGAAGGCCCCTGTTGGTCAGGATCGGGCGCCGCTGCAGTCCATCCGGGTTTCTCGTGTCAATGAGCTCGTGGCACTCGACATTCTGGGGCCATTCCCTGCATCCCATCGGGGCCATAGGTACCTCTTGGTGGGCGTGGAGTATCTCACACGTTGGCCTATGGCGTGGCCTCTGGTGGACCAATCGGCCTCGTCCATCACTGAGGCGTTGTTCAGGGGTACGTCCTTGACAAAGGGGCGCCAGAACAGCTCTTGGCGGATCAGGGGCGGAATTTTTCTTCCCGTTTGCTCAAGAAGGTCTGTGACCTCCTTGGGACGAAGAAGGTCCACACCTCGCCCTACCACCCCCAGTCCGACGGGATGGTAGAGCGATTAAACCGCACGCTCACGTCCATGCTGTGTCATCATGTGAGCACGTCCAAATTGGACTGGGACCTGTTCATCCTGGGGGTGCTGGCCACGTACAGGTTAGCTCCTCATGCCTCGACGGGGTTCTCACCATTTTACCTCATGTATGGAAGAGAACCCGAACCCCTGATGCACATCCAACTGGACCTCGGGCCTGCCAAAAAGGGTTCGCCTGTTCCCATCCAGATGAGGATTGCGCTCGATCGGCTGCGCGAGGCGCGGTTGGCGGCGTTAGATAATTCGGCCAGCCGATAGGCGGCCTCCGAGCGTCTGCCCAAACACCAGGCTGTCGGCCGCCCGTGGGAAAAGGGCCAGTTGGCGTGGCTGCACTGCCCCCAAGTGCCGGTGGGTACGTCTCCTAAATTACATCGCCCATGGCAGGGCCCTGTCGAGGTCGTGGAGGTCCGCTGTCCGCAATGTGTCCGCATCCGGTGGGGCCGTCGTCACTGGACCGTGCACCCGTCGCAGCTCAAGCGGGTGGTGCCGCCGGGGCTCCCTGATTCATCCCCATTTTTGGAGCGGTCGGCGATTGCTGCGTCCGACGAGCCGGGCCGCAGGGGTCATGGAAATGCGAGCGATGCCCTGCCCTTGTGTATGCCCGCAGAGCCACCGACAGTGACGCCGCCAACAGCGGGCCGTCCGGGGGGTGTCCCGGCGGCGACCCTGCCTCCCTCCAGGCCACCGCCCGGT
Organism: Petromyzon marinus; assembly: GCF_048934315.1. Classification (NCBI taxonomy): domain Eukaryota; kingdom Metazoa; phylum Chordata; class Hyperoartia; order Petromyzontiformes; family Petromyzontidae; genus Petromyzon; species Petromyzon marinus. Next base: position 981,174 of record NW_027422651.1, on the reverse strand, counting down.
CCGGACACCGACGCCACAGGGAGCAGTGGGCTGCCGTTAGAGGCGCCAGCGGAGCCCCTGCCAGTGGTGCCGCCGGTGACACCTTAGCTCAGCCACGTGCCGGCGGGCTCGGCTTTGGCCGGCGCACCGTCGCCTCAGGCGGCCGACACCACACGGGGAGCAGGCCGCCGGCGGCGGGCACGCGCTCATGGGGCGTGCGCATACACTGACGGCCCGCGGAGTCGTCTACTTCGATCCCCTGCCTTGTCGCCACTTACGTTGCCGGGTGGTGACTGTCCAGACTTTTCTGATCCCGTGCTGCCCTAGTGTTGTGTTCTGCTAGCAGCCGGGGTTGTCTCTATACGCATGCGTCCTTGGGGTTTCTGGTAAGGGTGGCTTCCCGCCAAATGGACTCCTCTCGCATAATTGTTGCAGACGGTTCGGCTGGGTTTTTTTCACGGGGGGGGGGGGGGTGAAAAGGGATGACGTCAGAAGTTACGGGGGATATATAAGGGGGAACGCGTGACGTAGAGGGGGTCGTCGCGAAGGGCCAGGAACAGAGAGAGTTGGGGAGTCGGGATCCAGGGTAGGGGGAATCAGCACCAGGCGAGTGTGATACTTCACCCGGCTGACCGAGTTGGGTGATCTCTCGGTCGGTGCTGGGGGGGGAGATCACGTATAGCCTGGGTGGAGCTAGGGACATCCCAGTACCCTTTCCCCTGGGGAGATGTTAGGGTTGTTACCTGTTGGGCATAAGCCTTTAATAAGTTACCGGCAGTAGCACTTAATAAACCTTGACATCAGCTCCTACTAAAGAACCATGTCGTCAGTTGCACCTCAACACTAGTACAGCACACCGGTGTGTTTGAGGGTAAATAGAACGTGGCCAATTCTTTACTAGTACAGCACACCGGTGTGTTTGAGTGTGATTAGAACGTGGCCAATTCTTTACTAGTACAGCACACCAGTGTGTTTGAGGGTAATTAGAACGTGGCCAATTCTTTACTAGTAAAGCACACCGGTGTGTTTGAGGGTAATTAGAACGTGGCCAATTCTTTAATAGTACAGCACACCGGTGTGTTTGAGGGTAAATCCATAACATTTACTATTTGAGGACGCTGTTTCACCAGTAATTACAGCCGGCATCGTCAGGCGACAGCCAGATTTGGCTCCCCAACACACAACCGGTGTCGTGCTGCACTCGTAACGAATTGGCACGTCTTGTTCACGTGACAAACCTTCCTCATTGGCTGTCGGGTGGTGGCGGGTTTAACGACATATTTAAGTGATCTAACCCCCCCAAAAAACCCCCTCATGGATAAAATTGGTCGCAAAAGCTTCCTACTACTACCACGTGTTCAAGTGTTTATACATTTCGTATATTTTGATGGTAAAGTTTTTTTGACGTCTGTAGCAGTCGTGCAAAACCGAACATTAATAGGTTAATAACGGATATGAATACCGAGTCTGTGGTTTCTGATAGTCTCCCGTGACGGAACGTTCATATATCGCGACAATCGTCGTACCTAATAGCGAGAACTGGTATCGTACCATGCACAATGACACCATGACAACACTCGCCACAACCCAGCTGGTATAGCAGGTTATGGTTGCAGCTTGTTATGCTAAGTGCCTCTTGTAAAGCTGCCCTCTTGCCTTCCTTGAAGCAATGTCGGTTGAAAATAAATCACTGGAAGCCTTAGAGCAGGGGTGGGGAACCTTTTTTCTGCCAAGGGCCATTTGGATATTTATATAACATCATTCGCGGGCCATACAAAATCATCCACTTACAAATTTGCCCGTTATATTTGGTCAAACATTTTATTAACTCGCCCCTAATGCTATGGCTGGAACTGCTTCTCTTTGGTGAGGCGTGTGATGATGTTAGTTGGTATTGATGTTGCTGCTACTCGCAACTGCTTTTCCAGGTTTGCTCCTAGATTTATTTAATTTCGAGTCCCGACCGGGGTTGCCTTGGCAGGGCCAGACCCAAATGATTTTGCGGGCCTCATACGGCCCACGGGCCGAACGTTCCCCACCCCTGCCTTAGAGACTCAAACATAAACTCGGGTCCCACACACACACACACATACCGGAGATCAATCTTGCAATTGAATTGCTCTCAAAAATCACGCTACTTCGTCATAGTCACCACCTGCGACTGCTTTGTCCACATCCGAGCGATTAGTTGGCGCAGTAAGGAAACTCAACCTCGTGCTGTGTTCGGGAATGTGACGATACATTGCCGAGCAGATCGAGGCCTTAAGATGAAAGTTCATCCCGAACTGTAAGCAACCAATAAGCATATAGGCCTCAATTGTGGCAGCCAAACATACCGACGATAAATGTCGATTTAAAACTTTGGTGACGACGGTGGCATCGACGACTTTGTTGGGTCTCTCATTAAAGTCACGTGGATAGGTAAAGTCACGAGCAGGTGAAGTCACTCCACATGGGGGGGTGGGGGGGGAGATGCCTCATCCCTCCTCAGCGTCAACTTACAACCCTCACTACAAAGGCAGAACCCTCATCACGTCACGCGATCTGCGTAACACTGTTGTTGAGACATCAAAGTAAAAAGGTCGTCACGATAAACAAGGGATTATAACCTTGACGTGAAACAGGTCTGTGTCACCGCGGCCTCACAAATTGCACACGAATTGATGCAATTAATAAGACGCCGCGATCTGCCTTTCGCTTGAATGTTTCAGATTTACTGCAATACACCTGTCCTTGGACGGGCAAAAGGTGAGTTTAACAATATTAACACTGCAAATTGCCAATAACAATTTAATTATTATGAAACCATTAACAAATAAGTGTACACACAAATATATATCAAACCTCTAACATCAACGTGCTAGCGTCACGATTGCCCCCCCCAGCTCCCCATATAAATATCTCCCCGTCTTAAAAATCCTTAGGGAATACGTCTCACACCATGAATGTTACCAGTAACGAGATTAGGAGCACACTCTTAAAGGGAGTGCTCCGAATCTCAGCTTGTTACCTGTATAAAAGACACCTGTCCACAGAAGCAATCAATCAGATTCCAAACTCTCCACCATGGCCAAGACCAAAGCGCTCTCCAAGGATGTCAGGGACAAGATTGTAGACCTACACAAGGCTGGAATGGGCTACAAGACCATTGCCAAGCAGCTTGGTGAGAAGGTGACAACAGTTGGTGCGATTAGTCGCAAATGGAAGAAACACAACATAAATGTCAATCGCCCTCGGCCTGGGGCTCCATGTAAGATCTCACCTCGTGGAGTTGCAATGATCCATGAGAACAGTGAGGAATCAGCCCAGAACTACACGGGAGGATCTTATCAATGATCTCAAGGCAGCTGGGACCATAGTCCCCAAGAAAACACATTAAGGTCCGGGAGTGGCCTAGCCAGTCTCCAGACCTTAATCCCATAGAAAATCTATGGAGGGAGCTGAAGGTTCGAGTTGCCAAACATCAGCCTCAAAACCTTAATGACATGGAGAATATCTGCAAAAAGGAGTGGGACAAAATCCCTCCTGAGATGTGTGCAAACCTGGTGGCCAACTACAAGAAACGTCTGACCTCTGCGATTGCCAACAAGGGTTTTGTCACCAAGTACTAAGTCATGTTTGCAGAGGGGTCAAATACTTATTTCCCTTATTAAAATGCAAATCAATTTATAACATTTTTGACATGCGTTTTTCTGGATTTTGTTGTTATTCTGTCTCTCACTGTTCAAATAAACCTACCATTAAAATGATAGACTGATCATTTCTTTGTCAGTGGGCAAACGTACAAAATCAGCAGGGGATCAAATACTTTTTTTCCCTCACTGTACAGCCCAGCCTGGCACAAGCGTCGTCGTGACATCACTGCCACTTAGCGGCGAATGGTGGTTGTTGTTGTTGATATACTGCTGCCGCTCGTCAGTTTGGCGTTGCTGGTCATTGTGGTGGTGGTGCAGGTGTTGGTGGTTGTTGTTGTTGTTGGTATACTGCTGCCGCTGGTCAGTTTGGCGTTGCTGGTCATTGTGGTGGTGGTGCAGGTGTTGGTGGTTGTTGTTGTTGTTGGTATACTGCTGCCGCTCGTCAGTTTGGCGTTGCTGGTCATTGCGGTGGTGCAGGTGGTGGTGCAGGTGGTGGTGGTTGTTGTTGTGGCTGTTGGTGACGCACAGTCGCGGGTTGATGTCAGGGCTCGACCTCGAATGTCCTCGTCACCGTGAAACGGTCGCCTCCTCTTCTGCTCCAAACGTTCTGCCTCAGCAGACCCAGCTCTGCAACGTGCACACGGCACGACGGCATTTGACGTATTGACATCACTGGCGCGTCTTTGTGCACGTGTTGGTTTACACACCGATACTCATGGCACATGCCCTTGAAAGGGGCGCGATGCAAATCCTCAACAGAATCTGTTTGTTCGCGTGAGAGCGCTATGGGTGGAGCCTATATTTGTTTTTACGAGACGTTATTTTGTAACTTGTATCAGGGGGTTAGTCTCAGTGCTGAATCTGTTCAGAGCTGCAGGGGATATTAATATTTAGCTTCGATTTAACGTCGATTTGTTCGTTTTTACAAGACGAAATTTTGTAACTTGTATCAGGGGGTTAATCTCGGTGCTGAATCTGTTCAGAGCTGCAGGGGATTTAATATTTAGCTTCGATTTAATGTCAATTTGTTCGTTTTTACAAGACGTAATTTTGTAACTTGTATCAGGGGGTTCGTCTCAGTGCTGAATTTGTCGGAGCTGCAGGGAATATTAATATTTATCTTCGATTTAACGTCGATTTATGTTCGTTTTTACAAGACGTAATTTTGTAACTTGTATCAGGGGGTTAGTCTCGGTGCTGAATCTGTTCAGAGCTGCAGGGGATTTAAATATTTAGCTTCGATTTAACGTCGATTTATGTTCGAGCAATACTTTCTATGGCTCGTAGGCCTTATTTTAGTTTCCGTTTGCTATTTTTACATAATTTCTCTGCTTGGTTTTCACCGTCTTCGTTTCGGGGCCGTAGGTCACCTCGCCCGGTGTCCCGAGCGCTCGCCTGGTTGAACTTCATCAGCTTGCAACTTAAACACGCGGCGAAGCGCATGTCGAGGCGTGGTTGAATTCGGACATCTCTAATGACAACCCCGAATGATGAGAGTGCACGGTGTGGTTGATATTAATGTGGATGTGTGAAAGTTATTGATGGAACCAATGCGGTAACGTTGCACTCGGATTACACGTAAAAAAATGTATCAATGTTGGTAATGGCCAACGTTTTCGTGATAAACGCTAAATATAATTGCAATTTCGCAAGCAGAACGATACACAACCCAATACAGCATGCTGTCGCAATGTATAATTGCATTGACGATTATTGTTCACGAAGCGCCGTTGAGGACACATGTGTTAATGCACCGGTCACGTAATATCAGCTGTGATGAATGGAAACGCAACGATGGTGACAACGATGGGAATCTACCGATCGTATCAACGATTACAATTGCATCCAATGCGGGCAGCGTCATCGATTACGATGACAAGGATGACGATGATGATAGATCAAAGATCCTCACCATCCCCGGGGCAAACCGGGGCTGCACGCGGCAGCGCCGAGCCTGCCGGAGTGGCGGGCAGCGCTGCCCATGGGGGGCAGTGGGGGCACTCTTCTTCACACTGCGCCTCCTCTCCTGGGCCCCCCACATGAAGCTGCACATCCTCCCCCCCCTTTCACACGTGGACCATGGCCCCCACGTGGACACCTCGCAGTCCCCTGGGGGTTCAAACATCAGTCTCGCCAGCAGCAGCAGCAGCAGAATTATCATCCTCACCAAACCACCAAGACGACCACCACCACCGGCATCATTCCCATTAACCTCAGAAGCATCCATCAGCATCAGCGTCAGCAGTGGCATGACCACGATTATAACAACAACCAAGTTCATCATCAGCACAACAAACAATTGCGAATTTCACCAACACCAAGGCAGCAATCCTATACGGTACACTCAAAAACAATTTCGACCACGCACAGAGACCACCTCCACAGCTACTGAATGTAAATATAGCGTGCATCATTTCAGGGTTACTCATGTCCCCCTCATGCCCCCCCTCCTTGTGCCCCACCAGTGGCCCCACCAGTGCCCCCCACCCAAGTGCTCCGTTCAGTAATGAAATCATGAACAAGCAAGAGTCTCTCAACATGAAATTACAACAGCATTCCACTCCCACAGTCTATGTGCATTCTGGACCAACATTTTCCAGTAGAGTTTGCAGTTTAGGCGACAAACTTTGGACCAGTGTAAGTTCTGTTTTTAAAGACAGGCCATACACTGCTGCATGAGACTCTGGTCAAGTTAGAAACCAGCCCAGGGATTGCTTATGGAAAAAACTTTGTTCCAAGAGAATCTTAATGCTTTGAGCCGAACGTCAACCTTTTTTTTCCACACGGCGGAAACCGACCCTTGCCCCTTTACGATTTTATTTACGGACGCTGCCGGCCCACGTGTGGGGACACGGCAAGGATGACGGCAACGCAGGCAACAAGAGCAAACTCCACGAAGCAGCTGTAGCCGTGAAGACTCGAGGCGTTTGTTGCAGTTGACGACGCCACCACCGGTGGCGGTGGTGGAGCGGTTAGCACGATGCTGCGCCAGGAACCAGCGGCCAGATTACGATGCCCGTTCACGGCCAAAACCACTGACGATTATCTGAACCCGTCCAGGGCCTCTCCTAGGTCGACTCGGCCTCAAATGAGTACCTGGTGCAGTGTGGAACATTGCCCCCTGGGATGGGGCGCTGACCACCCACCGCGTTCTGGCCTTCAAAAAAGGTGCTCGCTAACAGCACTTGCCCCAAGTCTGCTAAGGCTACACGGGGGATCTTTGTCTTTATCTTTCGTAATAGCAATAGGGAGGGGTGCTGTATTGGTCCCTCACCTCAATGCCCTACCAACTTTGACCTCTAGGTCACGGCCAACTTCTCTGGGTAGTGATATCTCACAGTTCCGGGCCTCCTTTGGGTCAACTCGGCCTTAAAATTACAACCTGGCACGGGATGCGGACATCGGCGCTGGCGAGCCAAAGGTCACTGGCCGGGCATTGCACCCACCATAACGCCTCACCGGCATTCATAGATCTTGGCTGAACCGCACTTGTACCCAACGGCCTATAATGTGGCTACGTGGTGAACCATTGCCCTGGTGGTGGCGATGTTTATGCTGTTGTTAACGTGGTCAAACAGACAGGAGTCTTTGTTTTATTATCCACGATATTCCGCGAAGGGTGAACTCGGACATTTGCGGTTGTCCCCAACTCCCTTCACCCCCCGGCGTGTCTCCCGTATAGCGGTGGGCAGACCTGGCTGTGGCTGTGTGTTCAAACCTCCCCCCCCCACCACCACCCCGACTAACCATATCCCAATGGCTCGGTTTGTAACTGCAGTGGTTGGGTCCCCGTGTCGTGATCCGTACGAGTCGGCAGGCGGGTCCACATCCATTGCGTCCCCCATGTCCTCTCTCTCCCTCTCTCTCGTCATTCCGTACGGTTGCATGTACGCGAGTTGAACTTTATTTTTGTTTAAACACTTCGGCTTTCGCGACGAATATCATTCACAATAAAGGTGTGTTTGGGTTAGATCGCGTACTTAGCCAGCCATGACGATCAGCAGCGGTTGCGCGTCCCTCTGGTCACAATGACCCCGCGATGTCCATAGTCCCCACCTCCCCCCCACCCGCCCAGCGTACCTGTGGGGAGACAGCCCTGCGTGAGGCTGTTCCCCTCGTGTCCGCTGGGACAGCCGGTCACGCAGCGGCCACGGTGCTGGAAGTGCCCCCGCGAGCAGCGCTCGCACGACGATCGTCCGGAGCAGCTGTCGCAGTGCGGGACCTGGCAGCCTGCGGGGGACAGCGGGCCGAGTGCTAGCGAGCGCCCGGTAAAGGTCGGCACGGCGAGCGGGTGTGTCGGCGAGCACCCATCAAGGCCTGCACGGCAGCCCGACGAGTACGGGGCGCTCGTCTAAGTCGGCGAACAACAGCCGGCGGGCACCGAGGAGCTAGTGGGTGAAGTTCAGTTCAAGCGAGTGCAAGCGGGGGACCGCAAGGTCGTGTCGGCTGAAGGTCAGGAGCTCACAGTCTGGCGAGGGGCTTTGGGTCAGCACGGGCCACCAGAGACGAGCGGTTGGGTTAGCGTCGGCAGGGCTGCCGCATACACGAAGCTCGTGGAGATCGGTGCCGGACATTGGCGGTGCAGCGAGGGACGTGCGAGTTCAGTGAAATCCCAGGTCAATTGTGGCACACTGCATGCAATGGGGACGCGCATCTCGAGGAGGGCGTTGGGGAGGGGGCGCAGCTCACGCAAGCAGCGGGGTCCGATGACGCCGCCGCCCTTGCCGTAGTGGCCGGCGGGGCAGGCGAGGAGGCACCGGCCCAGCTGCCGCATGCCCAGGCGCTGCAGGTGCAGGAAGAGGCGCGGGGCGCACTGCAGGCAACCATTGGCGACCGAGCAGACGGAGCAGCCCGGCGGGCACGAGAGCGGCGCCTTCCCCGCCGACAGATCTGGTCACGGCAGCCGGGGCAGGGCAAAGACAAAGACCCCCCTCCCCCCACCGTGTAGCCATGACAGACTGCGGGAGGAGGGGGGGCAAGTGCTGGTAGCGAGCAGCACCTGTGAAGGCCGGTAACGGTACGCGAAGGGGTGGGTGGGCCAGCAACCACGCCCGACCACCTTTGTCTCCCCGGTGGCGATGTTGACTACACAGCGCTACACCAGGTGCTCATGTCAGGCCGAGTCGACCTCGGGGAGGACCGGGACCGGTTCAGATAATCGTCACTGGGCGTTGGCAGTGAGTGGGAATCGAACCCTGGGTCGCCAGGTTCGTAGCGCAGCGTAGCGCTGACTACTACACCACCGCGCCAGGGCACACGCGATCACACGGTGGGGGGGGGGGGCGATGGGTCACCCACACGACCATGGGAACGTTGAGGGGGGCGATGGGCAACATGTGGGGCAGCCGTAGGTCACCCGCCGCATGGCGTTGGGTCACACGGTTGGGGCGATTGGTCACCCGCAAGTGATGCAACCAGTAGGTTATAGTCCCACATGGTCACCGATGGATTAAAGATCCCCTTCCCGGCATATCGCCGCATCTACACTGACCTGCGATTCCTAAAGTCTCACTCTACAAGAGCCCCAAAATATTAAAACCTAATTATAAATATCAACGTCACTGCCCTTTGGGTGTACGAGCTTCATACATGAACAGTGAACTAAATAAACTAAATAAATTATTTGTTTACGGTGATTCCAGTCACCAGGCATTAACGTTGAACATTAAGAATTAAAAACAACTTTCTTGATTTGGCTCCAGGCCTCGTATATCAACACCGAAGCTTCTTCAGTATGCCCAAAAAAGCCTCAGGCATCAGCAGCTCTCGGAACCTGGTGGGGGGGCTGGGAGACAGACCCACGTGGATTGTCGCGGTGCAAGATGAAGAGGCATGAGAGGGGACAACAACAACAACCGCCATTCACCACTAAGTGACGGTGACGTCACCACGACGCTTGTGCCAGGCTATGTGCACCCTGAGGCCACGTGAAGTGTTGAACGCCCGCTGGCAGGAGGTCACGGGGGGGCAGACCCAGGTGCCACGGGTCGACTGACTGAGATGACTGGCTGATGCACCACCTGTGCCCCCTACTGTGCCAACCTGCTGTGCTTTAGCCACCCGGCGCTCCGCTCGTTGATCTGAGCGTCGCTCCTCCGCCCTCCGTTGTTGTTGGAGGGCGACTGTCTCCAACTGCCCAGTAGCATCCTTCACGAGCCTCCTCCACAGAGGCCGATCTGGACACCGCTGGTACCAGTCATCGGCAAGTCCACTCAGCTCCACGTCCTCCTGTACCACATCACTCCATCTCTTCTCTAGCCCGTGCCGCGCCCGCTTAGCCCCCTCGATCCGGCCAAACAAAAGCTGTTTCGGCATGCGGTGGCTGGGCATGCGGGCTACATGACCCAGCCATCGCAGCCTTGCCTGCCGGAGGAGCTCACCGATGGGACCCTGCCCAGATCTTTCAAGGATTTGTGAGCTCCTCACACAATCCAGTCTGGTTAAACCCAGGATGGATCGTAGGCAGGCCAGCCTAAATGTTTCTAACCGGCGAAGATGTTCCATTAGGGGGGTCCACGTTTCGCAAGCGTAGAGAAGGGAGGGAATGACCGTGGCCGAGAAGACCTGAAGCTTAGTGCGGAGCGACAAACCAGGTAGCTTCCACACAGCGTTACGCAACCGATGAAAATATATTGCCGCTCAACTGATTCGGAGTGAAACCTCTGCTGTTAAACCGGAGCCAGTCATAAGCACACTGCCCAGGTATGGGAAACTCTCCACTCTCTCCACAACTGCCCCATCACCGTTTGGGAGTTGTGGGGGTGGAGTGTCCGATGGTACAAAATAACCAGGCATACATACATACAACAACAACCGCCATTCGCCACTAAGTGGCGGTGACGTCACCACGACGCTTGTGCCAGGCTATGTGCACCCTGAGGCCACGTGAAGTGTCGAACGCCCGCTGGCAGGAGGTCACGGGGCAGACCCAGGTGCCACGGGTCGACTGACTGAGATGACTGGCTGATGCACCACCTGTGCCCCCTACTGTGCCAACCTGCTGTGCTTTAGCCACCCGGCGCTCCGCTCGTTGTTCTGAGCGTCGCTCCTCCGCCCTCCGTTGTTGTTGGAGGGCGACTGTCTCCAACTGCCCAGTAGCATCCTTCACGAGCCTCCTCCACAGAGGCCGATCTGGACACCGCTGGTACCAGTCATCGGCAAGTCCACTCAGCTCCACGTCCTCCTGTACCACATCACTCCATCTCTTCTCTAGCCCGTGCCGCGCCCGCTTAGCCCCCTCGATCCGGCCAAACAAAAGCTGTTTCGGCATGCGGTGGCTGGGCATGCGGGCTACATGACCCAGCCATCACAGCCTTGCCTGCCGGAGGAGCTCACCGATGGGACCCTGCCCAGATCTTTCAAGGATTTGTGAGCTCCTCACACAATCCAGTCTGGTTAAACCCAGGATGGATCGTAGGCAGGCCAGCCTAAATGTTTCTAACCGGCGAAGATGTTCCATTAGGGGGGTCCACGTTTCGCAAGCGTAGAGAAGGGAGGGAATGACCGTGGCCGAGAAAACCTGAAGCTTAGTGCGGAGCGACAAACCAGGTAGCTTCCACACAGCGTTATGCAACCGATGAAAATATATTGCCGCTCGACTGATTCGGAGTGAAACCTCTGCTGTTAAACCGGAGCCAGTCATAAGCACACTGCCCAGGTATGGGAAACTCTCCACTCTCTCCACAACTGCCCCATCACCGTTTGGGAGTTGTGGGGGTGGAGTGTCCGATGGTACAAAATAACCAGGCATACATACATACAACAACAGCCATTCGCCACTAAGTGGCGGTGACGTCACCACGACGCTTGTGCCAGGCTATGTGCACCCTGAGGCCACGTGAAGTGTCGAACGCCCGCTGGCAGGAGGTCATGGGACAGACCCAGGTGCCACGGGTCGACTGACTGAGATGACTGGCTGATGCACCACCTGTGCCCCCTACTGTGCCAACCTGCTGTGCTTTAGCCACCCGGCGCTCCGCTCGTTGTTCTGAGCGTCGCCCCTCCGTCCTCCGTTGTTGTTGGAGGGCGACTGCCTCCAACTGCCCAGTACCATCCTTCACGAGCCTCCTCCACAGAGGCCGATCTTGACACCGCTGGTACCAGTCATTGGCAAGTCCACTCAGCTCCACGTCCTCCTGTACCACATCACTCCATCTCTTCTCTAGCCCGTGCCGCGGCCGCTTAGCCCCCTCAATCCGGCCAAACAAAAGCTGTTTCGGCATGCGGTGGCTGGGCATGCGGGCTACATGACCCAGCCATCGCAGCCTTGCCTGCCGGAGGAGCTCACCGATGGAAACCCTGCCCAGATCTTTCAAGGATTTGTGAGCTCCTCACACAATCCAGTCTGGTTAAACCCAGGATGGATCGTAGGCAGGCCAGCCTAAATGTTTCTAACCGGCGAAGATGTTCCATTAGGGGGGTCCACGTTTCGCAAGCGTAGAGAAGGGAGGGAATGACCGTGGCCGAGAAGACCTGAAGCTTAGTGCGGCGCGACAGACCAGGTAGCTTCCACACAGCGTTACGCAACCGATGAAAAGATATTGCCGCTCGACTGATTCGGAGTGAGACCTCTGCTGTTAAACTGGAGCCAGTCATAAGCACACTGCCCAGGTATGGGAAACTCTCCACTCTCTCCACAACCGCCCCATCACCGATTTGGAGTTGTGGGGGTGGAGTGTCCGATGGTACAAAATACCCAGGCATACATACATACAACAACCGCCATTCGCCACTAAGTGGCGGTGACGTCACCACGACGCTTGTGCCAGGCTATGTGCACCCTGAGGCCACGTGAAGTGTCGAACGCCCGCTGGCAGGAGATCACGGGGCAGACCCAGGTGCCACGGGTCGACTGACTGAGATGACTGGCTGATGCACCACCTGTGCCCCCTACTGTGCCAACCTGCTGTGCTTTAGCCACCCGGCGCTCCGCTCGTTGTTCTGAGCGTCGCTCCTCCGTCCTCCGTTGTTGTTGGAGGGTGACTGCCTCCAACTGCCCAGTAGCATCCTTCACGAGCCTCCTCCACAGAGGCCGATCTTGACACCGCTGGTACCAGTCATCGGCAAGTCCACTCAGCTCCACGTCCTCCTGTACCACATCACTCCATCTCTTCTCTAGCCCGTGCCGCGCCCGCTTAGTCCCCTCAATCCGGCCAAACAAAAGCTGTTTCGGCATGCGGTGGCTGGGCATGCGGGCTACATGACCCAGCCATCGCAGCCTTGCCTGCCGGAGGAGCTCACCGATGGGACCCTGCCCAGATCTTTCAAGGATTTGTGAGCTCCTCACACAATCCAGTCTGGTTAAACCCAGGATGGATCGTAGGCAGGCCAGCCTAAATGTTTCTAACCGGCGAAGATGTTCCATTAGGGGGGTCCACGTTTCGCAAGCGTAGAGAAGGGAGGGAATGACCGTGGCCGAGAAGACCTGAAGCTTAGTGCGGAGCGACAGACCAGGTAGCTTCCACACAGCGTTACGCAACCGATGAAAAGATATTGCCGCTCGACTGATTCGGAGTGAGACCTCTGCTGTTAAACTGGAGCCAGTCATAAGCACACTGCCCAGGTATGGGAAACTCTCCACTCTCTCCACAACCGCCCCATCACCGATTGGGAGTTGTGGGGGTGGAGTGTCCGATGGTACAAAATACCCAGGCAGGTGCTTAGTTTTGGTGGGGCTGATGGTAAGGCCCCACCTCTTAGTGGCACGCTCCAGTCTCAGCAGCAGCGTCTCCAACTCCTCCTCTGACTGAGCAGCTATTACATACACACACACATACACTACACACCACACATACACACATGCATACACACACATACACACACACTACACACACACACATACACACACACTACACACGAACACACATACACATTACACACACTACATACACACACATACACACCACACACACACCACACATACATACACACACATACACACCACACACTACATACACACACTACACATACACTACATACACACACCACACATACACACACACACTACATACACACACCACACATACATACACACACGCGCACACTCCGCACCTCTCCGGCTCCTGTAGGAGAGGCGCGGCGCCGTGGCCTCGCGCGACCCCACAGAGCCGCGGAGCAACAGGGCGACGGCCAACACCAGCAGCAGGAGCAACCTCATCGCGAAGAGGACAGAGCTGGCGACGACGACGACGAGGAGGGAGTTTTGACAATGACGGGAGGTCTCCTCCAGGGCTTCTCCTCTTTTCGGTGCCGAGTGGCTCTCGTCACGGGATCTGAGTTCGTGTGCAACGTGTGGCATTGATTGGACATGTGGCATTGATTGGACAACATGTGGCATTGATTGGACGTGTGGCATTGATTGGACGTGTGGCATTGATTGGACGTGGCATTGATTGGACAATATGTGGCATTGATTGGACATGTGGCAGTGATTGGACATGTGGCATTGGTTGGACATGTGGCATTGATTGGACAATATGTAGCATTGATTGGACAACATGTGGCATTGATTGGACATGTGGCATTGATTGGACATGTGGCATTGATTGGACGTGTGGCATTGATTGGACAATGTGGCATTGATTGGACAACATGTGGCATTGATTGGACAATATGTGGCATTGATTGGACAATATGTGGCATTGATTGGACAATATGTGGCATTGATTGGACATCATGTGGCATTGATTGGACATCATGTGGCATTGATTGGACATGTGGCATTGATTGGTCAATATGTGGCATTGATTGGACAACATGTGGCATTGATTGGACATGTGGCATTGATTGGACAACATGTGGCATTGATTGGACAACATGTGGCATTGATTGGACAACATGTGGCATTGATTGGACAACATGTGGCATTGATTGGACAACACGTGGCATTGATTGGACAACATGTGGCATTGATTGGACAACATGTGGCATTTATTGGACAACATGTGGCATTGATTGGACATGTGGCATTGATTGGACAACATGTGGCATTGATTGGACATGTGGCATTGATTGGACATGTGGCATTGATTGGACAATATGTGGCATTGATTGGACAACATGTGGCATTGATTGGACAACACGTGGCATTGATTGGACAATATGTGGCATTGATTGGACAATATGTGGCATTGATTGGACATCATGTGGCATTGATTGGACATCATGTGGCATTGATTGGACATGTGGCATTGATTGGTCAATATGTGGCATTGATTGGACAACATGTGGCATTGATTGGACATGTGGCATTGATTGGACAACATGTGTCATTGATTGGACAACATGTGGCATTGATTGGACATCATGTGGCATTGATTGGACATCACGTGGCATTGATTGGACAATATGTGGCATTGATTGGACAACACGTGGCATTGATTGGACATCATGTGGCATTGATTGGACATCATGTGGCATTGATTGGACAATATGTGGCATTGATTGGACAACATGTGGCATTGATTGGACAACATGTGGCATTGATTGGACAACATGTGGCATTGATTGGACAACATGTGGCATTGATTGGACAACATGTGGCATTGATTGGACAACATGTGGCATTGATTGGACAACACGTGGCATTGATTGGACAACATGTGGCATTGATTGGACATGTGGCATTTATTGGACAACATGTGGCGTTGATTGGACATGTGGCATTGATTGGACAACATGTGGCATTGATTGGACATGTGGCATTGATTGGACATGTGGCATTGATTGGACAATATGTGGCATTGATTGGACAACATGTGGCATTGATTTGACATGTGGCATTGATTGGACAATATGTAGCATTGATTGGACAACATGTGGCATTGATTGGACATGTGGCATTGATTGGACAACACGTGGCATTGATTGGACAACACGTGGCATTGATTGGACAACATGTGGCATTAATTGGACATGTGGCATGATTGGACAACATGTGGCATTGATTGGACAACACGTGGCATTGATTGGACAACACGTGGCATTGATTGGACAATATGTGGCATTGATTGGACAATATGTGGCATTGATTGGACATGTGGCATTGATTGGACATCATGTGGCATTGATTGGACATCATGTGGCATTGATTGGTCAATATGTGGCATTGATTGGACATGTGGCATTGATTGGACATGTGGCATTGATTGGACATGTGGCATTGATTGGACAATATGTGGCATTGATTGGACAACACGTGGCATTGATTGGACAACGTGTGGCATTGATTGGACAACATGTGGCATTGATTGGACAATATGTAGCATTGATTGGACAACATGTGGCATTGATTGGACAATATGTGGCATTGATTGGACAATATGTGGCATTGATTGGACAATGTGTGGCATTGATTGGACAACATGTGGCATTGATTGGACAACATGTGGCATTGATTGGACAACATGTGGCATTGATTGGACAACATGTGGCATTGATTGGACAACATGTGGCATTGATTGGACAACATGTGGCATTGATTGGACAACATGTGGCATTGATTGGACAACATGTGGCATTGATTGGACAACATGTGGCATTGATTGGACAACACGTGGCATTGATTGGACAACATGTGGCATTGATTGGACATGTGGCATTGACTGGACAACATGTGGCATTGATTGGACGTGTGGCATTGATTGGACAATGTGGCATTGATTGGACATGTGGCATTGATTGGACGTGTGGCATTGATTGGACAATGTGGCATTGATTGGACATGTGGCATTGATTGGACAATATGTAGCATTGATTGGACAACATGTGGCATTGATTGGACAACACGTGGCATTGATTGGACAACACGTGGCATTGATTGGACAACATGTGGCATTGATTGGACAACATGTGGCATTGATTGGACATGTGGCATTGATTGGACAACACGTGGGATTGATTGGACGTGTGGCATTGATTGGACAACACGTGGCATTGATTGGACATGTGGCATTGATTGGACAACACGTGGCATTGATTGGACAACACGTGGCATTGATTGGACAATATGTGGCATTGATTGGACAACATGTGGCATTGATTGGACAACGTGTGGCATTGATTGGACAACATGCTGCAGTATCTCCTGATGCAGCTGCAGCAGGAGATACTGCAGCAGCCACTGGGGCATGCCCTGGAGCATGCGGAGCAGCAGCAGCAGCAGCTGCTGCAGCTGCTGCTCCTGCTTCAGCAGCTCCTCGGCCAGCGTCCAAACGACGTCAATCAGCCCACACTGACACTGACGCTGGCGCTGGTGGTGGTGTCAAGAAGGCGCTGTTCGTCTCTCTTGGAGAGCTGCTTGGCATGCAGCACGATTACAACCAGATGCTGAGAGAGCTCTTGAGTCGGAAGTGATGGGGGGAGGGGGATCAATAAGCAAATTGCTTTGCTGTGTATTTGGAGTCTGGATGCTCTCCCCATGGTCGTCTGGATTTGTCTCTGGGTCCTTCGGTTTCTCCCCTCCACATTTGGAACCAACAACAACGTGCGTCTAGAGTCTATGTGGAACCAACAACAACGTGCGTCTAGAGTCTATGTGGAACCAACAACAACGTGCGTCTAGAGTCTATGTGGAACCAACAACAACGTGCGTCTAGAGTCTATGTGGAACCAACAACAACGTGCGTCTAGAGTCTATGTGGAACCAACAACAACGTGCGTCTAGAGTCTATGTGGAACCAACAACAACGTGCGTCTAGAGTCTATGTGGAACCAACAACAACGTGTGTCTAGAGTCTATGTGGAACCAACAACAACGTGCGTCTAGAGCAGTGGTTCTTAACCTGGGTTCGATCGAACCCCAGGGGTTCGGTGAGTCGATCTCAGGGGTTCGGCAGAGCCCCCGCCACGGAGGTCCGGACACACTTGAATTATTGTGTAAATTTGTGATGACACACACGGCCCGCTTGGCCATCACTGGCTGCAGATGATCATGCTACACTGCTTGGCCAATCAGCGCTGCGGGGAATTTAGTGCGTACTCAGTAGTCAACGTGTGACTGTTGTTGTCGTACGTCGTGTGATTTCTTTAATATTTTATCCATACTATGTCGGGCAAAAGAAGAAAGTGGTCGGACGAATATGTACAACATGGATTCTCATGTATCACGGAACGTGATGGGAGTGAGCGTCCTATCTGCATGATTTGCAACGCCAAGTTGAGCAACTCTAGTCTTGCACCGGCAAAACTAAAGGAACACTTCTTGAAGCTGCATGGAGACGGGGAATACAAGAACACAACACTTGCTGAATTCAGGGTGAAGAGAGCCAGATTCGATGAAAGGGCCACTCTGCCTGCTCTTGGATTTGTACCTGTTAACAAACCAATCCTGACAGCATCGTACGAAGTTGCTTACCTGATCGCAAAGCAGGGCAAGCCACACACCATTGGTGAAACACTTGTGAAACCAGCTGCATTAAAGATGGCAAATCTGATACTCGGAACAGCGGCCGAAGGTAAATTATCCCAAATTCCCCTTTCAAATGACACCATCAGTGACAGAATAGAAGACATGAGTAAAGACATCTTGGCTCAAGTAGTCGCGGATCTGATTTCAAGCCCGGCAAAATTCAGCCTTCAACTCGACGAAACCACAGACGTTTCTGATCTAAGCCAGCTTGCTGTTTTTGTACGCTATGTGAAAGACGACATGATAAAAGAAGAGTTTTTATTTTGTAAGCCTCTTACAACAACAACGAAGGCAGCCGATGTGAAGAAGCTTGTGGATGACTTCTTCAGAGACAACAATCTTTCATGGGATATGGTTTCTGCAGTTTGTACGGACGGAGCTCCAGTCATGCTGGGAAGAAAGTCTGGTTTTGGTGCGCTAGTAAAGGCCGATGCACCACACATCATTGTGACGCATTGTATTCTGCACAGGCATGCGTTGGCAACAAAAACCTTACCTCCAAAAATGGCAGAAGTATTAAAAACTGTGGTGGAATGTGTGAACTATGTGCGAAAAAGTGCTCTGAGGCACCGCATCTTCAGTGAGCTGTGTAAAGAAATGGGCTCTGAATTTGAGGTACTTCTGCTCCATTC
This sequence comes from Petromyzon marinus, assembly GCF_048934315.1. Lineage (NCBI taxonomy): Eukaryota > Metazoa > Chordata > Hyperoartia > Petromyzontiformes > Petromyzontidae > Petromyzon > Petromyzon marinus. Next base: position 962,521 of record NW_027422651.1, on the reverse strand, counting down.
TAATATTCGGTGGTTATCCCGGGGACAGGTGCTGAATCGTGTTTTTGCCATGCGTGTGGAATTAGCCCTGTTTTTGCAAGAGCACCAACACTGCCATGCAGATTGCTTCAAAAATCCTGAGTTCATTCTCATTTTAGCGTACATGGCTGATATATTCGCAGCTCTCAATCATCTCAATCAGCAGATGCAGGGTGGTGGAGTCAATATCATGGAAGCGGAAGAACACCTGAAGGCTTTTCAAAAAAAGCTACCGTTATGGAAACGACGAACAGAGAACAATAACTTCGCAAACTTCCCGCTTCTGGACGACTGTGCAAGTAAGATCGAAGATGTCTGGAATCGGAGATATTTCTGTATCCACGGAACTGAAGCAAACAATTGCCACGCACTTAGATGAGCTTGCAAAGTCTCTCGACGGATATTTCCCTACAAGAGAGTCATATCCAGCATGGGTGAGACAGCCGTTCACGTTTGCTGTTGAAACAGCAGATGTCAATGATGAATTCCTCGACGAAATCATTGAAATTCAGCAGAGCCAGGTTCAACAGCAACTCTTCAGAACAACAACGCTCTCAACGTTTTGGTGTCGACAAATGAACAAGTATCCAGTTATTGCTAAGAAAGCCCTGGATTTTTTTATACCATTTGTTACAACATATCTTTGTGAGCAATCCTTTTCGAGGATGCTGGACATAAAAACGAAGAAAAGGAACAGACTTTGCTGTGAAAATGACATGAGAGTGGCACTTGCCAAGGTGAAGCCACGCATATCTGAACTGATCTCTCAAAGGCAACAGCAGAAGTCACATTGATTTCCAGGTATGTAATTTGTTGTGAGTTTATGCATTGTGTTGGTTTTATTCTTTGAACAAGGTAATGTTCATGCACGGCTCATTTTGTGTACCAGTAAAAAAACATATCTATGTCTTGAATTTGAAAAAAAATCACATTTTATTTTTCACTAAAGAGGGGTTCGGTGAATGCGCATATGAAACTGGTGGGGTTCGGTACCTCCAACAAGGTTAAGAACCACTGGTCTAGAGTCTATGTGGAACCAACAACAACGTGCGTCTAGAGTCTATGTGGAACCAACAACAACGTGCGTCTAGAGTCTATGTGGAACCAACAACAACGTGCGTCTAGAGTCTATGTGGAACCAACAACAACGTGCGTCTAGACTCTAGAGTCTATGTGGAACCAACAACAACGTGCGTCTAGAGTCTATGTGGAACCAACAGGGGCAGCTGCCACTAGGGGGCGCCCTTCGATTGTTTGAGATGAGATTCGATATGAAACACCGAGTTGCTGAGGCAATTAGGCAAGCGACTTATGAGTGCAAATATGTTGTTTATAACGTAGTGAATGCTTGGGAGCTTAATTGTCTCTCGCTCCTGCTCACAGATTTACCCAGCCCACAGATCATACATATGAAAAGCTAATGGTCAGTGAGGTCAGCAGCACTGTAGGTTCTGGTGTCAAGGACATGGGCCTGCATTCGCTGGTCCACTGGCTATATAGTCCAGCGGATGTTCTTGCTTGGACCCGGCGTGAATCCATGATGTTGTCTGGATGCATAGATGCCAGAACAGCGTGTTGGCAATGACAAGCCCACAGGCTGCACAGAAGTCTAACAGCCTCCTACCGTTGTTATTGAGTTGATCTGGCCCATGCCTTCCAATCGCTCCAGACCAGGTTCCAGCATCATCACCAACTCGGGCATTGAAGTCACCCAACATGATCACTCTATCCCGAGGGGCCACTTTTAGCTAACACCTGTGACAGGGGGTCATAGAAGGCATCTGAATCCTCGGACATGCCTGCATCCAGGCCAGGTACACTTTGAGGCCACGTGAAGTGTCAAAGGCTCGCTGGAAGGAGGAAGTCGCGTGACAGACTCAGCAGTTGTGATGGGTTAACTGACGGATGGCTATCGATTAGAAATCACATATCCCCGAGTCTCACCTGTGAGTGGCACCGCCTCACGCTGTTGTGGATCCCCACGTGGCTCGGAGCCTCAAAAGCTCTGTGACTCCTGGGTGGTGATGCAAAGACAAAGATCCCCCGTGTAGCCTTAACAGACTGTTGGGGCAAGTGCTGTTAGCAAGTAGCAGCACCACTTATGAAGGCCGGAACGGTACACGAGGGGATGGGTGGCCAGCACCGTGCACGACCGCCTTTGTCTCCCAAAGTGGCGATGTTTCCACACCACACCGGGTACTCATTTGAGGCTGAGTCGACCTAGGGGAGGCCCAGAACCGGTTCAAATAATCGTCACTGGGTGTTGGCTGTGAGCGCGAATCAAACTCGGGTCGTTATGTTCGTAGAGCAGCGTACTAACCGCTAGACTACCACCACACACGTTACACACACACGCACAGTACACACACACACGGTGCACACACACACGGTACACACACACACGCACGGTACACACGCACAGTACACACACACGGTGCACACACACGCACAGTACACACGCACGGTACACACACACGGTACACACACGCACAATACACACACACACACACGCACAGTACACACACACGCACAGTATACACACACACAAACGGTACACACACACACGCAGAGTATACACACACGCACGACACGCCCACACTCCTTCAGTCACGTGACTAAGGTTAACACGCCGCACCGTCTCCCGAGGTGACCTCTTGGCTCTCTCCTCTTTCCTCGACATGTAGATTCATTTCTTAGTTTTACCTATAAACGTTATTATTTGTCTGTCTGTCTCTGTATCTGTGGACGCAACTTGCGAGGAATTGTACTCACAAACTGTGGGGTTTACGATTCAAATAAAGTGCCCAGATACCACGCGATAAGCCCCGTGGTGAGCCAGTGCTATTCCTATTTCCAATCCGTAAACTTGAAAGTAGTTAAATTAACAATTTATTACTAATCTCCATATATATCAAAGGCAAAGTTGTGATTGTGTGTCTGTTCAAAATGTTTAGCGTACTTCCCGACACGCACCAAACTTGAAATTTGCCATGTGGGTAATTTCCAGACTGTACACCATGCAAACATTATAAAAATACACTTTTGTATATATTTTTTGGGGGGGGCGCGTAATAATGTATAAGCATGAAAACACCACGATACATAGGACTTACTTTGATAAGAATCTTGGAATTGATTGTGTACATGTTGAAATTGGTAAATTTGCATTTTGAGCACACTGCTGTTGTAATAGATTCTGAGAATATAAGTGTCATTCTGAGCATCATAATGACCACATTGGAATTGTCATCATGAATGGCGGTTCAATGATTTTTATAATAGGAATGCGGTTTTGAGCATGACTATTGATTGATATTTCGGACTCATTTATGACAATAGATTGATGATTAAAGTGCGATTTTGTTTTGCTCATCAATCAGGATACTGTTAATGATGCGCATGCCCATAAATTGTTGAAATGACTAGAAATGCAAGTTGTGTATACTCTCCAACCCCATTCCTCTACCTACCCATTCCCTTGACGGGCTCCGTGCCCACTTAAACCCATGACGATGGCGGTGATGATTCCACCTCTCGCTGTAACAATCAAAGCACCTCCAACTTCTGAATGCAAAGGTGCTGGTTGGTGCAACGCCAAAACACATCGTCAACGCCGCTCCCAAGCCCGCCCTACGTTAGTTCAATCGTTAGAATCAACAAAATAAAAAGTTCCACAGAGGAAACTAAAATGACATTACGCAATCCCCAAAGTCGCACGAGGTAGGCTACACGACTCAGAGAACAACGTCAGACTTCAACACTTGCATCGCCATCATCATCATCATTCTTCCTCTCCACAAGTCATCGCACGTCAATATTCAATAAGCTGCACACACGTGCAAGTAACCTCTCGACCCGCCACCTGCATAGTTAACGCGATCAGACCCGGGGGTCAAATTAAAATTGTGTCGTCTTTGGTGACGTATTGCAATCGGTGTAATTTTAATGATGTACGTACAGCAACTGGTGTACGTACATCAAATTATATCGTTGACAACGGGGTCCGCTTTTGTGATATCTGCGTGCGGTCTTTTAATAATATATAGATACGTAGTCAGTTCATTAGTATGGGGTTCCTCTATAAGGAATTGTAATTGTAAAATGTATTACTTAATAATACGATTCCAGGCCGCACTTAGCTTGAAGCAGTCAGAGCAGTTAAAATGACTGTACATGTGTAGGTATGAAATAAGATACATTTAATTTAAATACATTTTATTTATTAAAGCATTTAATTTAACGTAGGTATAAAATAAATGTAATTTAAATAAATTTACTAAAAAAAATTTAACATAGGTATAAAATAAATGTAAATAAATGTATTTCGATTTAAAGCTTTCGTGACTGCAATGATTCATCTTCTTTGGTTCTTTCGGTAAAGTCACGTAGAATGAGAATAAAATAATAAATTGATAAAATAAAATAACACAATAATATTCTCACGACGTTTCGGCCACAACACAAGCGGCCTTCATCAGGTGAAGGGAGCGAGACTGTCTGGTAGGACAGCGCTGGAGTGAGAGAGCCACGTTCAGATCACGGCTTTTAAGCTGTGTGAGAGGAACAAAGAGCCTTGACGAAGGAATTAGCATAAAATTTAGCATTGAAAAGGCTGAATGATTAGCTTGTGACTGGTCACAGAAATAGCTCTGTTAAAAGTTAAAGCATACACATCCGCAGAGGCACCCATTGTTAAAAGGAATTAGCATAGAATTTAGCATTGAAATAGCTAAATTAAGGCATTCGCTTGTAACTGCTACAGAAATAGTTACGTTGAAGTCAGAGCATACACATTCACCGAGGCACTTAGTACAAATCAAAACAGGAGAATTTAGCATTGAAATAACTAGGCGAATTTAGCATTGAAATAACTGGTTGATTTGCTAGTGACTGGTCACAGAAATGACTACACATCTGAGCTATTCACAGTACTATATAGTGAACCAATAAAAACTAAAATATAAATTACCTTCATGTTATCAATAAACTCTATATTCTCCAATCAGCTAAGCTACCAACCATAAGTCGTTATATATCACAATGCTATATGGCGAAAAAATGGGTGGATTCTTACCCTCAAATTTCCGTACCACGGATAGCTACGGGCCCCGTTCAGACGGACGAGTTCGTCCATGGTCGGAACAGAGGAGGGGGAGAGAGACAGCTGCGAAGCCCTAGTATACTCCATGTTGTAAACCATACCATTAACCGTGGTGTGAGAGGTATTAAGAGGCAATGCTGGCGAAAGAGCTGCGGTCTGAAGGTCATCGTAAAATTACAATTAATTAAGAACAGAAATGATTTAACACATCTTTCCAGTGGTTACTAAGCCTGAATTCATCTTCTCGGTTGAAATTGTCTCTGTGCTTGTATATGTGAATGGCCTCATGAACGAATCTCTCATGGTAGCCAGTTGGTTTGCAAAGAACCTCCGTCTTGGAGAAGTCAATGTCATGTGAGCCCACTGAATTGTAACAGTGATCTGCCACGGCAGAGGAGTTCGTCTTACCGTGTTTCAAGTCTGCTTTATGTTCGCGGATGCGGTCCGAGATATGTCTTTTGGTTTCTCCAATGTAGCTACTACCACAGAGGCACTTTAGTTTGTAAACGCCCGGGTACTGTATGTCTGGAAGAGCATCTTTTACAGATGGAACTAAATCACGGATTTTGTGTACTGTGTTGAATCGGACCTGGATCTTGTGTTTATTCAGGATTTTGGAGATCTTTTTAGTGACCCCTGCAATGTAGGGTAAGGTGATGGTTTTGAGTGGCTCCACAAGAGGATCCTTCTTCATGACTGGAGTGATGGCTTTGCGGATTGTGTAGTCGGAGTAGCCATTAGCCCTGAGAGCCTGGTGTACGTGCTTGAGTTCACTGGTAATGTGTTCCTGGTCGGAAAGGCATTGGGCTCTATGGTATAGAGTCTTGATGAGGCAGTTCTTCTGGGATGGATGGTGGTGGGAATCCGGTTTCAAGTAAGCATCTGTATGGGTAGCTTTCCTGTAGACAGAGTGGCTCATTGAACCATCATGTCTCCTTTTAATTAAGACATCCAGAAAGGGTAGTTTGCCATCTTTTTCGACCTCCATGGTAAATCTGATGGCTGGGTGTATGGAATTGATGTGGTCGCGGAATTGGTCTAGAGCAGGCTGGCCATGTGGCCAGATGACAAAGGTGTCATCAACGTACCTCTTCCATAAGGTCGGGCGTAGAGTGGCAGTCTGGATGGCGTCAGTTTCAAATTTTTCCATGAATACGTTGGCTACAACCGGAGATAGGGGGGAGCCCATTGGGGTGCCCTCAGTTTGTTTGTAGAAAGTTCCATTCCAGGTGAAGTATGTGTTGGTTAAGCAATGTCTCACCAGGGGGGGTACATCAGTATGCAGTCCTTGATGAACCAGGTCTTCAATGATAGTGATGGTGTCAGGTACCGGGACTTTGGTGAACAAGGACACCACATCAAAACTGACAAGCAGGTCGTTTGGGGACAGGAAAATGTCTTTGATTGTCGATACCAGGTGAGTAGAATTTAGTACCGCAGAGGTGGTTTTTCCAGTGAAAGGTCGCAGTATATCAGCCAGAAAACGTGCCAGTTTGTAGGTGGGGGAGCTGATAGTAGAGACGATGGGACGAAGGGGTGTATCTTCTTTGTGTATCTTTGGAAGGCCATATAATCTTGGTGGTCTGGCAGCAGAGGGTTTCAACAAGAACTGTTTGTTCTCATCAATTAATGCTGTTGAATCAGAGATAATTTTGTTCGTTTTGGTGACCAGGCTGTTGGTGGGATCTCTTTTTATTTTTGTATAGCTGCCATCGTTGAGTAGTTCTTGAATTTTGTTGTTATATTCTGTTTTGTCCATGATGACAGTGGCATTGCCTTTGTCGGCTGAGAGAACGACAATATCATCCCTCTTTTTTAATTGAGATAATTCAAAACGTTCGTCTTTGCTGATGTTGCTAGGTGGCAACTTAGCGTTTTTGAGGGTTGCAGCGATTTCAGATCTTGCTACGTCTGCAGAGATGTGACTCAAGCCCTTGAGTGCAACGTCGACATGGGCAATGATATCATTAACTGGTAAGTGTCTCGGTGTGACAGCAAAGTTTAGACCTTTAGCTAAAACGGATTTCAGACCATCAGAAATGGAACTGTTACTGCGATTAATTACGACTTTGTTGACGTCTATCTTTTCGGTGTGTGGATCCGATTTTTTGCTGGAGAGGTGATTGAATTTGGAAATCAAATTGTCCCTACATTTGTGGCAGCCGAAGAGGTAGTCATATTGTCTACATGTTCCCAATCCGATGTAGACATTGTTGCTGTCAATTTTAAGTGTGATTTGTAGAGTGTCTTGTCTAACTGATCGAGTTCGGTGCGTGTAAGTCTGATTTTTTCCAAGATAAGAGCGAAGCTAGTTCTAGCTAGAATTCGTTTTGCATTGAGAGAAGTTGCAACAGCAGAGGTTAGTGTAAATGCGGTTGGTATTACCTTAGAGTCGCGGCATCTCTTCAGAAAGGTGAGAGACTCGATTAGTTGAGCCTTCTTATCCCGAAGTCTGTTGAATGATCTTAAGGATGTGTGGAATCCCTCCCCGTAGAGGCGGTTAAATTTCGATTTAAAGCTTTCGTGACTGCAATGATTCATCTTCTTTGGTTCTTTCGGTAAAGTCACGTAGAATGAGAATAAAATAATAAATTGATAAAATAAAATAACACAATAATATTCTCACGACGTTTCGGCCACAACACAAGCGGCCTTCATCAGGTGAAGGGAGCGAGACTGTCTGGTAGGACAGCGCTGGAGTGAGAGAGCCACGTTCAGATCACGGCTTTTAAGCTGTGTGAGAGGAACAAAGAGCCTTGACGAAGGAATTAGCATAAAATTTAGCATTGAAAAGGCTGAATGATTAGCTTGTGACTGGTCACAGAAATAGCTCTGTTAAAAGTTAAAGCATACACATCCGCAGAGGCACCCATTGTTAAAAGGAATTAGCATAGAATTTAGCATTGAAATAGCTAAATTAAGGCATTCGCTTGTAACTGCTACAGAAATAGTTACGTTGAAGTCAGAGCATACACATTCACCGAGGCACTTAGTACAAATCAAAACAGGAGAATTTAGCATTGAAATAACTAGGCGAATTTAGCATTGAAATAACTGGTTGATTTGCTAGTGACTGGTCACAGAAATGACTACACATCTGAGCTATTCACAGTACTATATAGTGAACCAATAAAAACTAAAATATAAATTACCTTCATGTTATCAATAAACTCTATATTCTCCAATCAGCTAAGCTACCAACCATAAGTCGTTATGATATTGTCGTTCTCTCAGCCGACAAAGGCAATGCCACTGTCATCATGGACAAAACAGAATATAACAACAAAATTCAAGAACTACTCAACGATGGCAGCTATACAAAAATAAAAAGAGATCCCACCAACAGCCTGGTCACCAAAACGAACAAAATTATCTCTGATTCAACAGCATTAATTGATGAGAACAAACAGTTCTTGTTGAAACCCTCTGCTGCCAGACCACCAAGATTATATGGCCTTCCAAAGATACACAAAGAAGATACACCCCTTCGTCCCATCGTCTCTACTATCAGCTCCCCCACCTACAAACTGGCACGTTTTCTGGCTGATATACTGCGACCTTTCACTGGAAAAACCACCTCTGCGGTACTAAATTCTACTCACCTGGTATCGACAATCAAAGACATTTTCCTGTCCCCAAACGACCTGCTTGTCAGTTTTGATGTGGTGTCCTTGTTCACCAAAGTCCCGGTACCTGACACCATCGCTATCATTGAAGACCTGGTTCATCAAGGACTGCATACTGATGTACCCCCCCTGGTGAGACATTGCTTAACCAACACATACTTCACCTGGAATGGAACTTTCTACAAACAAACTGAGGGCACCCCAATGGGCTCCCCCCTATCTCCGGTTGTAGCCAACGTATTCATGGAAAAATTTGAAACTGACGCCATCCAGACTGCCACTCTACGCCCGACCTTATGGAAGAGGTACGTTGATGACACCTTTGTCATCTGGCCACATGGCCAGCCTGCTCTAGACCAATTCCGCGACCACATCAATTCCATACACCCAGCCATCAGATTTACCATGGAGGTCGAAAAAGATGGCAAACTACCCTTTCTGGATGTCTTAATTAAAAGGAGACATGATGGTTCAATGAGCCACTCTGTCTACAGGAAAGCTACCCATACAGATGCTTACTTGAAACCGGATTCCCACCACCATCCATCCCAGAAGAACTGCCTCATCAAGACTCTATACCATAGAGCCCAATGCATTTCCGACCAGGAACACATTACCAGTGAACTCAAGCACGTACACCAGGCTCTCAGGGCTAATGGCTACTCCGACTACACAATCCGCAAAGCCATCACTCCAGTCATGAAAAAGGATCCTCTTGTGGAGCCACTCAAAACCATCACCTTACCCTACATTGCAGGGGTCACTAAAAAGATCTCCAAAATCCTGAATAAACACAAGATCCAGGTCCGATTCAACACAGTACACAAAATCCGTGATTTAGTTCCATCTGTAAAAGATGCTCTTCCAGACATACAGTACCCGGGCGTTTACAAACTAAAGTGCCTCTGTGGTAGTAGCTACATTGGAGAAACCAAAAGACATATCTCGGACCGCATCCGCGAACATAAAGCAGACTTGAAACACGGTAAGACGAACTCCTCTGCCGTGGCAGATCACTGTTACAATTCAGTGGGCTCACATGACATTGACTTCTCCAAGACGGAGGTTCTTTGCAAACCAACTGGCTACCATGAGAGATTCGTTCATGAGGCCATTCACATATACAAGCACAGAGACAATTTCAACCGAGAAGATGGATTCAGGCTTAGTAACCACTGGAAAGATGTGTTAAATCATTTCTGTTCTTAATTAATTGTAATTTTACGATGACCTTCAGACCGCAGCTCTTTCGCCAGCATTGCCTCTTAATACCTCTCACACCACGGTTAATGGTATGGTTTACAACATGGAGTATACTAGGGCTTCGCAGCTGTCTCTCTCCCCCTCCTCTGTTCCGACCATGGACGAACTCGTCCGTCTGAACGGGGCCCGTAGCTATCCGTGGTACGGAAATTTGAGGGTAAGAATCCACCCATTTTTTCGCCATATAGCATTGTGATATATAACGACTTATGGTTGGTAGCTTAGCTGATTGGAGAATATAGAGTTTATTGATAACATGAAGGTAATTTATATTTTAGTTTTTATTGGTTCACTATATAGTACTGTGAATAGCTCAGATGTGTAGTCATTTCTGTGACCAGTCACTAGCAAATCAACCAGTTATTTCAATGCTAAATTCGCCTAGTTATTTCAATGCTAAATTCTCCTGTTTTGATTTGTACTAAGTGCCTCGGTGAATGTGTATGCTCTGACTTCAACGTAACTATTTCTGTAGCAGTTACAGGCGAATGCCTTAATTTAGCTATTTCAATGCTAAATTCTATGCTAATTCCTTTTAACAATGGGTGCCTCTGCGGATGTGTATGCTTTAACTTTTAACATAGCTATTTCTGTGACCAGTCACAAGCTAATCATTCAGCCTTTTCAATGCTAAATTTTATGCTAATTCCTTCATCAAGGCTCTTTGTTCCTCTCACACAGCTTAAAAGCCGTGATCTGAACGTGGCTCTCTCACTCCAGCGCTGTCCTACCAGACAGTCTCGCTCCCTTCACCTGATGAAGGCCGCTTGTGTTGTGGCCGAAACGTCGTGAGAATATTATTGTGTTATTTTATTTTATCAATTTATTATTTTATTCTCATTCTACGTGACTTTACCGAAAGAACCAAAGAAGATAAATAAATGTAATTTATAAAAAATTTAATTTAACGTAGTTATAAAATAAATGTAATGTAAATAAATGTAATTGATTAAAAATTTAATTTAACGTAGGTATTAAATGTAAATAAATGTAATTTATTAAAAATTGAAATTAAACGTAGGTATAAAATAAATTTAAATAAATGTAATTTATAAAAAAATTCAATTAATTTAACGTATGAAATAAAATTTAATTTATTACACATTTAAATTAAATTAAACGTAGGTATAAAATACATTTTAATTAATTTAATTTAAATTACATTTAACGTAGGTAAAAAAATGTAATTAAATAAAATAATAAATAACTTTTATTTTCTACCTCCGTGACTTTACCGAAAGACACAAAGAGTGTGGACCCACGTGACATCAAGGCTGTCCTAGTCTAGGCAAGGCCTCAGGGTGTACCGGGCCTTTCACAACAACAGCAGCAGCAACAACGGTTCTCTTGAGGAAATGCTTTAAAAAATAAAGTCAACGTAGCTTACCTTGACACTCGCGAACTTTAATAATTAAAATAATTAAAACAAAACTAAACACTCACACGCACTTGGGCGCGCGGCGTTCAGCGTGCAGGGCATTAAAAACTACAGGGGCATCTCACTCCTCAGTGTGCGGGAAAGGTCCTGGGGAATCTCCATATGGTACAGATATAATGGAAGGCTGATCGACGCCCGGGTGCGGTCAAGGGATGGCTCCCTATTGCTCAACCACGTTATGTATGCTGATGATTTGGTAATAGCTGCTCATTCAGAGGAGGAGTTAGAGACGTTGTTGCTGAGACTGGAGCGTGCCACTAAGAGGTGGGGCCTTACCATCAGCCCCACCAAAACTAAGCACCTGCCTGGGTATTTTGTACCATCGGACACTCTGCCCCCACAACTCCCAATCGGTGATGGGGCCGTTGTGGAGAGAGTGGAGAGTTTCCCATACCTGGGCAGTGTGCTTATGACTGGCTCCAGTTTTACAGCAGAGGTCTCACTCCGAATCGGTCGAGCGGCAATATCTTTCATCGGTTGCGTAACGCTGTGTGGAAGCTACTTGGTCTGTCGCTCCACACTAAGCTTCAGGTCTTCTCGGCCACGGTCATTCCCTCCCTTCTCTACGCTTGCGAAACGTGGACCCCCCTAATGAAACATCTTCGCCGGTTAGGAACATTTAGGCTGGCCTGCCTACGATCCATCCTGGGTTTAACCAGACTGGATTGTGTGAGGAGCTCAAAAATCCTTGAAAGATCTGGGCAAGGTCCCATCGGTGAGCTCCTCCGGCGGGGAAGGCTGCGATGGCTGGGTCATGTAGCCCGCATGCCCAGCCACCGCATGCCGAAACAGCTTTTGTTCGGCCGGATTGAGGGGGCTAAGCGGGCGCGGCACGGGCTAGAGAAGAGATGGAGTGATGTGGTACAGGAGGACGTGGAGCTGAGTGGACTTGCCGATGACTGGTACCAGCAGTGTCAAGATCGGCCTCTGTGGAGGAGGCTCGTGAAGGACGCTACTGGGCAGTTGGAGGCAGTCGCCCTCCAACAACAACGGAGGGCGGAGGAGCGACGCTCAGAACAACGAGCGGAGCGCCGGGTGGCTAAAGCACAGCAGGTTGCCGCAGTCAGTCGACCCGTGGCACCTGGGTCTGCCCCGTGACCTCCTGCCAGCGGGCGTTCGACACTTCACGTGGCCTCAGGGTGCACATAGCCTGGCACAAGCGTCGTGGTGACGTCACCGCCACTTAGTGGCAAATGGCGGTTGTTGTTGTTGTACGTGCGTGTGCGTGCGTGCATGTACGTGCGTGTGTGTTCGTGCGTGCATGTACGTGCGTGTGTGTGCGTGTGCGTGCGTGTACGTGTGTGTGTACGTGCGTACGTGCGTGTGCGCGTGCGTGCGTTCGTTACCCAGCACGGTGAGCCTGATGGTCTCCTGCTTGATGAAAGTGCCGAACTTCACCTTGCACGTGTAGACGCCGGCGTCGCTCGCCCGCAGCCCGGCGATCTGCAGCGACGCGTCCCTCCGCGTCACGTTGCGGGCGAAGCGCACGCGGGACGCGAAGTCCGGGTAGATGTGCCCCTCGCCCCCGGCGAACGTGGCCACCTGAGGGCAGGGGGGTGGGGGACGGACAAAAAGGGCTCCGCCATCGCCACCGCCGCCGCCGTGAGGCTATCCGCACGTACAAACACGGAGACAATTTCAACTGAGGAGAAGGATTCTGGGCTTAGCAATCGTTGGAAGGATTTGATAAACCAATTCGGGTCTTGATTGATTGTTCACGCTTACGGTTACCAAGAGAGATTCGTTCATGAGGCTATCCGCATATACAAACACGGAGACAATTTCAACCGAGGAGATGGATTCTGGGCTTAGCAATCGTTGGAAGGATTTGATAAACCATTTGGGGTCTTAATTGCTTGTTCACCCTTACGGTTACCAAGAGAGATTCGTTCATGAGGCTATCCGCACGTACAAACACGGAGACAATTTCAACCGAGGAGATGGATTCTGGGCTTAGCAATCGTTGGAAGGATTTGATAAACCATTTGGGGTCTTAATTGATTGTTCACGCTTACGGTTACCAAGAGAGATTCCTTTTCCGAACATAGATGGACTCGTCCATCTGAACAAACTTCCAAATCGCTCTCCGTGGTGCTGACGTTAAAAAAAACCCGCCACTTTTATTCAAATTGTTCTTGCTGTGGTTTTCACACCTGACGATGATGATTGCTTCTTGTGTTGCAGTCGAAACGTCGTGAGAATTTTATTGTTTTATATTTTTATTATATTGTTTCCCTTCTACGTGGCGGTGACTTTACCGAAAGAACCAAGAATAAGACCCTAATAGTTCAGTGGGCTTTACCAGGTTTAAATTTATATTTATTTTTATACTGTTCAATTGATTTGTTTTCCTATACGTTGCACTCCTGTCACGTGTTCTTGTAGCCGTTTGTTGTTGGAACGTTTTGACCCACCCCATCTGTGAACAAAGAGCTTTACAGCTCATTGGATTCCTCCTGCAGTGTAGATACATATTCCGATTCTGTTTCGATTTAAAGCTTTCATGACTGCATGGATTCACATTCTTGGTTCTTTCGGTAAAGTCACCGCCACGTAGACTGGAAATAAAATAATGAAGTCAAGTAATAATGCAATTCTCACGACGTTTCGGCCACAACACAAGTGGCCTTCTTCAGGTGAAGAAACAGGGCTATCAAGAAGACGGAGCTTGAATGAATGCTGTTAAGCAAGGACCGCGTCTTTTGAAGCTGTGTGGGCGGAATTTTGATTTAAAGCTTTCGTGACTGCAGTGATTCATATTGTTAGCTCTTTCGGTAAAGTCACGTTGAAGGGAAACAATAAAATAATAAAATATATATAAAACAATAAAAAGTTCTTGTTATATATTTGATTATTTTAATATATTTTATTATTTTATTGTTGCCCTTCAACGTGACTTTACCGAAAGAGCTAAGAATATGTGTGGGCAGAGTTGAATTAGCATGTTACCATCCCACCTCCCTCTCCGGATGTGAGGCTGGTAACATGCTAATTCAACTCCGCCCACACAGCTTCAAAAGACGCGGTCCTTGCCTGACAGCGTTCATTCAAGTTCCGTCTTCTTGATAGCCCTGTTTCTTCACCTGAAGAAGGCCCACTTGTGTTGTCGCCGAAACGTCGTGAGAATTGCATTATTATTCTTTTATTTCATTATTTTATTTCCAGTCTACGTGGCGGTGACTTTACCGAAAGAACCAAGAAGGTGAATTCTGATTCTGTACGAGCCTGGGGGGGCGGCTTCTGTGTAGGAGCCTGCTGGTGTCTGTGTAGGAGCCTGCTGGTGCCTGTGTACGAGCCTGTGGGGGCGGCTTCTGTGTAGGATCCTACGGGCGCCTGCATAGGAGCCTGCTGGTGTCTGTGTAGGAGCCTGCTGGTGCCTGTGTAGGAGCCTGTGGGGGCGGCTTCTGTGTAGGAGCCTGCTGGTACCTGTGTAGCAGCCTGCTGGTGTGTGTGTAGCAGCCTGCTGGTGCCTGTGTAGGAGCCTGCTGGTGTCTGTGTAGGAGCCTGCTGGTGTCTGTGTAGGAGCCTGCTGGTGTCTGTGTAGGAGTCTGCTGGTGCCTGTGTAGGAGCCTGCTGGTGTCTGTGTAGGAGCCTGCTGGTGCCTGTGTAGGATCCTACGGGCGCCTGCGTAGGAGCCTGCTGGTGCCTGTGTAGGAGCCTGCTGGTGCCTGTGTAGGAGCCTGCTGGTGTCTGTGTAGGAGCCTGCTGGTGCCTGTGTAGGAGCCTGCTGGTGCCTGTGTAGGAGCCTGCTGGTGCCTGTGTAGGAGCCTGCTGGTGTCTCTGTAGGAGCCTGCTGGTGTCTGTGTAGGAGCCTGCTGGTGCCTGTGTAGGAGCCTGCTGGTGCCTGTGTAGGAGCCTGCTGGCGCCTGTGTAGGAGCCTGCTGGCGCCTGTGTAGGAGCCTGCTGGTGTCTGTGTAGGAGCCTGCTGGTGCCTGTGTAGGAGCCTGCTGGTGCCTGTGTAGGAGCCTGCTGGTGCCTGTGTAGGAGCTACAGGCGTCTCTGAGTAGGAGCTACGGGCGTCTCTGAGTAGGAGCTACAGGCATCTCTGAGTAGGAGCTACGGGCGTCTCTGAGTAGGAGCTACGGGCGTCTCTGAGTAGGAGCTACAGGCATCTCTGAGTAGGAGCTACGGGCGTCTCTGAGTAGGAGCTACGGGCGTCTCTGAGCAGGAGCTACAGGCGTCTCTGAGTAGCGATGTGTGTCTCTGAGTAGGAGCTACAGGCATCTCTGAGTAGGAGCTACAGGCGTCTCTGAGTAGGAGCTACGGGTGTCTCTAAGTAGGAGCTACAGGCGTCTCTGAGTACGAGCTACAGGCGTCTCTGAGTAGGAGCTACAGGCGTCTCTGAGTAGGAGCTACAGGCGTCTCTGAGTAGGATGTACGGGCGTCTCTGCGTGTGCGATGGGCATCTCTGAGTAGGAGCTACGGGTGTCTCTGAGTAGGAGCTACAGGCGTCTCTGAGTAGGAGCTACAGGCGTCTCTGAGTAGGAGCTACGGGCGTCTCTGAGTAGGAGCTACAGGCGTCTCTGAGTAGGAGCTACAGGCATCTCCGAGTATGAGCTACAGGCGTCTCTGAGTAGGAGCTAAGGGCGTCTCTGAGTAGGAGCTACGGGCGTCTCTGAGTAGGAGCTATGGGCGTCTCTGAGTAGGAGCTACAGGCGTCTCTGAGTAGGAGCTACAGGCGTCTCTGAGTAGGAGCTATGGGCGTCTCTGTGTAGGAGCTACAGGCGTCTCTGAGTAGGAGCTACGGGCGTCTCTGAGTAGGAGCTACGGGCGTCTCTGAGTAGGAGCTACGGGCGTCTCTGAGTAGAAGCTACAGGCATCTCTGAGTAGCGATGTGCGTCTCTGTATCCCTCTCTCTTCCTCACGTAGATGTTCGTAGTGGGCATCTGCAGGAACCACTCCACGTCCAGGACCTCGGTGTCCGTGGGGTCGCCCGTCCAGGTGCAGCCCAGCACCACCGTCTCCCCCTGCACTTTCTCTATCCACGAGACGGCTGCAAAGAGGGGGGAAAGGGGGTGGTGGTGGTGACACGGTTGTGAAGTAATATCTTCAAGTAGACTCACACAGAGACCCGTAGACTCACACAGAGACCTGTAGACTCACACGGAGACCCATAGACTCACAGAGACCCATAGACTTTACAGATACCCGTAGACTCACACATATACCCATAGACTCACACAGAGACCCATAGACTCACACAGATACCCGTAGACTCACACAGACACCTGTAGACTCGCACAGACACCCGTAGACTCACACAGAGACCTGTAGACTCACACGGAGACCCATAGACTCACAGAGACCAATAGACTTTACACAGATACCCGTAGACTCACACATATACCCATAGACTCACACAAACACCCGTAGACTCACACAGATACCCGTAGACTCACACAGAGACCCGTAGACTCACACAGAGACCCGTAGACTCACACAGAGACCCGTAGACTCACACAGAGACCCGTAGACTCACACAGAGACCCGTAGACTCACACAGAGACCCGTAGACTCACACAGAGACCCGTAGACTCACACAGATACCCGTAGACTCACACAGAGACCCGTAGACTCACACAGAGACCCGTAGACTCACACAGATGCCCGTAGACTCACACAGAGACCCATAGACTCACACGGAGACCCAAAGACTCACAGAGAGCCATAGACTTTACACAGATACCCGTAGACTCATACAGAGAACCGTAGACTCACACAGAGACCCGTAGACTCACACAGAGACACGTAGACTCACACAGATACCCTTAGACTCACACAGATGCCAGTAGACTCACACAGAGACCCATAGACTCACACAGAGACCCGTAGACTCACACAGAGACCCATACCCAGAGAATTACATGGGGACCGATAAGATTCTATCGTGGCCTCTTGCGTTTTCACCCGCTTGAAACAAAATCAGCTAAGGTGACCCACTCCTGGGCGGAGGGGTACGTCTATATGCACGCTGAACTTCTTTCGCACCACCGTAACGTAGCCAACCGTGCGAATCGGAGGTGCGGGGGAAGGACAAAAAACTAAACGTTAAAAGCAGATTGTTGTTGTGGTGGTGGTGGTGGCTAGACTCTCGTCGCGAAAGCTCCCTCCTCGCGGTGGCCATGAACAACACAGAGCTGCCTCTGAGCTGCCTGCTTCTTCAAGTGACTCTCTGTGGTTCACTGGGAACGGAACCCGCGGAAGTGGACATCACAGAGCTGCCTCTGAGCTGCCTGCTTCTTCAAGTGACTCTCTGTGGTTCACTGGGAACGGTACCCACGGAAGTGGACATCACACATTGAAGTATCACCTATGAAGTGTCACCTATGAAGTGTCACCTATGAAGTGTCACCTATGAAGCGTCACCTATGAAGTGTCACCTATGAGTATCACCTATGAAGCGTCACCTATGAAGTGTCACCTATGAAGTGTCACCTATGAAGTGTCACCTATGAAGCGTCACCTATGAAGTGTCACCTATGAAGCGTCACCTATGAAGTGTCACCTATGAGTATCACCTATGAAGTGTCACCTATGAAGTGTCCCCTATGAAGTGTCACCTATGAAGTGTCACCTATGAAGTATCACCTATGATGTATCACCTATGAAGTGTCACCTATGAAGTGTCACCTATGAAGTATCACCTATGAAGTGTCACCTATGAAGTGTCACCTATGAAGTATCACCTATGAAGTATCACCTATGAAGTGTCACCTATGAAGTGTCACCTATGAAGTGTCACCTATGAGTATCACCTATGAAGTGTCACCTATGAAGTGTCCCCTATGAAGTGTCACCTATGAAGTGTCACCTATGAAGTGTCACCTATGAGTATCACCTATGAAGCGTCACCTATGAGTGTCACCTATGAAGTGTCACCTATGAAGTGTCACCTATGAAGTATCACCTATGATGTATCACCTATGAAGTGTCACCTATGAAGTGTCACCTATGAAGTATCACCTATGAAGTGTCACCTATGAAGTGTCACCTATGAAGTATCACCTATGAAGTGTCACCTATGAAGTGTCACCTATGAAGTGTCACCTATGAAGTATCACCTATGAAGTATCACCTATGAAGTGTCAACTATGAAGTGTCACCTATGAAGTGTCACCTATGACGTGTCACCTATGAAGTATCACCTATGAAGTGTCACCTATGAAGTATCACCTATGAAGTGTCACCTGTGAAGTGTCACCTATGAAGTGTCACCTATGAAGTATCACCTATGAAGTATCACCTGTGGTATCACCTATGAAGTGTCACCTATGAAGTGTCACCTATGAAGTGTCACCTATGAAGCGTCACCTATGAGTGTCACCTATGAAGTGTCACCTATGAAGTGTCACCTATGAAGTATCACCTATGAAGTATCACCTATGAAGTGTCACCTATGAAATGTCACCTATGAAGTATCACCTATGAAGTATCACCTATGAAGTGTCACCTATGAAGTGTCACCTATGAAGTGTCACCTATGAAGTGTCACCTATGATGAAGGTCTGACACGCGAGGGAGACTGTGTCCAGGAAAGACAAAGCTCCCCCGTGTAGCCTTCAACAGGCTGTAGGGGCAAGTGCTGCTAGCGAGTCAGCAGCAGCTGCTACAACATGTGACACAGCACCACGCCCGGCCGCCTTTGTCTCCCTCCCTCCCACCCCCCCCCCCAGTGGCGACGTTCAACCCAGTCGCTAACCACTGCGCCACCGCTCCCCGTTACCGCACCAGCCTCGTGTCAGGCTAGGTTCACTTTGAGACATCGAACACCTCCTCACAGATCCGCACCGCCCGCACCGACCACCACCGTTACCAACGCCGCTCGTGCCAGGCTAGGTGCACTTGGCAAAACAGAACAAACGTACCTAATAAACACACACACAAAGCCTCGCCAATAAGATGGCACGACCACCGAGACAGCCGCCGACTCACCGCTCATAGCGATCGCAGTCGTCTGCAGCAGCGGCAGCAGCAGCAGCGCAGAGCGAGACACCGCCATAGCCGTCATCTTGTCTCCTCGTCTCTCTCGCGCCCTGACGTCACGCATCACGTGGGCGAGGGGCGGAGCTCCGGTGGATTCACCCCTTCACCCCCCCCCACACGCAACCCCCACCCACGACACTACCCCCACCCACGCCCCTCACCCCATTCACCCAACCCCCTCTCTTTCCCACCCCTACGCTCTCAACACGTCACGTGGGTGAGGGGCGGAGCTCCGGTGGATTCACCCCTTCACCCCCCCTCACGCAACCCCCATTCATGAAACTACCCCCACCCACCCACGGCCACGCCCCTCACCCCATTCACCCAACCCTCTCTCTCTCCCACCCCTACCCTCTCAACACGTCACGTGGGCGAGGGGTGGAGCTCCGGTAGACCCCCGCCCCAACCACGCCCCTCTTTACAAGGACCCTCCCCCTTCCCTAAGACCTCGGCAAGGTTAAAAGCAACGAGCCGACTTTTGCCCGACCTTTGACCCTTACCGTCATCATTCACCATCATCACCATCATCGTCATCACCATCATCGTCATCATCATCACCATCACCGTCAACATCACCGTTATCATCATCACCATCACTGTCATCACCGTCAACATCATCATTACCATCATCACCGTTATCATCATCACCGTCATCACTGTCACCGTCATCATCACCGTCACCATCATCATCACCACCACCGTCATCGTCACTGTCACCGTCACGATCATTACCGTCATCATTACCATCATCACCATCACCGTCAACATCATCATTACCATCATCACCATCGCCGTCAACATCATCATTACCATCATCACCGTCATCATCATTACCATCATCACCATCACCACCATCATCATCACCATTACCGTCATCGCCGTCACCGTCATCATCACCGTCGTCACCATCATCATCATCATCATCGTCATCATCACCATCACCATCATCAACCTCATCACCGTCATCATCACTATCATCACCATCACTGTCATCATCACCACCATCATCACCGTCATCATCACCACCATCATCACCGTCATCATCACCACGTCATCACCGTCATCACCGTCATCATCATCACCGTCATCACCGTCATCACCATCACCGTCATCATCACCATCACTGTCATCACCACCGTCACCATCATCATCACCGTAATCATCATCATCACCGTCATCATCATCATCACCATCACCGTCATCATCACCATCATCATTACCATCACCATCATCACCGTCACCATCATCACCATCATCACCATCATCACCGTCATCACCGTCACCGTCATCATCACCATCACCGTCATCGTCACCGGTGGACCAAGCAACTCTCCTCACGTGACCCCTCAACAACAATGGACTACACCCACGGGCGGAGTTTTGGGGTGGGGTGGGGGGCAATGCCCCTCCTAACCTGCACACCTTCATCAATGTATGTTCAGTAGTTTACAAGTTAGGGGCGGGGGGGGTGGAAGTTTTATTAAATGGACCCGCGATTCCGAACGCGAGTGACAAAGCGAACTGGAACCCAACTGTGCTTCCATTCCGCTGCATCTTGCATAGAGAGCGATGCAAAATAATCCACCGCATTCTCCTGTTCAAACTCGACAAGTACTTATTAAATTATTACACAAACCCCCTGCCACTAACTACCACCCCCCCACCCCCCCCCCCCCCCCCCCGGTAAATATGAAAATCAAACGCTGCCTATGAATACGACGCAAATCCTGATGCAGGTTTCTGTCTCTAGATCATCGGGCGTTCTTCATCGCCCCCAGGGGGGATGCGAGATGCCCTCTCTGGGCGTGCGAGACGACACGGCCAGACGTTTCTTTAGAAGGCAAATCGGAAACACAAATCAGGCGCGGGCACGTTGGCGTTGCAGCTCTTTCTTACGTCTCAACGAGAGCATCGTGGGGGTGGGGAGTGTTTGAGGAAGGGAGGGGGAGCGGTTGTCGTGCATGGAGCGACCGGTGACAGTGCTTTAGTAGCAATGTGGAATTTCCACAGACCAATTCAGGACCTCATATTCTTGGTTCTTTCGGTAAAGTCACCGCGTAGAAGGGAAACAATAAAATTATAAAAATTAAATCACGACGTTTCGACAGCAACACAAGCAATCATCATCAGGTGTGAAAACCACAGCAAGAACCATTTGAAAAAAAAAACGCCACTTTTTTCAAATTTTCTTGCCGTGGTTTTTCACACCTGATGATGATTGCTTCTTGTGTTGCAGTCGAAACGTGGTGATTTAATTGTATTGTTTTATATTTTTATTATTTTATTGTTTACCTTCTACGTGCTGGTGACTTTACCGAAAGAACCAAGAACATGAATCCTGGAGTCACGAAAGCTTTAAATAAAAAATTCAATTCAGGAGCGTGAACAGGGAAGAGGCGGTGACGGAGCTCAGCGCTCGCTTGAGGCTCAGTCTCTGAAACGAGACACTCCGTCGAGTTACGGCAGACACACGGTCGGTATGAAAAACATCACCAACGTTTATTCAACTCGCCATCGTATAGCACGCTACGCACGGTCACACGGCAGCGGTCACACGGCAGCGGGGGAAATGAACAACCTTCTTTGGTTCTTTCGGTAAAGTCACCACCACGTAGAATGAGAATAAAATAATAAAATAACACGATAAAATTCTCACGTTTCGGCCACAACGCAAGCGGCCGTCTTCAGGTGAAAGAAACAGACCTGTCAGGACGACGGAGCCTCTTCTCTGTTCACAGAGCTACATTGAAGCTCTGTCGTCCCGGCAGGTCTGTTCCTTTCACCTGAAGAGGGCCGCATGTGTTGTGGCCGAAACGTCGTGAGAATTTTATTGTGTTATTTTATCATTTTATTCTCATTCTACGTGGTGGTGACTTTACCGAAAGAACCAAAGAAGATGAATCCTTGCAGTCACGAAAGCTTTAAGTCGAAATTTAAAATGAACAACAATTATAGCGCAACGCATCCTCACGCAAGCACCCTCCTGAAGCGTGCGTCCCGAGACTCGGGCGAGGCTTTCCCGGGAAATCGACGACGCATCATCGTCATCATCAGAAGAACGGTTAGCGCGCCGTCCTCTGAACCCGCTGACCCGACCTTCATTGCCGGCCGCGGTTAACTTAAATGGCAAGCGATGTCCGGATCGGTCCCCTTCAGCAACCCGCGCCGACCGGCACGGTGAAGTATGGCCTCGCAACCCCCCCATTACATATCTTAGCTCTTTCGGTAAAGTCACCACTGGCAGAAAAACTGACACCTTTATTCAAGGCATCATGTTTGCAATAACCACGACACAAGCAGTCAAAATGCAAACAAAAAAAAGACAACTCTAATAATAATATTGGCACTGTCCTTGAATTTGATTGGTCCACACCCGAGACAGCTTTTCTTAGAGCCTAGTCTCCAATGGTGTTGGACCAGAAGACGCCAAAAGGTCCAACACCAGTGGAGACTGGGCTCTAAGAAAAGCCGTCTCGGGTGTGGACCAATCAAATTCAAGGACAGTGCCAATATTATTATCAGAGTTGTCTTTTTGTTTGTTTGCATTTTGACTGCTTGTGTTGTGGTTATTGCAAACACGGTGCCTTGAATAAAGGTGTCAGTTTTTGTGCCAATTAAAAGGGTAAAACCTATTCCTATATCTTGTTACTGACAAAGGAGGTCTCATAATGAGAATGATTCTGCGAGGCTGTTGGCGATGGAGGTTAAGCCCATCGGCTCGCCGTCAACTCGCCGCGCGCTCGCGCCGAAAGGGCGAGCCGTGTCCGTGAGGAACCAACGCCGGCTGAAGCCGCGATCGAACCGCGGGAGTGGAGCCCGTGGTCCTCGGTGGTCCCCCAGTCCACTGACGGAGCTCAGCCCCTCGTGGACACCCGCCCGAGGTACACGCAACAACCTCCTTCCCGACGTGCGACACGCGACTCCGTCACGATCGCGCCGCAGAAACCACACCGTGGATTTCGTGGTGGTTTCCGTGCCGTTCCCGCCCCACCCCCCCCCCCCCCCCAAACATTTTTATATCATTAGAACGTAAAACAACGTAAACAACGCATTATAATAATAATCTAATTATACGATGTGCATGGGCATCGTTGGGTATTCAAGAAAAGAACGAGGTTTTGGTAACGGATGCACCGGGGCTTCCCAAACTTGTCTCCGTTGTCTTGTGGCACTGGGCGGAGTCGGGATGCCCTCTGGATGTCTGCACTTTGACGCCGTTTGCAAAACCTTAAAGGGAAAAGAACCCCGCCACAAAGAACAAGGAATGAAGATCCGAAGGCCGGCGGTCCCTCCCCACCCATCGGCGGTCTCTCCCCACCCACCGGCTG
The DNA here is from genome assembly GCF_048934315.1 of Petromyzon marinus. Classification (NCBI taxonomy): domain Eukaryota; kingdom Metazoa; phylum Chordata; class Hyperoartia; order Petromyzontiformes; family Petromyzontidae; genus Petromyzon; species Petromyzon marinus. Next base: position 938,764 of record NW_027422651.1, on the reverse strand, counting down.
TCCCTCCCCACCCATCGGCGGTCTCTCCCCACCCACCGGCGGTCCCTCCCCACCCACCGGCGGTCTCTCCCCACCCTTTCTCATCGTCTTCATCGGCCAAACCTCCACTTCCTCCCCCTCTCCTGCCGGGAAAACAACAACAATATATAATTGTTTTTTTACCCTTTTATCTGGCAACAAAACTGACACCTTTTGTACAAGGAGTCGTGTTTACATTGACGACAATACCTGCGGTCGGAACGCAAACACAAAACACTGATAATGTATGTGGCACTGTCCTTGAAATTGATTGGTCCACACCCGAGACAGCTTTCTTTAGAGCCTCGTGCATACATTATCAGAGTTGTTGTTTTGTGTTTGCGTTCCGACCGCAGGTATAGTGGTCAATGTAAACATGACTCCTTGTAAAAAAAGGTGTCAGTTTTGTTGCCAGATAAAGGGGTAAAAAAAACAATTATCATATTTTGTTACTGGCAAATGAGGTTTCCAATGGAACAACAACAACAATTACCATCGTCATCGTTCCCTGTAGATGGTTGTTGCCTTCAATGCCGTTGCAAAGTACCTTCGTCTTAGAGAAATCAATGTCGTGTGAGCCCACCACTTTAAAACAATGATCAGCACACGGCCGAGGTATTGGTCCTACCGTGTTTCAGATCTGACTTATTGTCACGAGAACGGTCCGAGACACGTCGCTTAGTTTCCCCAATGTAACGACAGCCTCAGACACAGCTTAGTTTGTAGACGCCGGGGTATTGCATGTCAGGGATCACATCCTTCACAGATGGGATCAGATCACGAATTTTATGTGCTGTGTTAAATCGAACCTGAATTTTGTGTTTGCTCATTGTTTTTTAATTATTTTTGGTGACCTCTTGCTATGTATGGCAAGGTGATGGTTTTGATTGGGTCCTCAGACGGTTCTTTCCCAACGGTTGGGGTGATAGCTTTACGGATTGTGTAGTCTGAATATCCATTCATCTTGAGAGCTTGGTGTACGTGTTCAAGTTCACTGGCTCGGTGATGACGGTTGGAAATACATTGAGCTCCATGGTGTAGAGCTTTGATGAGGGAATTCTTCTGGGAGGGATAGTGGTGGGAGTCAGGTTTTAGATAAGCATCCCGTATGGGTGGCTTTCCTGTAGACAGAGTGTCCCACTGAGCCATCTGGTCTCTTAAAACATCCAAGAACGGTAGCTTGCCATCCTTTTCCACTTCCATTGTGAATTTGATGTCTGGGTGTATGGAGAGTTGATGCGGTTGAGGAATCTGTTTAGTGCTGGTTGGCCATGTGGCTAGATGATGAATTTGTCATCCACGTACCACAAGGATGAACGTAGGGTGGATGCCTGGACGGCATTCCTTACAAAACTGTCCATGATAACACTGGCTAGGATTGGAGATAAGGGAGAACCCATTGGGGTACCTTCAACTTGTTTGCAGAATGTTCCATTCCAGGTAAAGTAAGCGTTGGTGAGGCAGTGTGTCACCAGGGCCGGTACATCAGCATTCAGCCCTTGTTGGACCAAATCTCCAATGCTTGCAATGGTGTCAGGCACAGGAACTTTGATAAACAAAGAGACTACATCAAAACTATCGCCAGCAGCAGCGGCGGCGGTGGTGGTGTTGGGAATGGTGATGGTGGAGCTCCTGGTGGTGGTGGTGGGGGTGGTGGTGTTGGGAATGGTGATGGTGGAGCTGCTGGTGGTGGTGGTGGCGGTGGCTACCTACACTCGGCAGAGACGGCGTCACTCATCAGCAGGCACTCGGGAACCAGGATTGGGGCGCTCCGTCGCTCCCTCGCTGGGGGAACGAGAACATCACGCGCAGGGTGGGGAGAAAAACTCAACAACGCACGGAACTCCGTTGACGCTTCCCGAAATACAACAACAGCAGCATCAAGCAGCAGCAAGCAGCAGCAGCATCGTCAGGTCTGTTGATGTTTCTGCTTGTTGTTGTTGTCGTAGTTACCGGTGAAATGTCACCAGGTACTCGAATTGTAAAACGCTGTAGTGGATTTACTCTCCAACACACAACCAGTTAGTACTGAACTAGTATACTACACAATAGACTACACTATACACTACACTATAGACTACACTATACACTACACTGTACAGTACACTAAGTTTCAAGTTTAATTTATTAGTTATAGCCCTGTGAGCCATGCGGCTCTTAAGTCGGGTGCAACCGCAACAAACAAAACTTGAACACAGAACATCTTAAAGCGACAACGCGTAACAGAAACATCCTGGAATAAACCAGGAAATATTCCACTAAAAAAAACGTATTAAAACGCTGTGTGTTAAAATCAATGTGGTGCAAGCCAACAACAACAACCATAAGACAATTTAGATTAACCATATGTTTTCGAATCACCAAAATAAAGCTGTAAAAACAATGTAACAACAGTAATCATATACACTGTATACTACACTACACTATAAACTACACTATAATTGTAAATGTTGTAGTGGATTTACTATCCAACACACAACCAGTTAGTACTGAACCAGTATACTACACTATAGACTACACTATACACTACACTGTACAGTACACTATACACTGTATACTACACTACACTATAAACTACACTATAATTGTAAATGTTGTAGTGGGTTTACTCTCCAACACACAACCAGTTAGTACTGAACTAGTAGACTACACTATACACTACACTGTACAGTACACTATACACTGTATACTACACTACACTATAAACTACACTATAATTGTAAATGTTGTAGTGGATTTACTCTCCAACACACAAACGGTATGTGTTGAACTCGTATACTACACTATACACTACACTGTACAGTACACTATACACTCCACTATACATGAAACTGTATACTACACTACACTATAAACTACATTATAATTGTAAATGTTGTAGTGGGTTTACTCTCCAACACACAACCAGTTAGTACTGAACTAGTAGACTACACTATACACTACACTGTACAGTACACTATACACTGTATACTACACTACACTATAAACTACACTATAATTGTAAATGTTGTAGTGGATTTACTCTCCAACACACAAACGGTATGTGTTGAACTCGTATACTACACTATACACTACACTGTACAGTACACTATACACTCCACTATACATGAAACTGTATACTACACTATAAACTACTTTATAATTGTAAATGTTGTAGTGGGTTTACTCTCCAACACACAACCAGTTAGTACTGAACTAGTAGACTACACCATACACTACACTGTACAGTACACTAAACACTGTATACTACACTACACTATATACTACACTATAATTGTAAATGTTGCAGTGGGTTTACGCTCCAACACACAACGAGTTAGTGTTGAACTAGTATACTACACTATACACTACACCAGGGGTCGGGAACCTTTTTGACTAAGAGAGCCATGAAAGCAAAAAATTTGGAAATTTATTTCAGTGAGAGCCATATAATATATTTTAAAAGTGAATTCAACTAAATGTCAGTATAATAAGCCTCTGAATTTATTCTTTTAAATAATGTTGTTATAACACTCACCATTAATGCGACTTCTGGTGCTGCATGGATTTGCTGATGTCTTTGTAGTCGGGTTGGTACTTTGTAGTCGGGTTGGTACTTGGTGAGGTTAAGCTTCATGCAAGCGTTGAGGCTTTCATCCGTTAAACGTGATCGTAGGTTGGACTTGATGTTTTTAAGATGTGAGAATGACTGCTCACATGCATACGTAGATCCAAACATGGTCAATACAGCAATACTCACACGCTGCAGTGTGTGGTATGTGACAGGAAGCGCGTTCCAAGTTTTGAGAATCAGCTGGTCTTCGGGTTGGAGTTTTTTCATTTCTGTCCACATGTGCTTGCTCGCCAACTCCGCTTTCTGTCGTGTGATTCTTTCCAAATCTTCATTCAGTGACTTGAACTTATTCACCCACATGTCTGAGGCCTTCAGGTCAGCCACTTCTGCTTCAAAATCTCTGACGGAGACACCAGGGATGTAATTCAGGTCGGCTGTGTTCAGTGAACACTCGTTTGGATGGGTGATGAACTTAAAAAGACGAGTGTGCTCACGAAATTCTCCAAAGCGTGCTTTGAAGGACTGTAGGAGACTGGATGTGCAGCCAGCTAGCTGGTGGAGATCAAGGTTTTGAATGGGCTCACTTGCTGTGCATGCATCTTTAAATTGGCTCAGTTTTTCAAAATGTAGTAAACGACCTGTTTCAAGATCCGTGATGAAAAGCTCCAGCTTGTTTTCAAAAGCAAATACAGCTTGTTGAAGGGACAACACTGTATTTCCAATGCCTTGCATTTTCACGTTGAGCTGGTTCAGATGTTCAGTCAGATCTACGAGATAGTAAAACTTGAGGAGCCACTCGGTGTCGGCTAGCTCAGGATGCCCGACGCCTTTCATTTCAAGGAAAGTCCGGATTTCGTTCAGGCAAGCCGCAAAACGGCTAAGCACCTTCCCTCTTGACAACCAACGCACATTGCTGTGCAAAAGCAGACCAGGATAGTTATTTACAACTTCATCCAGCAGTGTTTTAAACTGGCGATCATTTAAGGCTCGGGCAACAATAAAGTTGATCACACGAATGACCAGCGACATCACTTCGCCAAACTGCCTGTCACACATCTGAGCACAAAGTGCCTCCTGGTGTATAATGCAATGGAAACTTAGGATGGGTCTATTTTCATGTTCACGGAGAAGCGCCACAAATCCTTTGTTTTTCCCCACCATACACGGAGCACCATCAGTACACACTGAGAGACGTTTATCCATAGGTAGACTTTTTTCTTGAGCAAACTCCATGAAAGACTTGAATAAATCCTCACCTCTTGTGGACCCTTTTAATGGCAGAACAGCAAGACTTTCTTCGCGCAGTGTGTCACCAACAGCATATCTTGCAATCACGCTGAACTGCGACAAATGGCTCACGTCTGTTGACTCATCCAAAGCCAGAGAAAAGAACGGCGCTGCATTTATGTCCTTCACTTGCGTTTCCTCCACTTTGTTTGCCATCACGATGGTACGATCATGAACAGTTCTTGCCGACAGAGGCATGTCTTGTATCCGTTTGATTATCTTGTCTTTGTTCGGAAGATCATCAAAAAGTTCATTGGCTACATCCAGCATGAACGTTTTAGCATACTCGCCATCTGTGAATGGTTTTCCGTTCCTCACTATATCTAAAGAACCAGCAAAGCTAGCCGAATTATAGTCACCTTGCCAGGTCCATACGCGGAGTTGCTGCTGGCTAGCTTGCATCCTGCTCAGAAGCTCTTGGCACGCTTTCTTTCTGCTGTCTCCCGCAGGGTATTTTGATGCAAAGGTAGCGTGGCGCGTGTCGAAGTGCCGCTTTACATTCGACCGTTTCAACGATGTAATTTTGTCATTGCAAATTAGACACACCGCAGAACCCGCTCTCTCCACAAAGGCGAATTCTTCGGTCCATTCGTCCTGGAATGTACGATACTCGTCGTCTTTTTTTCTTTTCGCCATCTTCTTCGTCGAAGGGTTAGCTTTGAGCTAATGACCGAGCAGACGCAGTCTCAGACTGATTCAAAAGGGGGCGTTTACCTGTTTTACCCAGCAACGGCAAACGTAGGCCAGTATCATCCAATTAAAATAATGGACAATTGCTCCTGCAGCCCTGAACAGGACATGCGCAGTGAAAAATCGATGGATGGATTAAAACAAGTGAGAATATTTTGTTTTATCTGCGAGCCATATGCAATCATCAAAAGAGCCACATCTGGCTCGCGAGCCATAGGTTCCCGACCCCTGCACTACACTGTATACTACACTATACACTCCACTATACATGAAACTGTATACTACACTACACTATAAACTACATTATAATTGTAAATGTTGTAGTGGGTTTACTCTCCAACACACAACCAGTTAGTACTGAACTAGTAGACTACACTATACACTACACTGTACAGTACACTATACGCTGTATACTACACTACACTATAAACTACACTATAATTGTAAATGTTGTAGTGGATTTACTCTCCAACACACAAACGGTATGTGTTGAACTCGTATACTACACTATACACTACACTGTACAGTACACTATACACTCCACTATACATGAAACTGTATACTACACTACACTATAAACTACATTATAATTTTAAATGTTGTAGTGGGTTTACTCTCCAACACACAATCAGTTAGTACTGAACTAGTAGACTACACTATACACTACACTGTACAGTACACTAAACACTGTATACTACACTACACTATATACTACACTATAATTGTAAATGTTGCAGTGGGTTTACGCTCCAACACACAACGAGTTAGTGTTGAACTAGTATACTACACTATACACTACACTGTATACTACACTATACACTATACGATAAACGAGTAACTATTGAGCACGTTTTGTTTATGTGACACAAACCTTACTAATTGGCTGTGTCAGGTGATGGCGGGTTTAACGACAGAGCATTTATATTTACACCATCTCACCCAAACAAACTCTACTATGGACAGGATCAAAATCTCGTGTTTAGAAAGAGAGAGACGCAGACTTCAAATGTACAGCAGACATCAGGGTCAGACCCATGACCTCCTGCATATCGGGCGAGGTAGTTAACATCTCCTAGCCACCGTGATGATGAGAGACACCACAAATTCAAAATACAGAACAGGTGGCGGGCGTCAGCGCACCTTGCAGACGAACGCGGCGACGACGGCAGCAGCCCCGGCCACCAAGCCCAGCGCTGTCAACGTCGCCACCGCCACCACCACCACCATCATCAGCGACGTCCCCTTCGTGGACGAGGGGAGCAGCGCGGTCGCTGTGGGGTCGGAGGCGGCGTCGCCACTGCGCCGCCGCGGGGCTGACAGAGAACCGGGGCGGCGACAGAGAAGGGGCTCGGTGAGACCAGCACGCGGCGCCACCGGCTCAACGCGGCTTCGCGTTTTGTTCGTTCGCTGTTGTTGCACCCGACTTGAGAGCCGCACGGCTCGCAGGGCTACGCCCGATAAATGAAATGAAAAAAAAACTTGAAACTTCGCCTGCAGCAGGCAGACAATTTCAACCGAGAAGATGGATTCTGGCTTAGCAATCATTGGAAAGATTTGATAAACCATTTCATGTCTTAATTGATTGTTCACGCTTACAGTGGCTTTCAGACAGCATACATACATTTTTCGTCTCCCCCCTCCTCTTTTCAGAACATAGATGGACTAGTCCTTCTAAATAAACTGCCAAATCGCTGTGCGTGGCGGTGACGTTTTATATAAATAAAAACACCGTTTAAAAATAAATAAATTAATGCTAACCGACACACCTGATGACGACCGTTTGTGTTATGGTCGAAACGTCGTGAGAATTTTTATTGTTTTATATATATTTTATTGTTTCCCTTCAACGTGACTTTACCGAAAGAGCTAATAATATGAACTGAGTGTTCCCTTCTCTGGTTGGGCATTTAATGAATTGTATGTATTTGGGGAGTTCGTGGCTGAGATTACCTTTGTTAAAGTCGCCAAGTACGATAACCAACGAATCTGGATTTGCTCGCTCCACACTCAGAACCTGATCGGCGAGCATGCGTTGGGCCTCTTTAACCTGAGGACAAGGCGGCAAATAAACTCCGACCAAAATGAGCGACGCGAACTCGCGAGGCGAGTAAAACGGTTTACAGGTTATAAAAATTGATTCAAGGAGTGGAGAACAATGTTGCAGAATCACTGTGACATCTACACACCAGCCACTATTAATGTAAAAACAAATACCACCGCCTTTCGTCTTGCCGGAGAGTGCTATGTCACGATCCGATCTTACAAGATGGAATCCTGCTAGTTGTAGCGAAGTGTCCGGAATCAAATCACACAGCCATGTTTCCGTGAAGCACAATGCAGAAGCTGAAAGAAAGTCTTTGTTTTTTACCATCAGTAGCTGAAGTTCATCCATTTTGTTGTACAGTGAACGTACGTTGGAGAGGAAAAAGCTCGGAAGCACTGTTCGGATCCCGCGTCTGCGTAGCCGTACGAGAGCCCCCGACCGTTTACCCCTTGGGCGGCGTTTCGTTGCTTGAGCAAAGCCTAGCGCGGCATTGACTAGAATGCCTACTAATTCTGCCGCTGGAAGCAGAAAAGTAGGAATTAAATCCACAGGAGTTGCTTCCCTGATATTTAAAAGTTCGTCTCTTGTTAGAGAACTCCGAAAATCTTGGCAAAACACTGAATTGACAGACAAAACAAGACAAAACAGGGCGCACCGACCGGCTGAGGCTACTATCATCAGCGCCATCTTCGCACCAGCACGGGTGTGCTGAACAGCAGGCCTCTCTCACCAGCACTGGTGTGTTGAACAGTAGGCCCCTCTCACCAGCATGGGAGTGGTGAACAGCAGGCCCCTCTCACCAACACGGGTGTGATGAACAGTAGGCCTCTCTCACCAGCATGGGAGTGAACAGCAGGCCCCTCTCACCAACACGGGTGTGATGAACAGCACGCCCCTCTCACCAGCACGGGTGTGATGAATAGTAGGCCTCTCTCACCAGCACGGGTGTGATGAACAGCAGGCCCCTCTCACCAGCACGGGTGTGATGAACAGCAGGCCCCTCTCACCAGCACGGGTGTGATGAACAGCAGGCCCCTCTCACCAGCACGGGTGTGATGAACAGCAGGCCCCTCTCACCAGCACGGGTGTGTTGAACAGCAGGCCCCTCTCACCAGCACGGGTCTGTTGAACAGCAGGCCCCTCTCACCAGCGTGGGTGTGTTGAACAGCAGGCCCCTCTCACCAGCACGGGTGTGCTGAAAAGTAGGCCCCTCTCACCAGCACGGGTGTGTTGAACAGCAGGCCCCTCTCACCAGCACGGGTGTGCTGAACAGTAGGCCCCTCAACACGGGTGTGCTGAACAGCAGGCCTCTCTCACCAGCACGGGTGTGCTGAACAGCAGGCCTCTCTCACCAACACGGGTGTGCTGAACAGTAGGCCCCTCAACAGCAGGCCCCTCTCACCAGCACGGGTGTGCTGAACAGCAGGCCCCTCAACACGGGTGTGCTGAACAGCAGGCCTCTCTCACCAGCACGGGTGTGCTGAACAGCAGGCCTCTCTCACCAACACGGGTGTGCTGAAAAGCAGGCCCCTCAACACGGGTGTGCTGAACAGCAGGCCTCTCTCACCAGCACGGGTGTGTTGAACAGCAGGCCCCTCTCACCAACACGGATGTGATGAACAGCAGGCCCCTCAACACGGGTGTGCTGAACAGCAGGCCTCTCTCACTAGCACGGGTGTGCTGAACAGCAGGCCTCTCTCACCAACACAGGTGTGCTGAACAGTAGGCACCTCTCACCAGCACGGGTGTGCTCAAAAGCAGGCCCCTCTCACCAGCACGGGTGTGCTGAACAGCAGGCCCCTCAACAGCAGGCCTCTCTCACCACCAAGGGTGTGCTGAACAGCAGGCCCCTCAAAACGGGTGTACTGAACAGCAGGCCTCTCTCACCAGCACGGGTGTGATGAACAGCAGGCCCCACAACAGCAGGCCTCTCTCACCAGCACGGGTGTGATGAACAACAGGCCTCTCTCACCAGCACGATTGTGTTGAACAGCAAGCCCCTCTCAAGACAAAACTGGACAAAACTGGACAAAACAGGGCGCACCAACCGGCCGAGGCTGCCATCATCGGCGCCATCTTGACCACTGTCCTTGAAATTGATTGGTCCACACCCGAGACAGCTTTCTTTAGAGCCTCGTCTCACATGGTGTTGGACCAGAAGACGCCAAAAGGCGCACAACTAAAAGGCAATGCACCATCAGAGTATGAGAGCTCGGGGTAAGCATTTACCCCAGTGGAAACCTCATTTGCCAGTAACAAAATAAGGTGTCAGTTTTGCCACTCACCATCTTTTGCCAAGTGGCCTTCGTGATTGGACGGTCCCCCCAAACACCGCTCGCTCCGTTCACCTGCGACCGTCACGTTCAGCGTCGCCTCCCGTGCCACCGCAACGTCCTCCGTGTTGCACCGCCCGCAGACCACCATGCACCCAATCACGGGGCCGAGGCCCGCGGAGACGCGCCGGAGCCTCACGGAGCAGTCGCCCTTCGCCACGTCGCCCACGAGCGCGGCCACCCCGACGCCGACGACGTCGACGCCCGAGTTGTAGATCTGCGGACGAGAAAAAAGGAAAGGGCCGCGATCCGGTGTTGCCGCCCGCCCGCCCGCCCGCCCGCCCGCCCACCCGTCTCCGGCCCGTCTCTCCCGAGCCTCCCACAGCGGCTCCCGGCGGCTCGCGCAGCGTTCCCAGGCTCCGGTGCGGAGGAGGCGGCGAAGTCTCGCGATTTTTTTGTTTTTTATTCCCGCGGCGTATGAATTCGGCCGCGGTTTGATTGATGCCGATTGGCCGTGGCCCCGCCGTCATCCGCTTAAGTGGGCAGAGCCTTCTACTGGGCAGGGGCAGTAAAGTGTTATCACTCGGCATGCGCGTCTCATCAGTGACGTGTAAATATTCTTTGGGTCTTTCGGTAAAAGTCACGCAGATAGGTTCAAAGAAAATGAACATATCTACGTGACTTTGCCGAAAGAAGGGAAATAATAAAATAATAAAACATAATAAAATTATTATGTTTTATTTTTATTATTTTATTGTTTCCCTTCTACGTGGCGACTTTACCGAAAGAACCAAGAAGATGAATCCCTGCGGTCACGAAAGCTTTAAATCGAATTTTTACCGAAAGACCCAAAGAATATGAACTCGTAAAGTGACAAAAGCCTTAAGTCTAGTAATGTATAACTTATATTAGTGGTTTCTGGCATAGAGATCCACAGAAACTGGTTAAAGTTGTGGATTATCCGTGACTTTGAATTATCCACGGCCGTCTTCCCGATCTGTAAGTGCGGATAATCAAAGAGTCCACTTTATTTGTTTGGAACATCGCACGCTCTTTCCTTGTGCACGTGGGGCTTTATCCCTTGGGTGTGCCAGTTTCATTCAATAGGAAGCCGTTCAATTACGAAATTAGGCAAACTTCTTAAAACGAGATCCTTATTTAAAACAACAAAAAAGTGGCACTCGACGAGACGTTAGCTGGGTCGTTAAGTGACACCGTCACTCCTCCGGAGCAAAACCAACACGCGCAAATAACGCGCCGCCGGTTAAACAGAAACCGCGGCGTGTCAATGCCAGCGGCGACACGGACGGGGGAGTCAGGTCGTTCAAAGTTAGAGCCGGGATGAGGTCCGCCCATCACCTGGATGACGTCGCCAATGGGCGTGTTCTTCGAGTAGAACGCGGGCAACACGGACCACTTGACGATGACGTGATTCGGGTCGGTCGGCGGCGGTGAGAAAGAGCAGTTGATGGTCAAGCTCACCCCCTCCGTCACGTCCAGCCTCTCCGGCAGGGAGAGCCGGAGCTTTGCTGCGAACGTTACATCTGCACGGGAAGAGAGGAGAAAGAGAGTTTAACACGTAGTAGGCTTTCGCGACCAATATTATTCACAATAAAGGTTGTTTTTGGGTTAGATCGCGTTATTTATAAATGTGTCGTAACCCTCCACCACCCGACACGGCCAATCAGCAAAAAAAAAGTGTCACGTTGACAAAAGACAAATAGTTCACTACTTTAGCCCCACACCGGTGGTGTTGAAGAGTGAATCCACAACATTTACAGTTTGAGTATTATTAAATAATACATATTACAATTCCTTATAGGGGAAACACATGCTAATTAACGGATTACTAACGTAGCATATAATCACTAACACACATTACAACTAATTACTAATCTACAACTCATTACTAATCATAACCAATGGCTGATTACCAATCGATTATATAATTACAATTCCCCCCCTGCCTCTCATCACTGCACCTGATATGAGTTAAATGATGACATCACCCTGCTGCTCTATTTAAGACCGGGAGCAAGCGAGGGCTTTACCATTCTGGCAAATTGCCCGATGATGCTGGATGTATTTACCAGCGAAACGTCGTACTCAAACTGTAAATGTGGATTCACTCTTTAACACACCGGTGGGCTAAAGTAGTGAATTATTTGTCTTTTGTCAACGTGACACTTTTTTTTGCTGATTGGCCGTGTCGGGTGGTGGAGGGTTACGACACATTTATAAATAACGCGATCTAACCCAAAAACCTTTATTATGAATAATATTGGTCGCGAAAGCCTACGTGTTAAACTAATCAAAGAGGAGTTGTGTTAAGATGTTCCAACACCAAATAGACACCTTTTGCAGGGAACCAAGTCTGAAAATGACCACACATACGGTACGTGTGGTGACCATGCAAACAACCTCTGATAATATATGCAGTGCTTTAATAATAATAATGTAACTATATTCTTGGTTCTTTCGGTAAAGTCAAGTAGAAGGGAAACAATAAAATAATAAATACATTGTTTGCCGTGGTTTTTCACACCTGATGATGATTGCTTGTGTTGCAGTCTAAACATCGTGATAATTTTATTGTTTTATATATATATATTATTATTTTATTGTTTCCCTTCTACGTGGTGACTTTACCGAAAGAAGCAAGAATATGAATCCCTGCAGTCACGAAAGCTTTAAATAAAAAAAGTAACGTGACTATAATGTTATATGCATTGTCTTTGAGAAACCGATTGGTCTACACCAGAGACAGCCTTGTTCTTAATGGCCTAGCCTCACCATTGTCAGACCAGGGAACGCCAACAACAGTACAAAGACAATGCGCTATTTCTAGATTTGAAGATTTCGTGACTGCAAGGATTCATACTCTTTGGTTTTTTCGGGAAAGTCACGTGGGTAAAAAAAAATCAATAAAAGAAATGAAAACAACTAAATTAAATCATTTAATTTAGTTGTTTAATTCAGCTGTTATCATTTAGATTCTAGATTTTTTTTTTTACCTACGTGACTTTACCGAAAAAACCAAAGAGTACAATGCACTATATATATATTTTTTTATCAGACCATGTCTGTTTGCATGTTCACCACAAGTACGTGTAGCTGATGCAGTAATTGATTCCTTGACAAAGTTATCTATTTGGTATTTGAACATAATAACATGTTTTCTTGGTCATTTCGGTAAAGTCACATAGAAGGGAATTTTATTGTTTTATATTGTTATTATTTTATTGTTTCCCTTCTACATGGTGACTTTACCGAAAGAACCAAGAATATGAATCCCTGCAGTCCCAAAAGCTTTAAATCAAAATATAATAACATCTGTTTTCTTGGTCAAAAGGGTAAAATCTATTCTTATATTTAATACTTTGATACTGGTGAAAAGGTATCCCATGATAGAGCTGCTCACCCCGAGCTATGAATGCTCCGATACGTGTGGCATTCTCCTGTAGCTCGCCATTGCTCAAGCGCAGGCCCTGGGCTGTTTATTTGTTCAATGCACAGAACACTGGCGATTCCAGCCACCCTATTAGCCTCTCCAAATGATGAACTCTGCTGATAACAGCGATGTCGGAAACCTGCTGCCACAACTACGGATTATACGATGGCGGTGCTGACGCGTCTACGGATGACGACGACGATGACGACGCTAGACAAGCCGATGCCGAACAACGGCGTCAATGACGATTACCGTCACGGTGACGCTTGCTGGATGCTGCCGCTGCGGTTTCTTGTTCGTGTTATTGTTTCGTTGCGGTTGCAACCCGATTCAAGAGCCGCATGGCTCACAGGGCTCTAACCAATAAGCGAACTGAACTGGTCGGTGTTCACGGTGGTTGTTACCTCGGACCGCGACGGAGGCCAGAAGGAGCACCGCTAGACACCGCGGCAACATGGCGTGGCCGGCGCGTTCTTGCTGCCGCTGGTGTAGCTGGTACACCACCACCGTCCCCTTCTCCTCCCGCCGTGAACCCTATGTATGTTGCGTATTAAAACACAATGCATTTCACACCATTAGATTATTGATTAAGACAATGCACACACCACTACAATGACATTATACAATACAAATAAGTTAACATCTCTAACCTGCAATAAGTCGATCAGACACCATCCTTCCACCGCGCTTCATATTTTAGACCTTAATAATTCACAGTATTTTATAGCATTGAAATGGACGTTCACATTCAGCTCTGAGGCGGCGACCATTGGTTCTTGTACCTCGTCAACAACACCAGCGTTATCGACTGTTACATCACAGCAACATCGCACTCTCCTCACCAAAACGCATTTACAGTGGACGACCGCTTTGGAATACGTTGAATTTGGTCCACGTCGTGTATTTGACGAGAGAAAAAATGTCTTGGGATACGTCTTGCTTGGGGTACGACGCGCTTGCTGCAACTTGTATGGGTCGGGATGAGTCACCGCGTAGAGTAGAGCCCGTTCACGACTTAAACAAAGCGCCGCTCCTCAGTCTGCCTGTCCAGTAGATCTCGTTCAGTGCGCAACCCTTTTGCTACAACTCTCCGTGAATTTCCACGTGGTGTTTTTTGTCATTTTAACGTTAATTTTTTTTGTCAATTCATTCAAGGTTAGTGAGGAAAGCCAAGCTGCGAAGAAAATGGCGAGGATCACAGTCGACGTGAAATAAGAGATCGTAGAAAAAAGTATGACAGCGGCGTGCGCGTCACTGATCTTGCGGTGGCATCGCGTATATGCCGAGAGCAACAATTTAGACGATGGTGAAGAAAACATAACGAAGCCATCGAATCAGCTAACGTTGCAAAAGGGGGTGAAATTTATATCAAACACAAAGATCACGGACATCAGAGCAAGTAGAAACATTGTCTTCTTTGGTTCTTTCGGTAAAGTCACGTAGAATGAGAATAAAATAACAAATTGATAAAATAAAATAAAATAACACAATAATATTCTCACGACGTTTCGGCCACAACACAAGCGGCCTTCATCAGGTGAAGGGACAAGACTGTCTGGTAGGACAGCGCTGGAGTGAAAGAGCCACGTTCAGATCACGGCCTTTAAGCTGTGTGAGAGGAACAAAGCGCCTTGACAAAGGAATTAGCATATAATTTAGCATTGAAATGGCTGAATGATTAGCTTGTGACTGGTCACAGAAATAGTTATGTTAAAAGTTAAAGCATACACATCCGCAGAGGCACCCCTTGACAATGGAATTAGCATAGAATTTAGCATTGAAATAGCTAAGTTAAAGCATACACATCCGCAGAGGCACCCCTTGACAATGGAATTAGCATAGAATTTAGCATTGAAATAGCTGAGTGATTAGCTTGTAACTGCTCACAGAAATAGCTACGTTAAAGTCAGACCATACACATTCACCGAGGCACTTAGTACAAATCAAACAGGAGAATTTAGCATTGAAATAACTAGGCGAATTTAGCATTGAAATAACTGAGTGATTAGCTAGTGACTGGTCACAGAAATGACTATGTTGAAGTCAAGGCCTACACATCTGAGCTATTCACAGTACTATATAGTGAACCAATAAACAACTAAAATAAAAATTACCTTAATGTTATCAATAAACTCTATATTCTCCAATCAGCTAAGCTACCAACAATAAGTCGTTATATATCACAATGCTATATGGCGAAAAAATGGGTGGATTCTTACCCTCAACTTTAGCACCACGGATAGCTACGGGCCCCGTTCAGACGGACGAGTTCGTCCATGGTCGGAACAGAGGAGGGGGAGAGAGACAGCTGCGAGGCCCTAGTATACTCCATGTTGTAAAACCATACCATTAACCGTGGTGTAAGAGGTATTAAGAGGCAATGCTGGCGAAAGAGCTGCGGTCTGAAGGTCATCGTAAAAATACAATTAATTAAGAACAGAAATGATTTAAAACATCTTTCCAGTGGTTACTAAGCCAGAATCCATCTTCTCAGTTGAAATTGTCTCTGTGCTTGTATATGTGAATGGCCTCATGAACGAATCTCTCATGGTAGCCGGTTGGTTTGCAAAGAACCTCCGTCTTGGAGAAGTCAATGTCATGTGAGCCCACTGAATTATAACAGTGATCTGCCACGGCAGAGGAGTTCGTCCTACCGTGTTTCAAGTCTGCTTTATGTTCGCGGATGCGGTCCGAGATATGTCTTTTGGTTTCTCCAATGTAGCTACTACCACAGAGGCACTTTAGTTTGTAAACGCCCGGGTACTGTATGTCTGGAACAGCATCTTTTACAGATGGAACTAAATCACGGATTTTATGTACTGTGTTGAATCGGACCTGGATCTTGTGTTTATTCAGGATTTTGGAGATCTTTTTTAGTGACCCCTGCAATGTAGGGTAAGGTGATGGTTTTGAGTGGCTCCACAAGAGGATCCTTCTTCATGACTGGAGTGATGGCTTTGCGGATTGTGTAGCCGGAGTAGCCATTAGCCCTGAGAGCCTGGTGTACGTGCTTGAGTTCACTGATAATGTGTTCCTGGTCGGAAATGCATTGGGCTCTATGGCATAGAGTCTTGATGAGGGAGTTCTTCTGGGATGGATGGTGGTGGGAATCCGGTTTCAAGTAAGCATCTGTATGGGTAGCTTTCCTGTAGACAGAGTGGCTCATTGAACCATCATGTCTCCTTTTAATTAAGACATCCAAAAAGGGTAGTTTGCCATCTTTTTCGACCTCCATGGTAAATCTGATGGCTGGGTGTATGGAATTGATGTGGTCGCGGAATTGGTCTAGAGCAGGCTGGCCATGTGGCCAGATGACAAAGGTGTCATCAACGTACCTCTTCCATAAGGTCGGGCGTAGAGTGGCAGTCTGGATGGCGTCAGTTTCAAATTTTTCCATGAATACGTTGGCTACAACCGGAGATAGGAGGGAGCCCATTGGGGTGCCCTCAGTTTGTTTGTAGAAAGTTCCATTCCAGGTGAAGTATGTGTTGGTTAAGCAATGTCTCACCAGGGGGGGTACATCAGTATGCAGTCCTTGATGAACCAGGTCTTCAATGATAGCGATGGTGTCAGGTACCGGGACTTTGGTGAACAAGGACACCACATCAAAACTGACAAGCAGGTCGTTTGGGGACAGGGAAATGCCTTTGATTGTCGATACCAGGTGAGTAGAATTTAGTACCGCAGAGGTGGTTTTTCCAGTGAAAGGTCGCAGTATATCAGCAAGAAAACGTGCCAGTTTGTAGGTGGGGGAGTTGATAGTAGAGACGATGGGACGAAGGGGTGTATCTTCTTTGTGTATCTTTGGAAGGCCATATAATCTTGGTGGTCTGGCAGCAGAGGGTTTCAACGAGAACTGTTTGATCTCATCAATTAATGCTGTTGAATCAGAGATGATTTTGTTCGTTTTGGTGACCAGGCTGTTGGTGGGATCTCTTTTTATTTTTGTATAGCTGCCATCGTCGAGTAGTTCTTGAATTTTGTTGTTATATTCTGTTTTGTCCATGATGACAGTGGCATTGCCTTTGTCGGCTGAGAGGACGACAATATCATCCCTCTTTTTTAATTGAGATAATTCAAAACGTTCGTCTTTGCTGATGTTGCTGGGTGGCAACTTAGCGTTTTTGAGGGTTGCAGCGATTTCAGATCTTGCTACGCTGCAGAGATGTGACTCAAGCCCTTGAGTGCAACGTCGACATGGGCAATGATATCATTAACCGGTAAGTGTCTCGGTGTGACAGCAAACTTTAGACCTTTAGCTAAAACGGATTTCAGACCATCTGAAATTATTATTGTGTTATTTTATTTTATCAATTTATTATTTTATTCTCATTCTACGTGACTTTACCGAAAGAACCAAAGAAGATGAATCATTGCAGTCACGAAAGCTTTAAATCGAAATTTAACCGCCTCTACGGGGAGGGATTCCACACATCCTTAAGATCATTCAAAAGACTCCGGGATAAGAAGGCTCAACTAATCGAGTCTCTCACCTTTCTGAAGAGATGCCGCGACTCTAAGGTAATACCAACCGCATTTACACTAACCTCTGCTGTTGCAACTTCTCTCAATGCAAAACGAATTCTAGCTAGAACTAGCTTCGCTCTTATCTCGGAAAAAATCAGACTTACACGCACCGAACTCGATCAGTTAGACAAGACACTCTACAAATCACACTTAAAATTGACAGCAACAATGTCTACATCGGATTGAGAACATGTAGACAATATGACTACCTCTTCGGCTGCCACTATGTCGAACAAATGTAGGGACAATTTGATTTCCAAATTCAATCACCTCTCCAGCAAAAAATCGGATCCACACACCGAAAAGATAGACGTCAACAAAGTCGTAATTAATCGCAGTAACAGTTCCATTTCTGATGGTCTGAAATCCGTTTTAGCTAAAGGTCTAAACTTTGCTGTCACACCGAGACACTTACCGGTTAATGATATCATTGCCCATGTCGACGTTGCACTCAAGGGCTTGAGTCACATCTCTGCAGACATAGCAAGATCTGAAATCGCTGCAACCCTCAAAAACGCTAAGTTGCCACCCAGCAACATCAGCAAAGACGAACGTTTTGAATTATCTCAATTAAAAAAGAGGGATGATATTGTCGTCCTCTCAGCCGACAAAGGCAATGCCACTGTCATCATGGACAAAACAGAATATAACAACAAAATTCAAGAACTACTCGACGATGGCAGCTATACAAAAATAAAAAGAGATCCCACCAACAGCCTGGTCACCAAAACGAACAAAATCATCTCTGATTCAACAGCATTAATTGATGAGATCAAACAGTTCTCGTTGAAACCCTCTGCTGCCAGACCACCAAGATTATATGGCCTTCCAAAGATACACAAAGAAGATACACCCCTTCGTCCCATCGTCTCTACTATCAACTCCCCCACCTACAAACTGGCACGTTTTCTTGCTGATATACTGCGACCTTTCACTGGAAAAACCACCTCTGCGGTACTAAATTCTACTCACCTGGTATCGACAATCAAAGGCATTTCCCTGTCCCCAAACGACCTGCTTGTCAGTTTTGATGTGGTGTCCTTGTTCACCAATGTCCCGGTACCTGACACCATCGCTATCATTGAAGACCTGGTTCATCAAGGACTGCATACTGATGTACCCCCCCTGGTGAGACATTGCTTAACCAACACATACTTCACCTGGAATGGAACTTTCTACAAACAAACTGAGGGCACCCCAATGGGCTCCCCCCTATCTCCGGTTGTAGCCAACGTATTCATGGAAAAATTTGAAACTGACGCCATCCAGACTGCCACTCTACGCCCGACCTTATGGAAGAGGTACGTTGATGACACCTTTGTCATCTGGCCACATGGCCAGCCTGCTCTAGACCAATTCTGCGACCACATCAATTCCATACACCCAGCCATCAGATTTACCATGGAGGTCGAAAAAGATGGCAAACTACCCTTTTTGGATGTCTTAATTAAAAGGAGACATGATGGTTCAATGAGCCACTCTGTCTACAGGAAAGCTACCCATACAGATGCTTACTTGAAACCGGATTCCCACCACCATCCATCCCAGAAGAACTCCCTCATCAAGACTCTATGCCATAGAGCCCAATGCATTTCCGACCAGGAACACATTATCAGTGAACTCAAGCACGTACACCAGGCTCTTAGGGCTAATGGCTACTCAGGCTACACAATCCGCAAAGCCATCACTCCAGTCATGAAGAAGGATCCTCTTGTGGAGCCACTCAAAACCATCACCTTACCCTACATTGCAGGGGTCACTAAAAAAGATCTCCAAAATCCTGAATAAACACAAGATCCAGGTCCGATTCAACACAGTACATAAAATCCGTGATTTAGTTCCATCTGTAAAAGATGCTGTTCCAGACATACAGTACCCGGGCGTTTACAAACTAAAGTGCCTCTGTGGTAGTAGCTACATTGGAGAAACCAAAAGACATATCTCGGACCGCATCCGCGAACATAAAGCAGACTTGAAACACGGTAAGACGAACTCCTCTGCCGTGGCAGATCACTGTTATAATTCAGTGGGCTCACATGACATTGACTTCTCCAAGACGGAGGTTCTTTGCAAAACAACCGGCTACCATGAGAGATTCGTTCATGAGGCCATTCACATATACAAGCACAGAGACAATTTCAACCGAGAAGATGGATTCTGGCTTAGTAACCACTGGAAAGATGTTTTAAATCATTTCTGTTCTTAATTAATTGTATTTTTACGATGACCTTCAGACCGCAGCTCTTTCGCCAGCATTGCCTCTTAATACCTCTCACACCACGGTTAATGGTATGGTTTTACAACATGGAGTATACTAGGGCCTCGCAGCTGTCTCTCTCCCCCTCCTCTGTTCCGACCATGGACGAACTCGTCCGTCTGAACGGGGCCCGTAGCTATCCGTGGTGCTAAAGTTGAGGCTTAAAGGCCGTGATCTGAACGTGGCTCTTTCACTCCAGCGCTGTCCTACCAGACAGTCTCGTCCCTTCACCTGATGAAGGCCGCTTGTGTTGTGGCCGAAACGTCGTGAGAATATTATTGTGTTATTTTATTTTATCAATTTATTATTTTATTCTTATTCTACGTGACTTTACCGAAAGAACCAAAGAAGATGAATCATTGCAGTCACGAAAGCTTTAAATCGAAATATTTGTCTTTGTTGTGTGTATGAGATGCATGTGTGTGTGTGTGTATATGGGAAGCGGTAGTGCAGCGGTGAGCGTGCTGCACTACGAACCTGGCGACCTGAGTGATTCCCACTCACGGCCAACACCAGCGACGATGATCTGAACCAGTCCTGGGCTTCCCCTGGGTCGACTCAGTTTAAAACCTAGTAGGCTTTTGCGACCAATATCATCCATAATAAAGGGACCTTTTTTTGGGTTAGATTGCGTAAATATAAATGTGTCGTTAAACCCGCCACCACCTGACACAGTCAATTAGTAAGGTTTGTCACGTAAACAAAACGTGCCAATTAGTTACTGCTTCAGCACACTGGTTGTGTATTGGATAGTAAACCCAGAACATTTACCATTAGAGTATGACGTTTCACTGATTATTACAACCAGCTTCATCAGGCGATTTGCCATAATTGTGAAGAAGTATTCCTGTTTCCGTCTTTGAAGTTAACTCAGCCTTAAATGAGTACTTGGTGCAGGGTGTGAACATCGCCACTTGGGAGACAAATGCGGCCGGGCGTGGTGTTTGGCCACCCACCCCATCGTGTGCTGGGCCGGCCTTCATAGGTGTTGGCTCCCAGCGATTGCCCCGAGTCTGTTAAGGCTATACGGGGGTCTTTGTCTTTGTGTGTATGAGATGCATGCGAGTGTGTGTGTATGAGATGTGTGTGTGTATGAGATGTGTGTGTGTGTGTATGAGATGTGTGTGTATATGAGATGCATGTGTATATGAGATGCGTGTGTGTGTATGAGATGCATGTGTGTGTATGAGATGCGTGGGTGTGTATGAGATGTGTGTGTGTATGAGATGTGTGTGTGTGTATGAGATGCGTGTGTGTATGAGATGCGTGTGTGTGTGTATGAGATGTGTGTGTGTGTATGAGATGCACTGCTGTATAATAATGTACTACTCACTACTGAGTACACAGACAGTCCCCACTGTGTTCACAGCTACCACCCCAATGCACGCATAAACTCAACTCAGTCATTAAAAATGTTAAGTTATGTTTAGCAAACAATAGTCATTGCAACGTTATACTTGAATCTAATAACAAGTTTAAGGCACTGCTGTATAATAATGTACTTGTCACTACTAACCACACAGTACCCACAGTGTTCACAGCTACCACCCCAACGCACACATAAACTCAACACACACTCACACAGTGCGCTAACCACTGCACCGCCGCTCCCCACACACACACAGTGCGCTAACCACTGCACCACCGCTCCCCACACACACACAGTGCGCTAACCACTGCACCACCGCTCCCCACGTCCACCACAACCTGGCACCCGATGATGTATCGATCGGCTCGGCTTACCGTGGCTGCTGCGCCAAGTCACCTGCAGAGAAAATCGATTCAAATTTCGATTAACTATTCTCGCGCCGATTCCTAATGGGATAACATTAGGAATCGATTATAATAGAATTACGGATGTATGAGTCGATTTCAATTGGGACAACATGGGAACCGATTTATTTGTGGCTTAGGCTAATAAAATCGATTTGCATTGGGATAACATGGGAATCAACAGTGGTCTAAAATGAACCTTCATTAATCGATTCCTACTGTGTAGACGTCGGAATCGACCACGTTAGACGATCACGTGTGTGGGCGTGGTCTCTCAACGTCAATCAACCAGGTAGGGCGTTGACTGGTGGAGAGTTTGGGATCTGATTGATTGATTGATTGCTTCTGTGGACAGGTGTCTTTTATACAGGTAACGAGCTGAGATTAGGAGCACTCCCTCTAAGAGTGTGCTCCTAATCTCAGCTCGTTACCTGTATAAAAGACACCTGGGAGCCAGAAATCTTTCTGATTGAGAGGGAGTCAAATACTTATTTCCCTCATTAAAATGCAAATCAATTTATAGCATTTTTGACATGCATTTTTCTGGATTTTGTTGTTGTTATTCTATCTCTCACTGTTCAAATAAACCTACCATTAAAATTATATTTCTTAAAATTATATTTCTTAAAATTATATTTCTTTGTCAGTGGGCAAACGTACAAAATCAGCAGGGGATCAAATACTTTTTTTCCCTCACTGTAAACCCCAATGATCCGATCGAAATGAGGGATTTTGATCGGATCATTGGGGGGCCACGTGTCACCACCACCCCCCCCCCCCCCAAACAGTCATGAGCAGCACCTCCCCACACGCCCTGCCACCAAGAAAAATGTTTCACGTACGAGAGTGAAACTGATATTTTCATTCTCAGCTGGAATTTAGCCAAATGCAATACGCTTGAGAAACCTGGTTTAAAATCACAAGCAAGTTGCCTGAATTTCAAACCCATGGTCTCAGCGGTACAGCTCGGTGCTCTTGACAGGCTGAGCCAACCGGTCACTTCATCGCAAGCAACCGGAAGCATCAAGGTTGTCAATGCCGTGTGCGTCGTCCTAATGGGGAGCGGCAGTGTGGTGGCTTGCAATGCTGTGTTGCGAACCCAGTGAACAGAGTTCAATTCCTCCCCACTCACGACCAATAATGGTGCCGAATATTTAAACCGCTTTCCATGGGTCGGTATGGCTTTAAATGAGTACCTGGTGCAGTGTGATCGTGGTGGTGGTTGTGATGGTGGTGATGATCATGGTTGTGATGGTGGTGGTGATGGTGTCTCTATGGGTCTCTGTGAGTCCCTGAGCCTCTATGGGTGTCTACGAGTCTCAGTCACTCTGGGTCTATATGGGTCTCTATGAGTCTCTACGGGTCTGTACGGGTCTCTGTGTGTCCCTGTGGGTCTCTATGAGTCTCTGTGTCTGTTGGTCTCTGTGTATCTCAGTGTGTCTCTGTGGGTGTCTCTGGGTCTCTGTGTGTCTCTGTCGGTCTCTCTGAGTCTCTGTGGGTCTCTGTGTGTCTCTGTCAGAATCTATGTTTCCCTGTGGGTCTCTGTGGGTCTCTGGTGGCCCGGCCTGCTGTTGGCCACCCACTGCTCGTGTGCTGTGCCAGCCTTCATAGACGCTGTTACTCGCCAACAGCAAGTTCCTCAACAGTCTGTTATTCAAGTTTCATTTCAAGTTTTCATGTATTAGGTATAGCCCTGTGACATGGGAATCAATAGTGGTCACCCACCTAAGTTCATTATAAATGTGGGAGCATTATACGCATTAGTTCGCTATCACGACATACAGTACCCTGGTGTCTACAAACTAAGTTGCCTCTGTGGTAGTAGTTACATTGGAGAAACCAAACGCCATGTCTCGGACCGCATTCGTGAACACAAAGCAGACCTTAAACACGGTAGGACCAACACCTCGGCCATGGCAGATCACTGTTATAATTCAGTAGGCTCACATGACATTGACTTCTCCAAGACAGAGGTTCTTTGCAATCCATCTGGCTACCATGAGAGATTTGTTCATGAGGCTATCCACATATACAAACACAGAGACACTTTCAACCGAGAAAATGGACTCTGGCTTAGCAATCATTGGAAGGATTTGATAAACCATTTCAGGTCTTAATTGATTGTTCACGCTTACGGTGGCTTTCAGACAGCATAAATTAATTTTTCGTCTCCCCCCTCCTCTTTTCAGAACATAGATGGACTCTTGATTTAAAGCTTTCGTGACTGCAGTAATTCATATTCTTAGCTCTTTCGGTAAAGTCACGTTGAAGGGAAACAATAAAACAATAAAATATATATATAACACAATATATATTTTATTATTCTTAGTTTTTTCGGTAAAGTCACGTTGAAGAGAAACAACAAAATAACAAAATATATATAAAACAATAAAAAAATCTCACGACGTTTCGACCATAACTCAAACGGTCATCATAATTTATAAATAAATGTGCCGTTTAAAAATAAATTTATGCAAACCAACACACCTGATGATGACCGTTTGAGTTATGGTCGAAACGTCGTGAGAATTGTTTATTGTTTTATATATTTTGTTATTTTGTTGTTTCTCTTCAACGTGACTTTACCGAAAAAACTAAGAATATGAATTACTGCAGTCACGAAAGCTTTAGATCAAAATATATTTTATTGTTTCCCTTCAACGTGACTTTACCGAAAGAGCTAAGAATATGAATTACTGCAGTAAGGAAAGCTTTAAATCAAAACATCAACAGGCTGATGTGCCACATCTCCTCCTTCAAGAAGTCTCACAGCCCTGCGATGTTGTGTCCACACAACCCAAACTACGGAGTGCCTGGTGGTAAACCGCTGTGCTGTAGCCTGCGCCCCTCCAGTGGAGGAGGAACAGTAAAACCTCGCTGATGCTCTCCTGAAGCACTCCTGTGCGCAACAATCATTGAGACTAGTTGCACGTGCATCGATTGTAAAACCCCGTTCCGTTTCAGGAAGTGGGGACAGTTGGTGCCGTGTGCTCGTTTCACGTCGGGGTGCCACTAAAGGCGCAGGTCCCACTCCTGAGTGATCGGTTACGCGACGCTCTTTTGCACGAATAATCAATCTCTTGCAATTTTATTTAATTATTTAAATCTTTCGTGACTGCGGCGATTCATATTCTTTGTTCTTTCGGTAAAGTCACCACGTAGAAGGGAAACAATAAAATAATAAAAAAATATATAAAACAATAAAATTCTTACGACGTTTCGACCGCAACACAAGCAATCATCGTCAGGTGTGAAAACCACAGCAAGAACATTTAACTCGTAATCTCGTAGTCACTTACGTGTTAATATCGCCTGATGATGTCACTTACATGTTAATATCGCCTGATGATGTCACTTCCCTCTTAATGTCGCCTAATGATGTCACTTCCCTCTTAATGTTGACTGATGATGTCACTTCCCTCTTAATGTCGCCTGATGATGTCACTTACCTCTTAATGTCGCCTAATGATGTCACTTCCCTGTTAATATCGCCTGATGATGTCACTTCCCTCTTAATATCGCCTGATGATGTCACTTCCCTCTTAATGTCGCCTGATGATGTCACTTCCCTCTTATTGTTGCCTATTGATGTCACTTCCCCTCTCAATGTCACCTGATGATGTCACTTCCGTCTAAATGTCGCCTGATGTCACTTCCTTCTTAATGTCGCCTGATGATGTCACTTCCTGCTTAATGTCACCTCATGATGTCACTTCCTTCTTAATGTCACCTGATGATGTCACTTCCCTCGCATTCAATGCAAACATGTCCAGGGCCCCGAGCCCCCCACCTCCGTCTGAAATGTCCAATGCGCCCATCGCAGAAAGCTGGTGCTACACACAGGTAACTTGTTCCCCTGTGGCCAATCACATTCAACGGGTCTCCGTCTTGTGCCGGTCAAAGTATGCGCATGGCTAATGCATTTAACTTTTACACGTTTTTTGTTCATCGCAAAGCCATCCAAAATGGTTTCATAATTATGTGTAAGTGCAATTATGGATTATCATTGTACAGGCTATTTTTGTACATCAGATTGCAAAGTTCATAGAATTGCACTAACAACATTATACTAGATAATTGTCTCTGATTTTGACTGGTAGTGTATTTTTACAAAAGGGGCAGCAGTTTTTATCAAATAAAAAAAATAAAAAGGCCTTTTATTGCACACTCTAATCTATGACATGTTGAGACTTGTTGTGTTAACGCTGTGCAGTAATGAACATGCAAGGTAATCCCAGAACACTAATAAGACCCTTTCATGTACAGTAATATTTCTTTCCTTATAGGCAGTTTGTGTTTTTGAGCACAATATTCAGATGTGTGGGTGAAATACTTGAGGGTTTGTCAATGGTCATGTATTTATGGTAATGAATGAGCTTTATAGCTGTTATGTGCTCGTGTATTTCAGGTTAAGGTTGTAAAGTTCTCTTATATGTGGACCATCAACAATTTCAGCTTCTGTCGTGAAGAAATGGGCCAAGTTCTCAAGAGTTCTACATTTTCAGCAGGCACCAATGATACATTGAAATGGTACAGTAAATTCTGGCTATTTTATGACATTAAAAAAAAAATCACAATGCTCACGGAGGTGCTTTACTAGAACAATTTTGCATAGTGCATGTTTTAGTTCATACTATATTGTTTTAGCAATGTAGTCTGCGCGTACATACACACCTAATATGTCTTGTTTATATGTTCAATCAGGTGCCTACGCATACACCCCAAGGGTCTTGACGAAGAGAGTAAAGATTACCTATCGTTGTACTTGTTATTGGTCAGCTGTCCCAAGAGTGAAGTCTACGCCAAGTTCAAGGTTTCTATTCTTAATGCTAAGGGAGAGGAAACCAAGGCTATGGGTGAAACTACTTGTATTTAAGTATCAATTCACGTCATATGTGTATTTGGTAACAGGATTATATCATAATCAGCCATTATTTATCGACTGCTTGAAACATTGTATAAACCTTACGAACACCATCCCTCATCCTTCACATGAGCTGATCTAATATCTCCTTGTCTACGTTTGACATCGTCTTGGGCATGTACTCTACTTTTCTTCCTATTCGACCACTAGTCTCATCCATCAACCATCCCATTTAGCGATGTGTCCTGTCCAAGCCCAATCTATATTTACAACAGTCAATATGTTGTCTCTAATTTGCCGTTTTGATTTGACCAACGTGTTCCTCTTTCAGTTTCTCACTGTAATTCTCAACATACTTCTCTCCACGCTTTGTGTACTTTTTGGTTTTGTTCCATTTGTCAGTGTTTCTATTTGTAATCAGTGTTTCATAGTAGGTAATATGCACTAGATTGGAATCTTTCATCCTGTAGCACATTGCAACTTTTCATTATCAAATTAATATTCCAAAAGTGCTCTTGATCCTGTTCCACCTTCAGAAGTTGCCATTATGCATATTTTTTGTGTTTTCCATGATATTGACCCTCCAATAATTATTTTATTTTGCTTAGTGTACCTGGACATTGTCATTCACGGACATTTCTTTTCCTAGTTTTACAATCTTCACCATGTGTTATTCCATTGTAATTTATCAAGTGACGGCTTTATTTTTCTGCTTGCACTCACTGTTTATTACAACTTCATTATTTTTGTTTGTATTCTCATCCATTTTTTTATTCATTTCTGGTGGTTTTACAAAGGTTGGCATTTTCATCCCATTTCACACTTCTCCTTTACCTTGCTTTAGTGGTTCATATTGTTTGTTTTATAATTGCCTTATTACTTTCAGGATACTCTTTCAATGCGCGATAACTATTTTAAGTGATGACATCCATACATTTACTGTGCTTTGCTAAGGCTATTAACATGTTTCTGAGAGTCTAAATCTATCTTTTTGTTTTAAACTTTCATGTTTTTTTCTTATTATTTGCTTTGGTGTTGTCTTTGGTAATGTTAACATGTAACTCACGTCACACAACCATGTTTACAAAGACAAGCATTATTAATACACAAACACATTCAACTAATCCATATGAACTATATCTTCATACACTTAAATCCAGGTCTGATTTTCATCTACCTTGAAGTTAAAAGCTAAACTGAACTATTTTTATTTTACCAGGCAAGGCCCACTGAACTACAGTGTGGGAAAAAAGTATTTGATGCCCTGCTGATTTTGTACGTTTGCCCACTAACAAAGAAATGATCAGTCTATAATTTTAATGGTAGGTTTATTTCAACAGTGAGAGACAGAATAACTACAACAAAATCCAGAAAAACGCATGTCAAAAATTGTATAAATTGATTGGCATTTTAATGAGGGAAATAAGTATTTGACTCCCTCTCAATCAGAAAGATTTCTGGCTCCCAGGTGTCGTTTATACAGGTAATGAGCTGAGATTAGGAGCACACTCTTAAAGGGAGTGCTCCTAATCTCAGCTTACCTGTATAACAGACACCTTTCCACAGAAGCAATCAATCAGATTCCAAACTCTCCACCATGGCCAAGACCAAAGAGCTCTCCAAGGATGTCAGGGACAAGATTGTAGACCTACACAAGGCTGGAATGGGCTACAAGACCATTGCCAAGCAGCTTGGTGAGAAGGTGACAACAGTTGGTGCGATTATTCGCAAATGGAAGAAACACAAAAGAACTGTCAATCTCCCTCGGTTTGGGGCCCCATGCAAGATCTCACCTCGTGGGGTTGCAATGATCATGAGAACGGTGAGGAATCAGCCCAGAACTACACGGGAGGATCTTGTCAATGATCTCAAGGCAGCTGGGACCATAGTCACCAAGAAAACAATTGGTAACACACTACGCCGTGAAGGACTGAAATCCTGCAGCGCCCGCAAGGTCCCCCTGCAAAACAAAGTACATATACATGCCTGTCTGAAGCTTGCCAATGAACATCTGAGTGATTCAGAGGACAACTGGGTGAAAGTGTTGTGGTCAGATGAGACCAAAATGGACCTCTTTGGCATCAACTCAACTCGCCGTGTTTGGAGGAGGAGGAATGCTGCCTATGACCCCAAGAACACCATCCCCACTGTCAAACATGGAGGTGTAAACATTATGCTTTGGGGGTGTTTTTCTGCTAAGGGGACGGGACAACTTCACCGCATCAAAGGGAAAATGGACGGGGCCATGTACCGTCAAATCTTGGGTGAGAACCTCCTTCCCTCAGCCAGGGCATTGAAAATGGGTCCTGTATGGGTATCCCAGCATGACAATAACCTAAAACACACGGCCAAGGCAACAAAGGAGTGGCTCAAGAAAAAGCACATTAAGGTCCTGGAGTGGCCTAGCCAGTCTCCAGACCTTAATCCCATAGAAAATATGTGGAGGGAGCTGAAGGTTCGAGTTGCCAAACATCAGCCTCGAAACCTTAATGACTTGGAGAAGATCTGCAAAGAGGAGTGGGACAAAATCCCTCCTGAGATGTGTGCAAACCAGGTGGCCAACTACAAGAAACGTCTGACCTCTGTGATTGCCAACAAGGGTTTTGCCACCAAGTACTAGGTCATGTTTTGCAGAAGGGTCAAATACTTATTTCCCTCATTAAAATGCAAATCAATTTATAACATTTTTGACATGCGTTTTTCTGAATTTTGTTGTTTTTCTGTCTCTCACTGTTCAAATAAACCTACCATTAAAATGATAGACTGATAATTTCTTTGTCAGTGGGCAAACGTACAAAATCAGCAGGGAATCAAATACTTTTTTCCCTCACTGTACATAGCTCTTTTTCAGAAGTGCCCCGGCCACAAACGATAGCTTAACGAGATGGCTTATTGTGTGGAAATGTATAGCAGCCAAATACTCTGGATTTTTATAAATATGGAGGAAAAAACCGGAAGATCTGGATAAAAATGCATGCAACCACAAGGAGAACATGCAGATTCCAAATATACAGGCATCAGGGTTGAGATCGAACCCATGACCTATATACCAGGCGAGGTAGTTGACTGCCACCGTGGCGCAGGGCTTTAGAATACATTGCTGTCTTTACACTTTGAAAATAGAATAAAAAATGTTTTTCCCATTACATGAAATTACCACCGTTTATTGTAAGAACTGGTGAGTATTGTTTGAAATCTATTTTTTTACAGAGAGCCCGCGAGCATACCGCTTTTTCCAAGGAAAAGACTGGGGATTTAAAAAATTCATTCGAAGAGATTTTTTGCTTGATGAATCTAATAGCTTGCTTCCAGATAACAAACTGACACTATTTGGTGAAGTAAGTATGACATGCTGCAGCTAATGTGTAATTTTCTATTTTAGTCATTACAATTGCACAGTTGGAGTCAATATTCTACTTAATTGAAGATTGTAATAATTACTTTCCCTGTTCCATACAAGGAAATTGTTAACATGAGTTTTACAAGCACGTTTTTCCTCCGCTGGTGCTAGAGTTAACATAGCACAACAATTAAATAATCAAGCGTAATTTTTTTTAGGTTTTCTCCCTCTGGATAGTGTTTATATTTAAACCTTGACATTTTTATAAACTAGAATGTCAGGTATTACATAAAGTGTTTTGTTTAAATGTCGCCACATGAATTCCTTTTCCTATTCTCGGACATCAGCCAGTTTGATGTAAATGTTTCTTGTCCTTAGGGGGGTCCTTTTAATCAGCCAGATTTATATTTTTTACCTTTAAAATACTTTACAAAATACAAGCATTTTTGATAATGAAAGGAAGCACATCAAGAAGGGCTGTTCACTTCCTCTGTTGTTGTGCAGAACCCATAATTAGGGGCCTCACTACCTGTTTAAACTGTTTATACAGTGTAAAATAACTTGACAAAAATATAGAATGAAAATTGATTAATATGAAAAACATTTCACGGACCTCTATTTTGGCATTATTCACAACACTTGTTCTGATATAGGATGTCTGTGCAGATTTGCTTGCTTGATTGAACCAAAGCCTACATCTTCATGCAAAATGTGTAGTTAAGTGAGGATTTGTAAAAAAAAATCATCAAATGCCTTCTCAAAGCTGGTTGATGTCTATGCAGGTTAGTGTGGTGCAGGATTCCGTGAACATTTCTGGTCAATCCAGCATGAGTACATTGATAGTGCCAGATTGCCGGCTGGCAGTTGACTTCGGGGAGATCTGGGACAATTCCCGCTTCACTGACTGCCTGCTTCGTGTTGGTGGCCAGGAGTTTAAAGCACACAAGGCCGTATTGGCAGGTCTGTGCCACAACAAGCAACACATGCGTCGTTTAGTGTACAATAGAACCATATAATTAATGATACTGTAATTAGTTTGGGGTAATCAACTACAGCCATTTCCTGTTTTACACTGAATTTTATTAACTTACACTGGCAAATGCTTACGTCAATTTGTAATGCTTTTTGTTAAAGGATACATCAGTAAATATGTGTAATGAATTCAACTGAGTCACAGACGCACTTCTTCAACCGACACACGGGGTACTACCCCGTAACACATGAACAACCTATGCTGGTGGACCACCAGGCTATCTACACTAATTACACGGGAATTAGCTACGACGGACCGGACCCTGGCCGGGGTCCGGGTCCATGTGTTGGTGACTCTTGTAGGACGTAGATTCTTCAGGATGAACAACAGCAGCCGGTCCCTCTCAGGGACCCGGCTTTTATCCTCTGTGGCGGGGGTGGCTCCGCCCTTGACCACGACCACCTTCTGGAATCCTCTAGCGGGTTCCCGGCCCTGACACGTGACCACCCCTAGCCCCCACCTGGGGGCCCTGTGTACACTTTACCGGTCACGTGTCCTTCGTGGTCAAGTGCCATGGCCCTTGGTAACCCCATTCC
Source organism: Petromyzon marinus (assembly GCF_048934315.1). Classification (NCBI taxonomy): domain Eukaryota; kingdom Metazoa; phylum Chordata; class Hyperoartia; order Petromyzontiformes; family Petromyzontidae; genus Petromyzon; species Petromyzon marinus. Next base: position 907,118 of record NW_027422651.1, on the reverse strand, counting down.
CATGGCCAGCACTCTCACACCCTATCCTGTAGGGGTCGGCACCCCACGCAGAGCGTGGTGCCACTCAGCACTGTCAGACAGCGCTCACCATGCCCCTCTTGGGCCGGTACTGCACCCACATCCACGTGGTGCCCGCGATGTTAATACATCGCACGCCGTGCCTCTCTATAGCCGGCATTACACAGTGACATTCGCGATGTCACTACATATATAAATGTAATATTGTATTGTGTGAGAGATGAACATATTTAATTAGCCTGTTGCTAAAGTTTTTATTCCGTTTTTATTTACTTCACTATATCGTTGTTGTGCAGGAATTCATTTTTCACAATGCAGTTATGGTGTAGGTTTTGAGCCTCTAATTTGGACATTTATTTGCGTCCATGTTTGACAAATCTGTAATGGATATGCCATATGAAATAAAATATGGATCTGGATTTTACCTCTTTTGTATCTAGATTATTTGATCTCTAGATATAACATCTAAATGTGTCTGTACCACATTCTGGTGTTTTTCCAATTCACTGTACAGTAAAACCTTGAATTGCGAGTAACTTGGTCTGCAAGTGTTTTGCAAGACGAGCAAATTTTTTTAATAAATATTAATTTGATAAACGAGTGAGGTTTTGCAATACGAGTAGTACGTATACGCTTTGTCTGCCGAGCGTCACGTGATCACAACTGATATACGAGTGCTTTGATATACGAGTGCTTTGGATTACAAACACGTTTCCGGAACAAATTATTCTCGCAATCCAAGGTTTTACTCTATTTGTTAACAGTTGCTTTACCTTTTTCAGGTCGGTCACTTGTTTTTAATGCTATGTTTGAACATGAAATGGAAGAGAGCAAAAAGGTATCTTTAAATGCAATCTTAATACAGCACATTAATACTGTGATCATACATTTCCAAGGTGCATTTGTCACAATGGATCGGTTGATAAGTATCTCTTGAGAGTGCTGTCAAATGTTGAACTATTACCCTAGTAACTCTTTTGGCGCATTGCACGTTTATTATCAAAAAGTATTCATTCCGAGGGAATGTTAGATTGTATTTTATAGCTATTTTTTATACAACATTTCACAGAAGGCCATTGCATGTGTGTCAAGAATGGATTTATTACGCGCAATAAATAGTCATCGGCAAGTTGAATACAACTTGAATGGAGCCACTTTACATGTGTTGTGTAGATATAAAGGATATTTATTTAATTTAATGCTATATTTTCGTCTCCCAATATATGCCGAAGTTAATTTGAATATATTGTGTTGCTACCTTGCAGAATCGAGTGGAGATTAATGATGTGGAGCCTGACGTGTTCAAGGAAATGATGAGTTTTGTCTATACGGGAAGGGCTCCAAACCTGGAGAAGATGGCTGATGAGCTGCTGGCCGCTGCTGACAAGGTTACATGCTTAAAATATTAACATGAGATCGCACCACCTTGTGATGTATCGGTATGCAGTTGTAGGTCGCAAGTGAAATTAAAACAGCATTTAGGTATTTTCTAAAGCCCGTGTCACAAATAATATGAATAGCAAATGTATATGATGTAGACGTTCACATTAGTGCTTTCAGGTTTTGGAATTGATGTCCTGGGAGATGATTGAATTTTCAACAAAAAATATAAATTGTCATGCAATTTCACAATTGAATTGAATGTCAAACTGGTATTAGTCCATGCTAGAGGCTAGTACGTGTGCATTGAAGTGCATTCACATGCAGCATTTTTATCCTAAGTGCAACCATTTGGCTGTGTGTTCTTGTATTGAGGGTTTTTTGTTAATCACATTAACAATTGATACAATTAGTAATAAAATAAAGGGAAGTGTTTTAAAAGATTGTTTGATATGGCATGGCTGTATAGAAATAAATTGGAACAAATATACTTTTATTAAGGAAACGGATATCCTGCTGTTCCTGAAGATCTGCCAGATAATCAGTTAAGAGTCATTACTCTCCCTTCTGGAACATCATATTCAATAGTTCCTAAAGCGATTGTAATGAAATAAGAATACAAATCGTATAAAGTCGCATGTTCAAGCTTTGTTCATTAAAGTTTAATATTATGCTAGAGTTGAAATATGGTGGCTTGCAGTTGCATTGTTTATCAGCTTAACAACCAAACTCTTTAAGCTCTTGGAAAACAACATCTCACCTCCTTTGTAATTTGCATGACTTTGTAACCAATATAATAAAGTTTAGGACAAGGACCCCTAATTATAGTAGAGATCAATAAATACATGACTTAAAACATAAATATGCTGAAAGGTTGATGCCATGTTTTAAGAAAATTCTCAAACATTTGACTGCTATATACTGCGTTTATAAAGTAGTTCATGGGGTGAGGGAATGTTATACAAGCGAAATAGGTAGAGAAAATAGTGTTCTTAATACTGAAATTGCACTTTGTTTTTACTTTTCTCAAGTATGCATTAGAGAGGTTGAAGGTGATGTGCGAGGAGGCACTATGCACAAACTTGTCGGTGGAAAATGTTGTAGAGACTTTGATCTTGGCCGATTTGCACAGTGCAGAGCAGTTGAAGGCCCGGGCCATTGACTTCATAATAAACAGGCAAGTCTAGTGAGAGTGTGACTGTCACTGAGCTGCGTAACATTGATGATGTTACCTGGCAATTTGCATTACAGTCCCTTTTAATGGAGACTAACCGTTTGCCCCAATCCTTATAGACACTGCTTATTAGGAGCTCGCTTAACCCTGACTTGTACTTGCAGTCATGCGATGGACATAATGGAGACGGCGGGCTGGAAGTCCATGGTTCTGTCTCGCCCTCACCTGGTTGCGGATGCTTTCCGTGCCTTGGCCACGGCCCAGTCTCCACAGCTGGGACCTCCATGCAAGCGTCTCAAACAGACTTAACGGTGGCAGGCAAAGAACATCTATGACCAGGAAAACTTTGGCTGCACGGTGCGGTTATTTACCTGTGGCCTCCATGCAAACAACCGTGAAGACTTTGCATCAGACTACCAACTTTCCTCTGCTTTGAAAATAATGTTAATTTAAGCAAATATGTTTACTTTCACAAAAAGGTGGCCAAATTCACTTTACCATGTAATATAGTGTTACATCTATACATCTACAACTCTATAAACAAGTATATATGTAGAAAAAGTGGAAAACTACAACCTAATAAACACCACGACATATCCCAATTGAGAGAGTGTAAAATAAAACGTTCGATGTGATTGTCCCTAGGTGGCAGGACAATTTGGTTCAATTGTTTAGTTAAGCAAAAACAATGGTCTAAAACCCTGCAATGTCTACCTTAACGTGAAGGATGAGTATTCGTCCAGTGTCTGTGTACTCAAGGTTACAGATAGTGGTATAGGGAACAACCAGTTCTAAAAGATAAGAATGTGCCAAGCCATATAAGGCCTTAATTCAAGAGGTAAACTTTTCAGATTGATTTTTCATTGCACAGACAGCTTATGCATTGACTAGAACAGGAGTACTATGATTGCACGAGTTTGAAGACTGACAAAGATAATATTGCAGTCGTGTATCCTGCGTATAACAAAGCATGGATGGAGTGCTCGGTGTAAGAAAAGGCAAGGCACAGCATCAATTTGGCCATGTTACGCAGTTGATAACATTTCACTTTTTTGCTCGTATGGGCTTTCATGTATGACCCAAAGGTTTTTGACTTACAACAAAAGTAAATCTTATGTCCATCAATTTAGTAGTTTGTATTCACGGAAACAAGATGTGCTGTTTTCTAAGTTTTGTTTCGTATTATATTGTAATGATTTGTTTTTATTATGAATTTCATCTATTACCAACTCGTAGCATCATGTCAACCCAGAGTTTTACGTGATTGGAAGGACCATAATTTTTGCATCAGCGCTGTTTTACGTAACCTCTCACTTAAAATTAAATTGTACATAAAATTGCATAAGCTTTGAAGGATTACACACATAGATTTGGAAGCACAGATTTAAATAATATTCAAAGCTGCAGGATATAATATGAAAGTACAACAAATGAGCAGTGTCATGGATTTGAGTCGATTTGAAGAATATTACAATCTAATGCAATGTGTTGGGATATGAACAAATGCAAACGACGAGAATGTTGGAGTTTTTTTTACGTGTTAAACGTACAAAACAAGTTGGATAATACATGCAAAATTAAGGATAGCCAGTGTTGTAAGCAGTCTATTTATTTTGTTATTTGTTTAATATTTTAGTTTCGTCCTTATATATATTTGATGCTAAAGATGTATATGGTACATTGCACTCTACCTATTCAATTAAAAACTGATTAGGTGATTCGGGGAAGTTATTTGTTGTCATGGTGAGAGTTAAAGCATTGAAATCTGATTGGGGTTCTAATCTGCAGCAAGTCTATGCTGTCATAAGTGAGTGTGAGTGCGGTGGACTAATTGACCCCTGAAATGTATCAGGCAGTTACCGATAATGTACTCTTTAAATTGTTGCCTTGTATGACTTCCGAAATTGAAAACACTTTGCGCCAAATGTAAATGTTTATTGGAAAATGGATATACTGTAACTGCCAAAAAATATATATAATTGCAGAAATAATAATATGGTCTTTGTAAAAAGTGTGTGTTTTGAAAAAGTGTGATTGCATGCAAGACAGTTTTGGGTTCTTCCCACGAGTTTTTTTGCATATTCAGAGATGAAAATATGTTAATTGGTTAAATTAAAAATTTTTGCTACAATTGTAATACAAAAATATAAACTTGAAGCTAGAAATGCGGTATAGTGCCCCAATGTTTGACCTTTTTATCTTTTTCCATTACAGATAATACTGTTTTGGATGTAATATAAATGTTTTGTAAGGCCCTTTTACAATGAATTGTCAGCAGATGATTGGAATTGCAAAATGAACCATTCTTGTATATTACGTGTTTTCTAAATTGATTTGCATTATAAATGGCAATATAAACCCTTTTCATGTGGTAAATATATTACCGTTATCTGATCTCTTCTAGAAATCAGTATTTGGATATAAGAAAAAAAGCTGCTTTTAGCTCTGCACCACTTATTCCACATTTTTTTCATTAAAATTGTTTTTGATGTTAATATTTTCATTCATGACATTTTGCAGTGTTACACTTTTTATTTTCGGTAAAGTCTCGTCGAAAGAAATTACTACACTTTACCCGAAAGAACCAAAGAGTCATTCCTGCAGTCACGAAAGCTTTGAATCTATTTTGCTGTGTATTTAAAAGTTGAAAAAACATGAATGTACCTGGAAATATGTCCAGTTTAAGTTGTCATGTTCTTTACTCTGGGAATGTTACAGATATGTGGATTTGTCAAATTTCAATTGACACCCAACAACAACATTTTAACAAGTTGTATTTTGGAGCCTTGCCACTTTTATAGGCATGTTTACCATGTGTTGATAAACAGTTCACTGGAGAATTGTAATGTGTTCACTGTTCATCATTTACAGCGTTTTGTCAACCCACTGCTTAAACGAAGGCCTCACCACACCATGTCGGTCATTCTTCACCCACTGATGTTAACTGTGGCTGGGAATTGAACTGGTTGTTTCGTCAGTTTCCTAGTGCCACCACTCCATTCAATTACATCCTGTTTAATGTGTATAATTATAAGTGGCATTCTTACTCTTTGGTTCTATTCGGTAAAGTCACGTAGGTAAAAAAATTAAAACAACAAAAATCACGACGTTTCGGCCACAACACAAGCGGCCTTCATCAGGTGAAGGGACCAACCTGTCCAGCGGGCAGCGTTGGAGTGAAGAAAGCCAAGCGCTGGTCGCCTCCCTTTAAGCTGTGAGGGGGCAAACAGCAAACGCTCTGACAAAGGAAATTAGCATGAAACGCACCACTGACAAAGTTTGGAATTAGCACAAGATGATAATACACCTCCCTGGGAGTTTGGAATACCACTATGCATGTTGTTGCGTTGCAACAACAACATGCATAAATACAAACTGACAATTTCATCCTTGCAGTCACGAAAGCTTCAAATCTAGAAGTCGCATTCTATTTTTGGTGGTCATACGTTCAGTATTTTCTGCTGAACTGAGTGTTGGATTTATTCATTTTAAATGTACTTTTTGCTTGGTTACATTTTGCTCAGGTAACAGCTCGCATTTGCGGTAATTGGTGCCATAAATCAATGTCTTGTCTGGCATTAGACACGTCTGTACGAACAGTGTTTTCATTAGCCTCCATTTATCAGTTAGGGGAACAACTAAGCTCGAAGGGGCAGTACGTGTCGTTCTGGTCACTCAATACGACGTGTACTGTTCACGGACCACTGAGAAAACGCGTTGCAACAACATGCATAAATACAAACTGACAATTTCAGCCAGTGCAGCAGCTTTATATAGCATGACCACATCGATTCAAGTTTCACAAACCTCTTATTCGTATGTGCAGACGTGTAGCAACTACAATAATGTTTCTTTGAGGTGGTAGAGCCGGATGACTGCGTCAGCTGTAGCAGATTGTATCACTGTAATGCCTCCATTATGTTTGTGAATCGGGCATTGAATTGTTATATGTTCCATGGTTCTGGGTGAGCCCAGTCGCACACTGGAGAGTTTTTTCTGTTTTCCTTTTTTGTGCATCGACCGGATGTTGTTTAGGGTAGCCCGTAAGCTTTACGGAAGATCGAAGCCAGGTATCTTTTACATCGGGTCTTTCATGAGGTGTTTGTGTCTTGTGGACTTCATTCGGATTTCCAAGAATCACGTTTGAATGTTGACTTAAAGCTTTCGTGACTGCAGGAATTCACATTCTTGGGTCTTTCGGTAAAGTCACGTAGATAGGTTCAAAGAAAATAACAAAAAAACTACGACGTTTCGATCACAGCACAAGCAGTCGTCATCAGGAGAGCAATCTTATTATCCCTGAGATCAGGGCTAGGCCAGCCCTGAACAAGATCCGTTTACCATTGGGAGAAGTGACAACAGCAGATGTCAGTGTGAAGGCGATCGGTATTACCTTAGTGTCGCGGCATCTCTTCAGAAATGTGAGTGACTTGATCGAGTCGACGGATCTTGTTCAGGGCTGGCCTAGCCCTGATCTCAGAGATAATAAGATTGCTCTCCTGATGACGATTGCTTGTGTTGTGATAGAAACGTTGCAGTTTTTTTGTTATTTTTATTATTTTCTTTGAACCTATCTACGTGACTTTACCGAAAGACCCAAGAATATCACGTTTGAAGTTACATTGTTGAAGGTTAAGCGCGTGGGTCCAAAAAGGCTTGCGCGACTCGAGTGCTGGCGAGGGACTGTATTGAGATCCGAATGGATGGGGAGACGTTCGTTTTTCCACGATTTGCTGTGCTTCCCGGACAGTTGCAGTATTGAGGCAAATGGATGGGGAAGTGATGCGTGGCAACTCGAGAAGCCAGGATTTTGGATCCTGCTTTAAGGTTCCAGTGCCACCGCATTGCATCGTTCAATTGGACATCAACAAGCCGGGTGTGTGCCGAGCTATTTATGGTCCATGCCGTTGCACAGAATACACAAGGACCATGGCTTATACCATAGCACCGGTGATAAATAAGAATTATCAAACAAGAACATGGAACAAAAGCTGAAAAGTATTTAGGAAAAAAGCGTGGAGCGGTGCATGCTGAGAGTTACTCTGGGATGGAAAGAGGAATGCAGATGTACTGACGTCGCAGACGTCGCTGTGTAATGCCGGCACTAGAGGGGCACGGTGTGCGATGTACTCACATCGTGGACACCACTTGTATGCGGGTGTCGTGCTGGCCCGAGAGGGGTTCTGTGAGCGCTGAGTCATAGCGCTGAGTGACACCACGCTCAGGTGTGCATTGCCGACCCCTACAGGATGGGGTGTGAGAGTGTCAGCCATGGAATCGGGTTACTTTAGGCCATGGCACTCGGGTTGACCCCGGAGAACACGTGACTGGTAAAGTCTACACAGGGTCCCCAAGTGGGGGGGCTAGGGGTGGTCACGTGTCGGGGCGAGATCCTGCTCGAGGATTCTAGAAGGTGGTCGTGGCCAAGGGTGGGGCCAGCCACGGCCACGGAGGATATAAGCTGGGTTCCCCAGAGTTGCTGTTGTCATCCTGAAGATCTACATTCGACGTCCATGAAGAGTCACCAACACGTGGACTTGGACCCAAGCTGGGGTCCTGTCCGTTGTAGCTACTCCCAGTGTAGTTAGTGTAGTTAGCCTGGTGGTCACGTAGCTAGTTACGGTGTAATTAGTGTAGTTAGCCTGGTGGTTACGTAGCTAGTTACGGTGTAATTAGTGTAGTTAGCCTGGTGGTTACGTAGCTAGTTACGGTGTAATTAGTGTAGTTAGCCTGGTGGTTGCGTAGCTAGTTACGGTGTAATTAGTGTAGTTAGCCTGGTGGTTACGTAGCTAGTTACGGTGTAATTAGTGTAGTTAGCCTGGTGGTGACGTAGCTAGTTACGGTGAAATTAGTGTAGTTAGCCTGGTGGTTACGTAGCTAGTTACGGTGTAATTAGTGTAGTTAGCCTGGTGGTGACATAGCTAGTTATGGTGTAATTAGTGTAGTTAGCCTGGGGGTTACGTAGCTGGTTACGGTGTAATTAGTGTAGTTAGCCTGGTGGTTACGTAGCTTGTTACGGTGTAATTCGTGTAGTTAGCCTGGTGGTTACGGAGCTAGTTACGGTGTAATTAGTGTAGTTAGCCTGGTGGTGACGTAGCTAGTTACGGTGTAATTAGTGTAGTTAGCCTGGTGGTGACGTAGCTAGTTAGGGTGTAATTAGTGTAGTTAGCCTGGTGCTTACGTAGCTAGTTACGGTGTAATTTGTGTAGTTAGCCTGTTGGTTACGGAGCTAGTTACGGTGTAATTAGTGTAGTTAGCCTGGTGGTGACGTAGCTAGTTACGGTGTAATTAGTGTAGTTAGCCTGGTGGTCACGTAGCTAGTTACGGTGTAATTAGTGTAGTTAGCCTGGCGGTCACGTAGCTAGTTACGGTGTAATTAGCGTAGTTAGCCTGGTGGTTACGTAGCTAGTTACGGTGTAGTTAGTGTAGTTAGCCTGGTGGTCACGTAGCTAGTTACGGTGTAATTAGTGTAGTTAGCCTGGTGGTTATGTAGCTAGTTATGGTGTAATTAGTGTCATTAGCCTGGTGGTCACGTAGCTAGTTACGGTGTAATTAGTGTAGTTAGCCTGGTGGTTACGTAGCTAGTTACGGTGTAATTAGTGTAGTTAGCCTGGTGGTCACGTAGCTAGTTACGGTGTAATTATTGTAGTTAGCCTGGTGGTTACGTAGCTAGGTACGGTGTAATTAGTGTAGTTAGCCTGGTGGTTATGTAGCTAATTACGGTGTAATTAGTGTAGTTAGCCTGGTGGACACGTAGCTAGTTATGGTGTAATTAGAGTCGTGATTCATAATAAAGGTTTTTGGGTTAGATCGCGTTATTTATAAATGTGTCGTAACCCTCCACCACCCGACACGGCCAATCAGCAAAAAAAGTGTCACGTTGACAAAAGACAAAAGAGTTCACTATATCAGCCCACCGCTGTGTTGAAGGGTGAATCAACAACATTTACAGTTTGAATACGACGTTTCGCTGATAATTACATACAGCATCATCGGGCAATTCGCCAGAATGGTAAAGCCCTCACTTGCTCCCGGTCTTAAATAGAGCAGCAGCAGGGTGACGTCTTCATTTAACTCATTCAGGTGCAGTAATTATATAATCGATTGGTGATCAGTGACAGCGCCGTGACTACACGGGATGTCGCGCTTGGCCTGAGCAAAAGGCAGACGGCACAAAGAATGAAGACGCACAATGTGACACTGTGAACTTGCGAGACGATTTCGTTTTGCGCGTGCGATAATCACCGCCATTCTGCTGGGTAAAATGTGTAGTACTCTTTGGTTCTATTGGGTAAAGTCACGTAGGTGAAAATAACATAACAAAAAATCACGACGTTTCGGCCACAACACAAGCGGCCTTCATCAGGTGAAGGGACAAGACTGTCTGGAGGACAGCGCTGACTTTACCCAATAGAACCAAAGAGTATGGATCCTAGCAGTCACGAAAGCTTTAAATCTAGAATTAAAATGTGTAGTCCAATCGCTTGGCACTAAACATTTTATTTAAATGTGAAGACCTTTGTCGATCCACTGCTGGATAAATTCCTCCACCACGATGTTTCTGCCATGGGGGTTGTTTGACCATCATTCACCACATTGGTCAGTGTGGATTGGTGAAGGACAGGTAGGTGCCCAGAATTAGTTCAGATATCACTCGCTACTGATGTCATCCGTGATCAGTAATCAAACTTGAGTCGCTGCTGGGTTCATAGTGCATTGCGCTAACAATTGCACCGCTACTACACCTTAAACATTGAATGTCATCATTGACCACGATTAATCCACAGCTGGATGAAGACCTCCCGGTGCTATCCGTGTACCTGCTTGAGTCCCGAGTGGTTGGGGTCATCTGAGTGCAAGTGGTGTGTGGTTATCCACGTCGGGTGAGTTTCCTCACCAACCTGCATTGACCAGGGTATAATGACTAACGGTCACATATCTTCCCCACAATTTTAACGCATCTTGATACATTAACCTGAATCTGAAAATTTGAAATATTCATCATTACGAGGAAATAAAACAGGAAGGAGACAGACTTCTAAACATGGATTTCTCTGTTAGATGCAGTCATTTGATGCCTCTATTTGTGATATCTCAGGGAACACGATGTGACAAATCAAGCATACCAGCTTATATGGAAGAATGTCTTGATTCCAGCTCTCAAATCAACAGATCGACACGATGCTTATATAAATAACCACATTGTACAGCTTACCGACCTACCAAGGAGTTAACCCGTTCTTTCGATGTCCTCTAGTACACAGGTAACTATAGGCTACAACAGGTGTTTCGTAAAGCCAGTAGATACACCTTTCTGCGGCCCACTTTTCACTTCCCACAAAATCAGCAGCCTGCAATACAATGCAGCGATACGGTCCAATTTACACTTCAATGGCGACTAATGGGAGATGCGAATGGACCGTGGAAGACTGGCCCACAAACTTCAGTTTGAGAATGCAGAGGACTGGATGGAAAAATGCCAAGGAAATCCCGATCGGATACCCCCCCCCCCCCAATCTCTCTCTACGAAGAGTTGACGGCGGGGATTTGAGAGGCGGCAGCAGCAGCAGCAGATGGTGGCCGTACGCTTGTGGCAACGAAGCCCCGAGTAGCCGTCCCTGCAGGTGCACACGCCAGGGAGCCGCGCAGCGCCCGCCGTTGACGCAGCCATCTCGGCACAGCGATGTTCGGGGGGCATCGCCAGAGGCGCACGGGAGGAGGAGCCTTTAGCCGTCGGCAGAATCCTTGCATCGGGTAGAGCGGCCCCAGACATCGTCGTCGTCGTCGTTGTCGTCGGCCGCTAAGTGATCGGAGTGGCGATGATGACGCATTGGCGAATGTTCGTGCGTGTGTATGTGGTCACAACGGTGACTTCCTGGGCCTCAATTATGTCGGCTCAGACTTAAATGAGTACCTGGTGTGCTGTGGATACGTCAGCATTGGGGCGACAAAAGCGGCTTTGGGGCCGTCCATAAATGACGTCACGAGATTTTGGACGAATTTTGACCCCCCCCCCTCGTCATTGTCACAAATGTCTGACCCCCCCCCCAAAAAAAAGATAAAACATGCTTCAAATCGCTTTAAACTATTGTCATTGTAGTGCGTATTATTGTGCCGCTGCACTCTGATGTTGTAGGAGAAAACATTTATTAACAAGTCTATTTAATTAAGTGGAGCGTGTTGTCTATATTTATTTAAAGTTGCGCATTTTGATGTGACATCACATTTCTCACCCCCCCCCCCCTCGTCACGCATCGTCACAAATGTCTGACCCCCCCCCCCAGGTGCGTGACGTCATTTATGGACGACCCCTTTGGCGTGGTGTTGGCCACACCACCTACTCGATACAAGACGTACACAAGCTGAAGAATCAGACTGGCGAACGAGAGGCAGAATTGAAATAAATACATCGTGACACGGTTGGCATAGATGAGGTGAGAAGGAAAGGAGAGCACCCCATACCTCTGAAGAGTGGCATAACCTTTCCTATCATAGGGGCACAGCTGACAGTAATTCTAGAGGAATGGGATTATATTATTGCTGTCTCTGAGAATCGCACATTGTGTTTGATCGCTCTCATCGGATAGGGCGACCTGAAGAACTGGCGGTGTACTTTCTCACTCTCGCTTGTGTACAATTACGGGTTACCAGAGCACAGAATGCAAGCTCACATTCACTCGGGTAAGATGGGCTGCAAGCACAGTGGCCAGATGTTAACTACCTCGCCTGGTATACAGGAGGTCGTTGGTTCGATCTCGACTGACGCCTGCTGCTGTATATTTGGATGTTCTCCCCTTGATCGTGTGGCTTTTTCTCCGAGTCCTCCGGTTTTTCCCTCCCAATTCAGAAGCATGTGTTTGGAGTATTTGGCTGCTAGAAATTTTCACACGATAAGCCACTTCGTTGAGCTATGATTTGTGGCCAGGTCGCTTCTAAAAAAAAGAGCTTTACAGCTCAGTGGGCCCTGGTAAAATAAAAAAGTTTTAATTTAGTATGAGAGGGCAACATTCTCGTCGGTAATGGCATAAGACAGGAGGCGGCAGTGTATACGTGGTGCATCTGCGTTCGAGGCTTAGCCAATTTTCACAGCCTCAGATCAATCCACTGCTGGATGATGCCTTTCCCCATATTATATGGGTTACTTGACCATACTGCACCACACTGGTCAATGCGGTTTGTTTGAAGGAGTCCAGATATCACTTTCAATTCATGTTATAGTCATTCCCTGTAATCGAACTTACAGTGAGGGAAAAAAGTATTTGATCCCCTGCTGATTTTGTACGTTTGCCCACTGACAAAGAAATGATCAGTCTATAATTTTCATGGTAGGTTTATTTGAACAGTGAGAGACAGAATAACAACAACAAAAATCCAGAAAAACGCATGTCAAAAATGTTATAAATTGATTTGCATTTTAATGAGGGAAATAAGTATTTGACCCCTCTGCAAAACATGACTTAGTACTTGGTGGCAAAACCCAGGAGTGTCCCACTTTTGTAGAGGAAACCTTTACAGCAAAATCATCAAACACCCACCACCCCCACCCCACTACCGTTCCCAAAGTCCGCCGAGTGGAAGGTCATGGCAACGCAAGAAAGTCGACTGATCTTTCACGAGGCCAGGACTCCCCACGCCCATGTCTGAGGGTTCTAAGGTCAACTGTAGTTTAGATTAACAAAAATATCTGAATGCAACCGCAACTCACAAAATAACAAAATTAACCCAGAATGCACCAAATCTCGTCAGATCTTTGAAGCTCAGCCGGGGAAGAGCCTGGGTTTAGTGCTTAATTTGAAGACTGTCTGGGAAAAGCAGACGTTTCAGGCCTTGCGCTGCAAGTTGGCCAACAGATGTCGGTGTACGGTGACGCTTTTTATATTCTTGGTTATTTTGGTAAAGTCACGTAGAAGGGAAACAATAAAATAAAAATGTAAAACATCTATGCAGTTGTCGAGTGTTACCCCCCCCCCCCCACCACCTTTCGTATGCACAGGTAATCTCCGAGTTACTCCGGTTTCCTCTCACGAGCCAAACAAGCTACAAAGGAATTGGTCGAACATCTGAACGCTGGAACTTCATGAATACAAAATCTCAGAAACAGTCAGGATTTCCTGAGTAAATGAACGGGAAAAAAAATATTCTGACAGTATTATTATTATCACCCACGGATGCGCATGTGAGCGGGGCTTAATTTCAACCACGTCCCACACACGGCACACCACGTCCAGTACGCACTTCTCACACTACGGCCGTGGCTACACAAAAAAAAATCACGTGTGCCTCCTCCGGTCTACCAGCGACCCGGAAAATATTCCATGAGAAATGTAAGGCCTCCTCGTGTGCGGGCGCGCCACGCGTGAAGACTGAATGGACTTTGGGGGGCTGTGGCTCTCTGGTTGTACGTGGAATGTACGGGGGGTGTGGTGGTTGGCCCAACTGGATGCGGACCGCTATAAATTCCGTGCACTGCACAAACCCCCGGAATAAAACCACGGCCTTTGCCGGACCACTGAGGGCAACCAGCGAGCTAAAAAGAGGTCAGAGTTGGAAAAGGTCCACCCCCCCCTCCCCCTTCTTTCTCTCCCCCTCACTTGTGAAAATGAATGAACAATTTGTTCGATTACAATGCCATTGTTTCGAAGAGATCAAACGGATTATCTTTCGTCTTGGCTACACAGCCGTACGTGTGCGTGTATACATCCCCCGTTTGTCAATCCACTGCTGGATAAGGGCTCACGCCACCCAGCAGTCGGTAGTGAGGGGTTATCTGACCACACGTCAGTGTGTCTTGATAAAGCTCAGGGGGAGTACAGACACAAAATGGATTTAGCTGCACTGCCCGGAACGCCCACTACTACTGCACCTGTGTTTTGTGCAAGGTGGTCGCCCATCCGAGCAGTATCCAGGCTCAAAACCTGCTCAGACGAGATAGGTGCGCGGTTAGGCCGCAGGCCAATAGGGGTCGCATGCAGACACTTCTAGAACACAAATCGCATGTCATTGTGGTTTGCGTTGACAACACTGCACGTCGGCGTCACGAGCGACTAGTCGCCATGCTGTGGACCCTGGGCAATAATCATTGGCAAATAAAAACAGATAAGTAGCTGGATATAAGCACACCTGCTATAAGCACAGTTCTTATATGGCAACACATTCTTACGTTACACTGGTGGCCTTGCTCTGTAAAGGGTGTGCTTATATCCAGATTCTACTGCAACTGGCGGGCGTGTTAGGAAAACTTGATAACCCACACAAGCAGGACACCTTCGTGAGAGGTAGGGCTTTGTAAAAGAGAGTAAGGGGATGGAAGAGATGATGCGAGCGAATGTTTTAAGGCCACTGTGTGGAACATCTGTACGGGGAAAGTTGTATTGTCAAGCGCTTCAAAGAAGTCACACGTGGGGTTAGAGAGAACAATAATAAGTGTGGATTACCAGGTTATTCTGGGACACCCCTCGATTGTGGTGCAATTGCCAGAGACCCTACGACAGCACCGTCACATTTGATCATCAACCGCAACTAAATCATTATTAACATCTAAAGATTCCAGTAATAATAAGCGACTTAACATAACCATTCCTGCCTCCCCAATCTAATTACAGTGGCGAGTAAGTTCACCGAGCGAGCGATGTCAATTATAATGATGTTCTAAAGCGTTTGGAGAGCTTAAAATTTAAAGAACGAGAGCGGAGTCTCGACATTTACGACTTGGAAAAATTGAAAAACCACCATTTTAATGACAGGCCCCTCAAATGTAAGACCAAAACATTTTAGACTTGGGCGTCTTATTTTTTCACAAACTCAGACTTAATCAAGTTTGCATCTGGAGATGCTGAAGGGTGACACATTCCAAACATGACATCAGATTTTAAAATCCGAAAACTGCGATTTGCCCTCTTAAAAATTCCGTCGGCTAAAACTTGTGTGTTTGTCGTTTGCAAGCTTGGGTCCTGCGAAAGTATTGTCTGGAAGTGTTGAAGGATGTCAAATCCAAACATGACAGAATTAAAAAAATTCGGCATCCGCATTGTTGCTTAATTTCAGCCTAAGCCTGTTCAGGTTTGCGTGTGTACGTATAGACGGTGCTTTGAAGGGGGTTGGCATTCGAAACATGTCGCGTTTTTCAATAACTGAATTTTCGGGGGATTTCTTTTTGTAAGTGCGTGGCACACAGGGTGGTGCGCTGCTATGCAGGATTTTCAAATGGATACGCGCGACATTGACAGCATAATTGGAAATCACATCGACAAGCGCCATAGGGAATATCTTCTTTAACATTCATTTATATTTTTATTTTTTCGATTTTTATATTTTACGTGCCGAAAGTTGTTTTTGCGCCAATTTTTATTTTGCTTCTCACCTGCGCCGAAAAAAAAATACACTTAACGTGAAATATATTCGGGGAGGGGGGCGGGGGGGGGCAGGAAACTAAAACAACACGACACAATAGTTCAAAGCTAGGCACACGTTGCACGCTGCACTGAAACTCTGCGTGAACTACATGTGAACTACATGTGAACTACATGTGAACTACATGTCAACTGTGAACGCCGTTTTGTCAACAGCGCTGGATGCAGCAACAATACGTTCCTAACGCACGAGCAGCTACGGCAGGGAGCAATGTTGGGATTAACCACAGGTTGTCGCCCCAGGAGGTAGCCGTGCAGAGGAACGCAAGCATCGTTTCCGGAGGATAGCTCTCCGCAGCTGGGCCGCTCGCGTCTCTCCTGTTTTGTTAAAAAATAAAGGCACTTTTGAAGGCGGAAAACTGGCTACACGCGTTACGCCAGTACTATCCTGTGCGCGCAGGTTATACATGTAGGTAAATACTAGGCATGTACGAATAAGACTACCCCCCCCACCACCCAGCAGTTCGACGTATTGTCATCACTCGGGCGCTGCGATAGATTCAAGATTAAACAATTTGGTTTTATCTTCTTTGGTTCTTTCGGTAAAGTCACGTAGAATGAGAATAAAATAATAAATTGATAAAATAAAATAACACAATAATATTCTCACGACGTTTCGGCCACAACACAAGCGGCCTTCATCAGGTGAAGGGAGCGAGACTGTCTGGTAGGACAGCGCTGGAGTGAGAGAGCCACGTTCAGATCACGGCTTTTAAGCTGTGTGAGAGGAACAAAGAGCCTTGACGAAGGAATTAGCATAAAATTTAGCATTGAAATGGCTGAATGATTAGCTTGTGACTGGTCACAGAAATAGCTATGTTAAAAGTTAAAGCATACACATCTGCAGAGGCACCCATTGTTAAAAGGAATTAGCATAGAATTTAGCATTGAAATAGCTAAATTAAGGCATACACATCCGCAGAGGCACCCCTTGATAATGGGATTAGCATAGAATTTAGCATTGAAATGGCTGAGTGATTCGCTTGTAACTGCTACAGAAATAGTTACGTTGAAGTCAGAGCATACACATTCACCGAGGCACTTAGTACAAATCAAACAGGAGAATTTAGCATTGAAATAACTAGGCGAATTTAGCATTGAAATAACTGGGTGATTTGCTAGTGACTGGTCACAGAAATGACTACACATCTGAGCTATTCACAGTACTATATAGTGAACCAATAAAAACTAAAATATAAATTACCTTCATGTTATCAATAAACTCTATATTCTCCAATCAGCTAAGCTACCAACCATAAGTCGTTATATATCACAATGCTATATGGCGAAAAAATGGGTGGATTCTTACCCTCAAATTTCCGTACCACGGATAGCTACGGGCCCCGTTCAGACGGACGAGTTCATCCATGGTCGGAACAGAGGAGGGGGAGAGAGACAGCTGCGAAGCCCTAGTATACTCCATGTTGTAAACCATACCATTAACCGTGGTGTGAGAGGTATTAAGAGGCAATGCTGGCGAAAGAGCTGCGGTCTGAAGGTCATCCTAAAATTACAATTAATTAAGAACAGAAATGATTTAACACATCTTTCCAGTGGTTACTAAGCCTGAATCCATCTTCTCGGTTGAAATTGTCTCTGTGCTTGTATATGTGAATGGCCTCATGAACGAATCTCTCATGGTAGCCAGTTGGTTTGCAAAGAACCTCCGTCTTGGAGAAGTCAATGTCATGTGAGCCCACTGAATTGTAACAGTGATCTGCCACGGCAGAGGAGTTCGTCTTACCGTGTTTCAAGTCTGCTTTATGTTCGCGGATGCGGTCCGAGATATGTCTTTTGGTTTCTCCAATGTAGCTACTACCACAGAGGCACTTTAGTTTGTAAACGCCCGGGTACTGTATGTCTGGAAGAGCATCTTTTACAGATGGAACTAAATCACGGATTTTGTGTACTGTGTTCAATCGGACCTGGATCTTGTGTTTATTCAGGATTTTGGAGATCTTTTTAGTGACCCCTGCAATGTAGGGTAAGGTGATGAAATTTAATTTGGTTTTAATTACCAAATGTGGTGAACGCGGCACCTCGAGTGCCTGCGGTGGATTAGGTGACCGGATCAATTAGGTGGATTGCACGGATGGAATGCAAGTGGTTTCCCAGTAAAAGTGGAACATCTGGACCAGCGCAAGGGGTGAACGTTCGGCCAACGTTGGCCAAACGGTTTACTGGGCGATTCTAACGTTCGCTATTTGCCACACGTGTTGCGAGCATACGGAATCGCCGTCGATCGAGGATTCTGATCCGCTGCGTCATTACTACGACCGATAAAAACACCGGTCCTGCAGTGGGTCACCATCGATGATGAAACTCGCATTTGTATTGTTTCACACTTTTTTTCGTTCTCGTCTCTACGGTTTTCGTTCACTCAACTTGGCCCGACTGCGATGCGTACCGTGTCGCTCGGACATCGTTTGCATCACTTGTAAATGACAAATTCCCAAATGCACGATTAGATGCGAACGTTTGTGGGTGTAGGAATCGTTTGTTTACGGTCTATGCATCGCTACACGCCTAGTATTTGTGTATGCACACCCATACTTGTGTGTACAGATACGCTTATGCATGTAAAATACTATGGGCGATTTTCTGATTTTAAAAAATTACTTGCTTGCATTTGTAACAACAATTATGGATCTTCTTATGGATTTTTGACCACTTACACGATGTCCTAATTTTTATGCGTTTTTGGGGTTTTAACAAGTGATGTCACGTGGCAATTACCTCCTGTCAAGTGACACCACTCTTGGCGTGAAGGTGATGCCACCTGTTTGTGACATCACTTTTTCAGATCAATATAAAGAATATTTATTTATTTTGTCCCAAATTTTACGTCTCAGCCTGGATTGCAAGATTTTTCAGATTAATCTGAAAATCTGGAACATCCCTAATAGTAATACATATACATCATAATTCTAACAGCATGCATTTAATGTCTCAATGTACACGTTTACTGTATAAGATTGTGAATGTACCTGTTACAGGGGTGTCCACCAATCACTGAAGAAAATGGATTACAGTAGACTGCAGTCCTAGCTATGTTTATGAAATCACATAACCCATTCACACTTGGTAATGTGAAGATTTCATCATCTGTGTCTCATGCCCTCCTCTCGACCGCCACATGTCGACCATCGCGTTGACACGCATCATATCGAGATTTAAAAGTCCCAGGTGTTTGCCAACATCACATGCTTTTCTCGTGTGCTGCTATCGGCGACCACTCTAGAAAGATGGATGACCAACGGATGCAGTTATTTAGGAATTGGTGATTTTGCACAATGACCAAGGCGGAGACATTTTTGTGCGCTCGGCACGCGCCTCTGTGCGTGCTGCCGACACGGATTCGCTCGAGGTTTTCGCAAACGTTAAATGCAAGCACGGTAAGGATGATTTTTGCTGCCAATATTTCAGCCAGGGGGACACGTTAAAGATCCCTTGGCGTAGTTCGCAAGAGTGGGACCACTGTGCGCTGGCGTCAGGGTCCACGTTTGGCGAAAATTACACCGCAAATTATCTCGATTGGATACATGGTGTTCATCACTCTCCCTACTGCCCATCCGAATGCCCCAGGTCAGTCTTCACATGAGACCATCCTGGTCTCTTGGGTTCTCACCTGCATGAACATAGCAAACTTGAAACTTGAACCGCACAGTTCAATTAGATGTATAATTACGATTATTTAATTATGGGTACATTCAAGGACAACACACCCTGTACAGGACAATGTGCTATACATACGAATATAATTATATGGGCCTAAGTAAGCAATGTCAATGTACGCCCCATAAAAACATATACCCATGCATGTGTTGCGTACACATACATGGGTATATGTTTGTACGTGTATTTACAGATGTATATATCTGCAAACATGTTCCTACGTTTATTATTAGTGCACTTACATGTATATATCTGTACATATGAATGCATGTGTCTATGTATGAATGTACACATGCATACATGCATGTATACATACATGCATGCATACACACATGACCTATGGGAAAAAATGTATGTGTATGGAAATACGTATACGTGTCAATGTACGCGCCATACAGACATATACCCATGCATGTGTTGCGTACACATACATGGGTATATGTTTGTAAATGTATTTACAAATGTATAGATCTGCCAACAAGTTCCTATGTAAATTATTAGTGGACTTATATATTTATATCTGTACATATGAATGCATGTGTGTAGGTATGAATGTACACATGCATGTATACATCCATGCATACACACGTAACCTATGGAAAGCAAATGTACATGTGTATGGAAATATGTATAAATCCGTGTATGTACATATGCAACAAGGCAGTGGGTGACCAGTGCCTCCAGGTTGAGGAAACAACAGCTTCCACTTCAGGTTTGTTCAACCTCCGGTGACGTGAGATTGAGAGGCACGCGTACAGGCCTCGTGTCAATCCACTGCTGTATGAGGACGACCCCCACCCCACGTCGTGCTGCTCCGTTGGGGTCACGTGACCACAATTCACCGTGCCGGTCAGTGCGGGTTAAAGGCGGCCAAGAATGGACACGGGAGCATAGAAGCACAATACGACAATGGATTTTGTCTGTGACGGCCCTGTGCTTTCCCCGCCCGTCACTTGGCGCGTACAGGTGGATTCATTGAGAACTGGAACGTGAAAAAAAAAGTCTGATGATGATGATGAAGACGCTCCTTTGCTAGGGACCAATTATACGGAGCAGTTTATCCCGGGAAGATATGTGCCCCTGTCCGGTTGGAGAAAGCGCCGATGTAACTGCCGCTCCGAATCTTATTCGTGCCTTCATCGTGCTCGTTGATTAATCATGGAGGGACCCCTCTCTGTGGACTCCACAAATCTCCCACCTTCCTAAGTGCAAGTGATCGTCCAACCTTCAAACTTGCACCCATCAATGAGAACGCATCAACCCGGTACTCGGATCCCTCCACTGTGCTCTCAATCTAATTCCGACTCAACCGCAAGATGGAGGATCTTGAAGACGCCTTCAATGTCTTCAAGATCTTCCATGGTCTCTCAACGCTCCTACCTCTCCCCCCCCCTCTAATCGCCTATATTATCTGCACACCGGCAACTAAGATCTCCCATCTTACTACCCCCTGTTCAAGTCCAGCCCAAAATCTTTCCTCGTCCTTCTTGTCTACGATCGTCTCAAGTCTCCGAAATGTTTCAAAGAAGAAAATGAATAAATACTTTCCTGTTTTTGGGCGATTCCCAGCGATGCGGATTTAGACGGTCTCTCAATGCGCTTGGATCGTATTGCCGATGAAGCCAATGCCGTCGCATTCCAGTTACTCAACGGATCCACCGGACGCGCGCGCCATCGCCCGAGACTGGAAAACCCGAGGTGGCACTTGTGGCCTCCTCAACCTGAAGCCACGCAAAACCTCTCCTATGCATTAAGTGCCTGGCATGAGCAATTCACATTTTTCAGATTCCGTATTCAAAGATCGCACGTGTCCAAAACCAACGGCGCCACGTTCAAGTTGAAACCGGTTCCTTGCGAAGCATCGGGAGGTACCGGTGGGGCGAGTGGGAGGACATGTCTCACGGTGGGCCCCCCCCCACCCCAAACTCCCCCTTCTCTCTCCTCGCCGTCTGCTCGATCTCCACCACGGTTCTAGTTTCTGTACCGTGCCGCAACATCGGACCACAGCTTCTGCATGTCCTCCAGGCCCCTGGTCCAGAGCTCGCGTAGCTTCACCCAGCCGGTGCGCGCCGTTATCAGCAGGTAGTCGGCGTTCTGCGGGTATCGCAGGATCGTGTAGCGGGCCATGACCAGCGACTGGCAGAACCTGCGGGGAAAAGTAGACCATGTTGTTGTTGCCGTTGCTGTCGTGACGGTTAATATCGTTTGTTATTCAAGAGGGTTTTTGCTGCCGACTTGTTGATCAGCTGGGATTTTAGCGTCCCCACCTCCGCTCTCACCTGCACGCCACCAGGAAGTAAACGGCCCTCCTCTCGTCCTCGGTGAGGGCCTGCACGCTCTCGTAGCCGGCCAGGACGTGACCACCGGCCTCCATCGCCTCTCCCCTCTCCACCATCATGTACATGATGGCCATGGCCAGGTCGTACACGTGGTAGCCGAACATCATCGAGTTGAGGTCCACAATGCCAGAGACGCGGTGCCGCGGCGCTCCCTCCGCCGACTTGGGCCCCTGCTGCTGCTGCTGCTCGCTTCCCGCGGCCACCTCCTGCACCAGGATATTGTCGTCATTGAAGTCACCGTGGATTATGCCTGCGGCGAGGGGGGAAAACGTCGAATTTGATTTCGTCCGTTGTCTTTTATTGTTGACCGTCCTCCCCTCGTCGCCGTCGTCATCGTTCGTGCCCGTGCCGTTTTTATTCCGGCCGCACGATTGGTGTTGCGCAAGCCGCGTGTGCGAGTCTAAGAACGGCCCCCGCAGAGTCTCAGTGAATCACCGACTTCTTCTCCTGCCTTCAAAGGCACAGAATTACAATAACCCACCAGCGTCGTACAACCCTGCACGGGGGCGAGATATGGAGCGGTGTGTAGTGGTTTGCACACTGCATCACGAGCCCTTGATTCCCGGCCATGGAGAACATCACTGATATCTGAACAAGTCCTGGGATCCTACCTACCTCCTCACCGACCAGCATGGTGAAGGAGGCAAAACAACCCCCATGACCCTACACAGCCTGGGAATGCCTTCGTCCAGATAGTGCATTGACAAAGGGCTGTACATTATTATTATGAGTATATGTGTAACAAAAACTGTTGAACACAATTTAGCATCCATTGAAAAATGATTTGGTAGAAATTACAATTATGATTTATATACAGTAGCGTCTGAATGTAATAACCCTGTCATTTGATTTCACCTGTGATCAGTGTCTGTGTGAGTGTTCCCCATTACATGCATGCCTTGTAATGCATCTGTGTATGCTGGGTAAAAGTAATCACGTAAATCACATTGCAAAGAAAATGCTTGCCACAAATGAATCACAATACCTTGCTGATCTCGTCAAGCAGCATACACCATCACGCGAATTCGGGTGATCCTCGCAGCGGCTTTTGGCTAACCATCGAACAAACAAAGACGGTCACCGCATCGCGCGCTTTCAGATGCACTTCTGCGGCCGTCTGAAAAGCTCTTCTTTCCGATATTAGGAAGGCACTGGAGCTATGCACTTTTAAACCTAGATTGAACACTAATTTATTTTTGAACTGATTTTTTTGTGTTTAGTTTGTTGTCCTTCCCCCGCACCTCCGATTAGCACGGTTGGCTACGTACGGTGCGAAAGAAGTTCAACGTACACACGTACGCGGCACCCGTCGTGGCTTCAAGGCCTCGTCGGTGGCCTGAAGCGCCCCTCGCCCCCTGAGGCATGGAGCTACGTCCCGGGTGAAGCTGCGAGGCGAGCGTACATCTGGTAAACTTGTGCAGGTTGGGTTGGATCTCCTCGCGGAACTTGGCGATGACCTCCCTGACCAGACCCTGGTTGAGGTCGCCGTCCAGAGTGAAGAGGTAGGACTCGAGCAGGTGGGTGTTTGACAGGTTCCAGATGAAATCGTCTCGTTGCAGGGAGTGCAGGAACGGGTGCTCAAACTATGCAGACGTTTAAAAACGAAGGCGGTAAGATGACAAAAAATGCAATACGAGATTAACATCGCATTGGCCAGTTGAGTACACATGTAAGTTAAAGGCAGCAAAACGTCAAGCTAGCAAAGTATAGTCTTCGTTTCAGAAAAGATGTTCTCCTTGACTTATTATTTTCTCTTTGTTTTTTTCCGGTAAAGTCACGTAGGTAAAACTATAAAATAAAAGAATAAATGAAAAAACAACTACATTTTTTTTTCATTCTATCATTTTATAGTTTTACCTACGTGACTTTACCGAAAAAACCAAAGAGTATGAATCCTTGCAGTCATGAAAGCTAAAAATCTAGACTTATTATGCAGCTGAGGGTGGGGCTGCCCAAGTCCTGCGTGCGGCTGGCAAATGTATGATTGGTATTTGTGAATAACAGGACACTTGAATGGATCTGAGAAGTAGTTTTGTGAGATCACCTTCTGCGGGCCATTCTCTAACCAGAGGTGATGCACAGAATGAGATGTTTTTTTTTCCATCTCATGACATGACACCAATTAGCACAACTCATACAGCCCTTATCAAGGCACTGCCGTATTCAGTGTTGGTCATGTAAGGTGTTTGACCATACTTCGCCAAACTGGTCAGTGTAGGTTGGTGAAGGATAGAGGACAAGGGGGGGTGGGGGGGGGGGCAGGACTGGTTCAGATATCACTTGCCACGAATGTTAGCCGTGGCCGGAAATAAAACTCAGGTGGCCGGGTTCGTAGCGCAGTGTACGCACAACTGCGCCACCGCTCCACCCCGACGCTTGGAATAAAATTTGGGGTGGGGGGGGAAACAACAAAAATACGTTGTTCATAATAAAGGTTTTTGGGTTAGATCGCGTTTATTTATAAATGTGTTGTAACCCTCCACCACCCGACACGGCCAATCAGCAAAAAAAAGTGTCACGTTGACAAAAAGACAAATAATTCACTACTTTAGCCCACCGGTGTGTTGAAGAGTGAATCCACATTTACAGTTTGAGTACGACGTTTCACTGGTAAATACATCCAGCATCATCAGGCAATTCGCCAGAATGGTAAAGCCCTCGCTTGCTCCCGGTTTTATATAGAGCAGCAGGGTGACGTCATAACTTAACTCATATCAGGTGCAGTGATTAGAGGCGGAGGGGAGGGGGTATTGTAATTATATAATCGATTAGTAATCAGTCATTGGTTATGATTAGTAATGAGTTGTAGATTAGTAATTCTTTAAATCAAAATGTAATGTGTATTATTTAATAATACGCTTCCAGGCCGCACTAAGCCTGTAGCTGTCAGAGCGATTAAAGTTATTCTTGTTCCTCTCAATTTCAATGGATTCTCTAATTAGTCTTTGCCAGTAATAATTAGTTTTAAACACCACTGCAACATTGTCAAAATCAATTGAGTGTCCTTGTTGACAAGCATGTTCTGCCACTGCCGACAGTTGTGTTTGAGATAATTTAATATTTCTCTGATGTTCTTTTAGTCTTACGCTGATGTTACGTCCCGTCTGCCCAATGTAGCAGCTGCCACATAAACAATTAATCCGATATACACCTTCTGTTGATAGTTAGGTAGTGCAAGATACTAGTTTTTGAATTTTGTGTACTGTACCAAATCTTACTGTAATGTTTTGCTTTTGCAAAACACGGGCTAATTTGTCAGTTACTCCTGAGATATATGGAATTTTTATTGTTTTAACAATCTGGTCGCTTTCAGCAGTATTGCTTTGCGATCGTGATTTGGCATTTAGTGCTCTGTTAATTTGAGCATTATTGTAGCCATTCTGTCGTAGTGCGTCTTTAACGTGTTTAATCTCTCTCACTAGACTCTCACCATCTGACACTGTTTTAGCCCGATGTATGAGCATCTTAATAAGAGAGGATTTCTGAGCTGGATGATGATGTGATTCTGCATTCAGATAGGCATCAGTGTGCATTTGATTTCTGTAAACACTGTGTTATTTTATACATCAGAGAAATATTAAATTATCTCAAACACAACTGTCGGCAGTGGCAGAACATGCTTGTCAACAAGGACACTCAATTGATTTTGACAATGTTGCAGTGGTGTGTAAAACTAATTATTACTGGCAAAGACTAATTAGAGAATCCATTGAAATTGAGAGGAACAAGAATAACTTTAATCGCTCTGACAGCTACAGGCTTAGTGCGGCCTGGAAGCGTATTATTAAATAATACACATTACATTTTGATTTAAAGAATTACTAATCTACAACTCATTACTAATCATAAACAATGACTGATTACTAATCGATTATATAATTACAATACCCCCCCCTCCGCCTCTAATCACTGCACCTGATATGAGTTAAGTGATGACGTCACCCTGCTGCTCTATATAAAACCGGGAGCAAGTGAGGGCTTTACCATTCTGGCAAATTGCCCGATGATGCTGGATATATTTACCAGCGAAACGTCGTACTCAAACTGTAAATGTGGATTCACTCTTCAACACACCGGTGGGCTAAAGTAGTGAATTATTTGTCTTTTTGTCAACGTGACACTTTTTTTGCTGATTGGCCATGTCGGGTGGTGGAGGGTTACGACACATTTATAAATAAACGCAATCTAACCCAAAAACCTTTATTATGAATAATATTGGTCGCGAAGGCCTACATGTTAAACTGACTAACTTCTATGGGGAGGATACTTTTCTTAAAACCAGAAAATTGGAGAAGCTCCGCATTAAGCGGATGAAATTGATATCTTCACTGGCGTTCCTCAAAAGGTGCAGAGATTCAAAGGTAATACCAAACGCAGTTAAAATAACACATCACATAAAGTCTTCTAAAGCTAACCAAATACTACACAAAGCTAGCGAATTATTATTATTATTAATAGAGAGAATACAGCACAATAGGAGTGAATTATCTTACATTTCGGAATCGCTAAAGCAGTTACACTTAGATATAAGCAATAGTGTATCTATGCATTATTGGAATATAATCGATAACATAACACAACAATCGGCTCATAATGTGTTTAAACTAACAAAAACTAACCAAATTAATAAATTTTCTAGACTACATAATAAACAAATCCCTACTGAAAACCAAAAATTTAAAAACAAAACCGTACTGAACTTGACTAACACTCTATTAACCGGTGACATGGTCTCTATCCTTTCTAAAGGCCTTAACTTTGCCGTTACCCCACGCACAATTCCAGTGGATGAGATAATTGCTGAGGTAGAATCAGCAGTTAGACTCCTTCCACATAATGAGGCAGAGATGACTAGACATGAGGTTGCTAAAATAATTGAGAATAGCAAAGTTCCAAAAGTAAATATTAGCTCTAACGAGGCAAAAGCCTTAAGAGAGCTGCGTGTAAACAAGGATATCCAAATCCTAGCAGCTGATAAAGGCCGCACAACTGTAGTGATGTCACGAGCCGATTATGATAATAAAATTAGAAATTTACTAGAGGAAAGCACCTACATTAAAATTAAACGAGATCCAACTAATACTTTAGAACGTAAGACCACTGCAATAATTGCAAATTCATTAATCCCTAAAAATGAGCAATACCAAATTAAGCCAAGGGCCTCAAAACCACCTAGACTCTGGGCTACCAAAGATTCATAAAATCGGCATCCCATTACGACCCATAGTCAGTACAATTGGCTCTGCCACATATCAATTAGCAAAATATATAACCCAACAAATACAGCCCTACATCGGTAGGACATCTTCATTCTTAAAAAAAAATTCAGAACATCTTGTGAATGTGCTTAAAGATATTAAACTTACTCCTGATGATATTCTGGTAAGTTTTGATGTGATTTCTCTATTCACTAAGGTTCCAGTGGACGAATCGCTTAAATTACTTGATACACTAGTAAAGAATACCGGTTTACCAAAATATATTCTGAAACTTGCTGGCCATTGTTTAAATAACACTTACTTCTTATGGAGAGGGGATTTCTTTAAACAAAAGGAATGAGCAGCAATGGGTTCTTCTTTATCCCCTGCTACAGCAAATTTGTACATGGAAAACTTTGAAATAAGAGCACTTGCCTCGAGCACATTAAAACCATCCTTTTGGTTTAGATATGTGGATGACACTTTGGTTGTCTGGCCACATGGTAAAGATACACTGAATGATTTTCTAAATCATCTCAATGCACAAAACCCGGCCATCCAGTTCACCATGGAAATGGAGGTGAATAACACACTCCCATTCCTAGATATTTTGCTTGGACATGGACTAAACGGTAAAATAACACACAGCGTTTACAGAAAGCAAACACACACTGATACCTATCTGAATGCAGAATCACATCATCATCCAGCTCAGAAATCCTCTCTTATCAAGACGCTCATACATCGGGCTAAAACAGTGTCAGATGGTGAGAGTCTAGTGAGAGAGGTTAACCACGTTAAAGACGCACTACGACAGAATGGCTACAATAATGCTCAAATTAACAGAGCACTGAATGCCAAATCACGATTGCAAAGCAATACTGCTGAAAGCGACCAGATTGTTAAAATAATAAAAATTCCATATATCTCGGGAGTAACTGACAAATTAGTCCGTGTTTTGCAAAAGCAAAACATTACAGTAAGATTTGGTAAAGTACACAAAATTAAAAAAACTAGTATCTGGGACTAAAGACGCATTACCTAAATTATCAACAGAAGGTGTATATCGGATTAATTGTTTATGTGGCAGCTGCTACATTGGACAGACGGGACGTAACATCAGCGTAAGACTAAAAGAACATCAGAGAAATATTAAATTATCTCAAACACAACTGTCGGCAGTGGCAGAACATGCTTGTCAACAAGGACACTCAATTGATTTTGACAATGTTGCAGTGGTGTGTAAAACTAATTATTACTGGCAAAGACTAATTAGAGAATCCATTGAAATTGAGAGGAACAAGAATCACTTTAATCGCTCTGACAGCTACAGGCTTAATGCGGCCTGGAAGCATATTATTAAATAATACACATTACATTTTGATTTAAAGAATTACTAATCTACAACTCATTACTAATCATAAACAATGACTGATTACTAATCGATTATATAATTACAATACCCCCCCCTCCGCCTCTAATCAATGAACCTGATATGAGTTAAGTGATGACGTCACCCTGCTGCTCTATATAAAACCGGGAGCAAGCGAGGGCTTTACCATTCTGGCGAATTGCCCGATGATGCTGGATGTAATTACCAGTGAAACGTCGTACTCAAACTGTAAATGTGGATTCACTCTTCAACACACCGGTGGGCTAAAGTAGTGAATTATTTGTCTTTTTGTCAACGTGACACTTTTTTTGCTGATTGGCCGTGTCGGGTGGTGGAGGGTTACGACACATTTATAAATAAACGCGATCTAACCCAAAAACCTTTATTATGAATAATATTGGTCGCGAAAGCCTACATGTTAAACCAAAAATACGCTGCTTGAAAACCAGCCATTCGATCACTTGGAAGGACTCTCACGTTGCTAATTATGAACAGCTGCGTACGTTCTGAGCGAGTGGGCTCGTTACGTCACATTACACTTGCTTACCGAGAGAAAAGGCTCGCCGAGACTCAAGAGTTTTTTTTTTTAAGATTGTCGCAGTAAGGGGTTGGGGAAACTATCGCTCCGCATTTCCCAATGAAGTAATTTGCGAGTTATTTATTTTTTGGCTTTTTACTTTGGCGAATATTCTCATATTCTTGTTTCTTTCGGTAAAGTCACGTAGAAGGGAAAGAATAAAATAATAAAAATATAAAACAATAGAATTTTCATGACGTTTCGACTGCAACACAAGCAATCATCATCAGGTGTGAAAACCACAACAATATTTTTTTTTTCAAATTTCCTTGTTGTGGTTTTCACACCTGATGACGATTGCTTGTGTTGCAGTCGAAACGTCGTGATAATTTTATTGTTTCATATTTTTTATTATTTTATTGTTTCCCTTCTACGTGGTGGTGACTTTACCGAAAGCAACAAGAATATGAATCCCTGCAGTCTCACGTCACGTGTCAAGAGGCGCTCGTGCGCTCGTACCTGCTGCAGGGCTTGGTGGATGCTCGCTGCCAGCTTGCCCACCTGGTAGTACAGGCTGCCATTCGCCAGCACCCTGGACAGCGGCACGCCGGGCAGGTACGTGAGCAGCCGCACGTTGAACTCCTTCTCTCCTTCGCCGCAGTCTGAGAATTCACAGCAGGAGTCGCCACCGAGGTCAAGAGGTCACCACGGTTAGTGAAATCTCACCGTCGCTTCCTTTTGCTGGAACATAAAAAGCTGTTCGGAAGCTGATATCGGAACCTCCAAGGTCTGGCCAAAGTGTCAACTCACCACTTTGCGCCCTGTGTTCATTACCCACGTGCTATACTACACAGGGTCTCTTATGAATTGCTCAACTGATAGCCAAGGCTACTATTCTTTTTTTTAGGAAATTAAGCGACAATTTGCTGCTCAGCATTAAATGGTTAATAACAATAATGAACGTGCTAAGTCCGATATATAACGCACATAAAATTCGTGTAGTCTTTAAAACGGCAATCTCTCAAGCAACTTGAATCGAGTATTTCTGTCCCCCCCCCCCCCCCCCAAATAGTAAATTGGAGTGATTTTTTCCTCATGACTTTCTTTCACGGTACTATTAACGCAGAAATTAATAACACGAACGCATTCCGAAATTCGCATTCCTATATGGCCTTGTTGTCTAAACCGCTGTAGCTAAATAAAGCATTTGAGAGGAATAATACCTCGCCACACCCATGCGTAAGGCATCCGCCAAAGTTGCAACGTGGCACGCAACCCTCACGCCTTAGCGCACGCTGGCCGGAACCGGGGGCAATTCGCCCAGGTTCGGGCCAGAATGGATACGTCAGCACACGAGTCTAGCTGAATTCCCTGGGTTCAGCTTGAGCAAATTACTTAGGAGCAGGGCGAATGGGGGCCCCATCTGCATCAGGAGGCGACTTTTGTCGCTCGTTCCATCACGTAAATATAAGGGTCAGCGGCATTCCGTGATCTTCGCATTCTAAACACGGCATTGGGCGGCGATGTCAGCTCACGCGATGAACCCCGAGCCTGGGTTTAAAGGAGCGCTGCTAGCCCAGGCATTATAATCAGAATATGTACTTTTACTGGAGTAATCCGATGAGCTATGAAGCACTTTGCTTTACAAATGTTTAGCAGCCCAGTGTTGTCCCAACTACAGCCCGTGGGCCAAGCCCGAACCACCAAAATTAATTCATTCTGGTCTACAGGACAACTATCCCGCCACGCCTTACAAGAACGAATTAAGTACATGTCTCAGTCAGCAATACTCACTTGAAATTACACACGACAACCGTCGCCCCCGCGCCCTCCCCCCAACTGAAAAGTTTGACAAGACCCTCCCGATACTCAGTGAGGCTCTGCTGTGAAAACAAGTGTAACGATGATGATTACAATAATAATATTAATATAAGTGATGCGATGCAGGAGGCCGGAGTGGTGTGGGCGAGAGATAAGCTCTGTATCGACATGTTTGCATTTCTCTAAATCTCTCCTCTTGCGGATAGATCTTTCTCCTATCTCTTCCATATAAATATCATATTTCTGATTAAATCTCTCTCTGAATGAGTTAAATGATGACATCACCCTGCTGCTCTATTTAAGACCGGGAGCAAGTGAGGGCTTCACCATTCTGGCGAATTGCCCGATGATGCTGGATGTAATTACCAGCGAAACGTCGTACTCAAATATTGTAAATGTTGTGGATTCACTCTTTATCACACCGGTGGGCTAAAGTAATGAACTATTTTATCTGTTGTCAACGTGACACATTTTTTACTGTTTGGCTGTGTCGGGTGGTGGAGGGTTATGACACATTTATAAATAACGCGATCTCACCCAAAAACCTTTATCATGAATAAATCTCTCTCATATCTCTACAATATATCGCTTGTGACATCTCTCTCCCGTCTATGCTTGTTCATGTAATACATGGTTTTGGTTTGACGTGTTCCCCTTGTCAGCCAATCCAGAACTCGATGCAAAGAGTTTGACGTTTGCTTCTCAGGGTCTCGTGGGAAGATAAGCAGAAACAAAAATTACGATTTAGGTTTTGTAAGTATGTTGAAATTCTTTCGCACCATACGTACGTAGCCAACCGTGCTCATCGGAGGTGTGGGGAGGTGGAACACACTGTGCAGTTGGCGAATGGCGGCGTCGGTGAACTGTACAAACATTATATCTACCAACCTGCAGGTCAGTAGATGAGAAAACAGCAAGTGTGCTTCTGATCTCTCACCACAGATGTTATCGTCTCGTCCGTGTGGCTTTGCTGTGAGCAGTCATTCCAGTTTCATCCCACACACCAAACATTGTTTTTTTTATATATATATGAAGAATTTACAAAATATCACAATGTGGACCTTGGGCCAGTACCAACAAGCAGTGCGTTACATTCACCAACCTCAGAAAAACTAAAAAGTATGATCCTTTTACATCACTTATCGCCAGTGGAGTGCGACCCAGTATTATACCACCGCCTCATGCTCGGATATTGATCGTTGTCTTTGCAAGTATAAACCAATGCTGTGTTCGTATGATTACTATCAGCCTATGACTAAATCACCTGGAATGTGCCCTATCATAAGATCTGAAAGCTAAGCAGGTTGAGCCTGGATTAGGGCTTCTATGGGTGACAATCGTGCATTAAACAGGCATCACAGGCTGCTGCGTGGTGCTATGTTGTGGGGGCCAGAGTTCAGTTGCAGCAAAATCAATTGTACTGCACTGTACATCTATTAAACTTGATTTGTCACTTTCGTGACTGCAGGAATGACTCTTTGGTTTTTTCGGTAAAGTCACGTAGAAATAAGAAATAATAATAAAATTACATAATAGCATACGACGTTTCGATTGCAACGCAAGCAATCATCATCAGGCATAGAAGAGCTAAATTTAAGAGAGAGGAAACACAGAACCGCAGATATATATACAGACACCTAAGTAGAAGGGAGTTCACACAGAGACACAAAGAGAGACACAACGTACGGAGCACAGAGAGATAGGGTCTCTGTGCCGAGGCCTTAGCATGTAGGGGGAGACAAAGAGAGATGGAGACGCACATCAAGTAGAACAAGATTTAGTATTATGTACATCTCTTCTCCAATGTCTCTGCTCCCGGGACCCACGCAGGCGCAGCTCACCGATGCTCTCGAGCGACATGATCTTCCCGTTGACGTTGTCCACCACCTCCTGCATGGGGAAGCCCGTCTCCCGCAGGAACCTCATCATGGCCATCTGCACCTCGAGCAGCTGCGGCCGCTGGCTGTCCCGCGTGTTGGTGACCTTGAGCATGAACTGGCGACCGTCGCGCGCCAGCACGTGGTAGTTCTGGTCGACGTAGCTCGCCAGCGGGCTCATCCCCGCCACGCTCACCCCGTAGAGGCGCTCAACCAGCTCCGCCGCGCGAGACGCGCTGAGGCACGGCTTCTCGTGCTCGTGGCCATCGTCCTGCGGCGCGGCTTGCATCGTCTTCAACGGACAAAACGAGGGCAATCGAAAAGCTTTTGGGTTTTGCGAGTGCACGTTGGCGTTCGCTCCATTCGTGCAGCGCGAGGCGCCTCCGATGAGCACGGTTGGCTACGTACGGTGCGAAACAAGCTCAGCGTACACACGAGGCTACACCCTGGAGGCGCTACGCTTCACGGACAGCCCACGGTAGTTGTCGCATTTACAGAGTTGTGCCAACACACGTGGCATACTACTTATTTAAATTACATCTCCGAGATCTTTAGCATCCCACTGCGAAGCAGACAGTGCGCAATATTTACAGTTCATACACCCACAGTATTAACCGGGGTGGTCGTGGGGCTCGTACCACAAACATCTGCGCAACGCGCTACCGCTCGGCCATGAAGTCAATCGATCGATCAGCGATCAATAAACACGTCTCTTTGCTCGCATCACATTTAATAGCAACACATTTCACCGAACAGAAAAGCACCACTTAAACATGTCAGATATAAGATTCGTAATAACAGAGAATTCTCCTTGTGTATTTCAGTGGAAATACAGCCAGTGCCTGATAAAGTAGCATTACTGTAACTGGAATTATAACAAGAACCGTGGGTTTATGCAGCATTGGGGAGCTGCAGCTATGGCCCACCGAGTAAACACCTTGTCCAGTAAGCACGAAATCACGTGTTCAAATTCCACTGTATGTGTAATTGTGTGAATAATAATCAGGGCTTAATCTGTCACTGAATATTTTCCGGGTCGCTGGTGCGGAGTGGAGTGGGCAGCACAGCCCCGGTAGCCACGGCGATAGCGAAAGGTACACACTGGACGTGGTGTGCCGGGTGTCAGCAGATTTTTCAGAGTCGCTGACACAGGGCAGCCCTGGCCGAAATTATCTCCATACATATGTAAAAGGCAAAGTTGTGATTATGTGTGTCTGTTCAAAATGTTTAGCGTACTTCCCGACATGCAACAAACTTGAAATTTGCCATGTGGGTACTTTCCAGACTGTACACCACGCAAAAATTATTAAAATACACTTTTGTGTTTTTTTGGGGGGGAGGAGGGGGAGGAGCTCAATAATGCATTTTTTTTGCACGGCAAGTGAGCTGTGACGTCAAATCTGTCACGTGACCCACGCATGTGGAAGCGTAACGCATTGTAGTGTAGCGGTTAGCGCACTGCGCTACGAACCCGGCAACCCGAGTTCAATTCCCGCTCACGGCCACCACCGGTGACGATTATTTCAACCGCTCCTGGGCCTCCCCTAGATCGACTCAGCCTCAAACGAGTAACTGGTGTGGTGTGAACATCGCCACTGGGGACACAAAGGCGGCCTGGCGTGGTGCTGTCACCCACCCCTTCGTCTGTATAGCTAAAAGGGAAATTTGTGATTATGTGTGTCTGTTCGAAATGTTTAGCATACTTGCCGACATGCAACAAACTTGAAATTTGCCATGTGGGTAGCTTCCAGACTGTAAACAATGCAAAAAGTATAAAATATACTCTTTGGTTCTATTGGGTAAAGTCACGTAGGTGAAAATAAAATAACAAAAAATCACGACGTTTCGGCCACAACACAAGCGGCCTTCATCAGGTGAAGGGACGAGACTGTCTGGAGGACAGCGCTGGAGTAAGAGAAGCCACGCTTAGATCACGACATTTAAGCTGTGTGAGAAGAAAAACACTAAGCGCCTTGACAAAGGAATTAGCATATAATTTAGCATTGAAATGGCTCATTGAAATAGCTAAGTTAAAGTATACACATCCGCAGAGGTACCCCTTGACAAAGGAATTAGCATAGAATTTAGCATTGAAATAGCTGAGTGATTAGCTTGTAACTGGTCACAGAAATAGCTATGTTAAAGTCAGAGCATATTTCACTTAAACAAAACGTGCCAATTAGTTACTGCTTCAGCACACTGGTGTATTGGATAGTAAACCCAGAACATTTACCATTAGAGTATGACGTTTAACTGATTATTACAACCAGCTTCATCAGGCGATTTGCCATAATTGTGAAGAAGTATTCCTGTTTCCGTCTTTGAAGTCAACTCAGCCTTAAATGAGTACTTGGTGCAGGGTGTGAACATCGCCACTTGGGAGACAAATGCGGCCGGGCGTGGTGTTTGGCCACCCACCCCATCGTGTGCTGGGCCGGCCTTCATAGGTGTTGGCTCCCAGCGATTGCCCCGAGTCTGTTAAGGCTATACGGGGGTCTTTGTGTGTATGAGATGCGTGTGTGTGTATGAGATGTGTGTGTATGAGATGTGTGTGTATGAGATGTGTGTGTGTGTATGAGATGTGTGTGTGTGTGTATCAGATACATGTGTGTATGAGGTGTGTGTGTATGAGATGTGTGTGTGTGTATGAGATGTGTGTGTATCAGATACATGTGTGTATGAGGTGTGTGTGTATGAGATGCGTGTGTGTATGAGATGCGTGTGTGTGTATGAGATGTGTGTGTGTATGTGATGTGTGTGTGTATGAGATGTGTGTATGTGTATGAGATGTGTGTGTGTGTATGAGATGCGTGTGTATGTGGTGTGTGTGTGTATGAGATGTGTGTGTGTGTGTATATGAGATGTGTGTGTGTGTATGAGATGTGTGTGTGTGTATGAGATGTGTGTGTGTATGAGATGTGTGTGTGTGTATGAGATGTGTGTGTGTATGAGATGCGTGTGTGTGTGTATATGAGATGCACTGCTGTATAATAATGTACTACTCACTACTGAGTACACAGACAGTCCGCACTGTGTTCACAGCGACCACCCCAACGCACACAAACTCAACACACACACACACAGTGTGCTAACCACTGCACCACCGCTCCCCACACACACACAGTGCGCTAACCACTGCACCACCGCTCCCCACACACACACAGTGCGCTAACCACTGCACCACCACACACACACAGTGCGCTAACCACTGCACCACCGCTCCCCACACACACACACAGTGCGCTAACCACTGCACCACCGCTCCCCACACACCCACAGTGCGCTAACCACTGCACCACCGCTCCCCACACACACACAGTGCGCTAACCACTGCACCACCGCTCCCCACACACACACACAGTGCGCTAACCACTGCACCACCGCTCCCCACACACACACAGTAAGCTAACCACTGCACCACCGCTCCCCACGTCCACCACAACCTGGCACCCGATGATGTATCGATCGGCTCGGCTCACCGTGGTTGCTGCGCCAAGTCACCTGCAGAGAAAATCGATTTAAATTTCGATTAACTATACTCGCGCCGATTCCTAATGGGATAACATAAGGAATCGATTATAGTAGAGTTACGGATGTATGAGTCGATTTCCATTGCGATAACATGAGAATCGATTTATTTGTGGCTTAGGCTAATAAAATCGATTTGCATTGGGATAACATGGGAATCAACAGTGGTCTAAAATGAACCTTCATTAATCGATTCCGACTGTGTAGACGTGGGAATCGACCACGTTAGACGATTACGTGTGTGGGCGTGGTCTCTCAACGTCAATCAACCAGGTAGGGCGTTGACTGGTGGAGAGTTTGGGATCTGATTGATTGATTGCTTCTGTGGACAGGTGTCTTTTATACAGGTAACGAGCTGAGATTAGGAGCACTCCCTCTAAGAGTGTGCTCCTAATCTCAGCTCGTTACTTGTATAAAAGACACCTGGGAGCCAGAAATCTTTCTGATTGAGAGGGGGTCAAATACTTATTTCCCTCATTAAAATGCAAATAAATTTATAGCATTTTTGACATGCATTTTTCTGGATTTTGTTGTTGTTATTCTATCTCTCACTGTTCAAATAAACCTACCATTAAAATTATATTTCTTAAAATTATATTTCTTTGTCAGTGGGCAAACGTACAAAATCAGCAGGGGATCAAATACTTTTTTTCCCTCACTGTAAACCCCAATGATCCGATCGAAATGAGGGATTTTGATCGGATCATTGGGGGGCCACGTGTCACTACCACCCCCCCCCCAAACAGTCATGAGCAGCACCTCCCCACATGCCCTGCCACCGAGAAAAATGTTTCACGTATGAGAGTGAAACTGATATTTTCATTCTCAGCTGGAATTTAGCCAAATGCAATACGCTTGAGAAACCTGGTTTAAAATCACAAGCAAGTTGCCTGAATTTCAAACCCATGGTCTCAGCGGTACAGCTCGGTGCTCTTGGCAGGCTGAGCCAACCGGTCACTTCATCGCAAGCAACCGGAAGCATCAAGATTGTCAATGCCGTGCGCGTCGTCCTAATGGGGAGCGGCAGTGTGGTGGCTTGCAACGCTGTGTTGCGAACCCAGTGAACAGAGTTCAATTCCTCCCTACTCACGACCAATAACGGTGCCGAATATTTAAACCGCTTTCCATGGGTTGGCATGGCTTTAAATGAGTACCTGGTGCAGTGTGATCGTGGTGGTGGTTGTGATGGTGGTGATGATCATGGTTGTGATGATGGTGGTGGTGATGGTGTCTCTATGGGTCTCTGTGAGTCCCTGAGCCTCTATGGGTGTCTACGAGTCTCAGTCACTCTGGGTCTATATGGGTCTCCATGAGTCTCTACGGGTATCTACGGGTCTCTGTGTGTCCCTGTGGGTCTCTGTGAGTTTCTGTGTGTCTGTTGGTCTCTGTGTGTCTCTGTGTGTCTCTGTGGGTGTCTCTGGGTCTCTGTGTGTCTCTGTCGGTCTCTGTGAGTCTCTGTGGGTCTCTGTGTGTCTCTGTCGGTCTCTGTGTGTCCCTGTGGGTCTCTGTGGGTCTCTGGTGGCCGGGCCTGCTGTTGGCCACCCACTGCTCGTGTCCTGTGCCAGCCTTCATAGACGCTGCTACTCGCCAACAGCAATTGCCTCAACATTCTGTTATTTCAAGTTTCATTTCAAGTTTTCATGTATTAGGTATAGCCCTGTGACATGGGAATCAATAGTGGTCACCCACCTAAGTTCATTATAAACGTGGGAGCGTTATACGCAATAGTTCGCTATCACGACATACAGTACCCTGGTGTCTACAAACTAAGTTGCCTCTGTGGTAGTAGTTACATTGGAGAAACCAAACGCCATGTCTTGGACCGCATTCGTGAACACAAAGCAGACCTTAAACACGGTAGGACCAACACCTCGGCCATGGCAGATCACTGTTATAATTCAGTAGGCTCACATGACATTGACTTCTCCAAGACAGAGGTTCTTTGCAATCCATCTGGCTACCATGAGAGATTTGTTCATGAGGCTATCCACATATACAAACACAGAGACAATTTCAACCGAGAAGATGGACTTTGGCTTAGCAATCATTGGAAGGATTTGATAAACCATTTCAGGTCTTAATTGATTGTTCACGCTTACGGTGGCTTTCAGACAGCATAAATTATTTTTTAGTCTCCCCACTCCTCTTTTTAGAACATAGATGGACTCTTGATTTAAAGCTTTCGTGACTGCAGTAATTCATATTCTTAGCTCTTTCGGTAAAGTCACGTTGAAGGGAAACAATAAAACAATAAAATATATATAAAACACAATATATTTTATTATTTTATTGTTTCCCTTCAACGTGACTTTACCGAAAGAGCTAAGAATATGAATTACTGCAGTAACGAAAGCTTTAAATCAAAACATCAACAGGCTGATGTGCCACATCTCCTCCTTCAAGAAGTCTCACAGCCCTGCGATGTTGTGTCCACAAAACCCAAACTACGGAGTGCCTGGTGGTAAACCGCTGTGCTGTAGCCTGCGCCCTTCCAGTGGAGGAGGAACAGTAAAACCTCGCTGATGCTCTCCTGAAGCACTCCTGTGCGCAACAATCATTGAGACTAGTTGCACGTGCATCGATTGTAAAACCCCGTTCCGTTTCAGGAATTGGGGACAGTTGGTGCCGTGTGCTCGTTTCACGTCGGGGTGCCACTAAAGGCGCAGGTCCCACTCCTGAGTGATCGGTTACGTGACTCTCTTTTGCACGCGACACAATCTCTTATGGTTTATTTAATTATTTAAATCTTTCGTGACTGCGGCGATTCATATTCTTTGTTCTTTCGGTAAAGTCACCACGTAGAAGGGAAACAATAAAATAATAAAAATATAAAACAATAAAATTCTCACGACGTTCCGACCGCAACACAAGCAATCACCGTCAGGTGTGAAAACCACAGCAAGAACATTTAACTCGTAATCTCGTAGTCACTTACATGTTAATATCGCCTGATGATGTCACTTACATGTTAATATCGCCTGATGATGTCACTTCCCTCTTAATGTTGCCTGATGATGTCACTTCCTGCTTAATGTCACCTCATGATGTCACTTCCCTCTTAATGTCACCTGATGATGTCACTTCCCTCTTAATGTCGCCTGATGATGCCACTTCCCTCTTAATGTCGCCTAAAGATGTCACTTCCCTCTTAATGTCGCCTGATGATGTCACTTCC
Organism: Petromyzon marinus; assembly: GCF_048934315.1. NCBI lineage: Eukaryota > Metazoa > Chordata > Hyperoartia > Petromyzontiformes > Petromyzontidae > Petromyzon > Petromyzon marinus. The sequence continues at coordinate 867,614 of NW_027422651.1, read as the reverse complement.
CTCTTAATGTCGCCTGAAGATGTCACTTCCCTCTTAATAACGCCTGATGATGTCACTTCCCCTTTAATGTCGCCTGATGATGTCACTTCCTTCTTAATGTCACCTGTTGATGTCACTTCCCTCTTAATCTCGCCTGATGATGTCACTTCCCTTTTAATGTCGCCTGATGATGTCACTTCCCTCTTAATGTTGCCTGATGATGTCACTTCCCTCTTAATGTCGCCTGACGATGTCACTTCCCTGTTAATATCGTCTGTTGATGTCACTTCCTTTTAATGTCGCCTGATGATGTCACTTCCTTTTTAATGTCGCCTGATGATGTCACTTCCCTTTTAATGTCGCCTGATGATGTCACTTCCTTTTTAATGTCGCCTGATGATGTCACTTCCCTCTTAATGTCGCCTGAGGATGTCACTTCCCTGTTAATATCGCCTGATGATGTCACTTCCCTTTTAATGTCGCCTGATGATGTCACTTCACTCTTAATGTTGCTTGATGATGTAACTTCCTGCTTAATGTCACCTGATGATGTCACTTCTTAATGTCGCCTGATGATGTCACTTCCTTCTTAATGTCGCCATGAGCAGCAGCATCAGTGAGTGTGGCACTGAAGAGAGAACCCCGTGGGTGAGGCTGATGGAGCGCCGCGTGATGATGCTGCTGCTGCTGCTGGCGGTGGCGGCGGCGGTGGCGCTGATCACAGAGCAACAGTCTCAGGTAACGGGGGTCCCCCCCCCTCTCATTCACCCCTCTGGGGCCCCCTCTCATTCACCCCCCTGGGGTCCCCCCTCCTCTCATTCACCCCCCTGGGGTCCCCTCTCATTCACCCCCTGGGGTCCCCTCTCATTCACCCCCCTGGGGTCCCCTCTCATTCACCCCCCTGGGTCCCCACCCCCTCTCATTCACCCCCCTGGGGTCCCCTCTCATTCACCCCCTGGGGTCCCCTCTCATTCACCCCCTGGGGCCCCCTCTCATTCACCCCCTGGGGTCCCCTCTCATTCACCCCCCTGGGGTCCCCTCTCATTCACCCCCCTGGGGTCCCCTCTCATTCACCCCCCTGGGGCCCCCCTCTCATTCACCCCCCTGGGGTCCCCTCTCATTCACCCCCTGTGGTCCCCTCTCATTCACCCCCTGGGGTCCCCTCTCATTCACCCCCTGGGGTCCCCTCTCATTCACCCCCCTGGGGTCCCCCTCTCATTCACCCCCTGGGGTCCCCTCTCATTCACCCCCCTGTGCCCCCCCCCCCCCCCCCTCTCTCGTTGGTGGTGGTGTTTGGGGAGTTTGTCTCCCGCGACTCAACCCACACCCAGTGACGGCCGTTATCTGAACCGGTCCTGGGCCTCCCCCAGTTCGACTCAGCCGCAAATAAGTAGCCGGTGTAGCGGTGTAGTAGAGCGGTGAACATGGCTAGCACTGGGGAAGACAAAGGCGGCCGGGCCTGTTGCTGGCCACGCGCCCCCTCGTGTGCCACAGTGCCGGTAGCCTTCATAGGTGCTGCTACTCGCTAACAGCACTTAACAGCACTTGCCCCTGTCGCATCCAAAGGTGTACAGGGAATGGCCCTGACTCCCGGCCACGTAGTTTTACCCGGGCCCGCTCACCATCATGAAGGTCCTTAATGATCGTGAGCAGAGGGTCAGGGACTCCAAAAGTACGAAGAACAACCCAGAGCCCAGGCCTACTGATGGTATCATAGGCCTTGACCAGGTCAATAAAGCAGAAATGTAGGTCTTGTTGGAATTCCCTACATCTCTGCTGTAGCAGACGGACAGAAAATATGGCATCTGTGCAGGACCGCCCTTTCCTGAAACCGCGTTGGGGCTCCGCAAGCCTCTCCTCAGCGTGCCTGGCAAGGCGATGCTGAATAATCCTTGCCAGGACCTTTCCCGGCACACTGAGGAGTGAGATGCCCCTGTAGTTGTTACAGTCTGTGCGGTCCCCCTTCTTAAAGAGGGGGACCACCAGGGCATCCTTCCAATCCTGAGGAACCCGTCCAGTGGTCCAGACTGTTGTTATGATGTCATATAGGGCAGTCTGTGCACAAACGCCACCCTCCCTCAGCATTTCGCTTGGGAGATCATGCCTTTCCTGGTCTCAGACTCTGGATCGCCTTCAGTACTTCCTCAACAGATGGCACCTCAGCCAGCCACTCACAGGGGGTGACTTCTTCCTCCAATATTTGAGGCAACGCAGCCTCGGTAGGGTCATCACCACTTTGTCCCATGTTGTTTTCCTGGGTGAGGGATTTCCCCTCCCCCAGGACCTCACAGAAATGCTCAACAAATCTGCAAACCTGTTGCTGGGGGTCGGAGATTGGATCACCGTTCTTTCCCCTACAATGGTAATAGGTGTGGGGCTGCAGGTTACTTTTATGATGTAATTAAAGAGCGATTTGCGATCGTGGGCCGCTGAGGCAGACTCCATCTCAGCAACCCGCGACCACCACCCATCCTTGCAGCGCCTCACGGCTGTCCGAACCTCCGAGCGAAGGCTGCGGTAAGCCTCCTCATTATCCGACATGGGATGCTGTAGCCGATGAGAGGGGGCCTGTCGCTTTTTCTCAGCCAGCTTGAACACCTCCTCTGCATGAGCCACAGTCCTAAACCTCGCCCATTTCCCCTCGACATCAGGAGGAGTCAGGGACGATGCCAACCCCAGCCGCAAGCGATGATGAAATTCTCGCTTGCAACTTTCATCAGCTAGCTGAGACCAGGCCACTGTGGGTTTGAATGGGTTCCTGGGTGTACACCCACCACCGGAGTGGAAGAATGGCAGGTGCATCTTACAGATGACAAGTCGATGGTCAGTGGGCAGATCAGCTCCATGGTAGGTCCTGGTGTCAAGGACATGGGCCCGCATCCGCTGTTCCGTCACTGTAGTCCAGCAGATGTTCTTGCTTAGACCTGGCATGCATCCATGATGTAGTGTGGATGCGCCGATGGTGGAAACACATTTGGTAATTACAAGCCCATGGGCTACACAAAAATCTAGCAGCCTCCTGCCGTTGTTATTGAGCTGATCTGGTCTATGCCTTCCAATTACTCCAGACCAGGTGCCCGCATCATGACCAAGATGACTATCCCGAGGGGTCACTTTAGCTAGCGCCTGTGACAGGAGGTCATAGAAGGCAGCTGACTCATCGGCCTTGCCTGCATCCCTCCATGGATGTTCGTTTTCAGTGGGGGCATAAGTAACCACTACCACCATTCTTCGCCTCTGGTTGATGGGAAGGCGAGCCCAGAGTAGCCTGGGGCTTACAGCTTCCCACACCTCACCGCCACGCTCCCACGCCTCATGCATTATTTTATTCAGAAGAAGAGCCACACCCTGTTGTTTGGCAGTCTGCTGCCCCGAGTAGAGGACTGTCCACCTCTCATGGTGGCAGGAGCCAGAGCCGGTCTATCGGACCTCCTGAATACCACAGAGATCCAGGTGGTACTGGTCCAGCTCCCGACAGAGGAGTGGCAGCCTCTCCTCCGCAGTGAGCGTTCGAACATTCCACGTGGCCACCCGTAGTGGTTTTTCGTTGTTTCTTGAGGAACCCCGAGGGTAAGGATTCAGTCTCCTGGCTCTGCCAAGTGGGGTTTTCGCCAGGCGACGTCATAGATGCTTATCCCCCCGGGGCCTCCTGTACAAGCTTATTAATTAGATATTTTAAACGTGGTTTAGTGGTAATTAATTGAAGGTGGAGGGGTTACCAGCCCCTCGCACCCATCCAGAGCCCCCAATTAGCTGCTGTGGTGGTTACATGGGACAAAAAGCCAATCGGAATTCGCCCTACCCCCACGGCACTGCCCACGACAGCGTTGCCCGTCCGGCACACACGTACACACACACTTACACACATACACACACACGTACACACAGAGACACACCCACACACGTACACACACACTTACACACATACACACACACGTACACACACGCGTCACTATCTGGCCAAATTCCGTGTCGTTAAGAATCCCTCCACCAGCCGACAAAAGGAATGAAGTGGCCTCGCTCACGATGACGTTTGGTGTCGTCTTCACCGCACCCCGCACAGGGAGAGCGCGGGGAGAGACGCGTGGAGGTGGTGGAGGTGGTGGAGGTGGTGCAGCTGGAGGAGAGAGACGAGGAGGAGGTGGAGAAGGAGATGGAGGAGGTGGAGGAGAAGGTTGAGAAGGAGGTGGAGGAGGAGGTAGAGGAGGTGGAGGAGGAGGAGAGAGACGAGGAGGAGGTGGAGAAGGAGGTGGAGGAGGTGGAGGAGGAGAGAGACGAGGAGGAGGTGAAGGAGGTGGAGAAGGAGGTGGAGGTGGTGGAGCTGGAGGAGAGAAATGAGGAGGAGGAGGTGGAGAAGGAGGTGGAGAAGGAGGTGGAGGAGGTGGAGGAGGAGGTGGAGGAGGAGGAGGTGGAGGAGGAGGAGGTGGTGGTGAGGTTCCAGCAGCCAGGGCAAGGTGCGAGTCGTTGTCGCTGGAGACGGACCTGGCTCATCCCCAAGGTGTCCGTGCCCGAGAATGACCGCGGGCCCTTCCCCAAGCTGCTGGTGCAGGTGCGCTGTGTGACGGACGTGGCGTGTTCTCATTCTTATTGTCGTATAACATCATCCTAGCCCTAACCTACCCCTAACATAACCCTCAACTAGCCCTAACCTAACCATTAACTAACTCTAAACTAGCCCTCAACTAACCCTAAACTAACCCTAACATGACCCTCAACTAACCCTAACCTAACCATTAACTAACTCTAAACTAGCCCTCAACTAACCCTAAACTAACCCTAACATAACCCTCAACTAACCCTAACCTCACCATTAACTAACTCTAACCTAACCCAACCCTAAACTAACCCTCAACTAACCCTAACCTAACCATGAACTAACTCTAAACTTGCCGTAACCTAACCCTAAACTAACCCTTAACTAGCCGTTAACTAGCCCTAAACTAACCCTAGCCTAGGGTTAGGACGCGTGGAGAAGGTGGAGGTGGTGGAGCTGGACCAGAGAGACGAGGAGGAGGAGGTAGAGGAGGAGGAGGGGGAGGAGGAGGAATCCGTAGAGCCGGGAAGCTCTTTTCTGCCACGCTCAGTAGGGGGCACGGTGGGGGGTGACAGAAACGCTTCTGGCGGTGGCGCAGAGTCCAGGGAAAGGTCAACGAATCGACGAGACGCGGACAGCCGAGACATCCGCACGCCGCCGTGGGAGGTCTGTGGGGCAGTGTCGAGAGTCGAGGGTGAGGTGAGCGTGAGAGCGCTGAAAGAAGTCCAAGTCCAGCGTAGGAGCGGCCGTCACAGCATCATCGCCGCCCCCACGTTCGTCACGGCACCCCAACAGGTGAAGTCCAACACCACCGGGGTGGACATCCGCTATGCCTTGCTGGGGGACGGCGCCGACCAGCATCCCGTGGGGTTGTTCGTCATGGACACCGTGACGGGGAGAGTCTCAGTCACCAGGAGCCTGGACCGGGAGGTGATCGCTCAGTATCGGGTACGGACCACTCACGCTACACTACACTATACACTACTACACCATACACTATACACTACACTACTACACTACACCATACACTACACTACTTCACTACACTATACACTACACTATACACTACACCATACACTACTACACTATACACTACTACACTATACACTACTACACTATACACTACTACACTATATACACTACTACACTATATACACTACACTATACACTACACTATACACTACTACACTATACACTACTACACTATACACTACTACACTATATACACTACACTATACACTACACTACACTACACACTACTACACTATACACTACTACACCACAGTGTTGTGACTGCAGCTCAAGTGCTACGCTGTGGACACGAGTGGGCGTCATCTGGAGAAGCCAGTGGACCTCGTCGTTGATGTCATTGATGTCAACGACAACCGTCCCACGTTCGCCAAGGAAGTCTTTCACAGCAGCGTCGTCGAAGGATCCCCGCAAGGTGCGCTGACGATGATGACGATGATGACGATGATGATGACGATGATGGTGATGATGGTGATGATGACGATGATGATGATGATGACGATGATGATGATGACGATGATGATGACGATGATGGTGATGATGATGATGATGACGATGATGACGATGATGACGACGATCATGACGATGACGATGATGACGATGACGACGATGATGGCAATGATGATGACGATGATGATGACGATGGCGACGATGATGATGATGACGATGACGATGATAACGATGACGATGATGATGATGATGACGATGATGATGACGATGGCGACGATGATGATGATGACGATGATGATGACGATGATGATGACGACGATGATGGCGAGGATGATGACGATGATGTCGCCATGGCAACCACTCACTCACTCATGCACTCACTCACACACTCACTCACTCATACACTCACTCATACACTCACTAACTCATACACTCACTCATACACTCACTCATACACTCACTAACTCATACACTCACACACTCAATCATACACTCACTCACACACACTCACTCATACATACACTCACTCACACACAATCACAGGTACACACAGACACACACACTCACTCACACAACAACCGCCATTCGCCACTAAGTGGCGGTGACATCACCACGACGCTTGTGCCAGGCCATATGCACCTTAAGGCCATGTGAAGTGTCCAACGCCCGCTGGCAGGAGGTCACGGGGCAGACCTAGATGTCACAGGTCGACTGACTGAGATGACTGGCTGATGCACCACCTGTGCCCCCTACTGTGCCAACCTGCTGTGCTTTAGCCACCCGGCGCTCTGCTCGTTGTTGTGAGTGTTGCTCCTCCGCCCTCCGAGCCTCTTCCACAGAGACCGATCTTGACACCGCTGGTACCAGTCATCGGCAAGTCCACTCAGCTCCACGTCCTCCTGTACCACATCACTCCATCTCTTCTCTAGCCCGTGCCGCGCCCGCTTAGCCCCCTCAATCCGGCCAAACAAAAGCTGTTTCGGCATGCGGTGGCTGGGCATGCGGGCTACATGACCCAGCCATCGCAGCCTTGCCTGCCGGAGGAGCTCACCGATGGGACCCTGCCCAGATCTTTCAAGGATTTGTGAGCTCCTCACACAATCCAGTCTGGTTAAACCCAGGATGGATCGTAGGCAGGCCAGCCTAAATGTTTCTAACCGGCGAAGATGTTCCATTAGGGGGGTCCACGTTTCACAAGCGTAGAGAAGGGAGGGAATGACCGTGGCCGAGAAGACCTGAAGCTTAGTGCGGAGCGACAGACCAGGTAGCTTCCACACAGCGTTACGCAACCGATGAAAAGATATTGCCGCTCGACTGATTCGGAGTGAGACCTCTGCTGTTAAACTGGAGCCAGTCATAAGCACACTGCCCAGGTATGGGAAACTCTCCACTCTCTCCACAACTGCCCCATCACCGATTGGGAGTTGTGGGGGTGGAGTGTCCGATGGTACAAAATACCCAGGTAGGTGCTTAGTTTTGGTGGGGCTGATGGTAAGGCCCCACCTCTTAGTGGCACGCTCCAGTCTCAGCAGCAGCGTCTCCAACTCCTCCTCTGACTGAGCAGCTATTACCAAATCATCAGCATACATAACGTGGTTGAGCAATAGGGAGCCATCCCTTGACCGCACCCGGGCATCGATTAGCCTCCCATTATATCTGTACCATATGGAGATTCCCCCGGTACAGCTATTGAAGGCTTCACGAACTACGTGGTCAAAATAGATGTTAAATAATGTGGGAGCCAGAGGACATCCCTGTCGCACCCCAAGGTGTACAGGGAATGGCTCTGACTCCCGGCCACGTAGTTTTACCCGGGCCCACTCACCATCATGAAGGTCCTTAATGATCGTGAGCAGAGGGTCAGGTACTCCAAAAGCACGAAGAACGACCCAGAGCCCAGGCCTACTGATGGTATCATAGGCCTTGACCAGGTCAATAAAGCAGAGATGTAGGTCTTGTTGGAATTCCCTACACCTCTGCTGTAGCAGACGGACAGAAAATATGGCATCTGTGCAGGACCGCCCTTTCCTGAAACCGCATTGGGGCTCCGCAAGCCTCTCCTCAGCGTGCCTGGCAAGGCGATGCTGAATAATCCTTGCCAGGACCTTTCCCGGCACACTGAGGAGTGAGATGCCCCTGTAGTTGTTACAGTCTGTGCGGTCCCCCTTCTTAAAAAGGTGGTCCCCCTTCTTAAAAAGGGGGACCACCAGGGCATCCTTCCAATCCTGCGGAACCCGTCCAGTGGTCCAGACTGTTGTTATGATGTGATATAGGGCAGTCTGTGCACAAACGCCACCCTCCCTCAGCATTTCGCTTGGGAGATCATCTCTGCCCGCTGCCTTTCCTGGTCTCAGACTCCGGATCGCCTTCAATACTTCCTCAGCAGATGGCACCTCAGCCAGCCACTCACAGGGGGTGACTTCATCCAATATTTGAGGCACCGCAGCCTCAGCAGGGTCATCCTCACTTTGTGCCACGATGTTTTCCTGGCCGAGGGATTTTCCCTCCCCCAGGACCTCACAGAAATGCTCAGCAAATCTGCGAACCTGTTCCTGGGGGTCGGAAATTGGATCACCGTTTTTTCCCCTAATGATGGTAATAGGTGTGGCGCTGCAGGTTACTTTTTTGATGGAGTTAAATAGAGATTTGTGATCACGGGCCACTGAGGCAGACTCCATCTCCTCAGCAACCCGCGACCACCACCCATCCTTGCAGCGCCTCACGGCTCTCCGAACCTCCGAGCGAAGGCTGCGGTAAGCCTCCTCATTCTCTGACGTGGGATTCTGTAGCCGATGACAGTGGGCCTGTCGCTTTTTCTCAACCATCCTGAACAACTCCTCTGTCAGCCAGGGTGTCTGGGCAGGTCTGGACCGCGTACCCAAAGCAGCCATTGCAGCTGCATGAGTCACAGTCCTAAACCTGGCCCATTTACCCTCGACATCAGGAGGAGGATTCGGGGACGATGCCAATCCCAGCCGCAAGCGATGATGAAATTCTCGCTTGCAACTTTCATCAGATAACTGAGACCAGGCCACTTTAGGTTGGAATGGGGTCCTGGGTGTACACCCACCACCGGAGTGGAAGAATGGCAGGCGCATCTTACAGATGACTAGTCGATGGTCAGAGGGCAGATCAGCTCCACGGTAGGTCCTGGTGTCAAGTACATGGGCTCGCATTCACTGGTCCGTCACTATGTAGTCCAGCAGATGTTCTTGCTTGGACCCGGCATGCATCCATGATGTTGTGTGGATGCGCCGATGCCGGAACAGCGTGTTGGTAATTACAAGCCCATGGGCTGCACAAAAATCTAGCAGCCTCCTACCGTTGTTATTGAGCTGATCTGGCCCATGCCCTCCAATCACCCCAGACCAGGTGCCAGTATCATGACCAACTCGGGCATTGAAGTCACCCAACATGATGACTCTATCCCGAGGGGCCACTTTAGCCAGCACCTGTGACAGGAGGTCATAGAAGGCATCTGACTCATCGGCTTTGCCTGCATCCCTCCACGGATATTCATCTTCGGTGGGGGCATAAGTAACCACGACCACCATTCCTCGCCTCCGGTTGATGGGAAGGCGAGCCCAAAGTAGCCTGGGGCTTACAGCTTCCCACACCTCACCGCCACGCTCCCACGCCCCCTTCATTCTTTTGTTCAAAAGAAGACCCACACCCTGTTGTTTGGCAGTCTGCTGCCCCGAGTAGAGGACTGTCCACCCCTCATGGTGGCAGGAGCCAGAGCCGGTCCACCGGACTTCCTGAATGCCGCATAGATCCAGGCGGTACCGGTCCAGCTCCCGACAGAGGAGTGGCAGCCTCTCCTCTGCAGTGAGCGTTCGAACATTCCACGTGGCCACCCGTAGTGGCTTTTCGTTGTTTCTGGAGTAGCCCCGAGGGTAGGTATGCAATCTCCTGGCTCCGCCAATTGGGGTTTGGCCAGGAGACATCATAGACGCCTGGCCCCCCGGGGCCTCCGGCACAAGCTTAGTTGTTACATATTTCAGTTTAATTCGTGGTTTCGTGGTAATTAATTGAAGGTGAATGGGTTACCAGCCCCTCGCACCCGTCCAGAGCCCCCGTTTAGCCCCTGTGGTGGACACATATGCCATGAGGGGAGGAGCCAATCAAAATTGGATCTCCCCCCACAGCGCTGTCCACGACAGAGTTGCCCGTCCGGCACCGCGAGGAGGTAGGGGGTTGTTTTGCCGGACAGCCACTACGGGTGGCCACTCACTCACACACATACACACTCACACATACACACTCAAACACTCACACACACACATACACACTCACACATACACACTTACACACTCACTCACACTCACTCACACACTCACATACACTCACACATACACACAGATACACACACTCACACATACACACAAAGATCCCCCAAATAGCCTGTAACAGACTGTAGGGGCAAGTGCTGTTAGCGAGCACCTATGAAGGCCGGAACGGTACACGAGGGGGTGGGTGTCCAGCACCACGCCCGACCGCCTTTGTCTCCCTAGTGACGATGTTTACACACCGCACCAGGTACTCATTTGAGGCTGAGTCGACCTAGGGGAGGCCCAGGACCGGTTCAGATAATCGTCACTGGTGTTGGCCGTGAGCGGGAATCGAACCCGGGTCGCCAGTTTCATAGCGCAGCGCGCTAATCGCTACACTACCGCTCCCCACATACACACAGATACACACACTCACACATACACACACTCATACACTCACACTCACACACTCACTCACTCACACACTCACACACAGACACACACACAGACACACACACACATACACACAGATACACTCACAAACACTCACTCCTTCCCCTCCCTCTCCCTCCGGCCGTGTCAGGCACTTTCGTGATGAGGGTGGTGGCGAGTGACATGGATGACCCCTTGACGCTCAACGGAGCGATTCGCTACCATATAGTGTTGCAGGTTCCCATGATGACTGCACACCGCGTGTTCACCATCGACAGATTCACAGGCATCATCACCAATACTGTCCGGCTGGACCGAGAGGTGGGTATCACGTCTGTGTGTGTCTGTGTGTGTGTATCTGTGTGTGTCTGTGTGTGTGTGTGTGTGTCTGTGTGTGTCTGTGTCTATGTCTATGTGTGTGTCTGTGTGTGTGTGTTTGTCTCTAGTGTGTGTTTGTCTGTGTGTGTCTGTGTGTGTGTGTCTGTGTCTATGTGTGTGTCTGTGTGTTTGTCTCTAGTGTGTATTTGTCTGTGTGAGGTGTGTCTGTGTGTGTCTGTGTGTGTGTGTGTCTGTGTGTGTGTCTATGTGTGTGTCTGTGTGTTTGTCTCTACTGTGTGTGTCTGTGTGTCTCTGTGAGGTGTGTGTCTGTGTGAGTCTGTGTCTATGTGTGTGTCTGTGTGTTTGTCTCTACTGTGTGTTTGTCTGTGTGTGCGTGTCTGTGTGTTTGTCTCTACTGTGTGTGTGTGTGTCTGTGTGTGTGTCTGTGTGTGTGTCTGTGTGTGTGTGTCTATTTAACTCCAAAAAAGTAATCTGCAGCGCCACACGTATTACCATCATTAGGGGAAAAAACGGTGACCCAATCTCCGACCCCCAGGAACAGGTTTGCAGATTTGCTGAGCATTTCTGTGATGTCCTGGGGGAGGGAAAATCCCTCAGCCAGGAAAACATCGTGGCACAAAGTGAGGATGACCCTGCTGAGGCTGTGGTGCCTCAAACTTTGGAAGAAGTCACCCCCTGTGAGTGGCTGGCTGAGGTGCCATCTGTTGAGGAAGTACTGAAGGTGATCCGGAGTCTGAGACCAGGAAAGGCAGCGGGCAGAGATGATCTCCCAAGCGAAATGCTGAGGGAGGGCGGCGTTTGTGCACAGACTGCCCTATATGACATCATAACAACAGTCTGGACCACTGGACGGGTTCTCACTCCTCAGTGTGCCAGGAAAGGTCCTGGCAAGGATTATTCAACATCGCCTTGCCAGGCACGCTGAGGAGAGGCTTGCGGAGCCCCAATGCGGTTTCAGGAAAGGGCGGTCCTGCACAGATGCCATATTTTCTGTCCGTCTGCTACAGCAGAGTTGTAGGGATTCCAAAAAGACCTACATCTCTGCATAATTGACTTGGTCAAGGCCTATGATACCATCAGTAGGCCTGGGCTCTGGGTTGTTCTTCGTGCTTTTGGAGTACCTGACCCTCTGCTCACGATCATTAAGGACCTTCATGATGGTGAGCGGGCCTGGGTAAAACTACGTGGCCTGCAGTCAGAACCATTCCCTGTTAACCTTGGGGTGGGACAGGGATGTCCTCTAGCTCCCACATTGTTTAACATCTATTTTGACCACGTAGTTCGTGAAGCCTTCAATAGCTGTACCGGAGGAATCTCCATATGGTACAGATATAATGGGAGGCTGATCGACGCCCGGGTGCAGTCAAGGGATGGCTCCCGAATGCTCAACCACGTTATGTATGCTGATGATTTGGTAATAGCTGCTCATTCAGAGGAGGAGTTGGAGACGCTGCTGCTGAGACTGGAGCGTGCCACTAAGAGGTGGGGCCTTACCATCAGCCCCACCAAAACTAAGCACCTGCCTGGGTATTTTGTACCATCGGACACTCCACCCCCACAACTCCCAATCGGTGATGGGGCAGTTGTGGAGAGAGTGGAGAGTTTCCCATACCTGGGCAGTGTGCTTATGGCTGGCTCCAGTTTAACAGTAGAGGTCTCACTCCGAATAAGTTTAGCGGCAATATCTTTTCATCGGTTGCGTAACGTTGTGTGCAAGCTACCTGGTTTGTTGCTCCGCACTAAGCTTCAGGTCTTCTCGGCCACGGTCATTCCCTTCCTTCTCTACGCTTGCGAAACGTGGACACCCCTAATGGAACATATTCGCCAGTTAGAAACATTTAGGCTGGCCTGCCTATGATCCATCCTGGGTTTAGCCAGACTGGATTGTGTGAGGAGCTCACAAATCCTTGAAAGATCTGGGCAAAGTCCCATCGGTGAGCTCCTCCGGCGGGCAAGGCTGCGATGGCTGGGTCATGTAGCCCGCATGCCCAGCCACCGCATGCCGAAACAGCTTTTGTTCGGCCGGTTCGAGGGGGCTAAGCTAGCGCGGCACGGGCTAGAGAAGAGATGGAGTGATGTGGTACAGGAGGACGTGGAGCTGAGTGGACTTGCCGATGACTGGTACCAGCGGTGTCAAGATCGGCCTCTGTGGAGGAGGCTCGTGAAGGACGCTACTGGGCAGTTGGAGGCAGTCGCCCTCCAACAACAACGGAGGGCGGAGGAGCGACGCTCACAACAACGAGCGGAGCGCCGGGTGGCTAAAGCACAGCAGGTTGGCACAGTAGGGGGCACAGGTGGTGCATCAGCCAGTCATCTCAGTCAGTCGACCCGTGGCACCTGGGTCTGCCTCGTGACCTCCTGCCAGCGGGCGTTCGACACTTCACGTGGCCTCAGGGTGCACATAGCCTGGCACAAGCGTCGTGGTGACGTCACCGCCACTTAGTGGCGAATGGCGGTTGTTGTTGTGTGTGTGTTTGTCTCTACTGTATGTGTCTCTGTGAGGTGTGTGTCTGTGTGTGTGTGTCTGTGTGTGTCTGTGTGTTTGTCTCTACTGTGTGTGTGTGTCTGTGTGTGTATCTGTGTGTTTGTCTCTACTGTGTGTGTGTCTCTGTGAGGTGTTTGTGCGTGTCTGTGTGTGTGTGTCTGTGTGAGTCTGTGTCTAGAACATCTGACTGTTGTTGTATCTGTAAAGCAAAACAAATACGGTACATTTTGTGCACTGATGCAGTTTTCCGCATCGTTTAATCTGGCTTCTGCCGCACATCAATGACACAACGTTTGTGTGACGATTGTCTGAACCGGTCCCGGGCCCCCCTAGGTCGACTCGGCCTCAAATGAGTACCTGGTGCGGTGTGTAAACATTGCCACTAGGGAGACAAAGGCGGTCGGGCGTGGTGCTGGCCACCCACCCCCTCGTGTATCGTTCCGGCCTTCATAGGTGCTCGCTAACAGCACTTGCCCCTACAGTCTGTTAAGGCTATATGGGGGATCTTTGTCTGTGTCCATGTGTGTGTCTGTGTGTTTGTGTCTATGTGTGTGTCTGTGTGTTTGTCTCTACTGTGTGTGTGTCTCTGTGTGAGGTGTGTGTCTGTGTGTGTCTGTGTGTGTCTGTGTGTGTGTGTCTGTGTGTGTGTCTGTGTGTGTGTCTGTGTGTTTGTCTCTACTGTGTGTGTCTGTGTGTGTGTGTGTCTGTGTGTTTGTCTCTACTGTGTGTGTGTCTCTGTGAGGTGTTTGTCTGTGTGTGTCTGTGTGTGTGTCTGTGTGTGTGTGTGTCTGTGTGTGTGTCTGTGTGTGTGTTTGTCTCTAGTGTGTGTGTGTCTCTGTGAGGTGTTTGTCTGTGTGTGTCTGTGTGTGTGTCTGTGTCTGTGTGTGTCTGTGTGTCTGTGTCTATGTGTGTGTCTGTGTGTGTGTTTGTGTGTGTGTGTGTGTTTGTCTCTAGTGTGTGTTTGTCTGTTTGAGGTGTGTGTCTGTGTGTGTCTGTGTGTTTGTCTCTACTGTGTGTTTGTCTGTGTAAGGTGTGTGTCTGTGTGTCTGTGTGTGTGTCTGTGTGTGTGTCTGTGTGTGTGTCTGTGTGTGTGTGTCTCTGTCTCTCTTTGCACGCCATGTATAGCGGTTACCGCTCTGCGCTACAAACCCACTCCGTGCGTGTGCCGGGGGGTGACGGTGTGGGAGTGTCCGCTCTGTGTAGAGAGTGGCGCACTTTTCGCTGGTGGTGATGGCTTCGGACATGGAGGGAGACGCCAACATCGGACTCTCGACCACGGCCACCGCCATCGTCACCATCACCGACATCAATGACATCGCCCCCGAGTTCACGAGAAGAACCGTACGGCACGCCGGCACCACCACCGCCACCACCACACACCACCCACACTCACACCGTCACCACCACCCAACCTCAACACTGCACCATAGACTCAACACTGCACCATAGACTCAACACTGCACCATAGACTCAACACTGCACCATAGACCAAACACTGTACCATAGACTCAACACTGCACCATAGACTCAACACTGCACCATAGACTCAACACTGCACCATAGACTCAACACTGCCCTTAGACTCAACACTGCACGATAGACTCAACACTGCACCATAGACTCAACACTGCCCATAGACTCAACACTGCACCATAGACTCAGCACTGCACCATAGACTCAACACTGCACCATAGACTCAACACTGCACCATAGACTCAACACTGCACCATAGACTCAACACTGCACCATAGACTCAACACTGCCCATAGACTCAACACTGCACCATAGACTCAACACTGCACCATAGACTCAACACTGCACCATAGACTCAACACTGCACCATAGACTCAACACTGCACCATAGACTCAACACTGCACCATAGACTCAACACTGCACCATAGACTCAACACTGCACCATAGACTCAACACTGCACCATAGACTCAACACTGCACCATAGACTCAACACTGCACCATAGACTCAATACTGCACCATAGACTCAACACTGCACCATAGACTCAACACTGCACCATAGACTCAACACTGCACAATAGACTCAGCACTGCACCATAGACTCAGCACTGCACCATAGACTCAACACTGCACCATAGACTCAACACTGCACCATAGACTCAACACTGCACCATAGACTCAACACTGCACCATAGACTCAACACTGCACCATAGACTCAACACTGCACCATAGACTCAACACTGCACCATAGACTCAACACTGCACCATAGACTCAACACTGCACCATAGACTCAACACTGCACCATAGACTCAACACTGCACCATAGACTCAACACTGCACCATAGACTCAACACTGCACCATAGACTCAACACTGCACCATAGACTCAACACTGCACCATAGACTCAACACTGCACCATAGACTCAACACTGCACCATAGACTCAACACTGCACCATAGACTCAACACTGCACCATAGACTCAACACTGCACCATAGACTCAACACTGCACCATAGACTCAACACTGCACCATAGACTCAACACTGCACCATAGACTCAATACTGCACCATAGACTCAACACTGCACCATAGACTCAACACTGCACCATAGACTCAACACTGCACAATAGACTCAACACTGCACCATAGACTCAGCACTGCACCATAGACTCAACACTGCGCCATAGACTCAACACTGCGCCATAGACTCAACACTGCACCATAGACTCAACACTGCACCATAGACTCAACACTGCCCATAGACTCAACACTGCACCATAGACTCAACACTGCACCATAGACTCAACACTGCACCATAGACTCAACACTGCACCATAGACTCAACACTGCATCATAGACTCAACACTGCACCATAGACTCAACACTGCACCATAGACTCAACACTGCACCATAGACTCAACACTGCACCATAGACTCAACACTGCACCATAGACTCAACACTGCACCATAGACTCAACACTGCCCATAGACTCAACACTGCACCATAGACTCAACACTGCACCATAGACTCAACACTGCACCATATACTCAACACTGCACCATAGACTCAACACTGCATCATAGACTCAACACTGCACCATAGACTCAACACTGCACCATAGACTCAACACTGCACCATAGACTCAACACTGCACCATAGACTCAACACTGCACCATAGACTCAATACTGCACCATAGACTCAACACTGCACCATAGACTCAACACTGCACCATAGACTCAACACTGCACAATAGACTCAACACTGCACCATAGACTCAACACTGCACCATAGACTCAACACTGCACCATAGACTCAACACTGCACCATAGACTCAACACTGCTCCATAGACTCAACACTGCACCATAGACTCAACACTGCCCTTAGACTCAAATCTGCACAATAGACTCAACACTGCACCATAGACTCAACACTGCTCATAGACTCAACACTGCACCATAGACTCAACACTGCACTCTAGACTCAACACTGCACCATAGACTCAACACTGCACCATAGACTCAACATTGCACCATAGACTCAACACTGCCCATAGACTCAACACTGCCCTTAGACTCAACACTGCCCCATAGACTCAACACTGCACCATAGACTCAACATTGCACCATAGACTCAACACTGCACCATAGACTCAACACTGCACCATAGACTCAACACTGCACCATAGACTCAACACTGCATGATAGACTCAACACTGCACCATAGACTCAACACTGCACCATAGACTCAACACTGCTCCATAGACTCAACACTGCACCATAGACTCAACACTGCACCATAGACTCAACACTGCACCATAGACTCAACACTGCACCATAGACTCAACACTGCACCATAGACTCAACACTGCATGATAGACTCAACACTGCACCATAGACTCAACACTGCACCATAGACTCAACACTGCATGATAGACTCAACACTGCACCATAGACTCAACACTGCACCATAGACTCAACACTGCTCCATAGACTCAACACTGCACCATAGACTCAACACTGCACCATAGGCGGTATACAACAACAACAACGTCACCCCCCCTTTCCGCCCCCTTCTCTCGGCATCTTCATCGCCGTAGTGGTTCGGCACGGTCCGTGAGAACGCCGTGGGGGTGCCAGTGACGATGCCGCCCCTCTCAGTGATCGACTCGGACGAGGCCGGCACGGCGGCTTGGCGTGTCCGCTATTCCTTCCGCGGGGGGGGGCAGGGGGGGGGGGAGTGGGGGGCGGGAGACCCCGGCGACCTGTTTGTCGTGGAGACCGACCCCGGCACCAACAATGGCAGGATCGTCGTTGTCAAGGTAACGCGTGGGAGGGAGGGGAGGGGGTGAAAGGAGGGAGGGGAGGGAGGGGAGGGAGGGGAGGGAGGGGAGGTAGGGGAAGGATGGAAGGGGAGGGGGGGAAAGGAGGGGAGGGAGGGAGGGACGGAGGGAAGGGAGGGGAGAGGGGGATGGAAGGAAGTGGGGGAGGGAAGGAAGGGGAAGGAGGGGAGGGAGGGGAGGATGGGGAGGGAGAAGATGGAGGCAGCTAGGGAGGTATTTTTTCACAGACGTCCAGTGGGGGGTGAGGGGGGGGGGCATGGGGTCCGAACGTCAACGTCGCCAGCACTGGGGAGACAAAGGCGGACGGGCGTGGTGCTGGCTCCCCACCCCCACGTGTGCCATTCCAGCCTTCATAGGTGCTCGCTAACAACACTTGGCCAAACGGTCTGCTAAGGCTATACGGGGGATCTTTGCCTTTTGTACGTGTGCGTGCGTGTGTGTGAACGTGTGTCCGTGTGTACGTGCGTGTGTATGTGTGTCCGTGTGTGTACGTGTGTGCGTGTGTGTACGTGTGTGTGTGCGTGTGTACGTGTGTACGTGTGTGTGTACGTGTGTACGTGTGTGTACGTTTGTACGTGTGTATGTACGTGCGCGTGTGTACGTGTGTGTACGTGTGTGTACGTGTGTGTGTACGTGTGTGCGTACGTGTGTGTGTGTACGTGTGTGTGTACGTGTGCGTGTGTATGTGTGTACGTGTGTGTGTGCGTGTGTACGTGTGTACGTGTGTGTGTACGTGTGTGTACGTGTGTACGTGTGTGTGTACGTGTGTGTGTACGTGTGTGTGTGTACGTGTGTACGTGTGTGTGTACGTGTGTACTTGTGTACGTGTGTGTGTACGTGTGCGTGTGTACGTGTGTACGTGTGTGTACGTGTGTACGTGTGTGTGTGTGTACGTGTGTGTGTGCGTGTACGCCGCAGCCCTTAGACTTTGAGACGTCATCGTCATACCAACTCATCGTCTTCGTGGATAACGAGGAGCCGCTCGTGAAAACCATGCGGCCCCCTCCAGAGAGTACCGCCACCGTCACGGTGAGTGACCCCCACGGCCCCCACATGGCCCACGCACGGCCCCCCCACGGTCTTCCCGTGCCACCCGCACCCGGCTCTGGACACCTGCGAGCTGCTCAAGAGCTTCACAGCTGCTGGGATTCTCCCGACACGAACAAAGATTCCTGCAGAAAAGCCGCCACCCCCGACCTCTCCCCGCATCTCTACCCGCATCTCTCCCCGTATCTCTCCCCGTACCTATCTCCATGTTTTTACCCGCGTCTCTCCTCGTACCTATCTCCATGTTTTTACCCGTGTCTCTCCCCGTACCTATCTCCATGTTTTCCCTGTGTCTCTCCCCGTGCGCGTCTCTCCCCGCATCTCTCCCCGCATCTCTCCCCGTGTCTCTCCCCATACCTATCTCCATGTTTTTCCCCATGTCTCTCCCCGTACCTATCTCCATGTTTTTCCCCGTGTCTCTCCCCGTGCGCGTCTCTCCTCGCATCTCTCCCCGTGTCTCTCCCCGTACCTATCTCCATGTTTTCCCCCGTGTCTCTCCCCGTACCTATCTCCATGTTTTTGCCCATGTCTCTCCCCGTACCTATCTCCATGTTTTTACCCGTGTCTCTCCCCGTACCTATCTCCATGTTTTTCCCTGTGTCTCTCCCCGTGCCTATCTCCATGTTTTTCCCCGCGTCTCTCCCCGTATCTATCTCCATGTTTTTCCCCGTGTCTCTCCCCCTTCCTATATCCATGTTTTTCCCCATGTCCCTCCCCGTGCGCGTCTCTCCCCGCATCTCTCCCCGTGTCTCTCCCCGTACCTATCTCCATGTTTTTACCCGTGTCTCTCCCCGTACCTATCTCCATGTTTTTCCCCGTGTCTCTCCCCGTCCCTATCTCCATGTTTTTCCCCGTGTCTCTCCCCGTACCTATCTCCATGTTTTTCCCCATGTCTCTCCCCGTACCTATCTCCATTTTTTTCCCCGTGTCTCTCCCCGTGCGCCGCGTCTCTCCCCCCCACAGCTTGTCTCCCCGTGCGCCGTGTCTCTCCCCGGCAGGTGAGTGTTGAGGATGAGAACGAGGCTCCGCTGTTTGAGCCGCGGCTACAGCAGGTGATGCTGGCCGAAGGCCTCGCCCTGGGCAGTGCCGTCACCACCCTGGTGGCACGGGACCCGGACACCGCACAGAAGCAGAGCCTGCGGTGAGGACAACTCCCCGCCAAGCGAATAACAACCAAAACAACAACCACAACAACAACCACAACAACCACAACAACAACCACAACAACCAAAACAACAAGCAAAACAACCCCAACAATCACAACAACCACAACAACAACCACAACAACCTAAACAGGAGGAAGACTTCTCCGCCAATGTGGCTGTCGCCTGATGAAGCTTGGTGTCGTTGTCGTAATTACTGGTGAAATGTCACGGTACTCAGATAGGAAATGTCGTGGATTTGCTCTCCAATACACTGCTGGTTAGTGCTGTACGAGTGTAGTGAGCCTAAAGATGAGGGAGAGCCGGTACTTGAGGCAACACTTTTATTTGACAATAACTCAATACAAGGTCCCTAACACTGAGGGGTAACGGCCCCTTTCACCCGCTGCTTGGGGAGGTTTGGCCTCCGGGCTATCGTGCCTCCGAACACTGGGACCACTCTCAGCCCTCTGGCTAGGGGCCCTAGGGGAGGCTATCCTGACCCGACCCAGCCAAGGTCCTCGGGTCCTGGCCACTCTCCCACTCAGTCCCGGACCTTAGAAGGTCAGCGGGTCTGGGGGTACCTAGGGTCCGACCACTGTCCCACTCAGTCCCTGCCCTGACAAGGACGTCGGGTCTGGGGGTACCCAGGGTCCGACCACTGTCCCACTCAGTCCCTGCCCTGACAAGGACGTCGGGTCTGGGGGTACCCAGGGTCCGACCACTGTCCCACTAAGTCCCTGCCCTCACAAGGACGTCGGGTCTGGGGGTACCCAGGGTCCGACCACTGTCCCACTAAGTCCCTGCCCTCACAAGGACGTCGGGTCTGGCGGTACCCAGGGTCCGACCACTGTCCTACTAAGTCCCGGCCCTTACAAGGACGTAGGGTCTGGGGGTTCCCAGGGTCCGACCACTGTCCCACTCAGTCCCTGCCCTGACAAGGATGTCGGGTCTGGGGGTACCCAGGGTCCGACCACTGTCCCACTAAGTCCCTGCCCTCACAAGGACGTCGGGTCTGGGGGTACCCAGGGTCCGACCACTGTCCCACTCAGTCCCTGCCCTCACAAGCACGTCGGGTCTGGGGGTACCCAGGGTCCGACCACTGTCCTACTAAGTCTCGGCCCTTACAAGGACGTAGGGTCTGAGGTTTCCCAGGGTCCGACCACTGTCCCACTAAGTCCCTGCCCTCACAAGGACGTCGGGTCTGGGGGTTCCCAGGGTCCTACTCTAAGCCCGGCGGTCTTCAGTCTTCGGCTTGGGGATGACTGCCGAACCCGTTCAAGGGTCCGGCTTTTATAACCCTCCAGGTTCTCTCCGCCCCTGGCCACGCCTCCCTTCCAGAATGTTCTGGGGGATCCTGGAATATTCCCCCAGCCCACCCCCTCTTGGGGTCTGGGGAACCCTAGCAGCCCACATACCACCCCCTGCTGATGTATGTCTGCTACTGCAGGTAAGTTACCACAGTCTGTTCATGGCGTGACACTAGACAACACTATACAATATTATACACTGCACGCTACACTTCACACTACACTATACACTACACTACTATACACGACACTATACACTACTATACACTATACACTACTATACACTACACTACTATACACTACACTATACACTACACTTTACTCGCTAACAGCACTTGCCCCTACATCCTGTTGAGGCTACACGGTGGGGAATCTTCGTCTGTGTGTAGGTGTCTGCCTACTCGCCACTAACAGCACTCGCCGCGACAGTCCGTCGAGGCTACCTGGGGGATCTTTGTGCGTGCGTGCAGCTACCGCAAGCTGCGGGTGCCGGGCGACTGGCTTGACATCGACGCGGCCGGCGGCGCGGTGAGCACGGCGGCGGAGCTCGACCGCGAGTCGCCTCTCGTGCAGCGCAACGTCTACACAGCCACATTCCTGGCGACTGACGACGGTGCGGGGTTACAGGGGAGCGGGGCCCGCGGCCACGCCCACGCTCACAGCCACGCTCGCCGTCGCTGCGTGCGCGTGTGTGTGTGTGTACGTGTGTGTGTACGTGTGTAGAGGGTCACTTCTGAGACGCTGGTAGTAGGAGGCACACACACACACGTTTGTTCTACACTTTTAGACACTCTGTTCACACATGGGATCACTGCAGACGGGTCAGGACGCTCGGCATGCTGCCTGACCCACAATGCCGAGCGTGAAGAGCGAGGACCCAGGGGAAGGCGCGGCAGCGAGGACTGCACTCCAGCAGACGGCCCCGACCCGGCCTCGGGACCTCCCTTTTATGGCCCCCGGCGTGGCCTGGCCACGCCCTCGGCCACGCCCCCTTCTGAAACCTACCAGAAGGTGTCTGGGCCGTGCCCCACGTGTCCCATCTGTCACCTTTGACCTATCACGTGCCCTGCAAGCCAGCCGGGCTGCTACGTCCTCTGACAGCCACCAGCACTACGCCCCCTAGGTCCCGTTCCATGACATTGCATGCCGTGCTGGCAGAGAGGGCTACTGCACCCACAATTCCCCTCTCTGTAACCAACGCTACGCCCCCTAGTGACCCACCTTCACTACATTTTATGTGTGTACATGTGTGTGTGTGCGTGCGTGTGTGTGTACGTACGTGTGTGGTGTGTGGCGTGTGTACGTGTGTTGTGCGTGCGTGTGTGCGTGCGTGTGTGTGTGTACATGTGTGTGTGTGTGCGTGTGTGTGTGTACATGTGTGTGTGTACGTCCGGCAGAACAACCCCCTACCTCCTCGCGGTGCCGGACGGGCAACTCTGTAGTGGACAGTGCTGTGGGGGGAGATCCAATTTTTGATTGGCTCCTCCCCTCATGGCATATGTGTCCACCACAGGGGCTAAACGGGGGCTCTGGACGGGTGCGAGGGGCTGGTAACCCCTCCACCTTCAATTAATTACCACGAAACCACGAATTAAACTGAAATATGTAACTAATAAGCTTGTGCCGGAGGCCCCGGGGGGCCAGGCGTCTATGACGTCTCCTGGCCAAACCCCAATTGGCGGAGCCAGGAGATTGAATACCTACCCTCGGGGCTACTCCAGAAACAACGAAAAGCCACTACGGGTGGCCACGTGGAATGTTCGAACGCTCACTGCAGAGGAGAGGCTGCCACTCCTCTGTCGGGAGCTGGACCGGTACCGCCTGGATCTATGCGGCATTCAGGAGGTCCGGTGGACCGGCTCTGGCTCCTGCCACCATGAGGGGTGGACAGTCCTCTACTCTGGGCAGCAGACTGCCAAACAACAGGGTGTGGGTCTTCTTTTGAACAAAAGAATGAAGGGGGCGTGGGAGCGTGGTGGTGAGGTGTGGGAAGCTGTAAGCCCCAGGCTACTTTGGGCTCGCCTTCCCATCAACCGGAGGCGAGGAATGGTGGTCGTGGTTACTTATGCCCCCACCGAAGATGAACATCTGTGGAGGGATGCAGGCAAAGCCGATGAGTCAGATGCCTTCTATGACCTCCTGTCACAGGTGCTGGCTAAAGTGGCCCCTCGGGATAGAGTCATCATGTTGGGTGACTTCAATGCCTGAGTTGGTCATGATACTGGCACCTGGTCTGGAGTGATTGGAGGGCATGGGCCAGATCAGCTCAATAACAACGGTAGGAGGCTGCTAGATTTTTGTGCAGCCCATGGGCTTGTAATTACCAACACGCTGTTCCGGCATCGGCGCATCCACACAACATCATGGATGCATGCCGGGTCCAAGCAAGAACATCTGCTGGACTACATAGTGACGGACCAGCGAATGCGAGCCCATGTCCTTGACACCAGGACCTACCGTGGAGCTGATCTGCCCTCTGACCATCGACTAGTCATCTGTAAGATGCGCCTGCCATTCTTCCACTCCGGTGGTGGGTGTACACCCAGGACCCCATTCCAACCTAAAGTGGCCTGGTCTCAGTTATCTGATGAAAGTTGCAAGCGAGAATTTCATCATCGCTTGCGGCTGGGATTGGCATCGTCCCCGACTCCTCCTGATGTCGAGGGTAAATGGGCGAGGTTTAGGACTGTGACTCATGCAGCTGCAATGGCTGCTTTGGGTACGCGGTCCAGACCTCCCCAGAGACCCTGGCTGACAGAGGAGGTGTTTAGGATGGTTGAGAAAAAGCGACAGGCCCACTGTCATCGGCTACAGAATCTCACGTCAGAGAATGAGGAGGCTTACCGCAGCCTTCGCTCGGAGGTTCGGAGAGCCGTGAGGCGCTGCAAGGATGGGTGGTGGTCGCGGGTTGCTGAGGAGATGGAGTCTGCCTCAGTGGCCCGTGATCACAAATCTCTATTTAACTCCATCAAAAAAGTAACTTGCAGCGCCACACCTATTACCATCATTAGGGGAAAAAACGGTGATCCAATCTCCGACCCCCAGGAACAGGTTCGCAGATTTGCTGAGCATTTCTGTGAGGTCCTGGGGGAGGGAAAATCCCTCAGCCAGGAAAACATCGTGGCACAAAGTGAGGATGACCCTGCTGAGGCTGCGGTGCCTCAAATATTGGAAGAAGTCACCCCCTGTGAGTGGCTGGCTGAGGTGCCATCTGCTGAGGAAGTATTGAAGGCGATCCGGAGTCTGAGACCAAGAAAGGCAGCGGGCAGAGATGATCTCCCAAGCGAAATGCTGAGGGAGGGTGGCGTTTGTGCACAGACTGCCCTATATGACATCATAACAACAGTCTGGACCACTGGACGGGTTCCGCAGGATTGGAAGGATGCCCTGGTGGTCCCCCTTTTTAAGAAGGGGGACCGCACAGACTGTAACAACTACAGGGGCTTCTCACTCCTCAGTGTGCCGGGAAAAGGTCCTGGCAAGGATTATTCAGCATCGCCTTGCCAGGCACGCTGAGGAGAGGCTTGCGGAGCCCCAATGCGGTTTCAGGAAAGGGCGGTCCTGCACGGATGCCATATTTTCTGTCCGTCTGCTACAGCAGAGGTGTAGGGAATTCCAACAAGACCTATATCTCTGCTTTATTGACCTGGTCAAGGCCTATGATACCATCAGTAGGCCTGGGCTCTGGGTCGTTCTTCGTGCTTTTGGAGTACCTGACCCTCTGCTCACGATCATTAAGGACCTTCATGATGGTGAGCGGGCCCGGGTAAAACTACGTGGCCGGGAGTCAGAGCCATTCCCTGTACACCTTGGGGTGTGACAGGGATGTCATCTGGCTCCCACATTATTTAACATCTATTTTGACCACGTAGTTCGTGAAGCCTTCAATAGCTGTACCGGGGGAATCTCCATATGGTACAGATATAATGGGAGGCTGATCGATGCCCGGGTGCAGTCAAGGGATGGCTCCCTATTGCTCAACCACGTAATGTATGCTGATGATTTGGTAATAGCTGCTCAGTCAGAGGAGGAGTTGGAGACGCTGCTGCTGCTGAGACTGGAGCGTGCCACTAAGAGGTGGGGCCTTACCATCAGCCCCACCAAAACTAAGCACCTGCCTGGGTATTTTGTACCATCGGACACTCCACCCCCACAACTCCCAATCGGTGATGGGGCAGTTGTGGAGAGAGTGGAGAGTTTCCCATACCTGGGCAGTGTGCTTATGACTGGCTCCAGTTTAACAGCAGAGGTTTCACTCCGAATCAGTCGAGCGGCAATATCTTTTCATCGGTTGCGTAATGCTGTGTGGAAGCTACCTGGTCTGTCGCTCCGCACTAAGCTTCAGGTCTTCTCGGCCACGGTCATTCCCTCCCTTCTCTACGCTTGCGAAACGTGGACCCCCCTAGTGGAACATCTTCGCCGGTTAGAAACATTTAGGCTGGCCTGCCTACGATCCATCCTGGGTTTAACCAGACTGGATTGTGTGAGGAGCTCACAAATCCTTGAAAGATCTGGGCAGGGTCCCATCGGTGAGCTCCTCCGGCAGGCAAGGCTGCGATGGCTGGGTCATGTAGCCCGCATGCCCATCCACCGCATGCCGAAACAGCTTTTGTTTGGCCGGATTGAGGGGGCTAAGCGGGCGCGGCACGGGCTAGAGAAGAGATGGAGTGATGTGGTACAGGAGGACGTGGAGCTGAGTGGACTTGCCGATGACTGGTACCAGCGGTGTCAAGATCGGCCTCTGTGGAGGAGGCTCGTGAAGGATGCTACTGGGCAGTTGGAGGCGGTCGCCCTCCAACAACAACGGAGGGCGGAGGAGCGACGCTCAGAACAACGAGCGGAGCGCCGGGTGGCTAAAGCACAGCAGGTTGGCACAGTAGGGGGCACAGGTGGTGCATCAGCCAGTCATCTCAGTCAGTCGACCCGTGGCACCTGGGTCTGCCCAGTGACCTCCTGCCAGCGGGCGTTCGACACTTCACGTGGCCTCACGGTGCATATAGCCTGGCACAAGTGTCGTGGTGACGTCACCGCCACTTAGTGGCGAATGGCGGTTGTTGTTGTGTACGTGTGTGTGTACATGTGTGTGTGTGTGTGTACGTGTGTGTGTGTGTACATGTGTGTGTGTACGTGTGTGTGTGTGTACGTGTGTATGTGTGTGTGAGCAGGCTCCCCCCGTCGCGAGCGGTACCGCCACGCTGGAGTTGCTGCTGAGCGACGTCAACGACAACGCCCCCACGGCCGCCGTGTGGCCGCGTGGGGCCGCCGCGTGCCCCCGCACCGGCGTCGCCGTCGTCGCCTCGGACGCCGACGAGGACCCCAACGGCCGCCCCTTCCGCTTCCGGCTGGCGCCCGGCGGCGGCGGCGACGACGACTGGACGCTCCGCCAGGTCGACGGTGAGCGCGGCCGGGGGGGGGGGAACGCACCGCTCGGGAGATGGCGCTCGCCGTCGTCGTCATTGTCATCATCATTGTCGTCATCGTCGTCATCATCAACGTCGTCGTCATTGTCATTATCGACGTCGTCATCGTCGTCATTGTTGTAGTCGTCATCGCCGTCATCATCGTCATTATGAACGTCGTCGTCATCGTCATTGTCATCATTGTCGTCATCATCGTCATCATCAACGTCGTCATCATTGTCGTCTTCTTTGGTTCTTTCGGTAAGTTCACGTAGAATGAGAATAAAATAATAAAATAACACAATAAAATTCTCATGACGTTTCGGCCACAGGTGAAAGGTACAGACCTGTCGGAACGACAGAGCTTCAATGAACGATGTTAAGATTTGTAGCGACTTTAAGCTGGTTGGGAGAAGTGAGGCACCTTGACAAAGGTGTTTACATATTAAATAGCTGAGGGATTAGCTTGTGACTGGTCACAGGGATGGCTATGTTAAAGTCAAAACCTACACATCCACAGAAGCAACTAGTAATTTAGCATTGAAATAGCTAAGGGATTAGCTTGTGACTGGTCACAGAAATAGATGTTAAAGTAAAGGCCTACACATCCACAGAGCTTCAATGAACGCTGTTACGATTCGTAGCGACTTTAAGCTGGTTGGGAGAAGTGAGGCACCTTGACAAAGGGGTTTACATATCAAATAGCTGAGGGATTAGCTTGCGTGTGTGTGTGGGGAGCGATGGTGTAGCGGTTAGCGCTGCGCTATGAACCTGGCGACCCGGGTTCGATTCCCGCTCACGGCCAACACCAGTGACGATTATCTGAACCGGTCCCGGGCCTCCCCTAGGTCGACTCAGCCTCAAATGAGTACCTGGTGCGGTGTGTAAACATCGCCACTAGAGAGACAAAGGCGGTCGGGCGTGGTGCTGGCCACCCACCCCCTCGTGTACCATTCCGGCCTTCATAGGTGCTCGCTAACAGAACTTGCCCCTACAGTCTGTTACAGGCTATATGGGGGATCTTTATCTTTGTCTTTGTAGTTTGTGACTGGTCACGGAAATGGCTATGTTAAAGTCAACAGCATTAATTGATCAGACCAAACAGTTTTCATTGAAACCCTCTGCTGCCAGACCACCAAGATTATATGGCCTCCAAAGATACACAAAGAAGATACACCCCTTCTTCTTTAGTTCTTTCGGTAAAGTCACGTAGAATGAGAATAAAATAATAAATTGATAAAATAAAATAACACAATAATATTCTCACGACGTTTCGGCCACAACACAAGCGGCCTTCATCAGATGAAGGGACGAGACTGTCTGGAGGACAGCGCTGGAGTGAAAAAGCCACGCTCAGATCGCGACCTTTAAGCTGTGTGAGAAGAAACAAAGCACCTTGACAAAATAATTAGCATAGAATTTAGCATTGAAATGGCTGAGTGATTAGCTTGTGACTGGTCACAGAAATGGCTATGTTAAAGTTAAAGCATACACATCCGCAGAGGCACCCCTTGACAAAGGAATTCGCATAGAATTTAGCATTGAAATAGCTAAGTTAAAGCATACACATCCGCAGAGGCACCCCTTGACAAAGGAATTAGCATAGAATTTAGCATTGAAATAGCTGAGTGATTAGCTTGTAACTGGTCACAGAAATAGCTATGTTAAAGTCAGAGCATACACATTCACAGAGGCACCTAGTACAAATCAAACAGGAGAATTTAGCATTGAAATGATTAGGCGAATTTAGCATTGAAATAACTGAGTGATTAGCTTGTGACTGGTCACAGAAATGGCTATTTTGAAGTCAAGGCCTACACATCTGAGCTATTCACAGTAACTGGGTATACACTACAATATATAATGAATACTATATAGTGAACCAATAAAAAACTAAAATATATATTACCTCAATGTTATCAATAAACTCTATATATTCTCCAATCAGCTAAGCTACCAACAATAAGTCGTTATATATCACAATGCTATATGGTGAAAAAATGGGGGGATTCTTACCCTCAACTTTAGCAACATGGATAGCTACGGGCCCCATTCAGACGGACGAGTTTATCTATGGTCAGAACAGAGGAGGGGGAGAGAGACAGCTGCGAGGCGCTGTTATACTCCATGTTGTAAACCATACCATTAACCGTGGTGTGAGAGGTATTAAGAGTCAATGTCAGCGAAAGAGCTGCGGTCTGAAGGTCATCGTAAAATACAATTAATTAAGAACGGAAATGGTTTAAAACATCTTTCCAATGGTTACTAAGCCAGAATCCATCTTCTCGGTTGAAATTGTCTCTGTGCTTGTATATGTGAATGGCCTCATGAACGAATCTCTCATGGTAGCCAGTTGGTGTGCAAAGAACCTCCTATCTCCGGTTGTAGCCAACGTATTCATGGAAAAATTTGAAACTGACACCATCCAGACTGCCACTCTACGCCCGACCTTATGGAAGAGGTACGTGGATGACACCTTTGTCATCTGGCCACATGGCCAGCCTGCTCTAGACCAATTTCGCGACCACATCAATTCCATACACCCAGCCATCAGATTTACCATGGAGGTCGAAAAAAATGGCAAACTACCCTTTTTGGATGTTTTAATTAAAAGGAGACATGATGGTTCAATGAGCCACTCTGTCTACAGGAAAGCTACCCATACAGATGCTTACTTGAAACCGGATTCCCACCACCATCCATCCCAGAAGAACTCCCTCATCAAGACTCTATACCATAGAGCCCAATGCATTTCCGACCAGGAACACATTACCAGTGAACTCAAGCACGTACACCAGGCTCTCAGGGCTAATGGTTACTCCGACTACACAATCCGCAAAGCCATCACTCCAGTCATGAAGAAGGATCCTCTTGTGGAGCCACTCAAAACCATCACCTTACCCTACATTGCAGGGGTCACTAAAAAGATCTCCAAAATCCTGAATAAACACAAGATCCAGGTCCGATTCAACACAGTACATAAAATCGGTGATCTAGTTCCATCTTTAAAAGATGCTGTTCCAGACATACAGTACCCGGGTGTTTACAAACTAAAGTGCCTCTGTGGTAGTAGCTACATTGGAGAAACCAAACGACATATCTCGGACCGCATCCGCGAACATAAAGCGGACATGAAACACGGTAGAATGAACTCCTCTGCCGTGGCAGATCACTGTTATAATTCAGTGGGCTCACATGACATTGACTTCTCCAAGACGGAGGTTCTTTGCAAACCAACCGGCTACCATGAGAGATTCGTTCATGAGGCCATTCACATATACAAGCACAGAGACATTTTTCAACCGAGAAGATGGATTCTGGCTTAGTAACCATTGGAAAGATGTTCAAACCATTTCCGTTCTTAATTAATTGTATTTTACGATGACCTTCAGACCGCAGCTCTTTCGCTGACATTGACTTTTAATTCCTCTCACACCACGGTTAATGGTATGGTTTACAACATGGAGTATAACAGCGCCTCGCAGCTGTCTCTCTCCCCCTCCTCTGTTCCGACCATGGATGAACTCGTCCGTCTGAACGGGGCCCGTAGCTATCCGTGTTGCTAAAGTTGAGGGTAAGAATCCACCCATTTTTTTCGCCATATAGCATTGTGATATATAACGACTTATTGTTGGTAGCTTAGCTGATTGGAGAATATATAGAGTTTATTGATAACATTGAGGTAATTTATATTTTAATGTTTTATTGGTTCACTATGTAGTATTCATTATATATTGTAGTGTATACCCAGTTACTGTGAATAGCTCAGATGTGTAGGCCTTGACTTCAACATAGCCATTTCTGTGACCAGTCACAAGCTAATCACTCAGTTATTTCAATGCTAAATTCGCCTAGTTATTTCAATGCTAAATTCTCCTGTTTGAGTTGTACTAAGTACCTCTGTTAATGTGTATGCTCTGACTTTAACATAGCTATTTCTGTGACCAGTTACAAGCTAATCACTCAGCTATTTCAATGCTAAATTCTATGCTAATTCCTTTGTCAAGGGGTGCCTCTGCGGATGTGTATGCTTTAACTTTAACATAGCCATTTCTGTGACCAGTCACAAGCTAATCACTGAGTCATTTCAATGCTAAATTCTATGCTAATTCTTTTGTCAAGGCGCTTTGTTTCTTCTCACAGCTTAAAGGTCGCGATCTGAGCGTGGCTTTTGTCACTCCAGCGCTGTCCTCCAGACAGTCTCGTCCCTTCACCTGATGAAGGCCGCTTGTGTTGTGGCCGAAACGTCGTGAGAATATTATTGTGTTATTTTATTTTATCAATTTATTATTTTATTCTCATTCTACGTGACTTTACCGAAAGAACCAAAGAAGATTAATCCTTGCAGTCACGAAAGCTTTAAATCGAAAGATACACCCCTTCGTCCCATCGTCTCTACTATCAACTCCCCCACCTATAAACTGGCACGTTTTCTTTCTGATATACTACGACCTTTCACTGGAAAAACCACCTCTGCGGTACTAAATTCCACTCACTTGGTATCGATAATCAAAGGCATTTCCCTGTCCCCAGACGACCTGCTTGTCAGTTTTGATGTGGTGTCCTTGTTCACCAAAGTTCCGGTACCTGACACCATCGCTATCATTGAAGACCTGGTTCATCAAGGACTGCACACTGATGTACCCCCCCTGGTGAGACATTGCTTAACCAACACATACTTCACCTGGAATGGAACTTTTTACAAACAAACTGAGGGCACCCCAATGGGCTCCCCCCTATCTCCGGTTGTAGCCAACGTATTCATGGAAAAATTCGAAACTGACGCCATCCAGACTGCCACTCTACACCCGACCTTATGGAAGAACGGGGCTCGTAGCTGTCCGTGGTGCTGAAGTGGAAGGTAAGAATCCACCCGTTTTTTCACCATATAACATTGTGATATATCATTGAGGTAGTTTATATTTTAGTTTTTATTGGTTTACTATATGGTTTTCATTATATAGTGTACTGTATACCCAGTTAATGTTAATAGCTCAGCTTATTGAAGAATATATTGAGTACATTTATTATATTGATGTAATTTAGAATTAGGTTTTTCGCATCGGTTTACTGTATGACAGTTGATTTGTTGCAGCCCCTTTTTGCGTCCATGTACGAGGTGCCTCTGTGGATGTGTAGGCTTTGACTTTAACATCTATTTCTGTGACCAGTCACAAGCTAATCCCTTAGCTATTTCAATGCTAAATTACTAGTTGCCTCTGTGGATGTGTAGGTTTTGACTTTAACATAGCCATTTCCGTGACGAGTCACAAGCTAATCCCTCAGCTATTTGCACAAGCTAACCCCTTTGTCAAGATGCCTCACCTCTCCCAACCAGCTTAAAAGTCGCTACGAATCTTAACAGCGTTCATTGAAGCTCTGTGGATGTGTAGGCCTTTACTTTAACATCTATTTCTGTGACCAGTCACAAGCTAATCCGTTAGCTATTTAAATGCTAAATTACTAGTTGCCTCTGTGGATGTGTAGGTTTTGACTTTAACATAGCCATTCCTGTGACCAGTCACAAGCTAATCCCTCAGCTATTTGCACAAGCTAACCCCTTTGTCAAGGTGCCTCACCTCTCCCAACCAGCTTAAAGTCGCTACGAATCTTAACAGCGTTCATAGAAGCTCTGTGGATGTGTAGGCCTTTACTTTAACATCTATTTCTGTGACCAGTCACAAGCTAATCCCTTAGCTATTTCAATGCTAAATTACTAGTTGCCTCTGTGGATGTGTAGGTTTTGACTTTAACATAGCCATTCCTGTGACCAGTCACAAGCTAATCCCTCAGCTATTTGCACAAGCTAACCCCTTTGTCAAGGTGCCTCACCTCTCCCAACCAGCTTAAAGTCGCTACGAATCTTAACAGCGTTCATAGAAGCTCTGTGGATGTGTAGGCCTTTACTTTAACATCTATTTCTATGACCAGTCACAAGCTAATCCCTTAGCTATTTCAATGCTAAATTACTAGTTGCCTCTGTGGATGTGTAGGTTTTGACTTTAACATAGCCATTCCTGTGACCAGTCACAAGCTAATCCCTCAGCTATTTGATATGTAAACACCTTTGTCAAGGTGCCTCAATTCTCCCAACCAGCTTAAAAGTCGCTACGAATCTTAACATCGTTCATTGAAGCTCTGTCGTCCCGAGAGTTCTGTACCTTTCACCTGAAGACGGCCGCTTACGTTGTGGCCGAAACGTCGTGAGAATTTCATTGTGTTATTTTATTATTTTATTCTCATTCTACGTGACTTTACCGAAAGAACCAAAGAAGATGAATCCTTGCAGTCACGAAAGCTTTAAATCGAAATTTAAATCATCGTCGTCGTCGTTGTCATTGTCGTCATTTACATTGACAAACTAATTTCCTTGACGCTTGCCATTGTTGTTGTTTTGATTTAAATCTTTCCTGACTGCAGGGATTCATATTCTTGCTTCTCTCGGTAAAGTCACCACCACGTAGAAGGGAAACAATAAAATAATAAAAATATACAAAATAAAATTATCACGACGTTTCGACTGCAACACAAGCAATCATCGTCAGGTGTGAAAAACACAGCGAGAACATTCGAAATTTTCTTGCTGTGGTTTCCACACCTGACGATGATTGCTTGTGCTGCAGTCGAAACGTCGTGAGAATGTCATCGTTTTATTTTTAAATTATTTTATTGTTTCCCTTTCTACGTGGTGACTTTACCGAAAGAACCAAGAATATTGTTTCTAGATTTGAAGCTTTCGTGACTGCAAAGATCCATGCTCTTTGGTTCTATTCGGTAAAGTCACGTAGGTAAAATTAAAAGAACAAAAATCACGACGTTTTGGCCACAACACAAGTGGCCTTCATCAGGTGAAGGGACCGTGCTGTCATGAGGACAGCGTTGGAGTGCGGTCCCTTCACCTGATGAAGGCCACTTGTGTTGTGGCCAAAACGCGTGATTTTTGTTGTTTTATTTTTTACCTACGTGGTGACTTTACCGAATAGAACCAAGAATAATGTTGTTGTTGTTGTTTACTTCCTCGCCCCTCCCCCCGGCACCTCCGACGGCCCCGCGCCTGTCCACGTGCTGCGTCCCCCCGGCGGCGGCGGCGGCGCAGGCAACAGCTCGCAGCTGCTGGCCAAGTCGTCGCTGGCGGAGGGGCTCCACTGGGTGGCGCTGCTCGTCGGGGACTCGGGCACGCCGCCGCTGAGCGCCGTGCGGCAGCTGCAGGTGGCGCTCTGCGCCGCGTGCGACCGCCGCGGCCGCTGCCTCCACGCCAGCGCCGCCAGCGGAGCCGCCAGCGCCGTCTCGGCCATCGTCGTGTTGGTGATCTTACTGGGTCAGCTCCTCACTCACTCCTACTACTCACTCACTCCTCCTTCTCCTCCTCCTCCTCCTCCTCCTCCTCCTCCCTCACTCACTCCTCACTCACTCACTCACTCCTCCTTCTCCTTCACTCACTCCTCACTCACTCACTCACTCCTCCTTCTCCTCCCTCCTCCTCCCCCTCCTCCCTCTCCTCATCCGCCCTCCTCCTGCACCTCATCCTGACCCACGACCCCCGCTCCGACCCCGTGACCCCGGCACCTCATCCTGACCCACGATCCCGCTCCGACCCCGTGACTCCGCCCTGCCCCCACACCTCATCCTGACCCACGACCCCCGCTCCGACCTCGTGACCCCGTGACCCCCGCACAAGCGTTCTAGGCTCCCTTCTCTTGGCGTTGGAGTTGAAACGGCGTCGCCATGGAGACAAAGTGGGCAGGTGGAGCCTCGCGGAGCCGCGCGGAGACGCGGCCACCGAATACACGGAGCAGGGCGGGGGGGAGGAGGATCGGGTGAGGTGGTGACATCACCCACAGTGACATCACCCACAGTGACACCACCCACAGTGATACCACCCACGGTGACACCACCCACGGTGACACCACCCACAGTGACATCACCCACAGTGACACCACCCACAGTGACACCATCCACGGTGACACCACCCACAGTGACATCACCCACAGTGATACCACCCACGGTGACACCACCCACGGTGACACCACCCACAGTGACATCACCCACAGTGATACCACCCACGGTGACACCACCCACGGTGACACCACCCACGGTGA
This sequence comes from Petromyzon marinus, assembly GCF_048934315.1. NCBI lineage: Eukaryota > Metazoa > Chordata > Hyperoartia > Petromyzontiformes > Petromyzontidae > Petromyzon > Petromyzon marinus. The sequence continues at coordinate 832,781 of NW_027422651.1, read as the reverse complement.
CACCACCCACAGTGACATCACCCACAGTGACACCACCCACAGTGACATCACCCACAGTGACACCACCCACAGTGACACCACCCACAGTGACATCACCCACAGTGACACCACCCACAGTGACACCAACAACAACAACCGCCATTCACCACTAAGTGGCGGTGACGTCACCACGACGCTTGTGCCAGGCTATGTGCACCCTGAGGCCGCGTGAAGTGTCGAACGCCAGCGGGCAGGATGTCACGGGGCAGACCCAGGTGCCACGGGTCGACTGACTGTGCCAACTTGCTATGCTTTAGCCACCCAGCGCTCCGCTCATTGTTGTGAGTGTCGCTCCTCCGCCCTCCATTGTTGTTGGAGGGCGACTGCCTCCAACTGCCCAGTAGCAGCGTCCTTCACGAGCCTCCTCCACAGAGGCCGATCTTGACACCGCTGGTACCAGTCATCGGCAAGTCCACTCATCTTCACGTCCTCCTGTACCGCATCACTCCATCCCTTCTCTAGCCTGTGCCGCGCCCGTTTAACCCCCTCGATCCGGCCGAACAAAAGCTGTTTCGGCATGCGGTGGCTGGGCATGCGGGCTACATGACCCAGCCATCGCATTTCAAGGATTTGTGAGCTCCTCACACAAACCAGCCTGGTTAAACCCAGGATGGATCGTAGGCAGGCTAGCCTAAATGTTTCTAACCGGCGAAGATGTTCCATTAGGGGGGTCCACGTTTCGCAAGCGTAGAGAAGGAAGGGAATTACCGCGGCCGAGAAGACCTGAAGCTTAGTGCGGAGCGACAGACCAGGTAGCATCCACACAGCGTTACGCAACCGATGAAAAGATATTGCCGCTCGACTGTGACACAGTGACACCACCCACAGTGACACGGACGATGCGGTGTAATGAGATGGCGTGCGCTGAGACTGTGGTGAGGCTGTGGTGAGGCTGTGGTGAGGCTGCGGTGAGACTGTGGTGAGGCTGTGGTGAGACTGTGGTGAGACTGCGGTGAGGCTGTGGTGAGGCCGTGGTGAGACTGTGGTGAGGCTGTGGTGAGACTGTGGTGAGGCTGCGGTGTCTGCACTGCAGGACTACGATGCGACGTTGCTGCGCTTTGAACCACCGCCGTCACCGCCATCACCGCCGTCACCGCCGTGCGGCGCTTGTCCCGGATCACTCCGCCTGGGAGAGACCGTGCTGCCTAGAGACATGGCAGCCTTCATCGGTAAGGTCGGTGCCACCGCCACCATCACAACAACACTCACTTGAACAACATCACCACCATCACACACCGCTCACTTGAACATCATCACACACCACTCACTTGAACATCATCACCACCATCACCATCACACAACACTCACTTGAACCACCACCACCACCATCACACAACAACAACAACAACTGCCATTCGCCACTAAGTGGCGGTGACGTCACCACGACGCTTGTGCCAGAACATGAGCACCTTGAGGCCACGTGGAGTGTCGAACGCCCGCTGGCAGGAGGTCACGGGGCAGACCCAGGTGCCACGGGTCGACTGACTGAGATGACTGGCTGATGCACCACCTGTGCCCCCTACTGTGCCAACCTGCTGTGCTTTAGCCACCCGGCGCTCCGCTCGTTGTTGTGAGCGTCGCGCCTCCGCCCTCCGTTGTTGTTGGAGGGCGACTACCTCCAACTGCCCAGTAGCGTCCTTCACGAGCCTCCTCCACAGAGGCCGATCTTGACACCGCTGGTACCAGTCATCGGCAAGTCCACTCAGCTCCACGTCCTCCTGTACCACATCACTCCATCTCTTCTCTAGCCCGTGCCGCGCCCGCTTAGCCCCCTCAATCCGGCCGAACAAAAGCTGTTTCGGCATGCGGTGGCTGGGCATGCGGGCTACATGACCCAGCCATCGCAGCCTTGCCCGCCGGAGGAGCTCACCGATGGGACCTTGCCCAGATCTTTCAAGGATTTGTGAGCTCCTCACACAATCCAGTCTGGTTAAACCCAGGATGGATTGTAGGCAGGCCAGCCTAAATGTTTCTAACCGGCGAAGATGTTCTATTAGGGGGGTCCACGTTTCGCAAGCGTAGAGAAGGGACGGATTTACCGTGGCCGAGAAGACCTGAAGCTTAGTGCGGAGCGACAGACCAGGTAGCTTCCACACAGCGTTACGCAACCGATGAATAGATAGCTGCTCGACTGATTCGGAGTGAGACCTCTGCTGTTAAACTGGAGCCAGTCATAAGCACACTGCCCAGGTATGGGAAACTCTCCACTATCTCCACAATTGCCCCATCACCGATTGGGAGTTGTGGGGGTGGAGTGTCCGATGGTACTAAATACCCAGGCAGGTGCTTAGTTTTGGTGGGGCTGATGGTAAGGCCCCACCTCTTAGTGGCACGCTCCAGTCTCAGCAGCAGCGTCTCCAACTCCTCCTCTGACTGAGCAGCTATTACCAAATCATCAGCATACATAACGTGGTTGAGCAATAGGGAGCCATCCCTTGACCGCACCCGGGCATCGATCAGCCTCCCATTATATCTGTACCATATGGAGATTCCCTCGGTACAGCTACTGAATGTTTCACGAACTACGTGGTCAAAATAGATGTTAAATAATGTGGGAGCCAGAGGACATCCCTGTCGCACCCTAAGGTGTACAGGGAATGGCTGTGACTCCCGGCCACGTAGTTTTACCCGAGCCCGCTCACCATCATGAAGGTCCTTAATGATCGTGAGCAGAGGGTCAGGTACTCGAAAAGCACGAAGAACGACCCAGAGCCCAGGCCTACTGATGGTATCATAGGCCTTGACCAGGTCAATAAAGCAGAGATGTAGGTCTTGTTGGAATTCCCTACACCTCTGCTGTAGCAGATGGACAGAAAATATGGCATCTGTACAGGACCGCCCTTTCCTGAATCCGCATTGGGGCTCCGCAAGCCTCTCCTCAGCGTGCCTGGCAAGGCGATGCTGAATAATCCTTGCCAGGACCTTTCCCGGCACACTGAGGAGTAAGATGCCCCTATAGTTGTTACAGTCTGTGCGGTCCCCCTTCTTAAAAAGGGGGACCACCAGGGCATCCTTCCAATCCTGCGGAACCCGTCCAGTGGTCCAGACTGTTGTTATGATGTGATATAGGGCAGTCTGTGCACAAACGCCACCCTCCCTCAGCATTTCGCTTGGGAGATCATCTTTGCCCGTTGCCTTTCCTGGTCTCAGACTCCGGATCGCCCTCAGTACTTCCTGAACAGATGGCACTTCAGCCAGCCACTCACAGGGGGTGACTTCTTCCAATATTTGAGGCACCGCAGCCTCAGCAGGGTCATCCTCACTTTGTGCCACGATGTTTTCCTGGCTGAGGGATTTTCCCTCCCCCAGGACCTCACAAAAATGCTCAGCAAATCTGCAAACCTGTTCCTGGGGGTCGGAGATTGGATCACCATTTTTCCCCCTAATGATGGAAATAGGTGTGGCGCTGCAGGTTACTTTTTTGATGGAGTTAAATAGAGATTTGTGATCACAGGCCACTGAGGCAGACTCCATCTCCTCAGCAACCCGCGACCACCACCCATCCTTGCAGCGCCTCACGGCTCTCCGAACCTCCGAGCGAAGGCTGCGGTAAGCCTCCTCATTCTCTGACGTGGGATTCTGTAGCCGATGACAGTGGGCCTGTCGCTTTTTCTCAACCATCCTGAACACCTCCTCTGTCAGCCAGGGTCTCTGGGGAGGTCTGGACCGCGTACCTAAAGCAGCCATTGCAGCTGCATGAGTCACAGTCCTAAACCTCGCCCATTTACCCTCGACATCAGGAGGAGTGGGGGACGATGCCAACCCCAGCCGCAGGCGATGATGAAATTCTCGCTTGCAACTTTCATCAGATAACCGAGACCAGGCCACTTTTGGTTGGAATGGGGTCCTGGATGTACACCCACCACCAGAGCGGAAGAATGGGCGGCGGATCTTACAGATGACAAGTCGATGGTCAGAGGGCAGATCAGCTCCACGGTAGGTCCTGGTGTCAAAGACATGGGCTCGCATCCGCTGGTCCGGCACTATGTAGTCCAGCAGATGTTCGTGCTTGGACCCGGCATGCATCCATGATGTTGTGTGGATGCGCCGATGCCGGAACAGCGTGTTGGTAATTACAAGTCCATGGGCTGCACAAAAATCTAGCAGCCTCCTACCGTTGTTATTAAGCTGATCCGGCTCATGCCCTCCAATCACTCCAGGCCAGGTGACAGCATCATGACCAACTCGGGCATTGAAGTCACCCAACAAGATGACTCTATCCCGAGGGGCCACTTTCGCCAGCACCTGTGACAGGAGGCCATAGAAGGCATCTGACTCATCGGCTTTGCCTGCATCCCTCCACGGATGTTTGTCTTCGGTGGGGGCATAAGTAACCACGACCACCAATCCTCGCGTCCGATTGATGGGAAGGCGAGCTCAAAGTAGCCTGGGGTTTACAGCTTCCCACACCTCACCGCCACGCTCCCACGCCCCCTTCATTTTTTTGTTCAAAATAAGAGCCACACCCTGTTTGGCAGTCTCCTGCCCCGAGTAGAGAACTGTCCACCCCTCATGGTGGCAGGAGCCAGAACCGGTACACCGGACCTCCTAAATGCCACAGAGATCCAGGCGGTACCGGTCCAGCTCCCGACAGAGGAGTGGTAGCCTCTCCACCGCAGTGAGCGTTCAAATATTCCACGTGGCCATCCGTAGTGGCTTTTCGTTGTTTCTGGAGGAGCCCCGAGGGTTGAGATTCAATCTCCTGGCTCCGCCAATTGGGGTTTGGCCAGGAAACGTCATAGACGCCTGTCCCCCCGGGGCCTCCGGCACAAGCTTATTTGTTACATATGTAGTGTTGTAAGGATGAGCAGACTTCTTTAGGAGGCACACTCTGTTTATTGTATTATTTCCTTATACAATGCTTAACACACACAGAGGGATATTCGGTCCCCTCACCCGATACCCTAGGGAGGTACAGCCTCCGGACTTGGCGGGACTCACACGTCTACCGCTAACCTCCTTGATACCTAAGGAGGTACAGCCTCCGGACTTGGCGGGACTCACACGTCTACCGCTAACCTCCTTGATACCTAAGGAGGTACAACCTCCGGACTTGGCGGGACTCACACGTCTACCGCTATCCTAGTCCTCCGGCTAGGACCTAGGGGAGGCTATCTGACCCACCGCTGGCCCGGTGGGTCCTGACCACTGGGTATGCCGAGCCTTAGCCCTTAGAAGGGCTGGGAGGCTGGTCCAGGGTCCTAGCTAGGCTTCAGCCCAGTCTTCTGTCTTCGTGCAGGGAAAGAACTCCCCGAGGTCCGTTGGGTCACCCGTCTTATACTCCTTCGTGGCCAGGTAGAACCAATCATACATTCCCATGTGGAACCGTCTGATTGGTTCGTACAAAACCCTGGCTACGATTCGTTTCACCTCGACTGACCCCAACCTTTGTACCCAGGGGTAATGCTGCACTGCCCTGGTGGCAATGCAGTTTACGCAACAGCGCGTAGTTAACACCTCTTCATCACCCTCTCCTTCGGAAGCTCCAGCCGTCCTGGCTGCAACAATGGGAAACTCCGAAATTACCAACGGTAGAAGAATTGTGAGTGTGCCTCACGAAAAACAAGAACAATAAAACCCCTATAAATACCCCCCTTAACAACATAACGTATGTACAAGGCACTAGACATGCCAAAGAACATCATAACAACCGGCGAGATTTCGCGCGCGTGTGTTTCGCGGGACCATTGTAGGGGATGGCAGGCTTTGTCGGCGGCACAAGGGAAGGAGGAGGATGAGCAAGAGCATCCGGTGGGCCTTTAGGCATCTCCACGCGGACACCTGCTGCTCCACGGTCCATTGAGGTCGAACGTGGCCTGCATGGAGCCGTCACTCCCGCGTCATCTGCAGGAGGAATGACACGCCTGCGCTGTGGATTAGGCACCAATGGGGCAACATCTGGCTCGTCGGACGCGTCGCACACTCGGCCCCCGTGTCGTGTGTGTTGTGGAGGGACGCGTGGCATGACGAAGGGTTTCAACCGAGAGGGGTGAACGCACCAGCGACGCCGTCCCCAGCGAATTTTAACACATTGGGGACGCAGGACTTCCACTACCTCAACCGGGCCTCGCCATGGTCTGAGGAGTTTGGCCGACGTGGACACCGGCACCTGGGGGCAGTGGAGCCATGCCCTGTCTCCCGGTGCCCACGGATGCGTGTACGTCCGAGGGTCATGCAGTCGCAAATTCGCCCGTTGGCGGGAAGCAGAATTTTCAATGGCGGCCTCCCGTGCCTCGGCCAACTTACGGAGGCTGAATCGCAAGTGGTCAACGAGCTTTGACTTTTGCGGTGGCTGTTCGATTTCCAGCCGAACGTCGGCGGGAGGAAAGGCATCCCTGCCGTACATTAGAAAGAACGGGGAAAATCCCGTCGCTGCTTGAGGTGCCATACGGTATGCGGTGAGGACCCCCGGAACCTGTAAGTCCCAATCGAGGTGGGATTCATCGACCTGATGGCATAACATAGCGGTGAGAGTTCTATGAAGGCGCTCCACCATGCCGTCGGTCTGGGGATGGTACGGCGAAGTGCGCACTTTCTTAGTGCCCAACAGGCGGCACACATCATTCAGCAAGGCTCCCGAAAAATTTATTCCCTGATCGGTCAGCAACCGTTCTGATGCGCCCTTGTCCAGGACGTAGCCCTGAACAAAGGCGTCCACAACGGCCGCTGCCGACTGGTTGGGGAGGGCCCAGGCCATAGGCCACCGCGTAAAATACTCTACCCCAACCAGAAGGTACTTATTACCCCGTGGCGTAGTAGGAAAAGGGCCCAAAATATCGAAAGCCACCAACTCAGCATCCCAATGCATCAACAAGCCGTGCTTCATGACGAATGAATTAAATTTGCCCTGTCTTGGAGCCGCATTATTCGCGTGGCGACGCAACCTCAGTAACGACATGTCATCGCTCTGGTGCCGACCCCATTCTGCCAAAGTTAGCCCCAGCAAATCGTCACTGGCCATTGGATCTGCATGATCCGACATGGGCGCTGAGGCGGCGGGAAGCGTGGCTGACACCGTTGTGAGAGGCGTGACCTGCGCAGGCAGTGGCGGCTTACAACGGCCCGAGCCCAAAAAACATGCACATTTTTGAGCCAGCGGGAGGCGAGACAACGCATCGGCATTTGTGTGTTGTGCACCCCTACGGTAAGTGACATTGAAATCGTACTCCTGAAGGACTTCGAGCCGTCGAGAAAGCAGCCCGGACGGTTGGTCAACCCGCAGAGCGTACTGTAAAGCCGAATGATCAGATCGCACGGTAAAATGCTGACCATACAGGTACGGCCTGTATTGTTGAATAAAAAAAACAATGGCCAGCAGCTCACATCTGGTCACACAGTATCTTTGTTCAGCAAGAGACAAGACTCTGCTACCATAGGCAACAACCCTTTCAATGCCATCAACTTTTTGGGACAGAACACCCCCAATCCCCGTATTGCTAGTGTCGGTGTCCAACACGAATGGCACGGAAAAATCGGGGTACACAAGGGACGGTGCCGCCACGAGCGCGTTCCGCAAGGAGTCGAACGCGGCCTGTTCTGCGTCCCCCCAATGAAACGCCACCCCTTTTGACGTAAGGGCGTGGAGCGGCTTGGCAATCGTCGCGAAGCCAGCAACAAACCGGCGGTAGTACGACGCAAAACCAATAAAACTATGAACATTGCCCGCAGATGTAGGGGTCGGCCAATGTTGAACACATTTGGTTTTTTCAGGGTCGGTAGAGATGCCCAAGCGGCTAACTATGTGGCCCAGATAGCGCACAGACTCACGCAGAAGATAACACTTCTGCGGCTTGAATTTCAAGTTAGTGGCCCGCATTTTCAAGAAGACAGCACGCAACCGTTCGATGTGTTCGCCGAACGTGCGGCTAAAGACGATGACGTCGTCAAGATAAATGAGACATGAGTCCCACTGGAGCCCAGCGAGGACCAGCTCCATGAGCCTCTGGAATGTCCTGGGGCCAAGTGGAGACCCATGGGCAATCTATTAAACTCGAAAAGGCCCTGTGGTGTCCGAAAAGCAGTCTTAGGTTTTGACGCTTCGTCGAGGGGGAGTTGCCAAAACCCCGACAGAAGGTCCAAGGTGGAGAAATAGTGCACCCCTGCCAGGGCATCCAATGACTCGTCCATACGAGGGAGAGGGTAGGCGTCCGCTACCGGGATTTTATTTAGGCGCCGAAAATCAACGCAAAAACAGAGACTGCCATCGTGCTTTTTGACCAGCACTATTGGAGCACCCCAGGGACTAGTGGAGGGAGAAATTATATCGGCCTCCAGCATGTCATCCACAGCCGATTTAACATGCTGTTTCTCCGCCGGGCTAAGCTGAAACGGGTTTTGTCGAATCGGGGCAGCGTCACCAGTATCAATGTGGTGACGCAGCAGCTTGGTACAGCCAATATCAAATTTAGATTTACTGAAGACATCGGAAAATTTTCGCAGAGCGCTCAATTTAATTCGCTGCGAATGAGACAGATCACCCGTGTCTGTGCAAAGCGCGTCCAACCATCTCTCATCCGATTCGGAAGGAGGTGGGACCTGCGGCGTGTCATGCACGTGTCCCACGACTCCGGTCCCCAACGGCACCGGGGTCGCGTGAGCGAGCACAGTTCCTTGTGGAATGACGGTTGTGGACAATCCGACATTCAAAACCTGCAAGAACGGCTCCCTGTCGGCTGCTACGAGGGTCTGTGCAGCCACCAAATCTAACCCCTTAGCAGCTGCGTTTGAAGGCCCCAGCAAAATGCCATGTGCCGAGGCCTCCGGGGCTAGCGGTTTTTTAAGTTGCAAGGGCACGAGCATTTGTGTCCCTGGCGGAATGCGGACTGTGCTCGCGACAAACGCCTGCACCGAGGCACTAGCCATGCGCGGATGTGAGGGTGTGGGCAAGAACGCCATCCGCCGACCCGACGGGAGTTTGATGCAGCCTTGATCTACAAGGATCTTAATAGGCATTTTCGTGAGAAAATCAGTGCCTAACAAACACGGCACGGCAAGGGAAGAAGAGACCAAAATAGGCCCTGCCAATTTAATATCTCCAATCGAAATTTGCGCCCGAATTTGCCCGATAATGCCCAGCGAACTGCCATTAGCGGCGAAACACGGGATAGAAACCCGTTCCAAGGGGCGGCATCGTACGGGCAGTATATTGTAAATCAAATCCGAAATGATCGTAGCTGACGCGCCAGTATCGACTAACACGCGAAATTCCACACCCTCGATTGATCCGACAACCACGGACGAACCTGCCGTCGCCGCGACTACCCTATGGGCCAACTCAGACCACTGCCCAGGTCCGAGTGGCCGCGAACAAACGCCAGAATACCCCCCATCACACGCCGAATCGCGAGCCCTTCTTATGGTGCGTTGCGGTGTGTATGGTGTGAATGAGGGCCGAGCGTGAGAGGCGTCGTGACTTGCCTGGTTTTGCCGCGATGCCGTGGACGTCCTGTAGTCCTGGCCCCGGGATGCGGAGGGGCGTTGTCGAGGCGCATGGCAGTCAGAGGAGATGTGGCCTCGTCGGCCACAGTTGAAGCACGTCACGTCGCCGCGTGGAGAAGGCCATCCCCGCGGCTGGTCGTTGCGGCGACCAGCGTGGTCGGACGATCGCCGGCCCGTTGACCTAGTCGCCATGAAGGCCCGGTCGGGGGAGAACTCGGCGTCCCTGCTGGCAGGCTCCGACGTCGAAGCCGAGGCGGCGATGGTCGATTCCGTGTGGAGCAGCAGATGTGCGTGGATGCACCGAGCGGCTCGTAGCGAGCACATACTGTCGTCATCCACCACTTGGATGACGATGCGCAGCTCGCGCGCCAGCTCCAGCATCTTCTGGAGAATGATGGCGTCGATGGCCTCGTCGTCCATGCGAGGGTAACCCACTCTTACCATCGCCAGTAGAGCGGTCTGGAATGCCAATGGAGACTCTTTAGGGCGGCGTCGCCTGTCGTAAAATCGGCTGTGGACGTCGGATGGAGGCCCGTAGACGTCGGACATCCGTTGGAGGGCCGATTGAAGAGTCGCCCTTTTGTGCCTGGGGATGGTGAGGAGCGAGGCGAGAGCGTCGTCGTCCAGAGTGGCCGGTAGCGCTCGGAGCGCCTGTGCGTCCGACCAGCCCACCATCTCTTGGTGGCTCAGGAAGCGACGCTGGAACACCGCCCATTCGCCCCCTTCAGATGTGAATTCCCGGAAGATGGGCAGGCGTTGTTGGAGGGCGGATGTCGTCTCCCCCTCAGCTTGCACCGTCTCGAGCCGGAGATCGGCGATTTCCCGGCCGATAGATTCTACTGTACCATGTCGGTACAGTGATGACGCGGCGTCCGCTGAGGAACTTGAATTCGCAGCGTCGCGTGCTGATGATGTTGCGGGTTTTGATTGGCCCCCCGCGTTCCCAGGATGCCCCTGGCTTCCGCTTCCGGCGGGATCACGTGGTTCTCTGGCGGGAAAATCAAAATGTCCGCCCCGGCCGATGGCAGGAACGTCTGCCGGCGGTTGACTCGGCCTGCCCGCGACGTCCAAGTTGATCTCCTCGAGAATGGAGGCCGCGGCATGTAGGAGTTGAGCGAGACGGCCGTGTGCTGCCCTGAGTCCGTCCCCCATGGCAGGGGGAGCAACCGGCTGCTCAACCGGTGGCTGGGCGGCCGTCAACGCGGCAGCATTTTCAGTGGAGCTGGCGGTGCTTGCAGGTGAGACAGCGTTATCTTCGTTCTGGCTCCGCGCGTGGGCTGAACTTCTGGTTTCCATTTCCAACCACTCCTGACACCAGTTGTAGTGTTGTAAGGACGAGCAGACTTCTTAAGGAGGCACACTCTGTTTATTGTATTATTTCCTTATACAATGCTTAACACACACAGAGGGATATTCGGTCCCCTCACCCGATACCCTAGGGAGGTACAGCCTCCGGACTTGGCGGGACTCACACGTCTACCGCTAACCTCCTTGATACCTAAGGAGGTACAGCCTCCGGACTTGGCGGGACTCACACGTCTACCGCTAACCTCCTTGATACCTAAGGAGGTACAACCTCCGGACTTGGCGGGACTCACACGTCTACCGCTATCCTAGTCCTCCGGCTAGGACCTAGGGGAGGCTATCTGACCCACCGCTGGCCCGGTGGGTCCTGACCACTGGGTATGCCGAGCCTTAGCCCTTAGAAGGGCTGGGAGGCTGGTCCAGGGTCCTAGCTAGGCTTCAGCCCAGTCTTCTGTCTTCGTGCAGGGAAAGAACTCCCCGAGGTCCGTTGGGTCACCCGTCTTATACCCCTTCGTGGCCAGGTAGAACCAATCATACATTCCCACGTGGAACCGTCTGATTGGTTCGTACAAAACCCTGGCTACGATCCGTTTCACCTCGACTGACCCCAACCGTTGTACCCAGGGGTAATGCTGCACTGCCCCGGTGGCAATGCAGGTTACGCAACAGCGCGTAGTTAACACCTCTACACATATTTAAGTTCAAATCGTAGTTTCGCGGTAATTTTTTGAAGGTGGAGGGGTTACCAGCCCCTCTACCCATCCAGAGCCCCCGTTTAGCCCCTGTGGTGGTCACAGACGCCATGAGGGGAGGAACCAATCGGAATTGGCCCTCCCCCCACAGCACTGTCCACGACAGAGTTGCCCGTCCGGCACCACGAGGTAGGGGGTTGAACACCATCACCACCATCATCACACCACTCACTTGAACATCACCACCATCAAAACACTCACTTGAACATCATCACCATCACACACCACTCACTTGAACACCATCACCACCATCACACACCACTCACTTGAACACCATCACCACCGTCACACACCACTCACTTGAACACCATCACCACCATCACACACCACTCACTTAAACACCATCACCACCATCACACACCACTCACTTGAACCACCATCACACACCACTCACTTGAACCATTACCATCACCACCATCACAACACTCACTTGAACACCATCACACACCACTCACTTGAACATCACAACACTCACTTGAACATCATCACCATCACACACCACTCACTTGAACACCATCACCATCACACACCACTCACTTGAACACCATCACCACCGTCACACACCACTCACTTGAACACCATCACCACCATCACCACCATCACACACCACTCACTTGAACACCATCACCACCATCACACACCACTCACTTGAACCACCATCACACACCACTCACTTGAACCATCACCATCACCACCATCACAACACTCACTTGAACACCATCACACACCACTCACTTGAACATCACCACCATCACCACCATCACACACCACTCACTTGAACACCATCACCATCACACACCACTCACTTGAACATCACCACCATCACACACCACTCACTTGAACACCATCACCATCACACACCACTCACTTGAACATCACCACCATCACCACCATCACACACCACTCACTTGAACCACCACCGCTGCGCCTGCAGAGTTTGCGTGCGGCCGATGCCGATGAGATGTCACCTCCGTACGACTCGCTGGCCGTCTTCGCGTACGAGGGCTCCGGCTCCGAGGCCGGCTCACTGAGCTCACTGAGCTCACTGAACTCCTCACTGAGCTCCTCACTGAGCGGCTCCTCACCGTGGGACGCCGACCACAGCCACGGGGTCCTGGACACGTGGGGGCCGAACTTCTTCCACAATCTGTCGGACTTCCACAAGCTGGCGGACTTGTACGCTGGCGACTCAGACTGAGAACATCCACCACTACCACTACTACCACTATCACCACTACTACTACACTCACTACTACCACTGCGACTACCACTACCACCACTATCACCACTACTACCACTACACTCACCACTACTACTACCACTATCACCACTATCACCACTACTACCACTACTATTACACTCACCACTACTACTACCACCACTACTACCACTATTACCACTACACTCACCACTACTACTACCACCACTACTACTACCATCACTATCACCACTACCACCACTACCACCACACCCACCACTACCACCACTATCACCACACCCACCACTACCACCACACCCACCACTACCACCACACCCACCACTACTACCACTATCACCACTACTACCACTATTACCACCACACCCACCACTACCACCACTATCACCACTACTACTACCACTACTACCACTACCATCACTATCACCACTACTACCACCACTACCACCACTATCACCACTACCACCACTACCACCACACCCACCACTACCACCACTATCACCACACCCACCACTACCACCACACCCACCTCACGTCCTGCTGCTGCTGATGTTGATGTTTCAGTTCTGTTTTTAATCCGCCCTTGAGGACAAGAGCGTCGTTTGATTATCAAGGGCGTAGTTTAATTATTATAAATTAAGAACCTTAGCTTGATTTATCACTTGCGCTGCTGAGGAAGGACACCACCGTGACACTCGTCACGGAACAACAACACATCATACGGTCCACGTGATGTACCGCACAAGCAGCAGAGCAATCCCGTACCGTAATGCCGTACCACCGTGCTCTCACCCTTGCGGGGTAGGCAAAGACTGCTAGTCACGGTGGCTAGGAGATGAACCCACGTCCTCCTGGTACGCAGGTCGTGGGTTCACTCCAGACCCTGACACGGCCTCCTGCTGCTGCTCCTGTGTATTTGGAGTTTGCGCGTCTCCCCATGGCAGTGCGAGTTTTCTCCTGGTGCTCCGGTGTTTTCCCCCGCTCCGCATTTAGAAACAACGTCTCTACGGCATGTTTATTTTTCGTGAGCATTTAGCTGCTGCTGTAAGTGTTCCACGCGTTGAGTTATCGCTTCTCTGTTTTTGTTATATACATGTGTACCCGGTAAAATAAAAAAAATAAACGTTTCTCAGTATCGTGGTCACAGCGCGCGCCCCTTGTACCGCGATGTTCGCGAACGTCACCTCGACTCTTAACGCCGCTTTTTTTTCGCGCCCGTTTAAGGGGGGGGGTCAGGTCGTCGCGTCGAGTTTAAAATGTTTGTTCACGCACCGCCCCCCTCCGGTCCTTCACTCGAGGCTGAAGGCGACCTAGGGGATCGATTTTCAGGAGCTCAGCCACGTGCAGCTCCGACCTCATCGAAACCGGTGATGTCAACAACGCCGAAAGTTGCGAAGGGCCGAGTTGACACTCGCGACGGGGTTTCACGAACTCGCGACCTTTCCCAACGTATTTCCTCACGTCGAACAAGCAAAAAAAAGGGCACGGAATTACTCGCAGATTTTAAGTGCTTTAATTTCGAGCGTACACTTGACGTCGCCCTTACGAGACGGCACTCGATGAAGCGATATTACAGCAACGAACAGAACAAAATGAACATTTACTTTACAATCGCAACGTATATAATACCACGAAAGTCCACGCCCGCCAGTGACGTTATACTGCTCCTGTTCTGTCAAGCGTGTTTATTAAACAGTTTATGGCCAGTTCATTGCTACTGACGTGAACCATGTGTTGCCTATTCCGAATTACCCAGCTTGTTGTTTTCACGTCTTGAATGGCGTAGCCTTCAAAAGTCGACCTACACACAGTTCGCTCTTCATTGCAAGGCCCGCAGGCCACTAGCGGCCACTGATGGGCCTTTAGCGCGGCCCTCTGACGTACGCCCCCCCCCCCGACAATACACAAATGTGAAAACACCCCCCCCCCCCCATCATCATCATGCTGCTGTCAACCCCAGCTGTGGTTTCAAATGTGTGGCCGCCCAACTCAAACTTATCGGCGAAAGTGTCGCCCCCCTCCTCTCTGAAAATTGGTGAGAAACACTTTTATTATTCTTGGTTCTTTCGGTAAAGTCACCACCGCGTAGAAGGGAAACAGTAAAATAATAAAAATATATAAAACAAAATTCTCACGGCGTTTCGACTGCAACACAAGCAATCATCATTAGGTGTGAAAACCACAGCAATAAATATTTTTCAAATTTTCTTGCTGTGGTTTTCACACCTGATGACGATTGCTTTGTGTTGCAGTCGAAACGTCATGATAATTTTATTGTTTTATATTTGTATTATTTTATTGTTTCCCTTCTACGTGGTGACTTTACCGAAAGAACCAAGAATATGAATCCCTGCAGTCACAAAAGCTTTAAATCAACAGAAAAACACTTACTTAAAACTGAACACCCAAAATATTTTAACCGCGGTGGCTAAAAGTCTCCACCCTGGCCACCATTTCGCCAAGAACATTGAACGCAAAACAACGTTAAAACAACGTTAAAACGTCGCTCAAAAAAACACTGATTATTTATTAATCCTCAGGTTCAAAAGCGTAGACATCTGGATCCTCAAACCAGTCAAAGATGTTGCCCCACTCTATTGCAGGAGGCTTGCTGGGAGGTAACGCAGATATCATCCTCCCTCGTTTGACCTTTCTTGTCGACGCAGCTTTTCTTGAGATCTCGCTCGCCTGTGACAAATGAACACATCGAAGACGCCACAACAACACCGCCATCGTCAACAGTCACAAAGATGCGGGACGCAAACGCAGAGGCGCTCACAAAGAAGCACGGCGAGATGCTCCCTTGGGATTACACTGAGAGATGGTGAAAGGAACAACGTTTTCGTTGTCCATCCACCCGCACCTTCGATTAGCACAGTTGGCTATGTACGGTGGTGCCAAAGTAGTTTAACACGTACACACGCACGGACGTACGCACGCACGTACACACATACGCACGGACAGCACGAGGGACAGATAATGTACACAGGGTTCGTGGCTACGCACGGTGGTGCGAAAGTAGTTCAACACGTACACACGCACACACGCACGTACGTACGTATAGACAACACGAGGGTCAGATAATGTACACAGGGTTCGTGGCTACGCACGGTGGTGCGAAAGTAGTTTAACACACGTACTGCACGGACAACACGAGGGTCAGATAATACACACGGGGGTTTCGTGACATCGTTCAAACTGTTGAGAGAAGCCACCTTGGGCAGGAGAGGGACGATGGGACGATGGTCAAGGAAAAAACGGACCGGAGTGGCATCCAACGGAAGATACTCGACCGAGGCGGCGCCAACCGAGGAGATGGAGCGATGAATTAAGCCCCGCGTGCACAGGCGCTAGGTGTGGATCATTATAGATCTGCAGGATCGCGAGAGATGTGGCGATTGTGCGGGGAGGCCTCCGTCCGGAAGGTGGAATGATTACGGCTGATGGGAGTCTCCATGCCACAAAAACAAGAATGTAGAAGCGTGAAAACGAGGGCACCAAACATGTGACACGAACACATTATTGTAAACATTAAACAGCATTTACATAAAAGGGGGGGGGGGAGCACTCAAAAGCTCCACACTGATAGATTCAAGAATCCATGGCTACGCTGCCATCTCCTGACCACCTCATAGGCCATGCCTGGTAGTCCCCGGCAGTCTCCCATGCAAGTATTGCACCGGCTAAATCCTGCTTAGTGTCTGAGATCTGACAAGAGTGGGCCCATTTAAAGATCGGTCAAAATTGTTGGCTTGAATGGGTGGGTGACCAATCGGGTGACTGGCATTGACGCTGCTATACGCGGACTGGGAATGAGAGCGACCGCCTAGAAGCAATGCAATGAGATAAGTGGACAATAGAAGTGACGCTGCAATACGCGGACTGGAAATGAGACGCCTAGAAGCAATGCAATGAGATAAGTGGACAATAGAAGTGACGGCGCAGAACTGCAATTGCTGGCTCATGCCACACTGCAGGCAGAAGGAGTTCTACAGAAGGTGAGCGGCGCTGTCCACGACGTCTTGGAAGGAGTTCTACAGAGGGTGACCGCTGTTAACAACGTCTTGGAAGGAGTTCTACAGAGGGTGACCACTGTCCACGACGTCTTGGAAGGAGTTCTACAGAGGGTGACCGCTGTTAACAACGTCTTGGAAGGAGTTCTACAGAGGGTGACCGCTGTTAACAACGTCTTGGAAGGAGTTCTACAGAGGGTGACCACTGTCCACGACGTCTTGGAAGGAGTTCTACAGAGGGTGACCGCTGTCCATGACGTCTTGGAAGGAGTTCTACAGAGGGTGACCACTGTCCACGACGTCTTGGAAGGAGTTCTACAGAGGGTGAGCGGCGCTGTCCACGACGTCTTGGAAGCTGGTGGGAGTAGCCGCAACTTGACCCCACCACACACAACTAGCCGATCGATTAAATGGCGCACCCATTTATCCAGAATGAGAAGTTGTATTTATATTGGAGGAATCCGATGAGCTATGAAGCTGTTTTTCACAGATGTCCGGTACTATTAACTATTTTTTTTATTTTACCAGGTAAGGCCCACTGAGCTGTATAGCTCTCGTTCAGAAGTGACCTGGCCACAAATGATAACTCGACCAAGTGGCTTATCACGTGGAAATGTATAGCAGCCAAATACTCTAAAAAGCCACGTTTTTAAATGTGTAGGGAACAATCGGAGGACCTGGAGAAAAATCCACGCGACCACGTGGAGAACACGCAAGCTCCAAATATACAGCAGGCGTCAGAGTCGGCATGGAATCCACGACCTCCTGTATGCCAGGTGAGGCCGTTAACATTTCTCCACCGGTAAGAAGGCCATGTCAGAGGTCACAACAGCAAACAATACAAGAACACCACAATAGGAGTGCAAAGTATAGGAAAGGTAAAAAAAATGAATAAAAAAATATAAACAAAAAAAACTAAACCATTTTGATCTTACTCTTTGTTTTTTTTTGGTAAAGTCACGTAGGTTAAAAAAATCAATAAAATAAAAATAAATGAAAACCAAATTTTTTTTTATCTCAGCAGGTAAAGCCCATTGAACGATGAGCTTCTTTTAGAGCGGCGAACTGGCCACAGACAGCAGCTCTACGAAGCGGCTTGCCGCGTGAAACGTTGCTGGAGAGCAACAATGATCTTTTGGAGCGAGAGACAAAAGTGCGTTACGTCGTGGGCATTGTTGAAACCGCAGCGCCCAGGGAGATCAAGCCGGATTGCAAGCGAAGCGCACTCATTCTAGATTGGAAGTTGTCGTGACTGCAAAGGATCCACACACTCTGGCTCTTTCGGTAAAGTCACGTAGGTAAAGAAAATAAAAATAAAGGTTAAATATAAATTAAACCACGACGTTTTGATTGCGACACAAAGCGGTCATCATCAGGCAAAGGGGTCAGCCTCTAAAGGCAAAGTGTTTGTGAAGGTTTGGGGATGGGGGGCATAGCCCAAGTGTAGCACACCAGAAGCACGGGCGGTGCACGAGTGCCAATGTAGCAACAATGTAGCAACGATGTAGCAACAATGCCAATGTAGCAACAATGCCAATGTAGCAACAATGTAGCAACAATGCCAATGTAGCTAACAATGTAGCAACAATGCCAATGTAGCAACAATGCCAATGCAGCAACAATGCCAATGTAGCAACAATGCCAATGTAACAACAATGCTAATGCAGCAACAATGCCAATGTAACAACAATGCCAATGCAGCAACAATGCCAATGTAGCAACAATGCCAATGTAGCCAACAATGTAGCAACAATGCTAATGTAGCAACAATGCCAATGTAGCAACAATGCCAATGTAACAACAATGCCAATGTAACAACAATGCCAATGCAGTAACAATGCCAATGTAACAACAATGCCAATGCAGCAACAATGCCAATGTAGCAACAATGCCAATGCAGCAACAATGCCAATGTAGCAACAATGCCAATGTAACAACAATGCCAATGCAGCAACAATGCCAATGTAACAACAATGCCAATGTAGCAACAATGCCAATGTAGCCAACAATGTAGCAACAATGCCAATGTAGCAACAATGCCAATGCAGCAACAATGCCAATGTAGCAACAATGCCAATGTATCAACAATGCCAATGCAGCAACAATGCCAATGTAACAACAATGCCAATGCAGCAACAATGCCAATGTAACAACAATGCCAATGTATCAAACAATGCCAATGTAACAACAATGTAGCAACAATGCCAATGTAGCAACAATGCCAATGTAGCAGCAATGCCAATGTAGCAACAATGCCAATGCAGCAACAATGCCAATGTAGCAACAATGCCAATGTAACAACAATGCCAATGCAACAACAATGCCAATGTAACAACAATGCCAATGTATCAAACAATGTGAATGCAGCAACAATGCCAATGTAACAACAATGCCAATGTAGCAACAATGCCAATGTAGCAACAAAACCAATGTAGCAACAATGCCAATGTAGCAACAATGTCAATGTAGCAACAATGCCAATGTAGCAACAATGCCAGTTCAGCAACAATGCCAATGTAGCAACAATGTAGCAACAATGTAGCAACAATGTAGCAACAATGCCAATGTAGCAACAATACCAATGTAGCAACAATGTAGCAACAATGCCAATGTAGCAACAATGCCAATGTAGCAACAATGTAGCAACAATGCCAATGTAGCAACAAAACCAATGTAGCAACAATGCCAATGTAGCAACAATGCCAATGTAGCAACAATGCAACAACAATGCCAATGTAGCAACAATGCCAATGTAGCAGCAATGCCAATGTAGCAACAATGTATCAAACAATGCCAATGTAGCAACAATGCCAATGCAGCAACAAAACCAAACGCTGGGTATGCGGGGGGGGGGGGGGGGGGGGGAAATTAACTAGGAAATTAAATAGTCTAGAACCCGGCAGATATGATGGAACAACCAAAAACATCTTCTTGGTTCTTTCGGTAAAGTCACGTAGAAGGGAAATAATAAAATAATACAAATAAAACAATAATTTTCGTATTGTTTTATTTTTACCGAAAGAACCAAGATTATGAATCCAATACTATACAGGCATATCCTTGGCAACTTCATAGCAACACCTGGTATCGTTAGCAGACCCCACAAGGTATATTCAACATCTGCCACAAACAATTTTGCAAGAATTTAAAGTGTAGTGCTAAAGCCTCACTCGGATTGTGCCCGTGTCATCGTCATCGGAGTCACCTGACCCCTCGGCATCAAAAAGGTTCTGAGGAAAATGTAAACAGTGATTAGCACAAATAAACTTGGGCATCTTCAGAGGTCAAATCAATTTCTAGGTTCACCTCCTCCAACCACATCTTGCACACCGCGTGCACTGCAGCCATGACCAATTTCATTCCACAAATGCCTCAATGACGTAGCTGCTGCACTTGGCACAGCCACGTTTCAAAGCTGCCTGAGTCGTTTCAAGGCCCCGGTTATGGTTATTCAGTTGAGGAAATTGTTTCCATTGAAAATCAAGTCACTTGAAGTAATCAATCCCATTCATTAAAACAGCTCATTCAGGGGGGGGGGGGGGCGACGTTTCGGCCACAACACAAGCAGCCATCCTCAGGTGAAGGAACAGAACTGTCTGGACGACAGCGCTCCAGTGAACACCGCTAAGCTTGGCAGCGTCTTTTAAGCTGGGTGGGAGGAGCAGAGCCCCTTGACAAAGGAGTTTACATATCAACAGAGGAATTTATCATTGAAGTAGCTAAGTTAATGTGAAAGATTAGCAGGATGTTAATGTGAGGAATGAGCATGTAACTGGGAGATTAGCATGATGTTAGTGTGAGGAATTAGCATGTAACTGGGAGATTAGCAGGATGTTAGTGTGAGGAATTAGCATGTAACTGGGAGATTAGCAGGATGTTAATGTGATGAATTAGCATGTAACTGGGAGATTAGCATGATGTTAATGTGAGAAATGAGCATGTAACTGGGAGATTAGCAGGATGTTAGTGTGAGGGATTAGCATGTAACTGGGAGATTAGCATGATGTTAGTGTGAGAAATTAGCATGTAACTGGGAGATTAGCATGATGTTAGTGTGAGGGATTAGCATGTAACTGGGAGATTAGCATGATGTTAATGTGAGGAATTAACATGTAACTGGGAGATTAGCATGATGTTAATGTGAGGGATTAGCATGTAACTGGGAGATTAGCAGGATGTTAATGTGAGGAATTAGCATGTAACTGGGAGATTAGCATAATGTTAATGTGAGGGATTAGCATGTAACTGGGAGATTAGCAGGATGTTAATGTGAGGAATTAGCATGTAACTGGGAGATTAGCATGATGGTAATGTGAGGAATTAGCATGTAACTGGGAGATTAGCATGATGTTAATGTGAGGGATTAGCATGTAACTAGGAGATTAGCAGGATGTTAATGTGAGGAATTAGCATGTAACTGGGAGATTAGCATGATGTTAGTGTGAGGAATTAGCATGTAACTGGGAGATTAGCATGATGTTAGTGTGAGGGATTAGCATGTAACTGGGAGATTAGCATGATGTTTATGTGAGGAATTAGCATGTAACTGGGAGATTAGCATAATGTTAATGTGAGGGATTAGCATGTAACTGGGAGATTAGCAGGATGTTAATGTGAGAAATTAGCACGTAACTGGGAGATTAGCATGATGTTAATGTGAGGAATTAGCATGTAACTGGGAGATTAGCATGATGTTAATGTGAGGGATTAGCATGTAACTAGGAGATTAGCAGGATGTTAATGTGAGGAATTAGCATGTAACTGGGAGATTAGCATGATGTTAGTGTGAGGGATTAGCATGTAACTGGGAGATTAGTGTAGTGCCGTGAATTCACTCGGACGACAACCGTCTCTTTTTCCGCCGTCACTTTTATTCCATCGTTCCGTACACACAGTAATTCTCTCCGTGCTCCGCCAACTCGGACACTCCGATTTACTTCAGCATTGTCCGTGCATCACCTTCCACACACAGTGTTTCTTCGCCTATCTCTTCACACACAGTATCTTCCCTTCCACACACAGTGGTTCGTCTTCTATCTCCTCACACACAGTATCGCCACTATTTCTTCACACGCAGTGACTTCCATCTATTCACACACAGTGACTCTATCTATCTCCGCTAACGCTGACTCTCCCCATCGCTATTTACTGTCTTTGGGGTCCGGCTCTCTATCTATTCTTCCATAACATTTCCAGCTGTCTTCTTCGTATCTCTTCACCTCTCGCCAACAACTGCCCAGCAACAACTCTCCAGCAACAACTCCCCAGCAGCAACTCTCCAACAGCAACTCTCCAACAGCAACTCTCCAACAGCAACTCTCCAACAGCAACTCCTTTCCGTTCAAACCACCTCGCGTTTTATCCCCTCTCGCATTAGCCTTAATGAATTGCCACGTGGCTCGCTGGCCGTTTCCCGCCAGCCCGCACCTGTCCCCTTCATCAGACATTCAGACGCCACCACTTAACGCTAACAGCCTCTCGACCAATCACAGCCCTCGTGCCACGACTCCCTTAATTACTTGGGTTTGTTTACGCCACTCGCGACTCGACCACCTGTTCGACCTCGTGTGACCCGTTCTCCTTGTCTGTCTGTATGTACTGTATATGGCCAATTCCTATGCACATTATCTACCCCACTACATTAGCATGATGTTAATGTGAGGAATTAGCATGTAACTGGGAGATTAGCACGATGTTAATGTGAGGGATTAGCATGTAACTGGGAGATTAGCATGATGTTAGTGTGAGGGATTAGCATGTAACTGGGAGATTAGCATGATGTTAACGTGAGGAATTAGCATGTGACTGGTCCATAAACAGTTCAGGTTTAACCTGGTCGAGTGCAGGCACCATTGGTGCCGCGTCAGCGAAACCTCGACATCTACGTGAGGAAGACGTCGGAGACCCTCACCTTGCCTGCTGCCCTGGCCTTGTCACTTCGCTTGGATGGCATCGCGCCAGACACACTTTCTAGGAGTTGTTCATCCACCTAACGTACATTCATAAATATCGATGAAGATAAATCGTGCACATGCATAGATCCTGCAATTAAACAAAAATTATTCGGCCTTGCTGTTATACGGCGTAAGCCAAAAGGCTTCCTGAATTTTTTTTAAATAATAATTTACTTTACAAAAAAAATCAGTTCCCGTGCGCGCAACGCACGAGCAAATATAAATCTTCGTCGAGGTGTTGCACGTTGAGATTTTTGGGAATTCAGAAACCCGTCCCCTGGTCACGGGCATGCTTTGTGAGCGCTCCGTCTCTGGCACATCCATCCTACGGTTATTTAACAAATGCTCCAAGCTCGCCACGATGTTTATTCCACCTTCACGCATCCAGTGACCGCGGCCTTTTATTCCGATTCATGGTGATGGAGACTCACATTAAACTGCAGAGGAGAGATTTTGTTTGTGTTTTTCATTAAAAATTTATCTTTTAGTGCCAATTGTCAAATGAATGCCTTAAGATTCCAGTTACACAGCCATGCAATTATTAAGCAATTATTTTCATTAGATTATAGCAAATATTTAATTATCTGCGGCATGCCAGTCAGCCCCCAATAACGGGAAAGGCTCTCCCCCCAGTTGGTCCGGCTTTGAGTGGTTTGACTGCGCGCCGTACATTAGGAGGAATGCCTCTATTCAGCACGAACATCCACAAGTGAACCTGGCATGACGCGAATCATCCCTGGGGTCAAGCGAGCCGCTCCTTCCCCTACGAGAGTGGATCAAGTCCCATTGTGGCGTCCGAAGAATTACAATCAAAGCGGTCGCATTAACTCACCGTCAAATCCATGCCTTCAGAGCTCTCGGAGTCCGACCAATAGAGTAACTTTCGCTTTGAATTCGCCATCTCCCCCGTGGCAAGGGGCTCGCGAATGCCCTCGGGAGCCGACTTGGCCGCTGTTACTGGTGCGGGCAAAGGTGAAGTCTTGCAGATTACACGGGCACACAGACAAAGATCCCCCATTTAGGTCTCGCAGGCTACAGGGGTGAAGTCTTGTAGATCAAACGGGCACACAGACAAAGATCCCCCATTTAGGTCTCGCAGGCTACAGGGGTGCCGTGCTGATCGCAAATACCGAACATCGTCGCTTAACCCAGCGGGATTTATTTAACAAGCCTGACTGATGAATAAGACCCAAGAAAGTAAAAAAACTGCTCCAGATCTTGCTAGCTTGAATGAATACTGCTGAATAATATTGGTCTGTAATGCCAAAAGGCTGATGGCCAAAGCATCTATTATGTGCGTGTATGTGTAAACACAGAATACATTTTTCTTAGTTTTTTCGGTAAAGTCACGTTGAAGAGAAACAACAAAATAACAAAATATATATAAAACAATAAAAAATTCTCACGACGTTTCGACCATAACTCAAACGGTCATCATCAGATGATGACCATCAGATGATGACCGTTTGAGTTATGGTCGAAACGTCGTGAGAATTTTTTATTGTTTTATATATATTTTGTTATTTTGTTGTTTCTCTTCAACGTGACTTTACCGAAAAAACTAAGAATATGAATTACTGCAGTCACGAAAGCTTTAAATCAAAACAGAATACATTGTTACCCGTAACGTTCCACAATAAAAAATTAGTCTCAATACAAAATCAATTTCAATTATGTGGTGCAGAGATGTGCAGAGATGAGACCACGTGGATTGTTAACGAAAAGCGTTGAGTTGAAATCAGATTCTGTGGGCCCCGCCATAAGAATGTGGAATTTCCACTCCTGGCTTTCAGAGAGAGAGGGGGAGTGAGCCACCTCACGCCGGCTTGGCCAGCGCAGCGCACGAGGAGGGGGGTTGCCGTGGCCAGCACCTCACCTGGTCACATGTCTCCCCCCCAGTGCTGACGTGTACACACTCGGTCAGGTGTGTACAAAAGGCTGACGTGTACACACTCGGTCAGGTGTGTATACAAGGCTGACGTGTACACACTCGGTCAGGTGTGTACACAAGGCTGACGTGTACACACTCGGTCAGGTGTGTACACAAGGCTGACGTGTACACACTCGGTCAGGTGTGTACACAAGGCTGACGTGTACACACTCGGTCAGGTGTGTACACAAGGCTGACGTGTACACACTCGGTCAGGTGTGTACACAAGGCTGACGTGTACACACTGGGCCAGGTGTGTACACAAGGCTGACGTGTACACACTCGGTCAGGTGTGTACACAAGGCTGACGTGTACACACTCGGTCAGGTGTGTACACAAGGCTGACGTGTACACACTCGTCGTGTGTCAACACAATGCCCAGAGAGTTCAATTGTCTCAAAACAATGTTGATACAACTGTGCGCTCCCAGAAGGCAATTGTGGGACGGTGGCTTAAGAGACATTATTATTGTTATTCTTGTTTTTTTTTCCGGTAAAGTCACGTAGAAGGGGAAACAACAAAATAATAAAAATACGAACAAAAGCTTAAAATCAAAACGTAGATGTTTATCATCGTACCAAACGGAGAGATGGATATCGCGAAGAAAACGCGAGCGGGCTTTGGCCGGATATACTTTCGCCGGAACGGACGACGGCAGCCAGCCGACTTGGCGAGACTCGCGACGGAACGGCGGCCGAAGGCGAGGACGCCCCCAGAGAGGCCGACCGCCCTCGAGCCCGGGGAGCGACGGGGATCGGCTCCCGTGCGCGACGAAACGCGCGACGTACCTGCGTGGCTCTCTCGCGTGGACGCCGGCGGAACCCCCGAGAGGATTCGCGCGGCGCCTCGTCCCCCGCCGAACCGGGAGCGAGCGCGTTCCCGTCGCCCGTCGCCGGCGTCGCCGCGGAAGTCCCGGCCGTGACCGCCGCCTGGGGCGCGGCTCGGGGTCGGAGCGACGCGTCGACGCCGCCCTCCTGCGGGGGGAACGCGAGAGGATCGAGTCGCCGCCTTCGCCCCGGGCAAAGTTCTCGGGCTCGCTTAGACGGAGCGAGTCCCGTGGGCAAAGCGGGAGCCGCGCTCTTTAAGCGAATTTTTTTTTTAAATAAATCAATCCCGACATTTCGATCGCAACGCTAAGCAAATCATCGTCAGGTGTGACAACCACAGCAAGGACATTGTTTACTCAAGCTGGAGAGAGACCAGGGGTTATTTAACTGCCCTAACCCCTGGTCTCTCTCCCACTCATACACTCACTCACTCATACACTCACTCACTCATACACTTACTCACTCACACACTCACTTACTCATATACTCACTCTCTCACACACTCACTCACTCATACACTCACTCACTCACTCATACACTCACTCATACACTCACTCACTCATACACTCACTCACTCATACACTCAATCACTCATACACTCACTCACTCATACACTCACTCACTCATACACGCACTCACTCATACACTCACTCACTCAAACACTCACTCACACACTCACTCACTCATACACTCACTCACTCATACACTCACTCACTCAAACACTCACTCACACACTCACTCACTCATACACTCATTCACTCATACACTCACTCACTCATACACTCACTCAAACACTCACTCACTCATACACTCACTCACTCATACACTCACTCACTCATACACTCACTCACTCATACACTCACTCACACATTCACTCACTCATACACTTACTCACTCACACACTCACTTACTCATACACTCACTCTCTCACACTCACTCACTCATACACTCATACACTCACTCATACACTCACTCACACATTCACTCACTCACACACTTACTCACACACTCACTTACTCACACACTCACTGTCTCACACACTCACTCTCTCACACACTCACTCTCTCACACACTCACTCTCTCACACACTCACTCTCTCACACACTCACTCTCTCACACACTCACCCTCTCACACACTCACCCTCTCACACACTCACTCTCTCACACACTCACTCTCTCACACACTCACTCTCTCACACACTCACTCACACACTCACTCACTCACACACTCACTCACTCATACACTCACTCACTCATACACTCACTCACTCATACACTCACTCACTCATACACTCACTCACTCATACACTCACTCACTCATACACTCACTCACTCATACACTCAATCACTCATACACTCAATCACTCATACACTCAATCACTCATACACTCAATCACTCACTCACACACTCACTCACACACTCACTCACTCATACACTCACTCACTCATACACTCACTCACTCATACACTCACTCACTCATACACTCACTCACTCATACACTCACTCACTCATACACTCACTCACTCATACACTCACTCACTCATACACTCACTCACTCATACACTCAATCACTCATACACTCAATCACTCATACACTCAATCACTCATACACTCAATCACTCATACACTCAATCACTCATACACTCAATCACTCATACACTCAATCACTCATACACTCAATCACTCATACACTCAATCACTCATACACTCAATCACTCATACACTCATACACTCAATCACTCATACACTCAATCACTCATACACTCAATCACTCATACACTCAATCACTCATACACTCAATCACTCATACACTCAATCACTCATACACTCAATCACTCATACACTCAATCACTCACACACTCACTCACTCATACACTCATTCACTCATACACTCACTCACTCATACACTCACTCAAACACTCACTCACTCATACACTCACTCACTCATACACTCACTCACTCATACACTCACTCACACATTCACTCACTCATACACTTACTCACTCACACACTCACTTACTCATACACTCACCCTCTCACACACTCACTCATACACTCACTCACTCATACACTCACTCACTCATACACTCACTCACTCATACACTCACTCACTCATACACTCATACACTCACTCACTCATACACTCACTCACTCATACACTTACTCACTCACACACTCACTTACTCACTCACACACTCACTTACTCACTCATACACTCACTCACTCATACACTCACTCAAACACTCACTCACTCATACACTCACTCACTCATACACTCACTCACTCATACACTCACTCACACATTCACTCACTCATACACTCACTCACTCACACACTCACTTACTCATACACTCACTCTCTCACACACTCACTCACTCATACACTCACTCACTCATACACTCACTCACTCATACACTCACTCATACACTCAATCACTCATACACTCAATCACTCATACACTCAATCACTCATACACTCAATCACTCATACACTCAATCACTCATACACTCAATCACTCATACACTCAATCACTCATACACTCAATCACTCAATCACTCATACACTCAATCACTCATACACTCACTCACTCATACACTCACTCACTCATACACTCACTCACTCATACACTCACTCATACACTCACTCACTCATACACTCACTCACTCATACACTCACTCACACACTCACTCATACACTCATTCACTCATACACTCACTCACTCACTCATACACTCACTCACTCATACACTCACTCACACATTCACTCACTCATACACTTACTCACTCACACACTCACTTACTCATACACTCACTCACTTTCTCACACACTCACTCACTCATACACTCACTCACTCATACACTCACTCACTCATACACTCACTCATACACTCACTCATACACTCACTCATACACTCACTCACACATTCACTCACTCATACACTTACTCACTTACTCACTCACACACTCACTTACTCACTCACACACTCACTTACTCACTCATACACTCACTCACTCATACACTCACTCACTCATACACTCACTCACTCATACACTCACTCATACACCCACTCACTCATACACTCAATCACTCATACACTCACTCACTCATACACTCACTCACTCACACACTCACTCATACACTCACTCAAACACTCACTCACTCATACACTCACTCACTCATACACTCACTCACTCATACACTCACTCACTCATACACTCACTCACACATTCACTCACTCATACACTCACTCACTCACACACTCACTTACTCATACACTCACTCTCTCACACACTCACTCACTCATACACTCACTCACTCATACACTCACTCACTTACTCATACACTCACTCATACACTCACTCACTCATACACTCACTCATACACTCACTCACTCATACACTCAATCACTCATACACTCACTCACTCATACACTCACTCACTCATACACTCACTCACTCATACACTCACTCACTCAAACACTCACTCACACACTCACTCACTCATACACTCATTCACTCATACACTCACTCACTCATACACTCACTCAAACACTCACTCACTCATACACTCACTCACTCATACACTCACTCACTCATACACTCACTCACTCACACACTCACTCATACACTCACTCTCTCACACACTCACTCACTCATACACTCACTCACTCACTCACACACTCACTCATACACTCACTCATACACTCACTCATACACTCACTCATACACTCACTCATACACTCACTCACTCATACACTCACTCACTCATACACTCACTCACTCATACACTCACTCATACACTCACTCACTCACTCATACACTCACTCACTCATACACTCACTCATACACTCATTCACTCATACACTCACTCACTCATACACTCACTCAAACACTCACTCACTCATACACTCACTCACTCATGCACTCACTCACTCATACACTCACTCACTCATACACTCACCTTCTGCTTCAATTCTTCCTTTAACTTTGCTATTTCTGCTCTCATTTCATTGTTCTGCTTTCAACAAACAAAAACGTCAAGGTGATTGACATTGTATACTTGAGTTGTCTACATACACCAAGAACCTCTCTATAACGCAGGCGCGACTGGGGATATGAATGGCACACGCATTATAAGCTACTTGCATTATCAAGGAAACTTCACGTGCATCTGTACGTGTTTCTGTGCCTCCCTATCTGTGTGTCTGTCACGTGGCTCAGTATCTCAGAGTGGGGGAGCGGTAGCGCAGCGGTTAGCGCGTCGCGCTACGAACCCCACGACACGAGTTCCATTCCCTCTCACGGACAACACCGTCAGTGACGATTCTCTGAACCGGTCCTGGGCCTCCCCTAAGTCGACTCAGCCTCAAATGAGTACCTGGTGCGGTGTGTAAACATCGCCACTCGGGAGACAAAAAGGCGGTCGGGCGTGGTGCTGGCCACCCACCCCCTCGTGTGCCACAGTGCCGGCCTTCATAGGCGTTGCTCGCTAACAGCGCTTGCCCCAGCAGTCTGTTAAGGCTACACGGGGGGATCTCTGTCTTTGTGTCTCTACGTGCATCTCAGTGTCGACTAATTTCACGAGAGTCAATCGGTACGATAATTGAACTGCAGATCCGTCGAGTATTTCATAGGTAGGACGACTGAGCGGACCATCTCTCGGTTAAATCGTGTGCAGTGTGCGACCGTGCAAATGGGGCGCTTGCTCTTCCTTCAGCAAAATTTGACACCGTTCTGATTGAAAGCTTCCGTGACTGCAGGGATTCATATTCTTGGTTCTTTCGGTAAAGCCACCACCACGTAGAAGGGAAGCGATAAAATAATAAAAATATAAGACAATAGAATTCTCGGGACGTTTCGACTGCAACACAAGCAATCGTCAGGTGTGAAAACCACAGCAAGAATTTATTTTGTATTTTTCTTGCTGTGGTTTTCACACCTGACGATGATTACTTTGTGTTGCAGTCGAAACCTCGTGAGAATTTTATTGTTTTATGTTTTTTTATTATTTTATTGTTTCCCTTCTACGTGGTGGTGACTTTACCGAAAGAACCAAGAATATGTCACCGTTCTGTTCATACGATGAGTCTTTAATTTGCCGTGTGACTTGGCAACATTGCTCGCCTGCCATAACATCACCGGGATTGTGAGGGTGGGGTGGAACGTGAGCGTGACCATTCTCAACGATGATTTACCAACGGAGGAACCAACAAATGATACAGAAGCTAAACTTACCGACGTTTGCACATTTTCAAGTGCTTCCTGATGTTTGTGGCCGATATAACAATATTGCTTTTCTTTAGCTGCCAGATTCCTGTCACACTGGCGCTTTACGTCGGGGATCGCAAGAAAGAAAATGCAAAACATTTTAACGGCATTTACCAACTTGCACAAAAACTAAGGAAATAGATGTGTGTGTGTGTGTGTTTTGGCTACGGTTACAATTTGCGTTTCGAAACATTTCGTGAATATATCGCGAACAATGTAGGGACGAAAGACGACGCTTCAAAATTCTTAACAAACTTTCCACTAAAAGTAAATAAACCCAAAAATAAATAAATTGAAACATAAACACCGGCAAATGTACATTCACAGAAATCCAACACATTTGTCAATAAAACTTCCCTAAAGAGGAACATCAAAAATACGAAGGGAAACTTTCGGGCAATGACCCTGGCATCGCGCGTCGCTTTCAGATGCCCTTCTGGGGCCGTCTGGAACGCTCTTCATTTTGATATTAGGAAACCACCAGAGCGATTAACTTTGAAATCTAGATCGAGAAACTAATTTCTACTGGACATCGGTGAAAGAGAGCTTTATAGCTCATCTGATTCCTCCTCCAGCCTAAATAAATATTCTAATCTCTGTGCTTAGTTTGTTGTCCTTCCCCGACACCTCCGATAAACACGGTTGGCTACGTACAGTGCGAAAGAAGTTCAGCATACGTACAGGTTAAACACTCATTAATTGGATGATAAAACCTGCATATAATATATAAATATAGCTCAGTGGGTTTTACCTAGTTTTATTTGTGTATATATTTTTTTAAGCTATTCGTTTACCTTTCCTATACTTTGCACTCCTACCGTGTTTTGGTTATTATTTGTTGTTGTTGTTGTAACGTTCTGACCCCGTGCCCCTACTGGACATTTGTGAAAAACAGCTTTATAGCTGAAGATGGATTCTGGCTTAGCAATCATTGGAAGGATTCGAAAAACCATTTCGGGTCTTAATTGATTGTTCACGCTTACGGTGGCTTTCAGACCGCATCCATTATTTTAGTCTCCCCCCTCCTCTTTTCCGAACACAGATGGACTCGTCCATCTGAACAAACTGGCAAATCGCTCTCCGTGGTGCTAACGTTAAAAAAACGCCACTTTTTTCAAATTTTATTGCTGTGGTTTGCACACCTGACGGTGATTGCTTGTGTTGCAGTCGAAACGTCGTGAGAATTTTATTGTTTTATATTTTTATTATTCTATTGTTTCCCTTCTACGTGGTGACTTTACCGAAAGAACCAAGAATAAAAACAGCTTTATAGCTCATCGCATTCCTCCTGCAGTCTAAATAAATATTCTGATTATAATGATATACAGAGAGGAGCCAGAGCTTGGGCAACTGTCGGCTCAGGGCTCATCGTGTGGCTGCCGTGCTGCTTGTCCGTAGCTCCTCGTGCCCGAGTCATTGTTACGTCTCTCTATGATAGGGTGAGCGAATGCCGTGCGAGTTACAAGTTTAAAACGTTATTGTTGCCGTTAAGAAGGGGGGCAATTGCAGAGCGTTATGAACAAATGCGCAATGTCGTTTTCAATCCAACCATTGCCAATGAACAATCAGAAGAAAAAAAGACACTTCGTTACTTCCTTTGACAAACTTTGCAGATATTTTGAAGCAGCTTAAAGCACGAAGTGCCAACTTCCGCGCGTTACCTTGTACTCTTCCGCCATCGCAATCATTTCCGTGATTTTGAACTGTGCAGTTTTTTCCGCTCTGATTTTCACTTGCTCAATCTCAGCTGAAATACTCCGGGAATTTATCTGGAAGAGGGTAAAAAAAACCCAACGGTCACGCTATGCGCCTGGGATTTTGACTCGATAAGAAAGAAATTCATTACTAAATGCCATGAAAGCAAAATATTTGCTGTTTTTTTTTTTACTTAACATCGGTGCAAGTTAACGCTCCACGTATAAAAAGTAACATCTGCTACGGCACCATTAGACTCCACCGTGCTTGTGTTGAGGAGTAAAGGGGTGACAGAATGTCACACTCGCCTCGGGAGGAGTGACATCATGTCCCCTCGGGGTATTTGAGGGAGGACCGGTGACGTGTTCGGGGTCTTCGCGAGGAGCCGGGGTCGTGAGCGGTAGGAAAGTGGGGACCCAGGGTAGGGGGGCTACTTGACTCGGCTGGCCGAGTTGGTCAGCGCCGTGGGGAGAGCCCGTTAGCCTGGGGGGGGGGGGGGGGGGCGTAGGGGTTCCCGGTACCTTTCCCCTGGGGAGATTTAGCTTAACCACCAAGTCCCGTGTTAGCCCTTCCCCAAAAGCTAGGCGACAGCCCTTAATAAACCGTTGGCGTCAGCCCCGACAACGTCCGCCTTCCGCGTCGTCATTTACACCATAACACTTGTATAAATCACAGTTCGCACGCGACAACACGCAGCATCCTCTTCGCTGCGCGCGGTGGGTTTGGCTGTCTGCGAATCCGGCACCCTTCGAAGAAAGGCCAAGGTCGTTGATCGTTTGTGGAAACCCCCGAACCCAACTTCTGCTGATGAGGAGGCCAAGAAAATACACGAAAAGTAGATGGCGCAAACCTGTGACTGAATTGAACTCGTATGCGCGGTGCATCTTTGGCCAGATGCTCCGGTTTCAATATACCGGACTCACGACACTCACAGGTGATGGGACGTGGCCAACAATCTCCGAGCAGAACTCTCACGTGAAAGAGAAAAAGAGCTCAAGGCTTGGGTGAGGTTTCACTGAATAAATAAATGGCACTCTTATTAGTTTCAGCGTCAACTGCTTTTTGTTGTGTTTAGTTTGATGTCCTTCAACCCCCGCACCTCCCGATTATCATGCTCGGCTACGTACGGCGCGAAAGAAGTTCAACGTGCACACACATTATGCTCGGTGCGTTGTTTTTTTAACCAAGACTGAAAACGGAGGTAAAAAAAACATTTGTCAACTTCTTTCCGCAAACCTCTTTCAGGTGCTTTATCTGCTCCCTGCAATCCGCCAACTCTGCCGCTGAGTTGTTGCGCGCTTGCTCGTGCCGTCGCTTCAGCGAGTCCATTTCAGACTCCAAATCCTTGATCTGCAAAGTGAACACGGTCATCGCGAACCTTGCAGTCACCGTAAAGACTGCTTGGGTTTGAGATGTTTAAATATTTAAAAAAGTACTTAAAAAAAAACACGCTTTAATGTAATGTGCGCCGTGCTGGTGATGCCAGAACTCCACGACTCCAGGAAGTGGCCCCGAAACTCGCCACAAAGTAAGGGGCCTGTGGCCAATCACAGCCAACGTCAGTTGACAATGAGACCCAAGCCCAAACATAACATATAAAAAATAACGTTTAAATACATAACGTTTAAATACATGAATATAGTATTGTCATCAGTATGACATAAGTATACCAAGTTTGCGGTCGATACCACATTGAGAAGTGGGTTAACATTGAGTTACAAGATTTGAGGATGCAACAGAGTGAGTTAATACAAAGCTCGTGATAAAAAGGGGTTGTTTTAGAAGTGCTGTCAATGTTAATGTCATCACGCGCTGTCTGCTATTTATAAAGTCAACAACACCTGATTCCCACATTCTGCTCTTACAGTATAGCACGTAGACCGGCTTTAGACATTGTTACAATATAATTATTTGCTGTCGTCTTACATCTGAGCCACACTTGCAAGAGAGCTTTTTGGCCCAATGGGCTTTACTTAGGTAATAAACGTATGAACTTCAATTGTAACGTTGAATATTGTCCACTCTTCTGGCTGATATTGTGAAAACGACATTAAAATGTACTCACCAGCGTTTCTTGATGTTTCGCATTGTTATTGTCACTTGCAATTGTCATGTTATCTGAAAATAATAAAGTAATCATATTAATAAAAGGACTATCAATGAATGTTGGACATGATGAAAATATACAATAGACGTTAATAATGTACACACCTGATAGAAGTAAAATGTCGCACATGCGATAAATAATTAACACTCGCAATGGACATTTACACTCTCAAACGTTGCGTACCTATTTCTGTATTTTTTCCACGAATATTTGTTTCAAGCCTGCTACGAATCTCAGCTTCTTCACTGCACCTGCAAAAAAAACGTAACAAGACATCTGCCTCATTTCATTGTTTAAAAAATGTATAGGCAATGCAGCACACTCTCAATGCAAGACGAAATTCCACCGTGTAGCCTTAACAGACTGTTGGGTCAAGTGCTGCTCGCGGGCATCATTGAAGCCCGGCACGGTACACGAGGGGGTGGGTGGCCAGCACCACGCCCGGCCGCCTTTGTCTCCCCAGTGGCGATGTTGACACACCGCACCAGGTACTCATTTGAGGCCGAGTCGACCAAAGGGATGCCCAGGACCGGTTCAGACAATCGTCACACGAACGTTGTGTCCGTGATGTGCGGCAGAAGCCAGATTAAACGATGCGGAAAACTGCATCAGTGCACAAAATGTACCGTATTTGTTTTGCTTTACAGATACAACAGTCAGATGTTCTACGGAATGTAGTGCTCATAATAAAGGTTTGTGGGTTAGATCACGTTCTTTATAAATGTGTCGTAACCCTCCACCACCCGACACGGCCAATCAGCAATAAAGTGTCACGTTGACAAAAGACAAATAAATTTTTATTTAAAGCTTTCGTGACTGCAGGGATTCATCTTCTTGGTTCTTTCGGTAAAGTCACCATCACGTAGAAGGGAAACAATAAAATAATAAAAATATAAAACAATAAAATTCTCACGTCGTTTCGACTGCAACACAAGCAATCGTCAGGTGTGAAAACCACAGCAAGAGCATTTGAAACGTCGTGATAATTTTATTGTTTTGTATTTTTATTATTTTATTGTTTCTCTTCTAAGTGGTGACTTTACCGAAAGAACCAAGAATATAAAAAGGCAAAATAGTTCACTACTTTAGCC
This sequence comes from Petromyzon marinus, assembly GCF_048934315.1. Taxonomy (NCBI): domain Eukaryota; kingdom Metazoa; phylum Chordata; class Hyperoartia; order Petromyzontiformes; family Petromyzontidae; genus Petromyzon; species Petromyzon marinus. The sequence goes on along the minus strand of NW_027422651.1, from coordinate 797,146 downwards.
CCACGCCGGTGGTGTTGAAGAGTGAATACACCACAACATTTACAGTTGTAGCGCCTCCTCCTGAGTAGCTCGCAATGTCTGACATTTACAAACTTGAAAACTCGCTAATAACTTAACTGGGGGAAACACAAAGCAATCGTCGCCCCCTACTGCAAAATAATTGCAGACACCTTCTAAACATTAACACCGTGGGGCAGTCATCATTAGACCTCCTTTGCCAGTACCAAAATATAATAAGGGTTTTTCCACTTTTATTACATTTTGGTACTGGCAAAGGAGGTCTAATGATGTAGATGCTCACCCCGAGCCCTCATTACTTTGATAGTGCATTGTCTTTGAGCTGTGTGACGCCTTTTGGGGTCATGTGGTCGAGCACCAATTGGGTCGAGGCTCAAAAGAAAGCCGTCCCTTGGTGTGGACCAATCAGTTTCAAGGACAATGCATCAGATATGATCATAGTGTGTTTTTTTGTTTGCATTTTTACTGCAGGTATTGTGGTAAATGCAGTAACATGAATCCTTGTAAAAAAAGGTTTCAGTTGTGTTGCCAGAAAAAAGTGGAAAAACCCCTTCTCTTATTATTACTGTGGGGCGGTGTTCTCCACCGCAAGCCCAGCGGGCCACCAGCGGCCCCTGGTGGTGGCCTTTAGTGCGGCCCCTGACACGCGGCAATACACAGATCTGAAAACACCTCCCCACCATCGTCGTGCTGGTGTCGAACCCAGCGGTTTCAAACGTGTGGCGGCCCTCAAACTTTACGATGTCTTATCGGCGAACCTGCCCACCCTCCCCACCCTCCCTGCCTCTGAAAATTAGTTAAGAACACTGGTGAGGGGCTTCCATGCGTCAACCAGCGTGGTACGTAACAAGAGCGATGTAATGATAACATCTCAGCGCACCCGACTTGCTGTGCTGTAAAAAGTTCACCACTTGCCTCTGGCCGGCTGCTTCCGGCAACTCTTCGTTTGCCTTCTCTAGGTTTTGCACAATTACGTTTAGGTCCCGATGTTCGTGTTGCGGCTGGTCACGCGATTGTTGCAGCTCCGTCGTGCTTGTAGTGTGCTCTCGCTCCTCCACTGCAAGACTGCTCTCCGTGTTTTGAATCTTATCATAATACAGCAGTGGCAGAAAACACGTTTAGTCATCACTATTTCTGAAAGTAATATTTCCATTAATACCGCACGAGCTTTACTACCCGGCTTCGCCCGGGACTTGGATTCTTGTCTTGGATTAATTTCACATTCCCTTACATTTCACTGACAAAAAACCCTGGAAAAAAAATTGACACTTGCAAGAAATAAAACAGCCGAAACAAATCAATTTGACACGGATGTTTTTCGCTGACAGAAATTTAACCATAACCCACTTATGCGTAAGGTTCGATTAAGGCAACTCGGGGAGGGAATGACGTGGCGAGCTGAAAATCGTCGCGTTCCCTTAGAAATTCCAGACGGCGTCGGCTGTGCAAATTTCACAACGTCAGAGCTCAGCGTTCTAGAGTTTTTGCTGCTTCGCACACAAACGGATCTTCTGCTTTATATTTAAGAGCGCGCTGAAAATAGTCGCGTTGACGTAGAAAATCGAGACAGCTGTACCGCGCATTTGTGCGGGACACGCGGCCTGCGCGGAGGGTCGGGGGGGGGGGATGTGTGACGTCAGCAGGCACATTGCATAACGCTGCCGCATGCGGGTGACATCACAGATGTGACGTCACCGCTCACTTGTGCAATGTTTTATATCAATTATCGTGCCTCCCCCCCCCCCCCAAATAAAAAAAGTCTATTTTTATACATTTTTCATTGTGTACAGTCTGGAAACTACCCACGTGCAAAATTTCAAGTTTGTTGCATGTTGGGAAGTATGCGATACATTTCGAACAAACGCACACATTCACAAATTTTCCTTTTATATATATAGATGAAGATTAAATCAATGAGGCATTAGACCCGCTACATCTTTCAGATACAGTAAAGAGCTGAGATTTGCAAAAAGGCTACAGAAGACCATTCAGATCAAAATATACAGAAATAGGTACGCAGACAATCTTCTACATAAACATGAATGGATTTGTCACCTGAAGTGTGCTTTCAACTTCCTGACGGCGATCTCTTTCAAGACTGAGGGTATTAATTTCTTCCTGTGCTTGCTCAAGTCGTGTTGGAAAGTTGCCTGTCAATTCGCGTAAAACAAACAAAATTGAGATCAACTTTCGCGGTCAGATGCGCAGACATTTGCCTGCCTATCGCACACATATCCAGGCTGTTGGCAAACGCCCACAATGTTAATGCAAGCACACAGTAAAGGCAACTTTACTGTGTGCTTGTCTCTGTGCTGGCTCGCTCTACTTGGTTGTCTGTGTGTGTGTGTGCGGTCTGTGTTTTGAGTATCAAACTTTACTTGCAATTGAGCAATCTTTTGAAATAGCGTGATCAACCGGACTATGCGTTAATTGTGTTTTGACCGACCATCTGTGTTGCTTTACATGGTTTCCAAATTTTTTTTGGGTAAACCCTGTTTGTCTGGTATGCTTCTCTCTCTGTGTCCCCTGTTGTATCTGTGTTAGTTCCCCCTACTTGGGTGTCTTTATATACATCTGAGGTTATGTGTCTCCCCTCTCTCATAATTTAGCTCTTCTGTACCCGATGATGGCTGCTTGTGCTGCTATTATGTTATTTTATTATTTCTTATTTATACGTGACTTTACTGAAAAAACCAAAGAGTAATCCCTGCAGTCACGAAAGCTTCAAATCAAGTCTGAATGTTAATGCACTCACGCTTTATTCCTTCGAGTCCAGCACAGTTTGAACTGGGATCTTGCAACGCGTGAGAGGTCGTTTTGAGTACTTCATTTCTTAACTCCAATAGCTCAGAATTTTCTTTGACCTTAAAGCGAAAGACAGAACGGTGTATGTTGCTAACTCCTGAACAATGCTACGACTACATCATTAGACCTCCTTTGCCAGTACCAAAATATCATAATAGGGGTTTTTTCCCATTTTTTTTCTGGCAACAAAACTGAAACCTTTTTTTACAAGGATTCATGTTATTGCATTAACCACAATACCTGCAGTCAAAATGCAAACAAAACACATACTATGATAATATATGATGCATCGTCCTTGAAACTGATTGGTCCACACCAAGGGACGGCTTTCTTTTGAGCCTCGACCCAATTGGTGCTCGACCAGATGACGTCTTTTGGCGTGTTTTTTGTTTGCATTTTGACTGCAGGTATTGTGGTTAATACAGTGACATGAATCCTTGTAAAAAGGTTTCAGTTTTGTTGCCAGAAAAAAGGGGAAACACCCTATTAAAATAATATGACTGTATACACGAATCTGCTGGGCAAGGCATGCTTTCTGGTTTGCAAGTCATCATTTAATTCAACTAAGTTTTGTTTACGAGAATGAAAAGAACTTGAAAAATCAACGTGAAGAGGTAAAAATGTGTACATCCCATATATTTCGTTGAACAAATGAATGTTGGGCACTAAATACGTTTTAAAGTGGAAATAAGTCACATTTTAGGCATTGTATTGTTATACAGACGTTTGTAAATTGTAAAACCAATGTATTACCCAATGTACAGAATGGCAATAGTAGGCGTTAAAGGCAATAGTTTGGGATAGGAACATGAATACGTCAGTTTTTATTTGAAGGTGATCTTACTCTTCAAAGGATATTTCATGATTGAGAGAGGCATGTCTTTGGGAGCTGAATTTCTTACATTTGAAATCAACAAAGAATATGAGCCTGTATTAGAACAGACCCTTATGTTTGTGCTGTATATACACTAGTTTGTAAAATGTAACACATGACAATTTAATCCAATATTTTGTTCTAAATATGCATTTAAAATGTGAGCAAAAGCGATCAGCTCATGATTTCACACGAACCTGGCTTTCTTTAATCGTCAACTTGATTGTAAAGTCCCACTGCGCTCTTCCCATTTCTTCCACAGCTACTTCCACTGCGTACAACACCCGCATCGTATGTTCAACAAAATATTCTTGGTTCTTTCGGTAAAGTCACGTTGAAGGGAAACAATAAAATAATAAAATATATATAACAATAAAATTCTCACGACGTTTCGACTGTAGCACAAACAGTCATCATCAGGTGTGAAAACCAACGGCAAGAAACATTTAAAAGAAGTGGCGGTTTGTATTCATTTATTTATTTTTAAACGGTGTTTGCATTTATTTATTTTTAAGCGTTGGCACCACGGATAGCGATTTGGCAGTTTGTTTAGATGGACGAGTCCATCTATGTTCAGAAAAGAGGAGGGCGGGGAGACGAAAATTTTATGTATGCTGTCTGAAAGCCAGCATACATCAAATGTCTCTTGCCGTTGGTTTTTCACACCTGATGATGACTGCTTGTGTTACAGTCGAAACGTCGTGAGAATTTTATTGTTTAATATATATTTGTATTATTTTATTGTTTCCCTTCTACGTGGTGACTTTACCGAAAGAACCAAGGATATGAATCGCTGCGGTCGCGAAAGCTTAAAATCAACATTTCAACAAAATAGTTGAGCGCATCAATATTCATCCAGGAAAACCACAACTGTCATTGATCAGCATCGACAGTGCTCTATCCACTGCTCGATGGAGGCCTCCCCAAGCCACCGTCAACCCTCATGGCCTTGCTGCTGCTGCTGCACGCGAGCCGGATCCCATGGCTCCATCTCCGTGGTAGCCGTCCCTCATTTGGCTGCCCAATGTTGTCACCAGCCTCGACATCGACCATCACCCGTTCGAGCGACGTGTACCCGACCAAGCCCAACTTACTTTCACCTTAACACTCGACGCTGCGTGTCTCGAATTTCCGTTCGGTCTCTGATCCTTTTCAATGATCCTTATTTGTGCACTTTTCAGATTTTGTTCCATTCTCACTGTCGAAGTCCAGATTTCTAATCCGCGTGACAAAGCAGGTGATATTCAACGATCGATAACTTCAGTGCCTATTTTTGCAAGTGGAAGGATTCCACACGACCCAGATAACACATTCTCCTGTGGAGGGAGCTGGTAGGAACGTTGGGTTGCCCGGTCAATGGCGGCACCACGTGGTGTATTCCGCAAATATGCCCGACTGTGAGGGCGGGCACAAAGCCGGCGTGAGTAGGTTACACGTTGAGTTTTATAAGGGCACCACGGGGTGACCAGCCCCTCCCCACCCAGCCCCACCCCTCCCACCCCCCACCCAGCCCCTCCCTCCCCACCCAGCCCCTCCCTCCCTCCCCACCCTCCCCTCTCCACCCAGCCCCACCCCTCCCATTTTTGGATGCACGACGAACGGACGGACACAATAATCCCCTGTGGGCTGGTGGTGTAACCAGGAGGTTGCTACCAGTAAAACTCAAGCTCACACCACTTAAATAATCCCCTGTGGGCTGGTGGTGTAACCAGGAGGTTCCTACCAGTAAAACTCAAGCTCACACCACTTAAATAATCCCCTGTGGGCTGGTGGTGTAACCAGGCGGTTCCTACTAGTAAGACTCAAGCTCACACCACTTAAATAACCCCCTGTGGGCTGGTGGTGTAACCAGGAGGTTCCTACCAGTAAAACTCAAGCTCACACCACTTAAATAATCCCCTGTGGGCTGGTGGTGTAACCAGGCGGTTCCTACTAGTAAGACTCAAGCTCACACCACTTAAATAACCCCCTGTGGGCTGGTGGTGTAACCAGCAGGTTCATACCAGTAAGACTCAAGCTCACACCACTTAAATAATCCCCTGTGGGCTGGTGGTGTAACCAGGAGGTTCCTACCAGTAAAACTCAAGCTCACACCACTTAAATAATCCCCTGTGGGCTGGTGGTCTAACCAGGAGGTTCCTACCAGTAAGACTCAAGCTAACACCACTTGAATAACCCCCTGTGGGCTGGTGGTGTAACCAGGAGGTTCCTATCAGTAAAACTCAAGCTCACACCACTTAAAAGCTTCGCACAGCTGGAATCAAGGGGCCCATTTTCTGTACCGCCACTTCACAGCCGAACGGGTTTGTAGTTTACTTACAAGCATGCACCACTGTGCCCAAACAAATATACGATATATGACAGTTTCAGGACATTGGTGCTCTATATATTTGACAAAACCTTCTTATTACTGAGCTATGCATTGCGTCACCATGCACGAGACTCACCTTTGTCCAACGTAACGTTCTTGTTATTTTGAGTCTTTAAATTTAAATCGCCGAGAGTCACCGCAAATGTCTTTAAAGGAAGATGACAGCAGGGTTTAAGCATCAATATGAAATGTGCACGTGTGCACGTTTATACCATTATACGTTTGTCAAGAAATACAATTAAATTAAAACAAAATAAAAAATGTATCGTACATTTACCTTCGTTTCTTGCTTCCGTGACAAGTTAACATATTCCGTGTTTTCCTTTTCTGCTTCAGCTGTCAATATCACCGTACGCACGTGACCCACGTGAGTCAACGACAAGCAAGTTTAATCACTAAACGTGTTACACCGTCAATGTTCATTATCACCGCAAGCACGTGACCCACGTGAGTCAACGACAAGCAAGTTTAATCACTAAACGTGTTACACTGTCAATGTTCATTATCACCGTACGCACGTGACCCACGTGAGTCAACGACAAGCAAGTTTAATCACTAAACGTGTTACACCGTCAACGTCATTATCACCGTACGCACTTGACCCACGTGAGTCAACGACAAGCAGGTTTAATCACTAAACGTGTTACACCGTCAATGTCATTATCACCGTACGCACGTGACCCACGTGAGTCAACGACAATCAAGTTTAATCACTAAACGTGTTACACCGTCAACGTCCATTATCACCGCACGAACGTGACCCACGTGAGTCAACGACAAGCAGGTTTAATCACTAAATGTGTTACACCGTCAATGTCCATTATCACCGTACGCACGTGACCCACGTGAGTCAAAGACAAGCAAGTTTAATCGCTAAACGTGTCACACCGTCAATGTTGAGAATGTACCTCTCGTGAATGTTTGTTGCACTGAAGAGGCTTGGCACTTCAGATCGTCACACATCTCCCCGGTGGCACGGATTCTTATGGACACAGGCATATTGCAAGGACAGCGGTCAGAAAACCTTCGTAGAAAAATCTCCACCATTTAAGACAAAGCGCATCGCAGAGAAGATATTCTTGGTTCTTTCGGCAAAGTCACGTAGAAGGGAAATAATAATCTGTGGATGTGTAGGCTTTGACTTTAACATAGCTATTTCTATGACCAGTCACAAGCTAATCCCTCAGTTATTTCAATGCTAAATTCTCCTGTTTGATTTGTACTAGGTGCCTCTGTGGATGTGTAGGCTTTGACTTTAACATAGCCATTTCTGTGACCAGTCACAAACTAATCCCTCAGCTATTTCAATGCTCGGAGTATCAAGTGGTTGTTTCTGTCTCTCCCTCCATACAGAAACAACCACTTGATACTCTGGTCAAAACCATCACACTACCATATATAGCAGGCGTCACTAAAAAGATTTCCAAAAATTCTAAACAAACACGAGATACAGGTCCGGTTCAATACAGTACACAAAATTTGTGATCTGATCCCATCCGTGAAGGATGTCATTCCTGACTTACAGTACCCCGGGGTTTACAAATTGAGTTGTACCTGCAGTGATTGCTATATCGGGGAGACGAAGCGACATGTCTCTGACCGAATTCGCGAGCACAAATCAGATTTGAAACACGGCAGAACGAATTCTTTTGCCGTAGCTGATCACTGTTACAAAGCTGTGGGTGATCACGATATAATTTTCTCCGATACCAAGGTTCTTTGCAAACCCACGGGTTTTTTTAAATCAGAGATTTCTTCACGAGGCAATTCAGATCTACAAACACAGACACAATTTCAACCGAGAAGATGGTTTCAAATTAAGCAACCATTGGAAAGATGTTCTACCTCCTCGCGGTGCCGGACGGGCAACTGTCGTGAACAGTGCTGTGGGGGGAGATCCAATTTTGATTGGCTCCTCCCCTCATGGCATATGTGTCCACCACAGGGGCTAAACGGGGGCTCTGGACAGGTGCCGGAGGCCCCGGGGGGCCAGGCGTCTATGACGTCTCCTGGCCAAACCCCAATTGGCGGAGCCAGGAGATTGAATATCCACCCTCGGGGCTCCTCCAGAAACAACGAAAAGCCACTACGGGTGGCCACGTGGAATGTTCGGACGCTCACTGCGGAGGAGAGGCTGCCATTCCTCTGTCGGGAGCTGGACCGGTACCGCCTGGATCTATGCGGCATTCAGGAGGTCCGGTGGACCGGCTCTGGCTCCTACCACCATGAGGGGTGGACAGTCCTCTACTCGGGGCAGCAGACTGCCAAACAACAGGGTGTGGCTCTTCTTTTGAACAAAAGAATGAAGGGGGCGTGGGAACGTGGCGGTGAGGTGTGGGAAGCTGTAAGCCCCAGGCTACTTTGGGCTCGCCTTCCCATCAACCGGAGGCGAGGAATGGTGGTCGTGGTTACCTATGCCCCCACCGAAGATGAACATCCGTGGAGGGATGCAGGCAAAGCCGATGAGTCAGATGCCTTCTATGACCTCCTGTCACAGGTGCTGGCTAAAGTGGCCCCTCGGGATAGAGTCATCATGTTGGGTGACTTTAATGCCCGAGTTGGTCATGATACTGGCACCTGGTCTGGAGTGATTGGAGGGCATGGGCCAGATCAGCTCAATAACAACGGTAGGAGGCTGCTAGATTTTTGTGCAGCCCATGGGCTTGTAATTACCAACACGTTGTTCGGGCATCGGCGCATCCACACAACATCATGGATGCATGCCGGGTCCAAGCAAGAACATCTGCTGGACTACATAGTGACGGACCAGCGGATGCGAGCCTATGTCCTTGACACCAGGACCTACCGTGGAGCTGATCTGCCCTCTGACCATCGACTAGTCATCTGTAAGATGCGCCTGCCATTCTTCCACTCCGGTGGTGGGTGTACACCCAGGACCCCATTCCGACCTAAAGTGGCCTGGTCTCAGTTATCTGATGAAAGTTGCAAGCGTGAATTTCATCATCGCTTGCGGCTGGGAATGGCATCGTCCCCGACTCCTCCTGATGTCGAGGGTAAATGGGCGAGGTTTAGGACTGTGACTCATGCAGCTGCAAAGGCTGCTTTGGGTACGCGGTCCAGACCTCCCCAGAGACCCTGGCTGACAGAGTAGGTGTTCAGGATGGTTGAGAAAAAGCGACAGGCCCACTGTCATCGGCTACAGAATCCCACGTCAGAGAATGAGGAGGCTTACCGCAGCCTTCGCTCGGAGGTTCGGAGAGCCGTGAGGCGCTGCAAGGATGGGTGGTGGTCGCGGGCTGCTGAGGAGATGGAGTCTGCCTCAGTGGCCCGTGATCACAAATCCCTATTTAACTCCATCAAAAAAGTAACCTGCAGCGCCACACCTATTACCATCATTAGGGGAAAAAACGGTTATCCAATCTCCGACCCCCAGGAACAGGTTTGCAGATTTGCTGAGCATTTCTGTGAGGTCCTGGGGGAGGGAAAATCCCTCAGCCAGGAAAACATCGTGGCACAAAGTGAGGATGACCCTGCTGAGGCTGCGGTGCCTCAAATATTGGAAGAAGTCACCCCCTGTGAGTGGCTGGCTGAGGTGCCATCTGTTGAGGAAGTACTGAAGGCGATCCGGAGTCTGAGACCAGGAAATACAGCGAGCAGAGATGATCTCTCAAGCGAAATGCTGAGGGAGGGTGGCGTTTGTGCACAGACTGCCCTATATGACATCATAACAACGGTCTGGGCCGCTGGACGGGTTCCGCAGGATTGGAAGGATGCCCTGGTGGTCCCCCTCTTTAAGAAGGGGGACCGCACAGACTGTAACAACTACAGGGGCATCTCACTCCTCAGTGTGCCGGGAAAGGTCCTGGCAAGGATTATTCAGCATCGCCTTGCCAGGCACGCTGAGCGGCTTGCGGAGCCCCAATGCGGTTTCAGGAAAGGGCGGTCCTGCACAGATGCCATATTTTCTGTCCGTCTGCTACAGCAGAGGTGTAGGGAATTCCAACAAGACCTAAATCTCTGCTTTATTGACCTGGTCACAGCCTATGATACCATCAGTAGGCCTGGGCTCTGGGTCGTTCTTCGTGCTTTTGGAGTACCTGACCCTCTGCTCACGATCATTAAGGACCTTCATGATGGTGAGCGGGCCGGGTAAAACTACGTGGCCGGGAGTCAGAGCCATTCCCTGTACACCTTGGGGTGCGACAGGGATGTCCTCTGGCTCCCACATTATTTAACATCTATTTTGACCACGTAGTTCGTGAAGCCTTCAATAGCTGTACCGGGGGAATCTCCAAATGGTACAGATATAATGGGAGGCTGATCGATGCCCGGGTGCGGTCAAGGGATGGCTCCCTATTGGTCAACCACGTTATGTACGCTGATGATTTGGTAATAGCTGCTCAGTCAGAGGAGGAGTTGGAGATGCTGCTGCTGAGACTGGAGCGTGCCACTAAGAGGTGGGGCCTTACCATCAGCCCCACCAAAAATAAGCACCTGGCTGGGTATTTTGTACCATCGGACACTCCACCCCCACAACTCCCAATCGGTGATGGGGCAGTTGTGGAGAGAGTGGAGAGTTTCCCATACCTGGGTAGTGTGCTTATGACTGGCTCCAGTTTAACAGCAGAGGTCTCACTCCGAATCAGTCGAGCGGCAATATCTTTTCATCGGTTGCGTAACGCTGTGTGGAAGCTACCTGGTCTGTCGCTCCGCACTAAGCTTCAGGTCTTCTCGGCCACGGTCATTCCCTCCCTTCTCTACGCTTGCGAAACGTGGACCCCCCTAATGGAACATCTTCGCCGGTTAGAAACATTTAGGCTGGCCTGCCTACGATCCATCCTGGGTTTAACCAGACTGGATTGTGTGAGGAGCTCACAAATCCTTGAAAGATCTGGGCAAGGTCCCATCGGTGAGCTCCTCCGGCGGGCAAGGCTGCGATGGCTGGGTCATGTAGCCCGCATGCCCAGCCAACGCATGCCGAAACAGCTTTTGTTCGGCCGGATTGATGGGGCTAAGCGGGCGCGGCACGGGCTAGAGAAGAGATGGAGTGATGTGGTACAGGAGGCCGTGGAGCTGAGTGGACTTGCCGATGACTGGTACCAGCGGTGTCAAGATCGACCTCTGTGGAGGAGGCTCGTGAAGGATGCTACTGGGCAGTTGGAGGTAGTCGCCCTCCAACAACAACGGAGGGCGGAGGAGCGACGCTCACAACAACGAGCGGAGCGCCGGGTGGCTAAAGCACAGCAGGTTGGCACAGTAGGGGGCACAGGTGGTGCATCAGCCAGTCATCTCAGTCAGTCGACCCGTGGCACCTGGGTCTGCCCCGTGACCTCCTGCCAGCGGGCGTTCGACACTTCACGTGGCCTCAGGGTGCACATAGCCTGGCACAAGCGTCGTGGTGACGTCACCGCCACTTAGTGGCGAATGGCGGTTGTTGTGTGTCTGTGTGTGTGTCTGTGTGTGTGTGTGTTTGTGTGTGTGTCTGTGTGTGTCTGTGTGTGTGTATGTCTGTGTGTGTGTGTTAGTATGTGTCTGTGTGTGTGTCTGTGTGTGTGGGGAGCGATATTGTAGCGGTTAGCGCGCTGCGCTATGAACCTGGCGACCCGGGTTCGATTCCCGCTCACGGCCAACACCAGTGACGATTATCTGAACCGGTCCCGGGCCTCCCCTAGGTCGACTCAGCCTCAAATGAGTACCTGGTGCGGTGTGTAAACATTGCCACTTGGGAGACAAAGGCGGTCGGGCGTGGTGCTGGCCACCCACCCCCTCGTGTAGCGTTCCGGCCTTCATAGGTGCTCGCTAACAGCACTTGCCCCTACAGTCTGTTAAGGCTATATGGGGGATCTTTGTTTGTCTGTGTGTGTGTCTGTTGGTATGTATGTGTGTGTCTGTGTGTGTGTCTGTGTGTGTGTCTGTCTGTGTGTGTGTATGTCTGTGTGTGTGTATGTCTGTGTGTGTGTATGTCTGTGTGTGTGTGTATGTCTGTGTGTGTGTATGTCTGTGTGTGTCTGTGTCTGTGTGTGTGTCTGTGTGTGTGTGTCTGTGTGTGTGTGTGTCTGTGTGTGTGTCTGTGTGTGTGTGTGTGTCTGTGTGTGTGTCTATGTGTATGTGTGTGTGTGTCTGTGTGTCTGTGTGTGTGTGTCTGTGTGTGTGTGTCTGTGTGTGTGTCTGTGTGTGTGTCTGTGTGTGTATGTCTGTGTGTGTGTGTCTGTGTGTGTGTGTGTGTCTGTGTGTCTGTGTGTGTGTCAGTGTGGGGAGCGATAGTGTAGCGGTTAGCGCGCTGCGCTATGAACCTGGCGACCTGGGTTCGATTCCCGCTCACGGCCAAACACCAGTGACGATTATCTGAACCGGTCCCGGGCCTCCCCTAGGTCGACTCAGCCTCAAATGAGTACCTGGTACGGTGTGTAAACATCGCGACTGGGGAGACAAAGGCGGTCGGGCGTGTGTGAGTACTGTGTGTAGTGTGTGAATACTGTGTGCAGTGTGTGAGTACCGTGTGTGTAGTGTGTGAGTACTGTGTGTGTAGTGTGTGTAGTGTGTGAGTACTGTGTGTGTAGTGTGTGAGTACTGTGTGTGTAGTGTGTGAGTACTGTGTGTGTAGTGTGTGAGTACTGTGTGTGTAGTGTGTGAGTACTGTGTGTAGTGTGTGAGTACTGTGTGTGTAGTGTGTGAGTACTGTGTGAGTACTGTGTGAGTACTGTGTGTGTAGTGTGTGAGTACTGTGTGTGTATTGTGTGAATACTGTGTGTATTGTGTGAGTACTGTGTGTGTAGTGTGTGAGTACTGTGTGTAGTGTGTGAGTACTGTGTGTAGTGTGTGAGTACTGTGTGTGTAGTGTGTGAGTACTGTGTGTGTAGTGTGTGAGTACTGTGTGTGTAGTGTGTGAATACTGTGTGTATTGTGTGAATACTGTGTGTATTGTGTGAGTACTGTGTGTGTAGTGTGTGAGTACTGTGTGTAGTGTGTGAGTACTGTGTGTAGTGTGAGTACTGTGTGTAGTGTGTGTCACTCTCAGAGTTGGTCGAATCCAAATTAAGTGAAAAGAAAAATGCAAGGTGGCTCTCTGATGTAGGTGTAACAATGATGTCACTAGTTGCACCTCGTGATTAGATGAATTGCTGCAATTTAAATAAAATCATCTATCCGTTTTTTATAACATTGTAGTGAATTTAGCAGTGGTCTTGGGCCCATTGCATAAACATTCAGATAAAAATAATCCATTGTTTTCATATTCGATTCAATGCATGCTTAATTAAATGCGAAATCGATATTGATATCAATGGATCAATCCATCATTCCATTTTTCTGTCTGTCATTAAAAACGGTGCTGGCTCATTCTAATGTGGGTATTAGCTACCCCAAGTGATACAGCCAACTTCGAGGGATGGATGAGTAAAGAATCCGCTTATTTGGCTAATCTTAGCAAAGGTCAAGGCAATCGTCGAGAAGACTTAAACCTATCACCTGGCTCTCCTGTGGAGTCACGCCGTGAAATAGGTGGCGTTGGGTCATTACGACGTCTTCCTTCTATTTAAACAGTAACATGAAAGTAATATATATACTGTACACAAGCAAGTGGAACAAATCTTGGCAACAAATCTCAGCAATGATCACTTGCATTGTCTTTAGTCACAGAAACAGTAATCTGAGATGCACATTGAATAATGGAAGGTGATTTAATCCTTTGAGCAAGTAATTTATTTCTTCAACAGATGTAATTTTTCATACAGTTAGCTTGCAAAGAAAAAACACATTTTCATTTTGAACTCATCTATATTCCCGCATTGTATTTTATTAGCATTATTGGTTCGTGCCTTTGAAATTAAATGATGTCGCATTTGATTTACAATCAGGTATAACCTTCATTAAAACTGCACAGGGCTTAGAGTGAATAAATAAGGTTGGTTGCTGTGTCCATATTCTTTGAAGTCTATGGGAGACTTTAACATTGAAGTCTATGGGAGACTTTAACATTGAAGTCTATGGGAGACTTTAACATTGAAGTCTATGGGAGACTTTAGCATCGAAGTCTATGGGAGACTTTAACATTGAAGTCTATGGGAGACTTTAACATTGAAGTCTATGGGAGACTTTAACATTGAAGTCTATGGGAGACTTTATCATTGAAGTCTATGGGAGACTTTAACATTGAACTCTATGGGAGACTTTAACATTGAAGTCTATGGGAGACTTTAGCATTGAAGTCTATGGGAGACTTTAACATTGAAGTCTATGGGAGACTTTAACATTTAAGTCTATGGGAGACTTTAACATTGAAGTCTATGGGAGACTTTAACATTGAAGTCTATGGGAGACTTTAACATTGAAGTCTATGGGAGACTTTAACATTGAAGTCTATGGGAGGCTTTAACATTGAAGTCTATGGGAGACTTTAGCATCGAAGTCTATGGGAGACTTTAACATTGAAGTCTATGGGAGACTTTAACATTGAAGTCTATGGGAGACTTTAACATTGAAGTCTATGGGAGCCTTTAACATTGAAGTCTATGGGAGACTTTAACATTGAAGCCTATGGGAGACTTTAACATTGAAGTCTATGGGAGACTTTAACATTGAAGTCTATGGGAGACTTTAACATTGAAGTCTATGGGAGACTTTAACATTGAAGTCTATGGGAGACTTTAGCATCGAAGTCTATGGGAGACTTTAACATTGAAGTCTATGGGAGACTTTAACATTGAAGTCTATGGGAGACTTTAACACGTATAAAATCAAATAAATCACGACGTTTCGGGTGCAACACAAGCGTCCATCATCAGGTGGGGAAGCATGGCCTGCTGCTGAGGCAGACTGTTTTATATGTGCATATTCATGCACTTCATATCAGAGCAATATTAACAAGTATGAGACCATCAGCTCAGAAATATCCACCGCTGAATGAAAGCATTCCCACGCCAATACAATTCCGCATGGTCTTTCGATGATGCTAATACCATCCATCTCATGCCTGCGCGTTATCCTTTCACATTACTCCACGTCCATGGTGATAATCCTTGAGGGAGTCATTTCTGCTTTGGCTACCATTCCATCAGCAGCCTTGACCATCCCTGAAAGCGGTGTGAGTGTCTTTCTCAAGCCCACTCCGGTGGTCCATCCTAGAACACGACTTTAGGCACGTAACTTGTAATGTACAAATGTGGTTCTTTTTTCACAGCCTCTTTTATCTGTATCTGCAGTTACATCATTGTCATTTTTTTATTTACCCGAGCCTTAGCCCACGCTAGCTCCCTGGTTCCCTCTATCCTGGTCCTCTCCCGGGAGGCTGTCTGACCTGGCCCAGCTTCGGTGCAGGTCCCGACCACCAGCCACACGAGTCCGGCCCTCAGAAGGTCATCGGCCCTCTTGGCTCTGGGGTCACACCCTGGCTTGCCTTGCCCGGCCCTCAGAAGGGCAGCGGGCCAAAGGAGTTCCAGGGTCTGGCTAGTCGATCTTCGTTCTTCACTGGCTCTTCATCTTGCTTGAGTCGAACTAAACCTCAGCTCCCCGGGTCCCACCTTTTATAGTGTCCCTCACTGAGGGGCGGGGCTGGGAGGGATCACAGCGTCCCCCACAGTCCCCCAGGGTGGTGGCCGTATCGGACGTGTTTGTGGCCACCGTTACACAACCGCGTGTCACCCTCCCGTAACGCCTCTACACGTGTTTGTGGCCACCGTTACACAACCGCGTGTCACCCTCCCGTAACGCCTCTACACGTACAACACTCTTCATGTGCAAGGCAAGGTGGTCTGACCCGGAGAAAGACCTGCAAAGATCACAAGCTCGCATTACAATTGTGGACTGTGGGGATGAGAGTGTATTTTTCTGTCTCCACCAGCATAACCACAACCTTAGTAACGTGTGAACAACAGATCAATGTTGGTGAACCGATATACATGGGTTATCTCCACTGTAATGAAGATGAGCGGTGCTGTTCAACAAAGCTGTAAGTATATTTGTACAGCCACTATACTGCAGTCTTTTTTCGGAAAGACTGGTTCCCATTAAGTGAAAAATGGATCTCCCCTTCTCACGCATCAAATTAGAGCAGAAATGTAAATATATACACACACACAGCAGATTGAGCAGTTGCTAACATTCATCATCCATATTTCATTAGAATATTTACCCAGGAAAGCACCACCGAGACTGAAGACTACGTGCATAGATCAAAATGAACGCTCTTACAGACACCACAGTGCTGCCCTGCAAGTCGGGCGTGCAGAGTTTTACGATCTCTGCGTGATCCATAAACTCAAAGAGTTGCTGTGTAAGAGGAGTGTGGCACCGTACTCCGCTGATGAAAAAAAGAGCTCCATCCTCTGCTTTCACATATACCATTAAACATTAACTTTGTTTATATAAAGTGTTTTAGACATTCTTGACAAATTTCTTCACTTGCTGGGAAGACTGTTAGAAAGTTCACAGACCTTCAATAATGCGCACCATAAATTTCATCAATGTGGTATACTTTCATAAAACATTTATTTAAGCTTATTTCCATTCACATTAATGAATGGCATCTCGGCTTAAATAAAATGAATGTTATGCACACTTGAAGGTCAGAAGCTGTATTCCTGTATAGTCATCTGTTTGAATGCAAAATGCAACCTATTAACCTTATCCAGAAACACAAATCAAAGTGTCACCATTGTCAAATATACATTTGACGGCTCTTATCTGAGCTCGAGGGTGGAAAATTACACATTTATTGGCAGGTACCGGTCTCTGCATAGGATGACTATCCTATTCTATTTAGGATGTATAGCAAGGTTGGCTACGTACTGTGCGAAAGAAGTTCAACATACACACATGAGGATTACAATAATCATAATAATAACGCGAATGATTTTGCCCAGAATAGCCTCCTTGAGTCTCGAGATATTCGTGTCGAGAATACTGCCATTGGGATGCTGTGATGACGTTGATCGGCGCCTGCAAACGTGGGAGGAGGAGCACCCGGAGAAGATTCCTGACCTTCACGCTTCAAGGTCGCCCCTTCTTCATATTTCACCGTCACTCGTGGCCACGTAGCGAAGCGTTTTTCTGAATTTTGTTGTTGTTGTTCTGTCTCTCACTGTTCAAATAAACGTATCATTAAAATTATAGACTGATCATTTCTTTGTCATGGGGCTAACGTACAAAACCAGCAGGGGACCAAATACTTTTTTCCCTCACTGTAGACTCAACACTACCATAGACACAACACTACCATAGACTCAACACTACCATAGACTCAACACTACCATAGACTCAACACTACCACAGACTCAACACTACCATAGACTCAACACTACCACCCATAGACTCAACACTACCACCCACAGACTCAACACTACCATAGACACAACACTACCAGACACAACACTACCACCCATAGACTCAACACTACCATAGACTCAACACTACTATAGACTCAACACTACCATAGACTCAACACTACCACCCATAGACTCAACACTACTATAGACACAACACTATTATAGACTCAACACTGCACATACAATCAGCACTGCCCATAGACTCAGCACTACCCATGGACTCAACACTGCCACCCATAGACTCAACACTGCTACCCATAGACTCAGCACTACCCATGGACTCAACACTACCACCCATAGACTCAACACTGCCATAGACTCAACACTACCCACAGACTCAACACTGTCTACACACTCAGCACTACCCATAGACTCAACACTTCCATAGACTCAACACTGCCATAGACTCAACACTGCCCATAGACTTATGGACCACAAAGCCTGTGTCACCAGACTTATGGACCACAACCCCTCTGTGTCACCAGACTTATGGACCACAATGGCTCTGTGTCACCAGACTTATGGACCACAACGCCTGTGTCACTAGACTTATGGACCACAACGCCTCTGTGTCACCAGACTTATGGACCACAACGCCTCTGTGTCACCAGAATTATGGACCACAACGCCTCTGTGTCACCAGACTTATGGACCACAACGCCTCTGTGTCACCAGAATTATGGACCACAACGCCTCTACGTGTACAAATATTTTTTATTTACCAATTCCACTTAACGTATAAATAAAAAAGACTGCTTACAAATATCAGCTCTATGTTTTCAAGTAAATACAGTTTGGGTAGTGAAAAAATTATAGTCTAAATAAGCTACACATGACGAATTGTAGGCAATTATAGTTATAATCAAAGACATTTTTAAACAATCACGTGGTCCCTGTAGTCGCCGTTAGAGACAATCTGCTTGAAAACAGTTTATCAACATATATGAATACATTGATTCGAATAAGCAGAGTTAATTTCCTATTTATGGCATGCCAGTTGTGTGTCAGTTTTCGATATCAACATCACCTGACACGTGGAGCGATTTCATTGTTTCGTCTCCCCACTGGGCATCCTCTCGGGTGACCCCCTCGCCGCCCATCGGCATCACTCGCCCCCTTCGCGCCCTCCACCGTCACCCTCAACTCCACCCGCGGTGGTTTCAACAGCCTGGTTGGCCACTGGAACGGTATCCCGGACAGTGCCGGATTAAGCTCATGCGGGTCCTGTGGCATGTATTATAAAGGTGCCCAAAATAAAATTAAAAAACAATTATTAAAACGCAAAGTTTACACATCTACCGGGTCTCCATTTGACTTTGTATTGTCTAGGAAGTCCACCCACACCTCCACTTCCACAAACTGCTGGGAGTTGCCTCGCTCTGCCTCACAGTCAGAATTCTCCTCCTGCTTCACGTTGCCTCCATCGATGTGAAGGTCCCATTTTGGAGTTGAATCTTCAGCTTCACATTTCACCTTCACTTCTTCCCTCTTCACCATCACTTCCTCACATTTCACCTTCACTTCTTCCCTCTTCACCATCACTTCTTCCCTCTTCACCATCACTTCTTCCCTCTTCACCATCACCTCTTCATATTTCACCTCGTTACCTTTAAAAGTGTCCAAGCTGGGATTTTCTTCCGGTTCGTGTTTCATGAGGGATGGGCTCATGGTGGCCCTTTGACTTTCACAAGCTGATTTCAGACTCCACTCCTTGTGGATCTTCTGATGCTTCTGTGTTCTCTGGTGTACTTGAAGAAGAGATGAATGTGCAAACGCCTTCACGCACACACTGCACCTGAAGGGTTTCTCTCCTGTGTGTGTACTCTGGTGTATTACAAGAGCAGATGACTGTGCAAACGCCTTTCCACACACACTGCACTTGAAGGGTTTCTCTCCCGTGTGTGTTCTCTGGTGTATTACAAGAGTAAATGAATGTGCAAACGCCTTCCCACACACACTGCACTTGAAGGGTTTCTCTCCCGTGTGTGTTCTGTGGTGTGCTACGAGATTTGATGAACGTGCAAACGCCTTCCCACACACACTGCACCTGAAGGGTTTATCTCCCGTGTGTGTTCTCTGGTGTTTTACAAGATAAGATGAACGTGCAAACGCCTTCACGCACACACTGCACCTGAAGGGTTTCTCTCCTGTGTGTGTCCTCTGGTGTATTACAAGAGCAGATGACTGTGCAAATGCCTTTCCACACACACTGCACTTGAAGGGTTTCTCTCCCGTGTGTGTTCTCTGGTGTATTACAAGAGTACATGAATGTGCAAACGCCTTCCCACACACACTGCATTTGAAGGGTTTCTCTCCCGTGTGTGTTCTCTGGTGTACTTCAAGATTTGATGAACGTGCAAACGCCTTCCCACACACACTGCACTTGAAGGGTTTCTCTCCCGTGTGTGTTCTCTGGTGTACTTCAAGATTTGATGAACGTGCAAACGCCTTCCCACACACACTGCACCTGAAGGGTTTATCTCCCGTGTGAGTTCTCTCGTGCCGTGTCAAATCTCGAGTACGATCCGTGCTGTATGCACACCGGTCGCATTGTTGCCTTGTCCTACCGAGCTGCGCTGAGTGCATTTGCTCCATCAGACCAATTCTGCGGAAAAAGCGTCAGAGGAAGTGTCAGCTGCAGACAGAAAAAAATAATATCCACACCATCTACACGTCAGTATCGATGCACAGAGGAAAGCATATATACACAGTAACACGTGACTTAGACGTCTATACTTATTCATATATTCATGATATAGTGGAAAAGTGTCCCAAATTCATCACACGGGCTGTTATGGCACACAATGAGAGGGCAAATGGTCATAAACATGCCTGGAAGCCCTCGAATCTTCAAAATGAATGTTCACCCAAAACTCCGAGCACACAATTTCGGCTGTCTGGCTACAAAAGGAATATTTATGAGCTAAATTCAGCTGACATAGCAAAGGGTGTTGAAAACAATACTATTTGTGTTAGGCAGAAATGCATAAATTAACGTTCAATCGCAACTTAGAGGTGTGAATCCAGGCTCAGATGTCCTTGAATGCTGGGATGAACAGTTCCGACTTCAGCTGCATGTGTGTGCTGTGTTAACTTCCTGTTTCCATTCATATAAAGAGTTCCAGAGGAAAACAAAAGTAAACTATTGTTACGCTATAACCTCCGTGTTCAACAGAGTGAATAGACGTTACTGCAAACACAAACTGTACACTGTCACTGGGTAAACAGGCGGTGGCGTGTCTAGAATCACGCCTGGCCACCTTCATCTGCTTGGCATGAATGCTTCCTCACTCCACCAAGTAATTAATTGAGGATCAACGAACATATCTGAGGCTAACTGGAGTTTGCGTGTCTCTCTCCGTGGTGAGATGTTAACTACATCACCTGGTGTACAGGAAGTCGTGGGTTCGATCCCGACCCTGACACCTGCTGTATATTTGGAGTTTGCGCGTCACTCCGTTTAGCGTCTTTGACCGATAGACATTGACACACGTATTCTTGGTTCTTTCGGTAAAGTTACGTAGATAGAAAATAACAATAACAGATAATACAATTACATTAAATAAAGACCACTTGTGTTGCGATCAAAACGACGTGAGTTTTTTTCCTTTATTTACATTTTTTTGTTAGTTTCATTTAATTTTCTATCTACGTGACTTTACCAAAAGAACCAAGAATATTAATTCCTACAGTCACCAAAGTTTTAATTCAAAACATTCACACACGTTGACAAAGCCTCACCTTGTGTTGTTGTGGGCAGGTCGCTTCTGATAACAAGAGCGGTATAGCAGCTCAAGCGGGTTTGGCCTGGTAACAAAAGAATGGAAATAAAAACTGCATGAATATTGACAATAAAACAAAGTTACAAAGTGGCGAGCCGGGTGAAGACAAATTAAACTTAAGCGAGATAATTAAAGTGAATGCAATCAGGCGAGGGCAGGAGGCAAGGCCCCGCGTGGCTAGGCCCCGCGTTGTAAAGTTCCAACCTGGACATCGATTCCCATGCTCGCTGCTACTCAACTGACATCCCTACGAGAGAGAGAGAGGCTCTACCTTGGTAAACAACAACAACCACCACAACGACCACCACCACCATGAGAATTTCTCACCTCGGATTTCAATGCAAACGCGGATCGGCAGCCTCCTGTTACCTTCCGACGTCACGCGGGTAAGCAGGTAACATGACGTCACTTCCGGGGTAAGAGACACGCCCCTCCCATAATAAGCGGCTCGGCAACTGAATAGATTATGTTAATGTAAACTGGCCATATGTCGAGGGATGGGGCGTGGCTGTCGACGGCTTCAACGGATACATTATGTTAATGAACCGCCAGTCACTGGGCGTAGCTTTGCCCAAATAAGGATTGGCACTGGATTGACATCGGCAGTGACCCAAGCGAAGGTGACGTCACGCTCAAGAGCGCTGTGGACGGTGTTGGCAGTGTGAATACCTTGGTGACATGACGTCACTAGCGAAGTACACCTCCCGATGGCACTTCATGCCGATGAGGTCATGCTGAGTGGTGACGTCGCAGAGCGGGGATGGAGTTTAAGTTGATTTAGCTTCATTTTCCATTGCCCCCTCCCTTGGGTGCGTGAACGCAGCAACAACGTGGACATTGTGTGTGTACATACACACACTGTGTGTGTGTACACACAGTATGTATGTACACACATACAGTGTGTACGTACACACTGTGTGTGTGTGGGTAGTGGGGGGGCAAAGGTGGTGCATTAGCCAGTCATCTGAGTCAGTCGACCCATGGCATCTTCTCATCAATTTATTAAAAAAAATATTTTTATTTATTCGTATTTTTTTTTAATTCTATCTACGTGACTTTACCGAAAGAACCAGGAATATGGTAGCGCATTCTCTATTTGTTGCAGAGGTTCAAAGTTCAAATCCTACAGGCACACCTGGCCACCCCAGTAACATTCACCACAATATGCGCTGTTCTGCTTCACGGCGGATGTAAAACAGAGTATTGTGTCACTCACAACGCACATGTTGGTGTCACGGTCAAAATTGTGGTAATTCCAAAACATTATCCAGAAACTCAACAACGGAAATGTTTGGCTACGTACGGTTTGAAAGAAGTGTTAGTCAAACAGAATGTGTATTTGCGTGCGAGTGTTTAAACGTATCTTTGTACGAGCGGTAGGGCAGCGGTTAGCGCTACGCTGTGCTACGAACCCGGAGACCCGGGATCGTTTCCCGCTCACGGCCAACACCGCCAGTGACGATTATCTGAACCGGTCCTGGGCCTCCCCTAGGTCGACTCAGCCTAAAAATTAGTACTTTGTGTGATGCGAGCTTCGCCACTCGGGATACAAAGGCGGCCGGGCGCGGTGCTGGCTACCCACCCACCTCGTGTGCCGTGCCAGCCTTCATAGGTGCTCGCTAACAGCACTTGCCCCTAGAGTCTGTTAATGCTCTACTGGGGATCTTTGTTCTTGTCGTTGTGTACGAGTGGGGAGCGGTAATTTAGTGGCTATCGCACTGCACTCCGTAACCCGGTGACCCAAATTGGATTCCTGCTCATGACACACAACAGTGGCAGATATTTAAACCAGTCCTGGGTTTTCCCTACACCGATGTAGTCTTGAATGACTTCCTAGTGTGGTAAATACCAGGGGAGACAAAGGTGGCCCGGTGCGGTGTTTGCCACTCTCCCCCTCGAGTGCCGTGCGTGCCGGCGTTTATAGCTCACCAACAGCACTTGCCCCAGCAGTCTGTTGAAGGCTGTACAGGGGATCTTTGTGTGTGTGTGAGTGTGTGAGTACCTGGTACGGTGTGTAAACATTGCCACTAGGGAGACAAAGGCAGTCGGGCGTGGTGCTGGCCACCCACTCCCTCGTGTACCGTTCCGGCCTTCATAGGTGCTTGCTAACAGCACTTGCCCCTACAGTCTGTTAAGGCTATATGGGGGATCTTTGTGTGTGTGTGAGTGCAATAAGATCAGGCAACATGACTGGCAGAGAAAATTGCTTGAGATTATTTTAAAAGCATGGGTTTAGAAAAGTGAAAAAAGCATGTCTCTATTATGTGCATTACCATTGAAGGGTGCATTGGGTTCAAAGTCATCCGCATAGCCTCAAATCTGCATTAATGCCAATTTGTCTCCGTATCTGGAAAGATCATAGTATTACAGGTCCTCTCACGCGCTAACCCAGACTGATGTGAGTGCACGA
Source organism: Petromyzon marinus (assembly GCF_048934315.1). Classification (NCBI taxonomy): domain Eukaryota; kingdom Metazoa; phylum Chordata; class Hyperoartia; order Petromyzontiformes; family Petromyzontidae; genus Petromyzon; species Petromyzon marinus. The sequence goes on along the minus strand of NW_027422651.1, from coordinate 773,604 downwards.
TTTCTGTATTACAGTTGTTTTTATTGTCCTTCACTGCATCGCGTTTCACGGTGAATAACCGTTGCCTGGAACATGTATGCTTAGTGGAAAAGATTTGTACATATTGGGCCAAATTTGCATTGTCTCAGAAATTACATGCAAATCAATCAATATGCAGTTCAGGTCAAATAAGACATTCCTTTTTAACGCTTTCCAACCAAGTTTGAGATGTTAATGCATTAGCTCTGTTCGTTCATAACTGCCCATCTGTCTGTAGCATGGCATTTCGATAACCCTCTTAAAGATGTATGGACTGATGCTGTACAAGAAGGATGTGGAGCTGAGTGGGCTTGCCGATGACCGGTACCAGCGGTGTCAAGATCGGCCTCTGTGAAGGAGGCTCGTGAAGCATGCTGCTGGGCAGTTGGAGGCAGTCGCCCTCCAGTAACAACGGAGGGCGGATGAGCGACGCTCACGACAACGAGCGGAGCGTCGGCCACACCAAGTCGGTGCAGTGGTGCCTCTGTCACTCATCTTATTGAGCACACGGCACTTGGGTCTGTCCTGTGAGCTGGCAGAGAGCCTTCGACACATCACGTGGCCTCAACACGTAAGACAAAACTATAATTCGTGTTGTAGAGAATGTACCTCCTCCTATACGTGTAACTTTTAAGTGGTATGCCTTGTAACTGATGAATGATCCGAGTGTGCCACCTATTTCAAAGACAATGAGTTGCTCCAGATGCTTCGTGGAACACAACACCGTTTGACCTGTATCACAAGAACGGGTCTCACCTGAGTTCTCCGTACAGGTTACTTTCAAACACACGCACACTTTGTCCTAACATCACTTATTCAATGTTTGACCCTTGTAGATCAAATGTTACAAGTATGCACAAAACCAGACAAGTATACATTCTAAATTATTGACAGGCATATTAACAAAATTGGATTACTGCAGTGAAATATACTGCATCACGTTACATCGTATTAACAAGAAACTTTTTAAAAAAGTTGCAGTCTGCTTCAGAGTGTATGTAAAACATACTATTGTCATTCAAAACGAGTAGGCCATTGCATGCTGGCGTCTAAGTGAAAATGTAGCAAATTCTAAACATTACCTACAAACTACACAACTGAGATGACACATCAATCATCGCCCCCTACGGACAGGCTCTCGTCCACATGCAGGCCGGTGCAGGGCCACCACCTTGTGCCACACAGCGGCAGCTGCTACTTGGGGATGCTCTTTGAGTGTTTCAGACGAGGTACGACACAGAACTCCGAGTTGCTGAGGCGATTAAGCAAGCACCATGTAAAAGAATATTATAACATAGTGAATGCTTGGGAGCTTATTGGCTCTTGCTCCTGGTTAGAGATCTACCCAACCCACGGGCCCACAAAGTGTTCAACTTCACATTCTTGTCATTAAAGGCCTGTGACAAAGGTGTATCTATTGTAGCGACATCGTCTCTGGCTTACACATCTACCGGGTCTCCACTTGACTTTTTATTGTCTAGGAGCAAGTCCACCCACACCTCCACTTACACAAACTGCTGGGAGTTGCCTCACTCTGCCTCACAGTCAGAATTCTCCTCCTGCTTCACGATGTGAAGGTCCCATTTTGGAGTTGAATCTTCATCTTCACATTTTACCTTCACTTCTTCGCTCATCACTTCTTCACATTTCACCATCACTTCTTCACATTTCACCTCGATACCTTTAAAAGTGTCCAAGCTGGGATTTTCATCCGGTTCTTGTTTCATGAGGGATGGGCTCATTGCGGAACTTTGACTTTCACAAGCTGATTTCAGACTCCGACTCCGCTCCTTGTGGATCTTCCCATGCTTTTGTGTTCTCTGGTGTCTTCGAGGATTTGATGAATCTGCAAACGGCTTCCTGCACAGAGTACACCTGAAGGGTTTCTCTACTGTGTGTGTTCTCTGGTGTTTTACAAGATCAGATGAATGTGCAAACGCCTTCACGCACACACTGCACTTGAAGGGTTTCTCTCCCGTGTGTGTTCTCTGGTGTGTTACAAGATTACATGACTGTGTAAACGCCATCCCGCACATCGTGCACCTGAAGGGTTTCTCTCCCGTGTGTGTTCTCTGGTGTGTTACAAGATTACGTGAATCTGAAAATGTCTTCCCACACACACTGCACTTGAAGGGTTTCTCTCCCGTGTGTGTTCTCTGGTGTACTTTAAGATGTGGTGACTGTGCAAACGCCTTCCTGCACACAGTGCACTTGAAGGGTTTCTCTCCCGTGTGTGTTCTCTGGTGTGTTTTAAGAGTAGATGAATCTGAAAATGTCTTCCCACACACACTGCATCTAAAGGGTTTCTCTCCTGTGTGTGTTCTCTGGTGTGTTTTAAGAGTAGATGACCATGAAAATGCCTTCCCACACACAGTGCACTTGAAGGGTTTCTCTCCTGTGTGTGTTCTCTGGTGGGTCTCAAGAACTGATGACCATGCAAATGCCTTCCCACACACAGTACACCTGAAGGGTTTCTCTCCTGTGTGAGTTCTCTGGTGCCGTGTTAAGTTTCCAGTCCGGTCCGTGCTGTATGCACGCTGGTCGCATTGTTGACTTGTCGTACCGAGCTGCTGCCTTTGCTCCATGAAACCAATTCTGCATAGGAAGCGTCAGAGGAAGCGTCAGCTGCAGACAGAAAATAAGAATATCCACGCCATTTACAAGTCAGTTTGGAGGCACAGAGGAATGCATATATACACAGTGACTTACACGTCTATACTTATTACTATATTCATGATGTAGTGAAAACGTTTCCCAAATTCATCACAATGAGAGGGGAAATGTCATAAATATGCCTGGAAGCCCTCATATCTGCAAAATGAATGTTAACCCAAAACTCCGAGCACACAATTTCGGCTGTCTGACTACAAAATGAATATCTATGAAAGCTAAATTCAGCTGACAAAGCAAAGGGTGTTGAAAACAATACTATTTGTGTTATGCAGAATAGCATAAATCAATGTTCAATCGCATCTTAGAGGTGTGAATCCAGGCTCAGATGTCCTTGAACGCTGGGATGAACAGATCCGACTTCAGCTGCATGTGTGTGCTGTGTTCACCTCCTGTTTCCATTCTTATAAAGATTTCCAGAGGAAAAAAATATATAAACTATTGTTTTGATATAACCTCCGTGTTCAACAGAGTTCATAGACTTTACTTCAAACACAAACTTGACACTGTCACACACTGCCATGAGTAAACAGGTGGTGGTGTGACCACAACCATGCCTGCCACCTTCATCTGCTCAGCATTAATTCTTCCTCACTCCACCAAGTAATGAATGGAGGATCAATCAACATAGCCGAGGCTATCCGTGTCTCTGTCTCTCTCTCCCCGTGGTGAAGGTGTTCCCCTCCACACATTCAGAGTCAACAGCGGCACGCGCTTAGCGTCTTTGACCTATAGATACACTGACGCATGTATTGTTGGTTCTTTCAGTAAAGTCACGTAGATAGAAAATAAAAATAACAGATTAAATTCAATAAGATAAAGACCACTTGTGTTGCGATCGAAACGTCGTGGGTTTATTGTTTTATTTTTCATTTTATTATTATTTTATTTTCTATCTACGTTACTTTATCGAATAAACCAAGAATATTAATTCTTGCAGTCACCAAAGTTTTAAGTCAAAACATTCACACACGTTGACAAAGCCTCACCTTGTGTTGTTGTGGGCAGGTCGCTTCTGATAATAAGAGCGGTATAGCAGCTCAAGCGGGCTTGGCCTGCTAACAAAAGAAAATAAAAACTGCGTGAATATTGACAATAAAACAAAGTTACAAAGTGGCGAGCCGGGTGAAGACAAATTAAACTTAAGCGAGATAATTAAAGTGAACGCAATCAGGCGAGGGCAGGAGGCAAGGCCCTGCGTGGCTAGGCCCCGCGTTGTAAAGTTCCAACCTGGACATCGATTCCCATGCTCGCTGCTACTAAACTGACATCCCTACAACAACAACAATAACCGCCATTCGCCACTAAGTGGCGGTGACGTCACCACGATGCTTGTGCCAGGCTAGGTGCACCTTGAGCCTCTTGCGGCGCGCGGGGCTGCCGGTACGTCGTCCGAGGCGGCGCCGATGGCGACTTCTTCGCCGTGAACCCCGCCACCGGGGTCGTCTCCGTCCGCCCCTCCCTGGCGGAGGAAGCGGAGGGCAAGGAGCGACCCCGCGTCAGCGGGACGCGTCGGGGCCCCCGCGATGCGGACGGTGGTCGCCGGCGACAACAGCGAGCCGGAGGACCGCACGGAAGCGGCGACGGGGAGCGACGGCGAACCCGGGCCGCGGGACGGGATGAGCAACGACGGCGGACTCCACCTGCCGGACGACATCGCGGTAGCAGAGCGACCGTCGGAGCCGGACCCAGCCTTGGCCGCTCCGGAATTGCAGACCAACAACAACAACAACCGCCATTCACCACTAAGTGGCGGTGATGTCACCACGACGCTTGTGCCAGGCTATGTGCACACTGAGGCCACGTGAAGTGTCGAACGCCCGCTGGCAGGAGGTCACGGGGCAGACCCAGGTGCCACGGGTCGACTGACTGAGATGACTGGCTGATGCACCACCTGTGCCCCCTACTGTGCCAACCTGCTGTGCTTTAGCCACCCGGCGCTCCGCTCGTTGTTGTGAGCGTCGTTCCTCCGCCCTCCGTTGTTGTTGGAGGGCGACTGCCTCCAACTGCCCAGTAGCGTCCTTCATGAGCCTCCTCCACAGAGGCCGATCTTGACACCGCTGGTACCAGTCATCGGCAAGTCCACTCAGCTCCACGTCCTCCTGTAACACATCACTCCACCTCTTCTCTAGCCCGTGCCGCGCCCGTTTAGCCCCCTCAATCCGGCCGAACAAAAGCTGTTTCGGCATGCGGTGGCTGGGCATGCGGGCTACATGACCCAGCCATCGCAGCCTTGCCCGCCGGAGGAGCTCACCGATGAGACCTTTCCTAGATCTTTCAAGGATTTGTGAGCTCCTCACACAATCCAGTCTGGTTAAACCCAGGATGGATCGTAAGCAGGCCAGCCTAAATGTTTCCAACCGGCGAAGATGTTCCATTAGGGGGGTCCACGTTTCGCAAGCATAGAGAAGGGTGGGAATGACCGTGGCCAAGAAGACCTGAGGCTTAGTGCGGAGCGACAGACCAGGTAGCTTCCACACAGCGTTACGCAACCGATGAAAAGATATTGCCGCTCGACTGATGTGGAGTGAGACCTCTGCTGTTAAACTGGAGCCGGTCATAAGCACACTGCCCAGGTATGAGAAACTCTCCACTCTCTCCACAACTGCCCCATCACCGATTGGGAGTTGTGGGGGTGTAGTGTCCGATGGTACAAAATACCCTTTATATCTGTACCATATGGAGATTCCCCCGGTACAGCTATTGAAGGCTTCACGACCACCATCACCTTCACCGGCGCCGCCGCGCCTGACGGTGCCGCGGCGCTCGAGGGTGCCGTGACACCTGACGGTGCCGCGGCGCACGCGAGAGACGAGCAGCCCGCCTCCCCGTCTGACGGGGCGATGGCTGCTGGACCCGCGGAGGTACACCACCCCAAGCCCAAGAAAAACCCGGCTCGGGGTGGCCTGACACGAGAGGCGGCCGCCAAGCCCCAAGAGAACATACAAGGCGACTGTAAAAACAACAGCAACGAAAATAACGACAACAACAACAACACCTACAGGGACGACGGGTGGTTAAGGTCCAACGTTGTTGAGAACACAAGTGAAACGAGCCGCCCGCGAGTCCGGAGGGGGATAGAGTACAACCCAGGGGCCATCATTGACTATGTACGACACCCCTTCAAGGGGCGCGCGGGCACCTTCAGAGAGCAATTCCCCGACGCGCTGGCCTTCATGCAGGCCGCGCGACCACTTTGCAAGGATCCGCAAAGGTAAGTCTGCAGCCGGAAGGAGGCCGACAAGGTGGAGGCTCTAGTACGGAAGGCAGAGAGGAGGTATTCCTCCCAGCTAAAGGGCCCCCCCCCTGCGGCCACCGCCAACACCAACACCTAGCGTTGTGGCCTCGGGATTTAAAAGGGCAAGGTGCGCGATGACGCGCGCGGACTCGAAACGGTTTCCTCTGCGCACGCGATCACCAGAGGCTGGCGGTGGACCGTGAGCCACCTAAGCTGGCGGTGGCCACGCCAGGAGGTGTGCTGTGCGTGCCTCGTGTGCAGCACGTCCACTGAGGCGGTCTGTATACCTACCTGCATTGGCGGCGATCAGCTGCGTCATTTGGATGTGCACGCGGTGACACGTGCGGACCGATTTTGATTTTGTTTTGGTGGTTGGGTTCACCCGTACCGTGGGGGGGGCGGCGCGTGGTTCGCACTTTGGACCCGGTTTTTTTCCCGCTTCTGTGTCATTGCAGAACGGTGTTGTTTTTCGATATGTGCGCTTGTGTTGACGGTGACGAGGTTGTTGCCTGTGGCTGGTGTCGATGGTCTTGCGCGCAATGACGCGCACGGACATTGTTGGCTTTTTTATTGGCGACTCTCGCAATGGAGCACCGGAACCATCCAGGGCATTTGCTGCTGGACAATAAAGTTTATTTAAAAGTCAAAGTCTCTCACTCTCTCACTCTCACTCTCTCTCTCTCACTCTCTCTCACTCTCTCACTCTCTCGCTCACTCTCTCACTCTCTCTCACTCTCTCACTCACTCACTCTCTCTCACTCTCTCTCACTCTCTCACTTTCTCTCACTCTCTCTCTCACTCACTTTCTCTCTCTCACACTCTCACTCTCTCTCTCACTCTCTCCCTCACTCTCTCTCACTCTCTCTCTCTCTCACTCACTCTCTCTCTCTCACTCTCTCTCACTCTCTCTCACTCTCTCTCTCACTCTCTCTCTCACTCTCTCACTCACTCTCTCACTCTCTCACTCTCTCACTCTCTTTCTCTCACCCGCGCGAGCAGGTGCAGGACGGCGGGGTCCCCGTGAGGCGAGCGTACGCCACGCTGGCGGTGAGCGTCAACGATGCCAACGACCACGCGCCCTGCTTCACCGGCGGCCCCTACGAGGCCCGCGTGGCCGAGTCGGCGGCCGTGGGCTCCGCCGTGGTGCGCGTCACGGCGACGGACCGCGACGACGGCCCCAACGCCGACGTCAGATATAGCATCAGATACGGTGACCGCCGCTTCCGCCGCCGCTCCCGCCGCCCCTCCCAACCGCCCCGGGGGGGGGGGGGGGGGGAGTTTCTGCACAGGGGCACGTTTCCAGCGTCGTGGTTTCTCCGTCGCGTCCCTCTCCCCGAGCGAGTCGCGAGCCGCGGGTCCAACTCGGATCGCTCGGGAGCCGACGGGCGCCGCGGTTTCCCCCGCGTCGTTTGCCCTCGGCGTCTCCCTCCGGATTCGGTGACGTGAAATCGCGCCCGTCCCGCTCCTCCGAATTCTCCCGGCAGGAAACGTGGGGAATTCCTTCGCCGTCCACCGCGCGCTGGGCGTCGTCTTCGTGGCGAGGAAGCTGAACGGCTCCGCGGTGGAGGCCTACGAGCTGACGGTGAGGGCGGTGGACCGGGGGCGCCCGCGCCGCGTCACGAATGCCGCCGTCCGCGTCGTCGTCGTCGCCGCCGATGCCGACGCCCCCCCCAAATTTGCCTCCGGAGGCGGCGGCGGCGGCGGCTACTCGGCGGAGGACGCCGAAGGGGCCGCGCCCGGGAGCTTCGTGCTCGCGGTGAGCGCCTCTGGCCGGTCGACGGTCGCCTACGAAATACGGGAGGGCGATCCCGAAGGCGCCTTCGACATCCACCCGACATCCGGGGTCGTTGCCGCCAAACGGCCGCTGGACCGCGAGCGGACGCCGTCGTTCCAGCTGACGGTGCGGGCCACAGACGCGGCGGGCCTCTCGACGGACGCGTCGGTGACGATCCTCGTGCTCGACGAGAACGACAACGCGCCCGTCTTCGATCGCCCGCGCTACCGCGGGGCCGTCGGCGAGGAGGCGGTGGCGGGGACCCTGGTGCTGGACCCCGACGGCGTCCCGCTCGTCATACGAGCCGCCGACGCGGACGACGGCGAGGGGCGCGCGACGGTCGCCTATCGGATCGTCGAGCGCGAAGCCAGAAAGTACTTCTCCGTCGACCCACGCACGGGGGCCGTCAGGACGGCCGGGGCCCTCGACCGCGAGACGACGGCCGAGTTCCGCTTCCGGGTGACCGCCTCGGACGGCGGCAGTCCGAGGATGTCCGCCGAAGCTCCGGCCGAGGTGACGGTTGCCGTGCTGGACGCCAACGACTGCCCGCCGGCGTTCTCGACGGCCGCGTACGAGACGACGCTGACCGTGCCGACCCACGCCGGCGTCCGCCTGCTGACCCTGGCGGCCTCCGACCCGGACGTCGGTGCCGCGCTGACCTACCGCGTCGCCTCGGGAAACGTCGGCGGCGCGTTCGCCGTGGACGCGCGCACTGGGGACGTCGAGGTGCGAAACGCCTCCCTCCTCGCCGCCGGCTACGACCTCGGGGTCGAGGTGTCCGACGGGAAATTTCGGAGCGCCGCGCGGGTGAAGGTCTCCGTGCGGGCGTTCGGCGGCAGGCTGCGGGTTCCGCCAAAGATCTCGGCGCGCATCCCCGAGAACGGCGCGGCGGGCGCCGTCGTGGCCGCGGTCGTCGCGACGGGGGGGGACCTCAACGAGCCGCTCGTCTTCGACCTGCTCGACCCGAGCGGCGCGTTCCGGATGAGGCCGACGGCGGGCGTCCTGGAGACGGCCGGCGTCGCGCTCGACAGGGAGGAGCGCGATCGCTACGAGCTGCTGGTGGAGGTGAGGGGCGGCCCGAGCGTCGCTCGCACCGTGGTCGAGGTGGCCGTCGAAGACGTCAACGACAACGCCCCGGCGTTCGTCGGCCTGCCGTACCGCGCCATCGTCGGGGCGGCGGCGGCGCCAGGGAGCGCCGTGCTGATCGTGGCGGCCCTCGACCGGGACGTCGGCGAGAACGCCAGGGTGAGGTACTCGTTGAGGGACGACCGCGACGGCCGCTTTCGCGTCCGCCCTTCCGGCGGCGAGATCTTGCTGAGGACGAGCTTCGCCCCGGGCGTGTCGGGCAAGGACTTCGTCGTGACCATGGTGGCGATGGACTGCGGGACTCCTCCGCTGTCTTCTGCGGTCGGCGTCACGGTCACGGTGCTCGACGAGGACACGCCGGCGTTCGAGAGCCTCTCCCACGTCGCGTGGGTGCCCGAGGACGTCGGGCCGCCCGCGCCGATCGCTCACGTCCGCGCGGCAGGTCCCGAGGGCCTGCCGCTCGTTTTCTCCATCGTCGACAGCGACCCCTTCGACCAGTTCTCCATCGACTTTGACACGGGCGTCGTGAGCGTCGTCGGCTCGCTGGACCGTGAGACGCGGGCCAACTACCGCCTCGCGGTGCGGGCCGCCTCCCCGGCGACGGGCCTGCACGCCGACGCGAGCCTGGACGTCGTCGTCGGGGACGTCAACGACAACCGGCCGCTCTTCGCGCGGGGCGCCTACGCCGCCACACTGTCCGAATCTGCGCCCCCGGGGACCTCCGTCATCCGGGTGAGCGCCGTCGACACCGACGCCGGCCCCAACGGGGCGCTCCGCTACGAGATCGTGGACGACGGGGAGAAGGGCGGCGAGGGATTCTACGTGGACCCGGACGGCGGGCTGGTCATGACCACGGCGCCCCTGGACCACGAGCGGAGCCGGCTCCGTCGTTTCTCGGTGCGGGCGACGGATGGCGGCTCCCCTCCCCTCGCCTCCGACGTCACGGTGACCGTCGCCTTCGAGGACGCGAACGACAACGCGCCGGTGTTCGAGCGGCCGCTGTACAAGGCGTCCGTGAGCCGGCTGTCTTGGCCCGGGCACTTCGTGGCCGCGCCGAGGGCGTTGGACGCCGACGCGTCGGACGCCTACCGGCTGCGGTACGCCATCGTCTCCGGCGACAACGACCCAGCGAGCTTCGCCATCGACGCCGAGACGGGCGTCGTCTCCGTCGCCGTCCCGCTTGAGCGGAAGAAGCTGGCCGCCTGCTACCACCTCCGAGTCTCGGCCACGGACGGCGCGTTCGTCGGCGACGCCACGCTGGCGGTCGACGTGCGGCCCACCAACCGGCACGCCCCCGCCTTCGAGCGGGCCGAGTACGCGGCGGAGATTCCTGAAAACTCCGTGACGGGGACCCCGGTGGCCTCGGTGCGGGCCACGGACGCCGACGCGGGCACGTTCGGGCGAGCGTCGTACTCCATCGCGAACCGGTTCGCCCGCGAGCGCTTCACCGTCGACGGGAGCGGGCGGATCTTCGCGAGGGCGCCCCTCGACAGGGAGGACCCCTCGCAGAGGGCCGTGGACGTCCGCGTCGTGGCCCGGGACGGCGGAAGCAGGGCGGCCTTCGCCACGGTCAGGGTCGTCGCCACGGACGAGAACGACAACGCGCCCCGGTTCGTCGCCGCCGAGTACTCCGGCGGAGTGCCGGCGAGCGCCGCGAAGGGGACCGCGGTCCTGCGGGTCGCCGCCACGGACCGCGATGAGGGGAGCAACGGGGCTGTCGTCTACTCGCTCCGGAAGGGGCGGGAGCCGGACGCCTCCGAGGACGTCCTGGAGGTGGAGCCCCTGACGGGCCGCGTCGTCACCAAGGGCGGCCTCGCCGGCCTGGAGGGCTCGCGGCTGTCGTTTTTTGTCGTGGCGGAGGACGGCGGCGGGCGCGCCGCCGCCGTCCCCGCGTCCGTCGCCGTGCTGCCCGCCGGCACGGCGGCGCCGGCCTTCGCCCAGGCGGCCTACGAGCTGACGGTCGCGGAGGACGCGCGGGCGGGGAGCGAGGTCGGCGCGGTGGCGGCCGCGCTCGCGGGCGATGAGGCGGCCGCGTACGCCGTGGTGCCCGGCGGCGGCGGCGGGGTGGCGGATGACGGCGCCGGGGGCGGCGCGTTCGCGGTGGTCGCCGGCGACGGGCGGATTGTGGTGGCGAGGGCGCTCGACCGCGAGGCCGTGGGGAGCCACCGCTTCGAGGTGAGGGCCACGTGGCGGCGGGGCGGAGCCGACGTCACGGCGCAGGTCCCGGTGACGGTGCGTGTGGAGGACGTGGAGGACGAAGCGCCCGTGTTCGAGTCGAGCGTCTACGAGGCCACCGTGTTGGAGAACCTGCCAGGCGGAGTGCTGCTCGTGCAAGTGAAAGGTAACGCAACCGTGTGCGGCGCTGGGCTCACTCGGTCAACAAACGCGTCTTTGTGCGGGTGTCTGTGTGGTGTGTCTATGGGTTTCTGAGCGAGTAGTCTATGGGTCACACAGATAGCTCCAAATGGTAGGGGCTGCCACTCTTCGGTAACCAATTTAACCAATTTACTGGGAAAATATCACGGCGGGAGGAAGTGTCCGCAGGGACGAGGCCTGGAAACAGCAGGGCAGGTGGGGGACCGCGCCTGACGCTGTTGACGCAGCGGCGTTCTCTCCCCTGGCGGTGTCAATTGCGCGTGCCGCTGGTTCTCTGCTATGCTGGTTCGGTCGATGCTTGGCGCTTTCCGCCCTTTCTCGACGTTGATGGCTTGACGTTGCAGAACTCTTTGATCGCCCTCGGTGGCTGGCCGTCGTCTTCGCTAGTTGGTCGCCGTCTTCTGCCGCCGGTAGCTGTGATGACGACGTATGGCTCGTGTCTCTCTTCTTATGCCAAATTTCTTCCTCTGCCGCCTTCTCACCAAGGATCGGAACTTCCTTTGATTTCGCTCTGTGTTGTGGGGGGGGGGGGGGGGGGGGGTTGGTTGTACGTGTGTCCGTGTGTGTTCTGATTTATTAAGCCATCTGCTGTTCAGCCTCACCCTGGTTTGATTCTTTTATGGCTTATCTCCGTCCCTCGGTTGTGTGTAAGAGGCTGTTGCTGTGAGGGGAGGGAGGGGTGTTCACCTCACCCCCTCTGGCCTCCAAGCGACACCATGATTGATAAAAAAAAAATATTGGCAAAATCATTCTTAATATCAATTTTGGAAAAAAGGCCTACATACAACACCCCCCCCACTCCCCCCCATCCTCCCCCCGACCCGTCCCTCAGCGACGGACCGAGACGGCGGTGCCCAGCCGGTGTACAACCTGGTCGAGCCACGCGAGAGCGGCGACGCCGGAGAAGCGGAGCCGCTCTTCATGGTGGACGCCCGCAGCGGCTGGGTGAGCACGCTGAGCCGGCTGGACTGCGAGGCCCGTGACCGGCACCACCTCCTCGTCGAGGCTTTCGACCCGGCACGCCCCGAGCGCCCGCCGGCCATCGCCAAGGTGCTCGTCATCGTGAGCGATGCCAACGACCACCCCCCGCGGTTCTCGGCCTCGGTGATCGACGTCCGAGTGCCGGAGGACGCCGCGCCCGGCCTGGCGTTGGCTGTCGTCCAGGCGGACGACGCGGACGCCGCGCCGGAAAACCGGGATCTTACGTACCACCTGACAGGTAGTGTGCAGTAGTGTATAGTGTAGTCTACTAGTACGCCACTACACCTGTTGTGTTGGAGTGAACCCACCACCGCATTCACAGTTGGTTGCGGAAGCCTCTGCATTAAACCGACTCTCGTCATCACACTCTCTTCATCACACTCTCTTCGTCACACTCTCCGTCTCGACGGCGAGCGACGTCCGCGTCCCACCCCCCGTCCACGCTGGCCACAGGCGGCGACCCGCTGGGCCACTTCTCCCTCGGCCCCGTCAAGAGGGGGGGCGAGTGGACGCTGCGCCTGGAGCGGCCGCTCGACCGGGAGGAGCAGGAACGCCACCACGTGCTGGTGATGGCCACCGACGGCACCTTGGTGAGGATGGTCGTCGTGGCCGTCACCGTGCTGGACGTCAACGACAACGGCCCCATGTGTGACAAGGTACCCGTAACCGTAGACTCGCCACACAGGCTCACAGACTCGTCATACCCTACCACACCACCGTACTGCTGTAACGCCATGAACACACGGTATACTTACCTGCACTGGCGGACAGACGCCAGTAGGGGGTGGTATGTGGGCCACCGGGGTTCCCAAGACCCAAATAAGGGGGCTGTGGGAATATTCTAGGATCCCCTGGAACACTCTGGAAGGAAGGCGTGGCCAGGGGCGGAGAGGGCGTGGCCAGGGGCGGAGATGGCGTGGCCAGGGGCGGAGAGGGCGTTGCCAGGGTATAAAAGCCGGACCCCTGAATGGGTTCCGCAGTTCTCAAGTTGAAGACTGGAGACCGGGCTTAGAGTAGGACCCTGGGAACCCCCAGACCCACTGTCCTTGTAAGGGCCGGGGCTGTGAGGGAAAGTGGTCGGACCCAAGGACCTTGGCCGGGTCGGGTCAAAGTAGCCTCCCCCTAGGGCCCCTAGCCGCAGGGCTGAGAGTGTACGTGGTCCCAGTCGATAGGACACGATAGCCCGGAGGCCACACCTCCCCAGATGGCGGGCGTAAGGGGCCCTGTGCTATAGTTACTGTTAAATAAGTGTCGCCTCGACTACCGGCTCTCCCTCACCTTTGGGCTCACTGCACTACCGCTGTCGCCACGGTGCCCCAGCTGTGGTACAACGTCACCGTGCGGGAGGACGTCGCCCCACAAGTCTTCCTGCTGAGGGTTTCAGCCCGTGACTCCGATTCCGGCTCTAACGGAACCATCGGGTACTCGCTGCACGGTGCCGGAGCGAATCTCTTCCGCTTGGACCCCGTCAGCGGTAACGCTCATCGCGCTCTCTCCATCACGCTCTCGCAGCCGTCGGGGTTGTGATAAAATTTCATGTCCACCTCCTGTGTAGCGGGCGAGGTGGTTAACGTCTTTCTCGTCGGCGTGGCCCCGCGTAGGGGAGCTATTCACGCTGGCGCCGCTGGACCGCGAGGCCGCCCCGGCCCACGCGCTTGGTGTGGCCGCGACCGACGGCGGCGGCCGCTCCTGCCGGGCGGAGGTCCTCGTGAGGGTGGAGGACGTGGACGACTCGGCCCCGCGCTTCAACACGGGGTCGCCCCCCCACGCCGTCGCCCTGCGCCTGAGCCACGCCGGTGTGGGGACGGTGGTGACGAGCGCGCGCGCCGTCGACGCCGACCTGGGTACGACGGTGGCGACGGTGACGACGTACACACGCGCGCGCGCGTGACTTTGAGTGTGTATGTGCGCGTGTGTGTGTACATTATGGGTAGCGGTTAGCGCGCAGCGCTACGAACCTGGCGAACATCGCCACTCGAGAGACAAAGGCGGCCGGGCGTGGTGCTGGCCACCCACCCCCTCGTGTGCCACGGTGCCGGCCTTCATAGGTGCTGCTCTCTTACAGCACTTGCCCCTACAGCCTGAGGCTACACATGGGATCTTTGGCAATCTAGACATGTTCCTATCGGTGAGTTCCGGCAGGCAAGGCTGCGTTGGCTCAGTCGTGTGGCCCGCATGGCCAGCCACCGCAAGCCCAAGCAGCTCCTGTTCGGCCGGATATAGGGGGCTGAACGGGCGCGGCACGGGCTAGAGAAGAGATGGAGTGATGTGGTACAGGAGGACGTGGAGCTGAGTGGACTTGCCGATGACCGGTACCAGCGGTGTCAAGATCGGCCTCTGTGGAGGAGGCTCGTGAACGACGCTACTGGGCAGTTGGAGGCAGTCGCCCTCCAACAACAACGGAGGGCGAAGGAGCGACGCTCACAAGAACGAGCGGAGCGCCGGGTGGCTGAAGCAAAGTAGGGGGCACAGGTGGTGCATCGGCCACTCGTCTCGGTCAGTGAACCCGTGGCACCTGCTGGGTCTGCCCCGTGACCTCCTGCCGGCGGGCGTTCGACACTCCACGTGTCCCCAACGTGCACCTGGCCTGGCACAAGCGCCGTGGTGACGTCGCCGCCACTCGGTGGCGAACGGCCGTTGTTGTTGTCGTCGCCGTGTATTGTAGGCCCCCACCGCAGGGTGACTCACTCTCTGCTGAACTCTGCCGGCGACCGCTTCGCCATCGACGGCCGCTCGGGCGTCATCACCGTCAAGCGTCCGCTGGAGAGCCGCGACGTCTACAGCCTCACGGTGCTCGCCCACAACGGCGGCGGAGCCTCGGCGACGGCGTCCTCCACCGCGGTGATTTCCGTGTCCCTGCACGACGATGACGACGAGCGCGGCGTCGCCGCCGCCCCGGCGTTCCGGCGGCTGGCCTACCGCGCCGCCGTGCCGGAAGACGCAGCGCCGGGCACCGTGGTCGTCGCCGTGGCGGCCGTCCTCGGCGGGGGGGGCGCGGTGAGCTACGGCATCGCCGGCGGCAACGAGCTCGGGGCCTTCGACGTCGACCGGAGGCTCGGTGAGAGACGCGGCGCGGGGCGCAGGCGGCGGTCCCCTCGGGCCGTGGGGGGGTTCCCCCGTCCGTGTGTCTCCGTCTCTCCGTCTCACAGACGTGCGTCGCGTGTGCCGCGTGTGCCCAGGCGTAATACGCGTCGCGGCGAAGGCCCTGGACTACGAGAAGCGCCGCCACCACTACCTGACGGTGTGGGCGGCCGCCGCCAGCGACGACGACAACGACGACGCCGCCGGAGGGGCGGCGACTTCGCCGAGCGCCGTCACCGTGGTGACCGTGGACGTCACCGACGTCGACGACGACGCGTCCGCGGTTCCCCCAATGGGCTCGTGAAGCGCCGTCGTCGGGGAGGACGCCCTGCCTGGCGACGCCGTCGTCGGGGAGGTGGTGGCGTTGACCCGTAACGACGCGGTTACGTTGTCGCTAGACCGTCGGCAAATTTACATTTCAACGGGATCATTTGGCCAAACGGTCATCGTCCCTCGTGGTCGTCATCGGCAGCTGGCAGCTAGCAGCAGCAGCTCAGCGAGCGGGGGGGGGGGGGGTCTTCACCTGCTGACCGTCAAAATGCACCGTTGCTTTTGTTTTGCACGAGCAGGATTTAAATTCGCGAACTCTTCCCGTTGCCGAGCCGCTCACCGTCCCGCCCAGCCGCCTGCGGGGCTACCGTGGGGTGCCAGGACGCGGCGACATCATGGTGACCACGGTGGGTGGTAGTGTTCGTTGTTCAGTTGAAGAAGCCGTCTCCCTGCTGTGTTTGTGCTGCGCCGTTGAAGCCGCCTCCTTCGCCGTTTCGGCATCCGTTGAGTGGAGCAGCAACGACAGCAGAGGAGGAGATGCTGCGTCCTCGCCACAGCCGGCGTGTGGGCGGCGAGTCCACGTTCGACCGATGGTGCCCCCCTCTCTCCTGTTTGTTCGGTTTAGACCCTCGCCCCCTTCAAAGTTGCGTTCGAATAAAAGAAACCACGCGGTTTGAAATGGCGTTGTGGTGTGCGGTGGCCCTATATACTCGCACACGCACAGACTCGCACGCACGCACACAGGCAAACGTACGTACTCGCACGCACACACACACGCACGCGCTCCGTGTGGTTACCACCTGGCTAGCTACACCAGTCACGTGGTGACTAGTGTAGTTAGCCTGGTGGTCACCACCTGGCTAGCTACACCAGTCACGTGGTAACTAGTGTAGCTAGCCTGGTGGTCACGACACACTCCACGGGGTTCCCAAGCAAGTTCCCACGTGGTTCCAAGCAACTTCCCACGGGTTCCAAGCAACTTCCCACGGGGTCCCAAGCAAGTTCCCACGGGGTTCCAAGCAACTTCCCAGGGGGTTCCAAGCAAGTTCCCACGGGGTTCCAAGCAACTTCCCACGGGGTTCCAAGCAACTTCCCACGGGGTTCCAAGCAACTTCCCACGGGGTCCCAAGCAAGTTCCCACGGGGTTCCAAGCAACTTCCCAGGGGGTTCTAAGCAAGTTCCCACGGGGTTCCAAGCAACTTCCCACGGGGTTCCAAGCAACTTCCCACGGGGTTCCAAGCAACTTCCCACGGGGCCCCAAGCAAGTTCCCACGGGGTCCCAAGCAACTTCCCGCGGGGCTCCCTCCACAGCCGACTGCTGCCCCGTGCTGCCTCCTCGTGGCCGGCCGTGGGATCAGCCAATCACGGCCGGCCACGAGGAGCCCCGCAGCCACCCCCAGCCCCGGCGCTGTTCCCCGACTCCTCCTGTGACCCCCTGACCCCGTGACCCCTCCGCTCCACCCTGCGGCGACCCCTCGACTCCGGCTACGACCCCGCTTACGTCACGGGCTCTCTCTCCCCCTGATGTATCCCTGTGGGACGTGACGTCATCCCGCCCCCCCGGGCGCGTATGACGGCACCAGACGTGACGTCATACGCGCCCCGGAGGCGAGCGTGACGTCATGTCCGCGACCACTCCTCTATATTGTGTACACGACTGCACGGTGTGTGTACAACTTCGTGTCCACAACAGCGCTCTTATTACTTTGTCTTTCTCTATTAATATTTATATATAACTTATCTTTATTTTGTTCCTCTCTCCTCACGCGCTGATGGCAGCGCTACTGCTACTGCTGCTACTGCTGCTAGAGCCGCAATGGTGCAAGGGGCAATCTGCAGCTATGAGGAGGAGGCCCGGGGAGAGGATGATGATGAGGAGGCGTTCGCGATGAGTGAAGTTTTGCAGACGCAGAGTCTCGGAGGGAGGAATGAGGGAAAGGAAAATGAGAAACGGCGTCGCCAAACCTGAGCACCGCCAGCAGTAGCAGCCACCACCACCATCAGCAGTAGCCACCACCACCACCACCACCACCCGCTATCAGCAGTAGCAGCCCTCACCACCACCACCACCCACTAGCAGCAGTAGTGTTGTATATATAGGTGTTATGAAAATTGATGAAAATAATGAAAATTAAATGAAATTTGAGATTTGCATAATTTATCTGAAATTATGTTAATCAGTGTAATTATGCGCATAAATTATGCTGATTCGAGAGATAATCGTATTAATTTATGCGAGTGGGCGTGGATATGATAATGCAGGTCGTTATGGATTATCAGGTCGAGCCTCGGTGACGAGGATTGTTATGAATTGGAATAACGCAATTAATCGTATGCAGTGACGCAGGCGTTGTGAGCGTGAATGAGAGAGAGTCGATTCGACTCTGCTCTTTAATTCCGTATTATCGATAAGGATACGATTACTCTCGATTTAACATGAATTATGTGTGTTATGGATTATGTGTGGTGATAGTGTGCTTATGATAGGTCCCCAGGATTCAGATCTCATACGCAGAACAATATTATTCAGAATTTCAGGAAGAATCACACACAAACCTTCTGCTTTGATCAATTTTATTTTCTAGCTAACTTTAATTTTTGGATAATATGAAAACTCAATCTCGGGATGTTGGAATTTCAACACAGCGTTAACATGATACCATCACGATTGCGTTGTTTCACCTCAATAGCGGCACCTGTGGTTAATTCCCGACGCGTAATGCAATCGATCGGTTGTTGAGAGAGAGATTAAAAACATGCGAACTATTCTATCAAAACCTTAACCTTATAATATGCAAACTCGTATTCTTGAATGATTACACAACACGGCACTCGGTCTTTGATTCGTATCCAATCCTTAACACATTCTGATATGCGAAATTATTATGCTTGAAATCGTCAGCACAGTACCACGGCGATGTTCGTTCATTGATTCATCAATGATTATGCAATTAAAGCATTCGACTGAAATAATTCTGATTGCCTCATCAACGTAACTCAATGGGTGGCGATGTTTTTCGTTATCAGCTAATAGTTGACGCAGTTATCATGAGTCTTGTATGTTTAATGGGAGGGTTGTTGATTTCTTGCGTTGAGCAAACGCCTAGGTTGATTTCCTTGTCAAAAAAAAATGTTTGTTCGTTGTGTGGCGGTGGGGGAGTGAGGAGGGAGTGTGGGGGAGGGGCATACGAACGACTGCCAGTTTCTGTCCACCGCTGGCTGGATGAGCCAGCACGACGCTCGCCGTCGTCGCGCCGATGGGTGTTGAGTGCCGGGCCGCTTCCCTCTCAGCCCTGGTGACGCGAAGTTGCGCGCTGTAGCACGCTGGTGGCACGCTGTTGGCACGCGCTGGTGCTGGTGGCACGCTGGTGGCGCGCTGTTGGCACGCGCTGGTGCTGATGCTGGTGCTGATGGCACGCTGGTGGCGCGCGCTCCCTATCCTTGAAGATGCGCGAACGCGCTTGGTCACTGGTTTGCTGAAGTTGTTGGCGGCTGCTCGTGCTTTTCCGCTGCTGGTTGAGCCACGTTGCACGTGCTTTCTTTGTGGAGATGCTCGAGTGCTCTCAGCGCTGATTCGCTGATACTTTGTTGGCGGCTGGCCAAGCTTTTTCTTCAGTTGAGTGAGTGGCCGTGCTGGTTCGCTGACAGCAGGTTTCCTCCACTGCTGTATGACTCACTTTTGTTGATACATCGCGACTCAGCGATCCTCGTTACTCAGCGAGGCTCAGAGCCAGCCGCTCCATGCGACTGCTCGTCCTGTGGACGTCTTGACTCGCTGATCTGTCTTGACTCTTGACTTAACGTCACTGACTTTTGAAAATGCGGCTGACCGTTATATTCAAAGACAATTCTCTCTGCGCAGTGGAAAAGGGGGGGGGGCGGGGTCTGTGTGTGTGAGTTCGTGTGTGTGTACAGATGGTTCCTGCGATAATGATCTGTTTGCCCTGGCGTGAAATTCCTCTCTCGCGCTCTTTGGGAGAGACAAAGGTGGTCGGGAGTACCTATCTCTTTATACTTTCGACTTTATATTTCTCAAATACCATTTGGTCCCATGTTCGCCAAGACTCGTGTTTGTAACTACGTCCTCCCGACACCCCTCTCGGGTTACCGAGGTTCACATTGATATGATGGAGTTATTAGAAAGAAAAATAATTTTCATCCTGAGTTTAAGAGGTCCGTTTCCAGATTGTTGGAATCCATATCCCTTGGTTCTGTAAGGTTCTATAATGGAATATCGTTTAAGGTTAACACGTTATTATTGTTATATTGCAATTTTCTTTAAAACTTTGTTTGCCTGGTTGCCGTGTGTGGGGTGGGGTGTGTCTCCTCATCAAACCCGGCTGGCTTTTCCAGATGGCCCCTTGTGATAAGGTGTTATTCCTGCTTCTCCGCGCTGTGAGAGAGACAAAGGTGGTCGGGGTTGCTTGGGATATTGTTTAAACTCTTTCGTAAGTTTGCCCGTTCGCCTCATTCCTTCTCGATAACCTTTGATGTGACTCGGTATTTTGTCTCCAAGCTTTGTTTTAACAGTAAAAGTATTAAAGGTAAAAATCATTTGATAGCGAATTATTGGATAATAATTCACTGATGTATCTGGCGGCCTGGTCTTGATTGGAGTGAGCGCGAGGACCGCTAACTTTAGCTTATTCTTGTTATTGCATTTTAAATTTGAACCGTTGTTTTAATGACAAAGGAAAAAATATATATATGGTTTAACCCGTGGGCATCCTCGTTTCTGGCTTGCGGAGGGCTTCCCTCTGCGTGACCTCCCTTAGGGCACATCAAACTCTTGTTCATCTGGAGATCTTCGCAGATAGCTGCTAACATCCTCGCCTCGAGAGTTTTATTATTTCTTTATTTTTTAATGGTCTGTTTATGATCGACATCTGGTTTTTCGTGTGCCTGGCTTACGGGTTTTATTTTTTTTTGTTTGTTAAAAAATATATTATATATGACACAAATATTATTAATATCAATTTTGGAAAAGGCTCATATACAACAGTAGCAGCCACCACCACCCGCTATCAGCAGCAGCCACCACCATCAGCAGTAGCAGCCACCACCACCACCACCCACTATCAGTAGCAGCCACCACCACCACCTGCTATCAGCAGCAGCCACCACCACCACCCACTAGCAGCAGCCCTCACCACCACCTCCACCCACTAGCAGCAGCAGCCACCACCACCCACTATCAGCAGTAGCAGCCCTCACCACCACCACCACCACCCACTATCAGCAGTAGCCACCACCACCACCCGCTATCAGCAGCCCTCACCACCACCACAACCACCCACTAGCAGCAGCCCTCACCACCACCACCCACTATCAGCAGTAGCCACCACCACCCGCTATCAGCAGCCCTCACCACCACCACCACCCGCTATCAGCAGCCTTCACCACAACCACCATCACCCGCTATCAGCAGCCCTCACCACCACCACCACCCGCTATCAGCAGCCCTCACCACCACCACCCGCTATCAGCAGCCTTCACCACCACCACCACCCGCTAGCAGCAGCCCTCACCACCACCATCACCCGCTATCAGCAGCCTTCACCACCATCACCCGCTAGCAGCAGCCCTCACCACCACCACCCGCTAGCAGCAGCAGCCACCACCACCACCACCCACTATCAGTAGTAGCAGCCCTCACCACCACCACCTATTATCAGCAGTAGCAGCCCTCACCACCACCACCACCTCTTATCAGCAGCAGCCACCACCACCCGCTAGCAGCAGCAGCCACCTCCACCACCCGCTATCAGCAGTAGCAGCAGCCACCACCACCACCACCCACTATCAGCAGCCACCACCACCCGCTATCAGCAGTAGCAGCAGCCCCAGGTTAATGTCGCTCTATGTAGCTTGAGTCGCCCACACCCCTTGTCAGCATGCGAGCTCGCATGCTGACACGGGGTGTGTATGCGTATGCGGGTTATATGCGGGAAAATACGGTGCTCATATTACGGGAATACACACGCTTCTCTTTTACGCATATAGACCTGAGGGCTAAGGTAGTTTACCTCAGTTAATTTTTTTTATTAAATTTCATGAGTTTAATAAAAAAAAATAAACGTATTTACTGTCCGGATCTGCGCACCTTCTTCATACGTAAATGGAATTGTAAATCACGAGGCGGGTAGAACTCGTAACAGCCTTTATTATAAATCACTGTGGAACGTCAATCTCAGTGGAGTGCTAATACAACTCACATGATAACCACCACCATCATAACCACCACCATCATGACCACCACCATCATAACCACCACCACCACCATCATAACCACCACCACCACCATCATAACCACCACCACCATCATCATAACCACCATAACCACCACCATCATAACCACCACCATCATAACCACCACCACCATCATAACCACCACCACCATCATGACCACCACCACCATCATAACCACCACCACCATCATAACCACCACCACCATCATAATCACCACCACCATAACCACCACCATCATAACCACCACCACCATCATGACCACCACCACCATAACCACCACCACCATCATAACCACCACCACCATAACCACCACCATCATAACCACCACCACCATCATAACCACCACCATAACTCTCACCACCATGATAACCACCACCACCATCATAACCACCACCATCATAACCACCACCATCATAACCACCACCACCATAACCACCACCATAACCACCACCACCATCATAACCACCATCACCATCATAACCACCACCACCATCATGACCACCACCACAATCATAATCACCACCACCATCATAACCACCACCACCATCATGACCACCACCACCACCATCATAACCACCACCACCATAACCACCACCATCATAACCACCACCATCATAACCACCACCACCATAACCACCACCATAACCACCATCATGACCACCACCACCATCATAACTACCACCACCATCATAACCACCACCACCATCATAACCACCACCATCATAACCACCACCACCATAACCACCACCATCACCATAACCAACACCACCATCATAACCACCACCACCATCATGACCACCACCACCATCATAACCACCACCACCATAACCACCACCATAACCACCACCACCATCATAACCACCACCATAACCACCACCATCATAACTACCATCATAACCACCATCACTATAACCACCAACATCACCATAACCACCATCATAACCACCACCACCATCATGACCACCACCACCATCATAACCACCACCACCATAACCACCACCATAACCACCACCACCATCATAACCACCACCATAACCACCACCATCATAACCACCACCATAACCACCACCATCATAACCACCACCACCATAACCACCATCATAACCACCACCACCACCATAACCACCACCACCATCATAACCACCACCACCATAACCACCACCACCATCATAACCACCACCACCATAACCACCACCATCATAACCACCACCATAACCACCACCATCATAACCACCATCATAACCACCACCATAACCACCACCACCATCACCACCACCATAACCACCACCATCATAACCACCACCATAACCACCACCACCATAACCACCACCATCACCACCACCACCACCACCATAACCACTACCACCATAACAACCACCACCACCGAGCTGTGCCGAGCGGTTCACTTGTGCGGCGATGTTGAAGGAGCGGTCGAGTGCGGCGACGTCGTTACAGACGAGGGCCTATTTCAGGACGGCTCGTAGAAGCAGCAGCAGCGGCGGCGGCCGTGGTCGTCCCCGTCGCCACAATCACCAACACTGTCGTCACCGTCGCCACAATCACCAACACCGTCGTCACCGTCGCCGCCGCCACCGCCACCAGGGATGCGTGGGCACCGACTGTGCGAGCGGCGGCGCTTGAGAGCTCCGCAACCGGCGGGATGCCGGCGGGGGGTGGCCGGGCGGCGGGGCCAACCGGCGGGGAACCACCAGGAGCTCCCCCCCCCGCTCGTTTGAGGCCGGGTCGACCTAGGGGAGGCCCGGGTGCCGTTCAGATAATCCCCGTCACTGTTACAGCGACGGATGAACTTCGACCTTTGAATTGATGCCGTGGTGCAGGAACGGTGCAGGAGGGGGGAGGAGAATGGGGAAGGAGGAGGGTGGGGGTGGTGGTGCAGGTGATGGGGGTTGGACGAGGTGGAGTAGATGGAGGTGCAGGAGGTGGGGTGGATGGAGGTGGAGTAGATGGAGGTAGAGTGGATGGAGGTGCAGGAGGTGGAGTGGATGGAGGTGGAGTGGATGGAGGTGGAGTAGATGCAGGTGGAGTGGATGGAGGTGGAGTCGATAGAGGTGCAGGAGGTGGAGTAGATGCAGGTGGAGTAGATGGAGGTGGAGTAGATGGAGTAGATGCAGGTGGAGTAGATTCAGGTGGAGTAGATGGAGGTGGAGTAGATGGAGGTGGAGTAGATGGAGGTGCAGTAGATGGAGGTGGAGTAGATGGAGGTGGAGTGGATGGAGGTGGAGTGGATGGAGGTGGAGTAGATGGAGGTGGAGTAGATCGAGGTGGAGTAGATGGAGGTGCAGGAGGTGGAGTAGATGGAGGTGGAGTAGATGGAGGTGGAGTAGATGGAGGTGGAGTGGATGGAGGTGGAGTAGATGGAGGTGGAGTAGATGGAGGTGGAGTAGATGCAGGTGGAGTAGATGGAGGTGGAGTGGATGCAGGTGGAGTAGATGGAGGTGGAGTAGATGCAGGTGGAGTAGATGGAGGTGGAGTGGATGGAGGTGGAGTAGATGGAGGTGGAGTAGATGCAGGTGGAGTAGATGGAGGTGGAGTGGATGGAGGTGGAGTAGATGGAAGTGGAGTAGATGCAGGTGGAGCGGATGGAGGTGGAGTAGATGGAGGTGGAGTTAATGGAGGTGGAGTAGATGGAGGTGGAGTGGATGGAGGTGGAGTAGATGGAGGTGGAGTAGATGCAGGTGGAGTAGATGGAGGTGGAGTGGATGGAGGTGGAGTAGATGGAGGTGGAGTAGATGCAGGTGGAGTAGATGCAGGTGGAGTGGATGGAGGTGGAGTAGATGGAGGTGCAGGAGGTGGAGTAGATGCAGGTGGAGTAGATGGAGGTGGAGTAGGTGCAGGTGGAGTTGATGGACGTGGAGCGGATGGAGGTGGAGCGGATGGAGGTTCTGGTGTCTGTACGCCGGTCACCTTGGCGGTGCTGGCTCCCACGTGGGGGTTGGCAGAGCGCATGTGGATCTCGCGCTTCTCCTGCTGCTGCTGCTGCCGCTGCCTGTAAATGTGGAGGCGGAGGTTTGGCCGCTGCTCTAACGACGGCACTACACGCACCTCTTTGAGTCTCCATGAGTCTCTATGCGTCTCTATGTATCTCTATGAGTCTCTATGTATCTCTATGAGTCTCTCTGTATCTCTGAGTCTCTATGTATCTCTGAGTCTCTATGTATCTCTGAGTCTCTATGTATCTTTACGAGTACGTATCTCTATGAGTCTCTCTGTATCTCTATGCATCTCTATGTGTCTCTTATGTATCTCTATGAGTCTCTATGTATCTCTATGCGTCTCGATGTATCTCTACGAGTCTCTATGTATCTCTACGCGTCTCTATGCGTCTCTATGTATCTCTATGTATCTCTATGAGTCTCTCTGTATCTCTGAGTCTCTCTGTATCTCTGAGTCTCTATGTATCTCTACGAGTCTCTATGTAACTCTATTAATCTCTCTATCTCTGAGTCTCTATGTATCTCTATGAGTCTCTATGTATCTCTATGAGTATGTATCTCTATGCGTCTCTATGTATCTCCATGAGTCTGTAAGTATATCTATGAGTCTATGTGTCTCTATGTATCTCCATGAGTCTATGTGTCTCTATGAGTCTCTATGCATCTCTATGTACCATAGAGACTCAGCGATACCTAGAGACTCATGGAGATACATAGAGACTCATGGAGATACATAGAGACTCATGGAGATACAGAGACTCCACACGACCACGGGGATTATCTATGCAACCTCCTGTAGACCAAGTGAGGTAGTCAACATCTCATAGCCACCGTGATGAGACACGTAGACTCCAAATATGCAGCAGCAGACATCGTCAGGATTGGTATCAAACCCACGACCTCCTGTACACCAGGCGAGGTAGTCAACATCTCATAGCCACCGTGATGATGATGACAGACGCAGACTCTAAATATACAGCAGCAGGCATCATCAGGATTGGTATCAAACCCACGACCTCCTGTACACCAGGCGAGGTAGTCAACATCTCATAGCCACCGTGGGTCCCATGAGTGTGAGGCGAGTCAAGAGCTGCAAGGCTGAACTTGTCCGTTCATCGACGTGGGATGGATGACGCCTCGCTTGGACGCTCTGTGGACGCTCACCATTCACCGCTCGACGCTCACCGCTCTCCGCAGACTCGCAGAGCGAGTCGATGCCAATTACCGGTTCATTGCGGCCGTGGCGGTGGTGACGGTGGTGGTGGTGGCCGTGGCGACGGTGACGCTGGTGGCCGTGGCGGGGGTGATGGCGTCCGTGGCGACGGCGTTCCTGGCTTCGGTGACGTGCGTCGTCCACGCCGCTTCCTGCTCCAGCCGTCGCCACTTGGCTCGTCGGTTTTGGAACCAATTCTTGACGAGAACCGCAATAACAAAATCATCCAGCGGTGTGCGTGGTGTCTGTGTGTGTCTACGTGTGTCTGTCTACGTGTGTGTGTGTGTGTCTACGTGTGTCTGTCTGTGTCTGTGTGTCTACGTGTGTCCGGCAAAACAACCCCTTACCTCCTCGCGGTGCCGGACGGGCAACTCTGTCGTGGACAGTGCTGTGGGGGGAGGTCCAATTTTGATTGGCTCCTCCCCTCATGGCATATGTGTCCACCACAGGGGCTAAACGGGGGCTCTGGATGGGTGCGAGGGGCTGGTAACCCCTCCACCTTCAATTAATTACCACTAAACCACGAGTTAAACTGAAATATGTAACTAATAAGCTTGTGCCGGAGGCCCCGGGGGGCCAGGCGTCTATGACGTCTCCTGACCAAACCCCAATTGGTGGAGCCAGGATATTGAATATCTACCCTCGGGGCTCCTCCAGAAACAACGAAAAGCCACTACGGGTGGCCACGTGGAATGTTCGAATGCTCACTGCGGAGGAGAGGCTGCCACTCCTCTGTCGGGAGCTGGACCGGTACCGCCTGGATCTATGTGGCATTCAGGAGGTCCGGTGGACCGGCTCTGGCTCCTGCCACCATGAGGGGTGGACAGTCCTCTACTCGGGGCAGGAGACTGCCAAACAACAGGGAGTGGCTCTTCTTTTGAACAAAAGAATGAAGGGGGCGTGGGAGCGTGGCGGTGAGGTGTGGGAAGCTGTAAGCCCCAGGCTACTTTGGGCTCGCCTTCCCATCAACCGGAGGTGAGGAATGGTGGTCGTGGTTACTTATGCCCCCACCGAAGATGAACATCCGTGGAGGGATGCAGGCAAAGCCGATGAGTCAGATGCCTTAAATGACCTGTCACAGGTGCTGGCTAAAGTGGCCCCTCGGGATAGAGTCATCATGCTGGGTGACTTCAATGCCCGAGTTGGTCATGATACTGGCACCTGGTCTGGAGTGATTGGAAGGCATGGGCCAGATCAGCTCAATAACAACGGTAGGAGGCTGCTAGATTTTTGTGCAGCCCATGGACTTGTAATTACCAACACGCTGTTCCGGCATCGGCGCATCCACACAACATCATGGATGCATGCCGGGTCCAAGCAAGAACATCTGCTGGACTACATAGTGACGGACCAGCGGATGCGAGCCCATGTCCTTGACACCAGGACCTACCGTGGAGCTGATCTGCCCTCTGACCATCGACTAGTCATCTGTAAGATGCGCCTGCCATTCTTCCACTCCGGTGGTGGGTGTACACCCAGGACCGCATTCCAACCTAATGTGGCCTGGTCTCAGTTATCTGATGAAAGTTGCAAGCGAGAATTTCATCATCGCTTGCGGCTGGGATTGACATCGTCCCCGACTCCTCCTGATGTCGAGGGTAAATGGGCGAGGTTTAGGAGTGTGACTCATGCAGCTGCAATGGCTGCTTTGGGTACGCGGTCCAGACCTCCCCAGAGACCCTGGCTGACAGAGGAGGTGTTCAGGATGGTTGAGAAAAAGCGACAGGCCCACTGTCATCGGCTACAGAATCCCACGTCAGAGAATGAGGAGGCTTACCGCAGCCTTCGCTCGGAGGTTCGGAGAGCCGTGAGGCGCTGCAAGGATGGGTGGTGGTTGCGGGTTGCTGAGGAGATGGAGTCTGCCTCAGTGGCCCGTGATCACAAATCTCTATTTAACTCCATCAAAAAAGTAACCTGCGGCGCCACACCTATTACCATCATTAGGGGAAAAAACGGTGATCCAATCTCCGACCCCCAGGAACAGGTTTGCAGATTTGCTGAGCATTTCTGTGAGGTCCTGGGGGACGGAAAATCCCTCAGCCAGGAAAACATCGTGGCACAAAGTGAGGATGACCCTGCTGAGGCTGCGGTGCCTCAAATATTGGAAGAAGTCACCCCCTGTAAGTGGCTGGCTGAGGTGCCATCTGTTGAGGAAGTACTGAAGGCAATCCGGAGTCTGAGACCAGGAAAGGCAGTGGGCAGAGATGATCTCCCAAGCGAAATGCTGAGGGAGGGTGGCGTTTGTGCACAGACTGCCCTATATGACATCATAACAACGGTCTGGACCACTGGATGGGTTCCACAGGATTGGAAGGATGCCCTGGTGGTCCCCCTTTTTAAGAAGGGGGGACCGCACAGACTGTAACTACAGGGGCATCTCACTCCTCAGTGTGCCGGGAAAGGTCCTGGCAAGGATTATTCAGCATCGCCTTGCCAGTTACGCTGAGGAGAGGCTTGCGGAGCCCCAATGCGGTTTCAGGAAAGGGTGGTCCTGCACAGATGCCATATTTTCTGTCCGTCTGCTACAGCAGAGGTGTAGGGAATTCCAACAAGACCTACATCTCTGCTTTATTGACCTGGTCAAGGCCTATGATACCATCAGTAGGCCTGGGCTCTGGGTTGTTCTTCGTGCTTTTGGAGTACCTGACCCTCTGCTCACGATCATTAAGGACCTTCATGATGGTGAGCGGGCCCGGGTAAAACTACGTGGCCGGGAGTCAGAGCCATTCCCTGTACACCTTGGGGTGCGACAGGGATGTCCTCTGGCTCCCACATTGTTTAACATCTATTTTGACCACGTAGTTCGTGAAGCCTTCAATAGCTGTACCGGGGGAATCTCCATATGGTACAGATATAATGGGAGGCTGATCGATGCCCGGGTGCGGTCAAGGGATGGCTCCCTATTGCTCAACCACGTTATGTATGCTGATGATTTGGTAATAGCTGCTCATTCAGAGGAGGAGTTGGAGACGCTGCTGCTGAGACTGGAGCGTGCCACTAAGAGGTGGGGCCTTACCATCAGCCCCACCAAAACTAAGCACCTGCCTGGGTATTTTGTACCATCGGACACTCCACCCCCACAACTCCCAATCGGTGATGGGGCAGTTGTGGAGAGAGTGGAGAGTTTCCCATACCTGGGCAGTGTGCTTATGACTGGCTCAAGGTTAACAGCAGAGGTCTCACTCCGAATCAGTCGAGCGGCAATATCTTTTCATCGGTTGCGTAACGCTGTGTGGAAGCTACCTGGTCTGTCGCTCCGCACTAAGCTTCAGGTCTTCTCGGCCACGGTCATTCCCTCCCTTCTCTACGCTTGCGAAACATGGACCCCCCTAATGGAACATCTTCGCCGGTTAAAAACATTTAGGCTGGCCTGCCTACGATCCATCCTGGGTTTAACCAGACTGGATTGTGTGAGGAGCTCACAAATCCTTGAAAGATCTGGGCAAGGTCCCATCGGTGAGCTCCTCCGGCGGGCAAGGCTGCAATGGCTGGGTCATGTAGCCCGCATGCCCAGCCACCGCATGCCGAAACAGCTTTTGTTCGGCCGGATTGAGGGGGCTAAGCGGGCGCGGCACGGGCTAGAGAAGAGATGGAGTGATGTGGTACAGGAGGACGTGGAACTGAGTGGACTTGCCGATGACTGGTACCAGCGGTGTCAAGATCGGCCTCTGTGGAGGAGGCGCGTGAAGGACGCTACTGGGCAGTTGGAGGTAGTCGCCCTCCAACAACAACGGAGGGCGGAGGAGCGACGCTCACAACAACGAGCGGAGTGCCGGGTGGCTAAAGCACAGCAGGTTGGCACAGTAGGGGGCACAGGTGGTGCATCAGCCAGTCATCTCAGTCAGTCGACCCGTGGCACCTGGGTCTGCCCCGTGACCTCCTGCCAGCGGGCGTTCGACACTTCACGTGGCCTCAGGGTGCACAAGCATCGTGGTGACGTCACCGGCACTTAGTGGCGAATGGCGGTTGTTGTTGTCTACGTGTGTCTACGTGTCTGTGTGTGTCTGTGTGTCTACATGTCTGTGTGTGTCTACGTGTGTCTGTGTGTCTGTGTGTGTCTGTGTGTGTCTACGTGTGTCTGTGTGTCTGTGTTTGTGTGTGTCTACGTGTGTCTCCGTGTGTCTGTGTGTCTACGTGTAGATGGAGGTGGAGTAGATGGAGGTGGAGTGGATGGAGGTGGAGTGGATGGAGGTGGAGCAGATGGAGGTGGAGTAGATGGAGGTGCAGGAGGTGGAGTAGATGGAGGTGGAGTAGATGGAGGTGGAGTAGATGGAGTAGATGCAGGTGGAGTAGATGCAGGTGGAGTAGATGGAGGTGGAGCGGATGGAGGTGGAGCGGATGGAGGTGGAGTAGATGGAGGTGGAGTAGATGGAGGTAGAGCGGATGGAGGTGGAGTAGATGCAGGTGGAGTAGATGCAGGTGGAGCGGATGGAGGTGGAGTAGATGGAGGTGGAGTAGATGGAGGTGCAGGAGGTGGAGTAGATGCAGGTGCAGTAGATGCAGGTGCAGTAGATGCAGGTGGAGTGGATGCAGGTGGAGTAGATAGAGGTGGAGTAGATGCAGGTGGAGTAGATGGAGGTGGAGCGGATGGAGGTTCTGGTGTCTGTACGCCGGTCACCTTGGCGGTGCTGGCTCTCACGTGGGGGTTGGAGGAGCGCGTGTGGATCTCCCGCTTCACCTGCTGCTGCTGCTGCCGCTGCCTGTAAATGTGGAGGCGGAGGTTTGGCCGCTGCTCTAACGACGGCACTACACGCACCTCTATGAGTCTCCGTGAGTCTCTATGCGTCTCTATGTATCTCTATGAGTCTCTATGTATCTCTATGAGTCTCTTTGTATCTCTATGAGTCTCTCTGTATCTCTATGTATCTCTATGAGTCTCTCTGTATCTCTATGAGTCTCTATGTATCTCTATGAGTCTCTCTGTATCTGAGTCTCTATGTATCTTTACGAGTCTCTCTGCATCTCTATGTATCTCTATGCGTCTCGATGTATCTCTATGAGTCTCTATCTATCTCTATGCGTCTCGATGTATCTCTACGAGTCTCTATGTATCTCTATGAGTCTCTATGCATCTCTATGTATCTCTATGTATCTCTATGAGTCTCTCTGTATCTCTGAGTCTCTCTGTATCTCTAAGTCTCTATGTATCTCTACGAGTCTCTATGTATCTCTATGAGTCTCTCTGTATCTCTATGTATCTCTACGAGTCTCTATGTATCGCTATGAGTATGTATCTCTATGCGTCTCTATGTATCTCCATGAGTCTGTAAGTATATCTATGAGTCTATGTGTCTCTATGCGTCTCTATGTATCTCCATGAGTCTATGTGTCTCTATGAGTCTCTATGCATCTCTATGTACTATAGAGACTCATAGAGATACCTAGAGACTCATGGAGATACATAGAGACTCATAGAGATACATAGAGACTCATAGAGATACATAGAGACTCATGGAGATACAGAGACTCCACGCGACCATGGGGATTATCTATGCAACCTCCTGTAGACCAAGTGAGGTAGTCAATATCTCATAACCACCGTGATGAGACACGCAGACTCCAAATATGCAGCAGCAGACATCGTCAGGGTTGGTATCAAACCCACGACCTCCTGTACACCAGGCGAGGTAGTCAACATCTCATAGCCACCGTGATGATGATGACAGACGCAGACTCTAAATATACAGCAGCAGACATCGTCAGGATTGGTATCAAACCCACGACCTCCTGTACACCAGGCGAGGTAGTCAACATCTCATAGCCACCGTGATGATGACAGACGCAGACTCTAAATATACAGCAGCAGGCATCGTCAGGGTTGGTATCAAACCCACGACCTCCTGTAGACCAAGCGAGGTAGTCAACATATCATAGCCACCGTGATGATGATGATGATGACAGACGCAGACTCTAAATATACAGCAGCAGGCATCGTCAGGATTGGTATCAAACCCACGACCTCCTGTACACCAGGCGAGGTAGTCAACATCTCATAGCCACCGTGATGATGATGACAGACGCAGACTCTAAATATACAGCAGCAGGCATCGTCAGGATTGGTATCAAACCCACGACCTCCTGTACACCAGGCGAGGTAGTCAACATCTCATAGCCACCGTGATGATGATGACAGACGCCAACTCCAAATATACAGCAGCAGACATCGTCAGGATTGGTATTAAACCCACGACATCCTGTACACCAGGCGAGGTAGTCAACATCTCATAGCCACCGTGATGATGACAGACGCAGACTCTAAATATACAGCAGCAGGCATCATCAGGGTTGGTATCAAACCCACGACCTCCTGTACACCAGGCGAGGTAGTCAACATCTCATAGCCACCGTGGGTCCCATGAGTGTGAGGCGAGTCAAGAGCTGCAAGGCTGAACTTGTCCGTTCATCGACGTGGGATGGATGACGCCTCGCTTGGACGCTCTGTGGACGCTCACCATTCACCGCTCGACGCTCACCGCTCTCCGCAGACCCGCAGAGCGAGCCGATGCCAATTACCGGTTCATTGCGGCCGTGGCGGTGGTGACGGTGGTGGTGGTGGCCGTGGCGACGGTGACGCTGGTGGCCGTGGCGGGGGTGATGGCGTCCGTGGCGACGGCGTTCCTGGCTTCGGTGACGTGCGTCGTCCACGCCGCTTCCTGCTCCAGCCGTCGCCACTTGGCTCGTCGGTTTTGGAACCAATTCTTGACGAGAACCGCAATAACAAAATCATCCAGCGGTGTGCGTGGTGTCTGTGTGTGTCTACGTGTGTCTGTGTGTGTCTGCGTGTGTCTGTGTGTCTACGTGTGTCTCCGTGTGTCTACGTGTCTGTGTGTGTCTACGTGTCTCCGTGTCTACGTGTGTCTGTCTACGTGTGTCTGTGTGTTTGTGTGTCTACGTGTCTCCGTGTGTCTGTGTCTACGTGTGTCTGTGTGTGTCTACGTGTGTCTGTGTGTGTCTGCGTGTGTCTGTCTGTGTCTGTGTGTCTACGTGTGTCTACGTGTGTCTGTGTGTCTGTGTGTCTACATATGTTTGTGTGTCTACGTGTGTCTGTGTGTGTCTGTATGTGTCTGTGTGTGTGTGTCTACGTGTGTCTGTGTCTGTAGTGTAGCGGTTAGCGCGCTGCGCTATGAACCTGGCGACCCGGGTTCGATTCCCAACACCAGTGACGATTATCTGAACCGGTCCCGGGCCTCCCCTAGGTCGACTCAGCCTCAAATGAGTACCTGGAACGGTGTGTAAACATCGCCACTAGGGAGACAAAGGCGGTCAGGCGTGGTGCTGGCCACCCACCCCCTCGTGTACTGTTCCGGCCTTCATAGGTGCTCGCTAACAGCACTTGCCCCTACAGTCTGTTAAGGCTATATGGGGGATCTTTGTGTGTGTCTACGTGTGTCTTCGTGTGTCTGTGTGTCTACGTGTCTGTGTCTACGTGTTTGTCTACGTGTGTCTGTGTGTGTCTACGTGTGTCTGTGTGTGCGATGGTCTAGCAACCAGACATGACCACCGTCTCCAGTAAGATCGGTCACTAAAGCCAACGACTACTTTTGCTCCTCCCACCCTAGCGTTGAGGTTACCACCACGTGGTTGGTGGGGGGGGGGGACTTACCTTGACCTTCCACACCGAGATGTTGGTGGCAAGAGCGAGCATGAGCTGTCGATGTGGGTCCGGGTAGGGCTCGTCCACGAATGCCTCCTCCAGCCGGGCAAGCTGAGCTGCGCTCCGTCAGGGGTTTAGACCGTTAAAATCTCTTCCCGTCCGGGACATCGTAAAAAAAAAAATCACGCGGGAGATTTGGTTTAGAGCGCAGGGGCGAGAGTCTCGGTCGCCCGTCGAGTTTGTCAGTGGCCGACGACGAGCAAGATGGGGGGGGACGGGGGGTGCGGAGGTTGGGAAGGGGTGGTGGGGGAGGGTGGTGATAGGGAGAGGGGTGAGGCGAGGTGGATGGTGGGGGAGGGTGGTGAGGGTAGGTGGTGGAATCAATTGAATAAATTGTGAATTGTCCTCGCCAATTCAGCATCAGAATATCCATACTTCAGCAGCGGGAGGGGGAATCCGAAGAGCTGTGAAGCTCTTAGTGCATCACAGATGTCCAGTAGTAGGGGCCATGGGGTAAAAACGTTACAACAGAGACAAATATCCCCCGCCGTGTCGCCTGTGGCAGACTTAGGGGCGAGTGCTGGTAGTGGCGAGCAGCGGCACCCATGAAGGGCGGCACGACACAGCAGAGGGTGGATTGCTCACACCACCACGCCTTAGTCTCCCCGGCGGCAACGTTCGCTACATACCGCCACACCAGGTACGCATTTGAGGCTGAATCGACCTAGGGGACGCCCGTTGACCGGTTCAGACAATCGTCACGCCGCACCAGGTACGCATTTGAGGCTGAATCGACCTAGGGGACGCCCGTTGACCGGTTCAGACGATCATCACCCGGTGGCATTGGTGGCCGTGAGCGGGAATCAAAACCCCGGCTCGCCGTGTCGCTAGTGCAGCGAAGCGCCGAACCGTTACCATGCCACAACAACTACGGCGACGAGGCAGCGACACGCAAACAGGACGGGAGGGCAGCGTGTGTGGCACGGGTGGCCACGTCGCTCAGCGGTAGCAACGTCACGCCAACGACGGGGTCGGGGAATCGGAATCTTTAAGCCGCGGCGGGAGGAATCCAAAGGGCCGCAAAGTGCTTCGCGCGTCACGGATGTCCAGCTTTTTAAGTGATGAAATTAAATATTTTTTTTGCATTTATATATATACCGGGGACTACCTCTACTTACGAATGAGTCAGGTTCCAGAGATCTGTGTTCGTAAGTCGATTTATCCAACTTTACTCCTCTAGATTTGTACGGCATGTACATCTACATCTGCGGAACGTGAAGAACCAGTGGCATCTACATCTGCAGAACGTGAAGAACCAACATATTTAATTTCATCACAGTACTACTATACATAACACTACTATACACACTACGCTACTATATACTACATTACTATATACACTACACTACGATACACACTACACTACTATATACAACACTACTATACATATTACAATACTATATACACTACTATACACACTACACTACCAGAGACACTATACTACTATACACACGACGCTACTATATACTACATTACTATTTACACTACACTAATATATACACATTACTATACATATTACAATACTATAAACACTACTATTCACACTACACGACTATACACACTACACTATACAGGGACTTACCTCTACTTACGAACGAGTTAGGTTCCAGAGGGTCTGTGTTCGTAGATGTAGATGCCACTGGTTGTTCACGTTATGCAGCTGTAGATGTCACTGGTTCTTCACGTTCTGCAGATGTAGATGCCACTGGTTGTAGGAAACATGATGCCTTGAATAAAGGTGTCAGTTTTTGTGCCAGTTAAAAGGGTAAAACCTATTCCTATATCTTGCTACTGGCAAAGGAGGTCTCATAATGTAAATGCTCACCCCGAGCCCTCAATACTCTGATAGTGCGCTGTTTCTGAGTTGTACGCCTTTTGGCGTCTTCTGGTCCAACACCAATAGAGACTAGGCTCTAAGAAAAGCTGTCTCGGGTGTGGACCAATCAAATTCAAGGACAGTGCATATTATTATCAGAGTTGTCTTTTTTGTTTGCATTTTGACTGCTTGTGTTGTGGTTATTGCAAACATGATGCCTTGAATAAAGGTGTCAGTTTTTGTGCCAGTTAAAAGGGTAAAACCTATTTCTATATCTTGTTACTGGCAAAGGAGGTCTCATGCCACTGGTTGTTCACATTCTGCAGATGTAGATGTCACTGGTTCTTCACGTTCTGCAGATGTAGATGCCATTGGTTCTTCACGTTCTGCAGATGTAGATACCACTGGTTCTTAACGTTCTGCAGATGTAGATGCCACTGGTTCTTTGTGTTCTGCAGATGTAGATGCGAATGGTTCTTCATATTCTACATATGTAGATGCCAATGGTTCTTCATATTCTATAGATGTAGATGCAACTGGTTCTTCACGTTCTGCAGATGTAGATGCCACTGGTTCTTCACGTTCTGCAGATGTAGATGCCACTGATTCTTCACGTTCTGCAGATGTAGATGCCACTGGTTCTTCATGTTCTACAGATGTAGATGCCACTGGTTCTTCATGTTCTGCAGATGTAGATGCCACTGGTTCTTCACGTTCTGCAGATGTAGATGCCACTGGTTCTTCACGTTCTGCAGATGTAGATGCTACTGGTTCTTCACGTTCTAGAGATGTAGATGCCACTGTTTCTTCACGTTCTGCAGATGTAGATGCCACTGGTTCTTCACGTTCTGCAGATGTAGATGCCAATGGTTCTTCACGTTCTGCAGATGTAGATGCCACTGGTTCTTCACGTTCTGCAGATGTAGATGCTACTGGTTCTTCACGTTCTAGAGATGTAGATGCCACTGTTTCTTCACGTTCTGCAGATGTAGATGCCACTGGTTCTTCACGTTCTGCAGATGTAGATGCCAATGGTTCTTCACGTTCTGCAGATGTAGATGCCACTGGTTCTTCACGTTCTGCAGGTGTAGATGCCACTGGTTGTTCACGTTCTGCAGATGTAGATGTCACTGGTTCTTCACGTTCTGCAGATGTAGATGTCACTGGTTATTCACGTTCTGCAGATGTAGATGCCGCTGGTTCGTCACGTTCTGCAGATGTAGATGCCACTGGTTCTTCACGTTCTGAGATGTAGATGTCACTGGTTCTTCACGTTCTGCAGATGTAGCTGCCACTGGTTATTCACGTTCTGCAGATGTAGATGCCACTGGTTCTTCACGTTCTGCAGATGCAACTGGTTCTTCAAGTTCTGCAGATGTAGATGCCACTGGTTCTTCACGTTCTGCAGATGTAGATGTCACTGGTTCTTTACGTTCTGCAGATGTAGATGCCACTGGTTCTTCACATTCTGCAGGTGTAGATGCCACTGGTCTTCACATTCTACACATGTAGATGCCACTGGTTCTTCACGTTCTGCAGATGTAGATGCCACTGGTTCTTCATGTTCTGTAGATGTAGATACCACTGGTTCTTCACGTTCTACAGATGTAGATGCCACTGGTTCTTCATGTTCTGCAGATGTAGATGCCACTGGTTCTTCACGTTCTGCAGATGTAGATGCCACTGGTTCTTCACGTTCTACATATGTAGATGCCACTGATTCTTCACTTTCTGCAGATGTAGATGCCACTGGTTATTCACGTTCTTCAAATGTAGATGCCAATGGTTCTTCATGTTCTGCAGATGTAGATGCCTCTGGTTCTACATGTTCTGCAGATGTAGATGCCACTGGTTATTCACATTCTGCAGATGTAGATACCACTGGTTCTTCACGTTCTGCAGGTGTAGATGCCATTGGTTCTTCATGTTCAGCAGGTGTAGATGCCACTGGTTCTTCACGTTCTGTGCCACTGGTTCTTCACGTTCTGCAGGTGTAGATGCCACTGGTTCTACATGTTCTACAGATGTAGATGCCACTGGTTCTTCATGTTCTGCAGATGTAGATGCCATTGGTTCTTCACGTTCTGCAGATGTAGATGCCACTGGTTCTTCACGTTCTACATATGTAGATGCCACTGTTTATTCACTTTCTACAGATGTAGATGCCACTGGTTCTTCACGTTCTTCAGATGTAGGTGGCACTGGTTATTCACGTTCTACAGATTAGATGGCACTCGTTCTACATTTTCTGTAGATGTAGATCCCACTGGTTCTACATGTTCTGTAGATGTAGATGCCACTGATTCTTCACGTTCTACAGATGTAGATGCCACTGGATCTTCACGTTTTGTAGATGTAGATGCCACTGGTCTTTGTGTTCTACAGATGTAGATGCCACTGGTTCATCACGTTCTGCAGATGTAGATGCCACTGGTTTTTCATGTTCTGCAGCTGTAGATGCCACTGCTTATTCACGTTCTACTGATGTGGATGCCACTGGTTCTTTACGTTCGGCAGATGTAGATGCCAATGGTTCTTCACGTTCTGCAGATGTAGATGCCACTGGTTCTTCATATTCTATAGATGTAGATGCCACTGTTTCTTCACGTTCTGCAGATGTAGATGCCACTGGTTCTTCATATTCTATAGATGTAGATGCCACTGGTTCTTCACATTCTGCAGATGTAAATGCCACTGGTTCTTCACATTCTGCAGATGTAGATGCCACTGGTTCTTCACGTTCTGCAGATGTAGATGCCACTGGTTCTTCACGTTCTGCAGATGTAGATGCCACTGGTTCTTCACGTTCTGCAGATGTAGATGCCACTGGTTCTTCATATTCTACAGATGTAGATGCCACTGGTTCTTCACGTTCTGCAGATGTAGATGCCACTGCTTCTTCATAGTCTACAGATGTAGATGCCACTGGTTCTTCACGTTCTGCAGATGTAGATGCCACTGATCCTACATGTTCTGCAGCTGTAGATGCCACTGGTTCTTCACGTTCTGCAGATGTAGATGCCACTGGTTCATCACGTTCTGCAGATGTAGATGCCACTGGTTCTTCACGTTCTGCATATGTAGATGCCACTGGTTCTTCACGTTCTGCAGATGTAGATGCCACTGGTTTTTCATGTTCTGCAGCTGTAGATGCCACTGGTTATTCACGTTCTACTGATGTGGATGCCACTGGTTCTTAACGTTCAGCAGATGTAGATTCCAATGGTTCTTCACGTTCTGCAGATGTAGATACCAATGGTTCTTCATGTTCTGCAAATGTAGATGCCACTGTTTCTTCATTTTCTATATATGTAGATGCCACTGGTTTTACATGTTCTACAGATGTAGATGTCACTGGTTATTCACGTTCAACAGATGTACAGTGAGGGAAAAAAGTATTTGATCCCCTGCTGATTTTGTACCTTTGCCCACTAACAAAGAAATGATCAGTCTATAATTTTAATGGTAGGTTTATTTGAACAGTGAGAGACAGAATAACAAAAAACTCCGAAAAACGCACGTCAAAAATGTTATAAATTGATTTGTATTTTAATGAGGGAAATAAGTATTTGACCCCTCTGCAAAACATGATTTAGTACTTGGCAAAACCCTTGTTGGCAATCACAGAGGTCAGACGTTTCTTGTAGTTGGCCACCACGTTTGCACACATCTCAGGAGGGATTTTGTCCCACTCCTCTTTGCAGATCTTCTCCAAGTCATTAAGGTTTCGAGGCTGACGTTTGGAAACTCGAACCTTCAGCTCCCTCCACAGATTTCCTATGGGATTAAGGTCTGGAGACTGGGTAGGCCACTCCAGGACCTTAATGTGCTTCTTCTTGAGCCACTCCTTTGTTGCCTTGGCCGTGTGTTTTGGGTCATTGTCATGCTGGAATACCAATCCACGACCCATTTTCAATGCTCTGGCTGAGGGAACGAGGTTCTCACCGAAGATTTGACGGTACATGGCCCCGTCCATCGTTCCTTTGATGTGGTGAAGTTGTCCTGTCCCCTTAGCAGAAAAACACCCCCAAAGCATAATGTTTCCACCTCCATGTTTGACGGTGGGGATGGTGTTCTTGGGGTCATAGGCAGCATTCCTCCTCCTCCAAACACGGCGAGTTGAGTTGATGCCAAAGAGCTCCATTTTGGTCTCATCTGACCACAACACTTTCACCCAGTTGTCCTCTGAATGATTCAGATGTTCATTGGCAAACTTTCTTGAGCAGGGGGACCTTGCGGGTGCTGCAGGATTTCAGTCCTTCACGACATAGTGTGTTACCAATTGTTTTCTTAGTGACTATGGTCCCAGCTGCCTTGAGATCATTGACAATATCCTCCTGTGTAGTTCTGGGATGATTCCTCACCGTTCTCATGATCATTGCAACTCCACGAGGTGAGATCTTGCATGGAGCCCCAGGCCGAGGGAGATTGACAGATCTTTTGTGTTTCTTCAATTTGCGAATAATCACACCAACTGTTGTCACCTTCTCACCAAGCTGCTTGGCAATGGTCTTGTAGCCCATTCCAGCCTTGTGTAGGTCTGCAATCGTGTCCCTGACATCCTTGGAGAGCTCTTTGGTCTTGGCCATGGTGGAGAGTTTGGAATCTGATTGATTGATTGCTTCTGTGGACAGGTGTGCTCCAAATCTCAGCTCGTTACCTGTATAAAAGACACCTGGGAGCCAGAAATCTTTCTGCTTGAGAGGGGGTCAAATACTTATTTCCCTCATTAAAATGCAAATCAATTTCTAACATTTTTGACATGCGTTTTTCTGCATTTTGTTGTTGTTATTCTGTCTCTCACTGTTCAAATAAACCTAGCATTAAAATTATAGACTGATCATTTCTTTGTCAGTGGGCAAACGTACAAAATCAGCAGGGGATCAAATACTTTTTTTCCCTCGCTGTAGATGCCACCACCACCATCTGTTGCGCGCCGGTTGAACTTACGACTCTCGGTACGAGCAGCTGCAAGTGGACATACGGACCAGGTTTGTTCGCATCTCTGAAAGTTCGTAAGTCGAATGTTCATAAGTAAGGAAGTCCCTGTAGTAATGTTCGTACATAGAGTACATGCTGTGATGTCCGTAGGTAGGGGAATCCACGTCGTAGCGCTCTTAAGTATGGGAATCTCTGAAGTAATGTTCGTAAGTAGGGGCATCTCTATAGTAATGCTTGTAAACAGGGGCGTCTTGCGGTAATGTAAGGGAATCCCTGCAGCAGTGATAGTAAATAGAAGAATCCCTCTGGCGATGCTCATAAGAGAGTATCTGTGGTAATGATTGTAAGTAGGGGAGTCCTCGCAGTAACGTTCATAAGTAGGGGATTATCTGAAGTGATGTTTGTAAGTAGAGGAGTTCCCTGCCTTGGTGATTGGCTTCACTTCTCCTCCATCTTGCACCGCGAGTCAAACGGAAACCGCCAAAACAACCGATGCCGTCGCTGCGGCCGCTACCGTCACCGTGTACACATACGCCGAGTGAAGACGCTCCTGGCTCGCTGTTTCCTCTCCTTGGGCGGCTCCGCGGCCTCGGCTGCAACCTCCCCAGAGCCTCGGCGGGGACTGTCATCCGCAGGCCGCCTTCCGGCGTGCGTCCCCGGCTGGCTCGGGGGCGCGGGGGGGAGACCGGCCGGCACCGGCGGCGGCGGGCCCCGCGCCGCCCGGCACGACTCCTCCCAAAGCCGCCGGCGCTGCCGGCCGGCATCGGGCGAGCGCCACGAGCGGGAGGCGGCGGCAGCCTCCGCGTCGTCGAATTGTGAGAGAGCGCACCCCGCCGGGCCGACGGGAAGAAACGCGCCCCACGGGTTCCGCACGATTTGACGGACGCCGCCGACAAGAGGCCGCGCCGGCTCCGAGCTCGCGCCAGGGTGGACCGGCGGAGCTCCGCCTCGGCTCGCGAGCTCCGCGGTGGAGGCCCGGCCGGCGTCCCGTCGCGGCCCCCCAAGGTTCCGCCGAGGGGGAGGTCGGCCCGCCGCTCGCGTCCCCGCGCCCGAGGCGGCGGCCGCGAGACGACAAGCGCCGCCGACCCCGGCCCCGACCCCGGCCTCCTCCTCGGCGTGGGCCTCCCCCCCGCGGAAAGAGGTGACCCGCCGAGCGTCCTCAAACGGCTCGCCCGGAGCGCCGGGGCCGCAGGGAGACGCGGCAGCGACCTCCCTGGGGCTATCGTCGTCGTCCCCGCCGCCGCCACGCCAGGCGTTTTCTATCAGCTTGAAAATAATGAGATCCGACTCTGTCCAGGAGGAGCCCCCTCGGGTCGCGTCGTCGATGGCCTCCGAGTGGAGACCTCCGAGAGTCGACGACGTCGAAGTGGAGGCGGTGGAGGAGGTCACGGCGGAGGCGACGTCAAAGATCCGTTCCCAGGGGTCCCCTCCGTCGGAACACGGCAAAGCCTCGTCTCCAATCGACTCCATGGGAGAGCACTTGTAGCCTACGTCCTCCACCTCGTCTAACTCATCACACGGGACACGCTCCCCCACCTCGTCTAACTCATCACACGGGACACGCTCCCCCACCTCGTCTAACTCATCACACGGGACACGCTCCCCCACCTTGTCAAACTCATCCCACAAGACACGCTCCCCCACCTTGTCAAACTCATCCCACAGGATACGCTGCACTTCATCTTCCACCTCGTCTAACTCATCCCACGGGACACGCTCCCCCACCTCGTCTAATTCATCACATGGGACACGCTCCCCCACCTCGTCTAACTCATCACACGGGACACGCTCCCCCACCTTGTCTAACTCATCACACAGGATACGCTGCACTTCATCTTCCACCTCGTCTAACTCATCCCACGGGACACGCTCCCCCACCTCGTCTAACTCATCACATGGGACAGGCTCCCCCACCTTGTCAAACGCATCCCACAGGACACGTTCCCCCACCTCGTCTAACTCATCACACAGGACACGCTGCACCTCATCGTCCAGCTTGTCGAACTCATCCCACGAGGCACACTCCAGCTTGTCTAACTCATCCCACGGGTCACGTTCCACCTGCTGTCCCTCCTCCTTTTCCTCCCCCTCTTCCTCCTCCACCTCCTCCTCTTTCTCCTCCACCACCACACAAAGTCCTTCCAAGGTAACGCTCCGCTGGGCTAAGTGGAGCTGGGTGTGAGCGCCGCCGCCGACGTGGTGAGTCTCCACGTCGTCTGGGAGATCCATTGCTTCAACATTCACGGCATTCTCTTTCCTGGGGGGGGGGGGTTTGTTTAAAATAAAATATAAGAGTTATTATCATACTCTTGGTAAAGTCATGTAGGTAAAAAATAAAACAGGAAAAATCACGACGTTTCGGCCACAACACAAGCAGCCTTCATCAGGTGAAGGGACCAGACTTTCTCGAGGACAGCGCTGGAGTGAAACACAGCCACGCTCAGACCGTGACCTTTAAGCTGCGTGAGAGTAATTAAGGTGCCTTGTCATTATCTGTATCGTTATATCTTTATCACGATTATCCGTATTATCAGTATCTGTATCATTGTCATTATCTGTATCGTTATAATATCTTTATCACAATTATCCGTATTATCAGTATCCGTATCATTGTCATTATCTGTATCGTTATAATATTTTTATCACGATTGTCTGTATTATCAGTATCCGTATCATTGTCATTATCTATATCGTTATATCTTTATCACGATTGTCCGTATTATCAGTATCCGTATCAATGTCATTATCTGTATCGTTATAATATCTTTATCACGATTATCCGTATTATCAGTATCCATATCATTGTCATTATCTGTTTCGTTATAATATATTTATCACGATCATCCGTATTATCAGTATCCGTATCATTGCTATCATCATTACGATTATCATAAATTGTTAAAATTATCCTTGTTATCCTTATTGTTCATTATTGTTAATGTTATCATTGTTACCATTATTGTTCTTAATCTGTCATGATAATTATCATTATTAAACGAGGTCATTGCATATTCTTGGGTCTTTTGGTAAAGTCACTTAGATAGGTTCAAAGAAAATAACAAAAAACATTTTCTGTTAAAAAAAGATTTTTGTTATTTGAAAATCAGTGAAGTTGTTAACAACACCTTAGGTGGGTAAACAAATTAAAGATTCAAGATGAATCTTGGAAAACATAAACCAAATAATGATTATTAGAGTTAAGCCAAGGGTCACCCAGAGGAGATGGAGCGAGATGGGTTGATCACGGGACTGAGAGAAAATGATTCCATAGAGGAAGCCTATCGGCCGCCTTTTCTCCCAGCCACATGCGGTAGCAATAAAACGACAAAGGGAGAGAACACGACTCCCACCGAGATAGACAAAGGCGACACCCGACCGCGAAGGAAGGAGCCAGGCCTTGATGAGACATCTCATCACCACAATAAAATATAACAAACACACATACATCAGACGAAATAGGACAAAACTCAGCAACAAGAATAAGTCTTCTTTGGTTCTTTCGGTAAAGTCACGTAGAATGAGAATAAAATAATAAATAAATAAAATAACACAATAAAATTCTCACGACGTTTCGGCCACAACACAAGTGGCCTTCATCAGGTGAAGGGACGAGACTGTCTCGAGGACAGCGCTGGAGCGAACCCAGCCAAGCTCAGACCGCGACCTTTAAGCTGTGTGAGAAGAAACAGAGCGCCTTGACAAAGGAATTAGCATTTGGTATTACCTTAGAGTCGCGGCATCTCTTCAGAAAGGTGAGAGACTCGATTAGTTGAGCCTTCTTATCCCGGAGTCTGTTGAATGATCTTAAGGTTATGTGGAATCCCTCCCCGTAGAGGCGGTTAAATTTCGAT
Organism: Petromyzon marinus; assembly: GCF_048934315.1. Classification (NCBI taxonomy): domain Eukaryota; kingdom Metazoa; phylum Chordata; class Hyperoartia; order Petromyzontiformes; family Petromyzontidae; genus Petromyzon; species Petromyzon marinus. Next base: position 729,432 of record NW_027422651.1, on the reverse strand, counting down.
TTAAAGCCGCGACTCTAAGGTAATACCAAATGCTAATTCCTTTGTCAAGGCGCTGTTTCTTCTCACACAGCTTAAAGGTCGCGGTCTGAGCTTGGCTGTGTTCGCTCCAGCGCTGTCCTCCAGACAGTCTCGTCCCTTCACCTGATGAAGGCCACTTGTGTTGTGGCCGAAACGTCGTGAGAATTTTATTGTGTTATTTTATGTTATTAATTTATTATTTTATTCTCATTCTACGTGACTTTACCGAAAGAACCAAAGAAGATGAATCCTTGCAGTCACGAAAGCTTTAAAGAATAAGTTGACATTATAGGAATCTACACACTCGCTACGATAAAAAAACAGACTACAATCTACATAGTGGGTATTACTTCTCGTACATAATACTGATACTAACGTTATTCACCTTAAATTACACTACATCTTGCCATTCACGTGACTTTACAAAAACCAAAGAAATTAATTCCAGCAGTCAAGAAGCTTAACCGAAACTAAGTTATACCTCTAAAACTGAGGACACCAAAAAATTACTCTAGTATAACAGCACGGGTCCGCGGATACAGACGGGGGGACGAAATAAAAAAAAAAACCCTAAGAAATATGTGGTGATTACAATGTTAAATCACAAATCTTGGGAAACATTAACCAAATAATAATTATGCAGTATTAAACCGAGGGTTATCCAGAAAATATGAGGCGAAATAGGTCACACACTGTATCCCATAGGAAAAGACCCTCCCAACCGTCTTTGTCTTCCCGCAGCACGGCATAGCAAAGAATGTAACGCCCAGAGCGAGGGAAATTACTCTTGTATTGCAGGGGGGCATCTGTGTTCCACAGATGAAAAGATGGCTTGGGGAGAGACACAGATGGCTTAATAAATGACACACACACGGACACACGTACAACTCCCCCCCCCCCCACAACACAGAGCGAGATCATAGGAAGTTCCGGTCCTTTGTGAGAAGGCGAGTAGAGAAAAATTTTGGCATAAAAAGAGAGACACGGGCCATACATTGCAACACAGCTACCAGCGGCAGAAGACGGCGATCATCAGCTACCGAAGATGACCAGCTACCGAAGATAACAGCCAGCCATCGACGCAGGAGATCACCGCCGACGCAGAAGAAGACTCCGCAACTCATCCAGGATGGTGAGGCTCGCCGAGTAGCGACATGCTACGCCGTGCGAATTCAGCGCCGTCCGAAGAAGTATCGCTCGAAAATCATTCTGCTCTGGGCGTCGACTCACAAGAGCCACTGCAGTTCGAGCTAAGCTGACGAGAATTCCAGCGTCATCCATCGACGAACAAAAGCATCGTTCGTCGCCAGAGAGCCGGAGCCGGCGCGCAGCAAGCAAGGGTGTCAGCTGCCAGCGGATGAGCTGTGGGTGCTACCTGATGACGGGATCATCGCGTCGTGCCGACTCTTCCGACTGGCTGCGGACCGAACTCCGGCCGCCCGTGTGAGAGAAGGAGAACCCAGCTATCCGTACGACACGCACGCCGCCACGCATTGCAACGCATCACCTGGCATCTGCTTGACGCAAATAATTGATCAACAACACATCCCCATTCAACCCATACCATGCTCACTCAACACATATACACGAATCATTACTAAGAAGACTCATGATAAGTGCGTCAAGTATCAACTGATAACGAAGAACACGGTTGCCATTGGGTTACGGGGAAACGGTCGTGTAGAAGTATTTTTAGTAGTTATGTTTCTTTTTGATTTGCATAAATATTATCAACGAATTCATTGATGAAAACTAAACGTTTAAAAACATAAGTTACGAATTCACACACTCACAGGGAGAACACTGCGTTGAAATCTTCCTTTGATCACAGAATCTGGCCCGTGAATGTATTGAAACCTCAGCCAATTAATGAGTATTTGCTGAAGCAGGCCTACTGCTGCACACCATGGTTTCAACATTTCGTTAACTTACGTAATCTTGCACATGGATTCATTGCCGTATACGTTTTGCCTTCGGGATAAGTTTCTTTATTGCCTTCGTGTGAATGTCGTTGCATGAATTTTTTAAGGACTTTTATTCCTTTTGATTTAAAGCTTTCGTGACTGCAGTAATTCATATTCTTAGCTCTTTCGGTAAAGTCACGTTGAAGGGAAACAATAAAATAATAAAATATATATAAAACAATAAAAATTCTCACGACGTTTGTGTTATGGTCGAAACGTCGTGAGAATTTTTATTGTTTTATATATTTTTTATTATTTTATTGTTGCCCTTCAACGTGACTTTACCGAAAGAGCTAAGAAGGACTTTTATTCCTATTTGCCGTATATGCTCGTGTTACTCTGATGAAGCAATCGTTTGTTCCGGTACCTAGTAAACAAACGTGATCATTGAGGGTTAAATGTATGAATCCATGAAGCCTTAGCCAATTGATGAGTATTTGCTGAAGCAGGCGTACTGCCACACACCCTTGTTCCAAGACATTTCGCAATTACGTAATCTTGCTCATGAATTAATTACCGTGTACTTTGCCTTCAGGACATGTTTCTTTATTGCCTTCGTATGAATATCGTTGCACGAATTTTTAAGGAGTTTTGTTCCCTATCGCCGTATATGGTCGTGTTACTCTGAGGAAGTAATCAATTGTTCTGGTACCCAGTTAACAAACGTGATTATTGAGGGTTAAATGTATGGATCAATGAGGGGAACATCTCGTGGAGTACTGTATTGACAATTTCAAGCATAAGAATTCGCATATTAGAGTGTTAAAGTTTTGTTTAGAAATTAAAATTGCTTAACACAGCAGTGTTTGAGTGTTTCTTTCCTAAGTTAATTCTTAATTATAAAAACTGTATCCTGCGGTGAGATTTGAATTTGGAGACCTGAGATAGCACACTAATACATAATCAGTAAATGTTAAAGCGAGAATAATTGTATCATAGCGATCGATAATACGAACCTAGACAACAAAGCCGAGCTCAATCTGGCATACTTACAGCACACCTGCATAACTTCATACAATTAATTGTATGATGCCGATTGATGATACGACCCTGGGCAACGAAGCTAAGCCGAATTATCATAACTGTATACATTAGCATAATAGCATGCGTTCGCATAAATTAATACGGCACATCTCCACTTAGCATAATTTATGCACATAATTGAAACATTAACATAACTTTGGATAATTACGCATAAAATTAAATTAAATTTTATTTACATCAACATTTTCATACAATAATCCTCAAATTAGTAAAAAAATGCACTTACAGTTTAAGGGTTGACTGAAGATTTGCCATCTAACGATCTCTGTATAATTAAATTATTAAACACCTTAGGTGGGTAAGTAAATTAAAGATTAAACCTTTAGGCCTAAGGCTTGAGGCCTACTAACCTGTTACTAGGCGAAGCCTTCGGCGTGAGAATCCTCTAATTAGTTAAAAATGCACTTACAGATTAAGGGGTGACTGAAGATTTGCCATCTCACGATCTCTGTAAAATTTAATTATTAAACACCTTAGGTGGGTAAGCAAATTAAAGATTTAACCTTTAGGCCTAAGGCTTGAGGCCTACTAACCTGTTACTAGGCGAAGCCTGAATCTTCAATTACGTTTAACTTATAGGTTAAGGATGTTTCATGAGAACATTTATTACCGGAGGAAATCCGATGATCTATGAAGCTCTTCACCCCCAGCACATACACAAAGACACATTTAAACGATTCTTACTTTTTTGGGTGACGATATTCCCCCACGTGCTAAGAGACTCTCTCGCTCCTCCCAAGGCTCTCAGCTCAACGTCGCCGTTCCCAAGACGCCGATTCTGCCGAGTCGAGCAGAGAACTTTAAACTCCTTCACCACGTCCGAGGGGATCAATAACCAACAACCCCCTCAACGTAAAACTTGTTTACAAAACATCGGGCGGTCACCCGTTGGTCAACCCATGTTGAATGGAGGTGGTGGGGGAGTGGGGGTGTAACCCCGTTACAATCATCCTTGTCAGTAATATTATGATTGTCATTGCTATTTTCATTGTTGTTACAATTATTATAACTATTTTTTATTGCACTTAAAGGTGACTGCCAACCTACCATGGAAGATATCTGAACGTGTCTGTCTCTCTCTCTCACGCAGATGACAGACACAACGCAGATGATCGCCACTGAACGCTGCCACCGACGTGAGCCGCAGCCACCGCCCGATGTCGACCACCACCCCCGGGTTGAAGTCTTCAAGTGGTTGTGCCCGTGGCCATGGCAACGGGGGCTGCTGGAGGCTCCACGAGGCTTGGAGGTCGTCGTCATGGAGATTTACAAACTCGTCATCATCATCGTCGTCGTGGCGATTAACAAACTCATCATCATCATCGTCGTCATGGAGATTAACAAACTCATGATCGCCGTCGTCATGGAGATTAACAAACTCGTCATCATCATCATCGTCGTCATGGAGATTGACAAACTCATCATCGTCGTCGTCATGGAGATTAACAAACTCGTCATCATCATCATCGTCATGGAGATTAACAAACTCGTCATCATTATCATGGAGATTGACAAACTCATCGTCGTCATGGAGATTTACAAACTCGTCATCATCATTATCGTCGTCATGGAGATTAACAAACTCATCGTCATCGTCATGGAGATTGACAAACTCATCATCATCATCGTCTTTATGGAGATTTACAAACTCGTCATCATCATCGTCGTCATGGAGATTTACAAACTCATCATCGTCATGGAGATTTACAAACTCAGCATCATTATCATGGAGATTTACAAACTCATCATCGTCATGGAGATTTACAAACTCATCATCATCGTCGTCTTTATGGAGATTTACAAACTCATCGTCATCGTCATGGAGATTTACAAACTCATCATCATCATCATCGTCTTTATGGAGATTTACAAACTCGTCATCATCATCGTCGTCATGGAGATTGACAAACTCATCGTCATCATCATCATCATGGAGATTTACAAACTCATCATCGTCATGGAGATTTACAAACTCATCATCATCGTCGTCATGGAGATTGACAAACTCGTCATCATCATCGTCGTCATGGAGATTTACAAACTCATCATCATTGTCGTCATGGAGATTGACAAACTCGTCATCATCATCGTCGTCATGGAGATTGACAAACTCATCATCATCGTCGTCATGGAGATTTACAAACTCGTCATCATCATCATCGTCGTCATGGAGATTTACAAACTCGTCATCATCATCGTCGTCATGGAGATTAACAACCTCGTCATCATCATTATCATGGAGATTTACAAACTCATCATCATCATGGAGATTTACAAACTCAACATCATCGTCATGGAGATTTACAAACTCGTCATCATCATCGTCGTCATGGAGATTAACAAACTCGTCATCATCATCGTCGTCATGGAGATTAACAAACTCGTCATCATCATCGTCGTCATGGAGATTGACAAACTCGTCATCATCATCATCGTCATGGAGATTGACAAACTCGTCATCATCATCGTCGTCATGGAGATTGACAAACTCGTCATCATCATCGTCGTCATGGAGATTGACAACCTCATCATCATCGTCGTCATGGAGATTGACAAACTCGTCATCATCATCGTCGTCATGGAGATTGACAACCTCATCATCATCATCGTCGTCGTCATGTAGATTGATAAACTCATATTCTTAGCTCTTTCGGTAAAGTCACGTTGAAGGGAAACAAAAAAATAATAAAGTATATATTATATATATTTTATTATTGAAGGGAAACATAAAATAATAAAATATATATAAAAGAATAAAAATTATCACGTTTCGACCATAACACAAACGGTCGTCATCAGGTGTGTCGGTTCGCATTAATATATTTATTTATAGACGGTGCATTTATTTATTTATATTAAAAACGTCAGCGCCACGTGCAGCGATTTGGCAGTTTATTTAGAAGGACTAGTCCATCTATGTTCTGAAAAGAGGAGGGGGGAGACGAAAAATTAATGTATGCTATCTGAAAGCCACTGTAACCGTGAACAATCAATTAAGACCTGAAATGGTTTATCAAATCTTTCCAATGATTGCTAAGCCAGAATCCATCTTCTCGGTTGAAATTGTCTCTGTGCTTGTATATGTGGATAGCCTCATGAACGAATCTCTCATGGTAGCCAGATGGCTTACAAAGAACCTGTCTTGGAAAAGTCAATGTCATGTGAGCCTACTGAATTATAACAATGATCTGCCACGGCCGAGGTGTTGGTCCTACCGTGTTTAAGGTCTGCTTTGTGTTCACGAATGCGGTCCGAGACATGGCGTTTGGTTTCTCCAATGTAACTACTACCACAGAGGCAACTTAGTTTGTAGACACCAGGGTACTGTATGTCCGGAATCACATCTTTTACAGACGGAACCAGATCACGGATTTTATGTAATGTGTTGAAACGGACCTGGATCTTGTGTTTATTCAAGATTTTGGAGATCTTTTTTGTGATCCCCGCAATGTAGGGCAAAGTGATGGTTTTGAAAGGCTCCTCAAGAGGGTCCTTCTTCATGGTTTGAGTGATAGCTTTGCGGATTGTATAGTCGGAGTAACCATTAGCCTTAATAGCTTGGTGTACGTGCTTGAGTTCACTGCCTATGTGTTCCTGGTCGGATATGCATTGGGCTCTATGATACGCTTGATGAGAGAATTCTTCTGTGATGGATGGTGGTGGGAATCCGGTTTCAGATAAGCATCTGTATGGGTAGCTTTCCTGTAGACAGAGTGGCTCATTGAACCATCAGGTCTCTTTTTAATTAGGACATCCAAAAAAGGTAGCTTGCCATCTTTTTCGACTTCCATGGTAAATCTGATGGCTGGGTGTATGGAATTGATGTGGTCGAATAATTGGTCTAGAGCAGGCCGGCCATGTGGCCAGATGACAAAGGTGTCATTCACGTACCTCTTCCATAAGGTTGGGTGCAGAGTGGCAGTCTGGATGGCGTCAGTCTCAAATTTCTCCATGAAAATGTTAGCTATAACCGGAGATGGGGGGAGCCCATTGGGGTGCCCTCAGTTTGTTTGTAGAAAGTTCCATTCCAAGTGAAGTATGTATTGGTTAAACAGTCTCACCAGGGTGGGCACCTCAGTGTTTAGTCCTTGATGAACCAAGTCTTCAATGATTGCGATGGTGTCAGGTACAGGAACCTTGGTGAATAAGGAAACTACATCAAAACTGACAAGCAGGTCGTCTGGGGACAGGGAAATACCCTTGATTGTCGATACCAGGTGAGTAGAATTTTGTACCGCAGAGGTGGTTTTTCCAGTGAAAGGACGCAGGATTTCAGACATCGTGATAATTTTTATTGTTTTATATATATTTTATTATTTTATTGTTTCCCTTAAACGTGACTTACCGAAAGAGCTAAGAATATAAACATGTAGCTGTGATAACCAAACACATCTCCTGCAAAGAACTTGAAATTATGCTCGTGACAGATTCTATTAATCTTAATCATGGCATCCTGAGGGCACCGGTCAGGCATATCTGCACGGTCAGAAACAAAACCAAGACAAATGTTAAATTACAGTACATCTAGCATATGATACAAGAACCATCTTGGTTGGGTAAGTCATACAAAATGTAATTTCTATATTCTTTGGGTCTTTCGGTAAAGCCACGTAGATAGAAAAAATAATGAAAATAAAAACAATATCACGTTTCCATCACAACACAAGCGATCGTCTTGTGTTGCGAGTAAATTCCTTTTATTATACATGTAACATTTAGGAATTAGTTGTATAATAAAAAAAATGTTAAAAAAGAGATGTTAAAAACATTATACGCACGTTTACTATAACATTATCTTCAAGTCTGCTTATAAAACAGCTTTCGTTATAAAAGTGGAAGGTTTTAATCAACAGTGTATACATGCTGCTGCCATCCTGTGGCTTACATTAACATGGATGGCGACTGCACTGCATGTTCTATACTAAACACACTTCTTATTCCTCCTATTCTTACCTGAAATTATATTTGGTAAATGAAATTGGCCTCTGAGGCATTTGCAGCGCTAATTATCTGAATATTTCTCAATTTATTGATGCAATGCACACGTAACAAGAGGATTACAGCTGTAAAACATTAAGATAGCATGGCTAGCGATAAAGCATCTCCCCAGCAATATAACAAATTACGAGTTTGGTTGTTTAAACATTGCTTTTTAAGTTTATTAGGCTAATGGGGATTTAATCTTACCTTTTTGGGGAGCAAATCAGACCGTTGTCGTATATTTGTACATCACTTTATTAATTCACCACTGGATGAGGGCTTTCCACCATGTGAGTTGTGAGGATTATGGTGAGAGCAGGAGCATTAAGATGATAGAGCTGCCCACCATGAAGCATAACAGCAGCCTGCACTAAGCCGGTTTGTATGGTGGTCACCGATCGACGCACGATCCAGACTCAACCGTGCTGAGCTTCCGAGATCGCGTGAGATCGGACACATTCCTGGTGACTTGGTTAATTAACATTTAACCCAGTTGCACTCGATTTTTTTTGGGGATTTTTTAATGCTTTGTTTTACGTAACCCCCCACCCTCCCTTCTCTTCTTTTCTAGAAGGATTTTTTTATATTATTTTGTTTTTTCTTCACGGCGCGCTCGTCAGTAAGGCCCCCCCGTGCCTTGAGGCCCCCCCGTGCCTTGAGGCCCCCCCCCGTGCCTTTAGGCCCCCCCCGTGCCTCGAGGCCCCCCCCCGTGCCTTGAGGCCCCCCTTGCCTTGAGGCCCCCCCCGTGCCTTGAGGCCCCCCCGTGCCTCGAGGCCCCCCCCCGTGCCTCGAGGCCCTCCCGTGCCTCGAGGCCTCCCCGTGCCTCGAGGCCCCCTGTGCCTTGAGGCCCCCCCCGTGCCTTGAGGCCCCCCCGTGCCTTGAGCCCCCCCCCCGTGCCTCGAGGCCCCCCCGTGCCTCGAGGCCCCCCCCCGTGCCTCGAGGCCCCCCCCCCGTGCCGCGAGGCGGAGCGCAGTACCGCTCCGGTCGCGTCGGCGAGCGGGAACGGAAGCGGCACTCGTCCACGACGCCGCCCGCCCCGGCGCCCCCGCCGCTCCGGCCCTCGCCCCGCCGCGCCGCGTAGAAGCCGTCGGTGCCGCACGCGAACCGCGGCGCCTCCATCAGCTCGGAGCCGCGGAGCGTCCTGGCCGAGCGGGGATCTCACCTCAGCGTGGCGCGCGGCGCCAGCCACGCCGGGGCCTGGACGAGGCGGTGCGGACGCGGCCGGCGGCTTAAGTGGAGGAGGCTCATGGCGATGGGGGAGCGGTGCCGCCCCTGCTTGCCGCTGCTTGCTGCCGCCGTGATCGCGGTGAGGGTAAGAACGGCGAAGCATAGTTCATAGTTAGTTCATAGTTCATTTATGTTGGTATAGCCCTGTGAGCCATTCGGCTCTTGAATCGGGTGCAATCGCAACAAACAAAACAAACATGAACAAGAAAACATCTTGAAGTGATCTTCTTTGGTTCTTTCGGTAAAGTCACGTAGAATGATAATAAAATAATAAATTGATAAAATAACACAATAATATTCTCACAACGTTTCGGCCACAACACAAGCGGCCTTCATCAGGTGAAGGGGGGCGAGACTGTCTGGTAGGACAGTGCTGGAGTGAAAGAGCCACGTTCAGATACGGCCTTTAAGCTGTGTGAGAGGAACAAAGTGCCTTGACAAAGGAATTAGCATATAATTTAGCATTGAAATGGCTGAATGATTAGCTTGTGACTGGTCACAGAAATAGCTATGTTAAAAGTTAAAGCATACACACCCGCAGAGGCACCCATTGTTAAAGGGATTAGCATGGAATTTAGCATTGAAATAGCTAAGTTAAGGCATACACATCTTGACAATGGAATTAGCATAGAATTTAGCATTTAGAAAGCTGAGTGATTAGCTTGTACCTGCTGCAGAAATAGAGCTTGTACCTGCTGCAGAAATAGCTACGTTAAAGTCAGAGCATACACATTCACCGAGGCCCTTAGTACAAATCAAACAGGAGAATTTAGCATTGAAATAACTAGGCGAATCCAGCATTGAAACAACTGAGTGATTAGCTAGTGACTGGTCACAGAAATGACTACACATCTGAGCTATTCACAGTACTATATAGTGAACCAATAAAAACTAAAATATAAATTACCTTCATGTTATCAATAAACTCTATATTCTCCAATCAGCTAAGCTACCAACAATAAGTCGTTATATATCACAATGCTATATGGCGAAAAAATGGGTGGATTCTTACCCTCAAATTTCAGCACCACGGGCCCCGTTCAGACGGACGAGTTCGTCCATGGTCGGAACAGAGGAGGGGGAGAGAGACAGCTGCGAGGCCCTAGTATGCTCCATATTGTAAAACTATACCATTAACCGTGGTGTGAGAGGTATTAAGAGGCAATGCTGGCGAAAGAGCTGCGGTCTGAAGGTCATCGTAAAAATACAATTAATTAAGAACAGAAATGATTTAAAACATCTTTCCAGTGGTTACTAAGCCTGAATCGATCTTCTCGGTTGAAATTGTCTCTGTGCTTGTATATGTGAATGGCCTCATGAACGAATCTCTCATGGTAGCCGGTTGGTTTGCAAAGAACCTCCGTCTTGGAGAAGTCAATGTCATGTGAGCCCACTGAATTATAAAAGTGATCTGCCACGGCAGAGGAGTTCGTCCTACCGTGTTTCAAGTCTGCTTTGTGTTCGCGGATGCGGTCCGAGATATGTCTTTTGGTTTCTCCAATGTAGCTACTACCACAGAGGCACTTTAGTTTGTAAACGCCCGGGTACTGTATGTCTGGAACAGCATCTTTTACAGATGGAACTAAATCACGGATTTTATGTACTGTGTTGAATCGGACCTGGATCTTGTGTTTGTTCAGGATTTTGGAGATCTTTTTAGTGACCCCTGCAATGTAGGGTAAGGTGATGGTTTTGAGTGGCTCCACAAGAGGATCCTTCTTCATGACTGGAGTGATGGCTTTGCGGATTGTGTAGTCGGAGTAGCCATTAGCCCTGAGAGCCTGGTGTACGTGCTTGAGTTCACTGGTAATGTGTTCCTGGTCGGAAATGCATTGGGCTCTATGGTATAGAGTCTTGATGAGGGAGTTCTTCTGGGATGGATGGTGGTGGGAATCCGGTTTCAAGTAAGCATCTGTATGGGTAGCTTTCCTGTAGACAGAGTGGCTCATTGAACCATCATGTCTTCTTTTAATTAAGACATCCAAAAAGGGTAGTTTGCCATCTTTTTCGACCTCCATGGTAAATCTGATGGCTGGGTGTATGGAATTGATGTGGTCGCAGAATTGGTCTAGAGCAGGCTGGCCATGTGGCCAGATGACAAAGGTGTCATCAACGTACCTCTTCCATAAGGTCGGGCGTAGAGTGGCAGTCTGGATGGCGTCAGTTTCAAATTTTTCCATGAATACGTTGGCTACAACCGGAGATAGGGGGGAGCCCATTGGGGTGCCCTCAGTTTGTTTGTAGAAAGTTCCATTCCAGGTGAAGTAAGTGTTGGTTAAGCAATGTCTCACCAGGGGGGGTACATCAGTATGCAGTCCTTGATGAACCAGGTCTTCAATGATAGCGATGGTGTCAGGTACCGGGACTTTGGTGAACAAGGACACCACATCAAAACTGACAAGCAGGTCGTTTGGGGACAGAGAAATGCCTTTGATTGTCGATACCAGGTGAGTAGAATTTAGTACCGCAGAGGTGGTTTTTCCAGTGAAAGGTCGCAGTATATCAGCAAGAAAACGTGCCAGTTTGTAGGTGGGGGAGCTGATAGTAGAGACGATGGGACGAAGGGGTGTATCTTCTTTGTGTATCTTTGGAAGGCCATATAATCTTGGTGGTCAGGCAGCAGAGGGCTTCAACGAGAACTGTTTGATCTCATCAATTAATGCTGTTGAATCAGAGATTATTTTGTTCGTTTTGGTGACCAGGCTGTTGGTGGGATCTCTTTTTATTTTTGTATAGCTGCCATCGTTGAGTAGTTCTTGAATTTTGTTGTTATATTCTGTTTTGTCCATGATGACAGTGGCATTGCCTTTGTCGGCTGAGAGGACGACAATATCATCCCTATTTTTTAATTGAGATAATTCAAAACGTTCGTCTTTGCTGATGTTGCTGGGTGGCAACTTAGCGTTTTTGAGGGTTGCAGCGATTTCAGATCTTGCTACGTCTGCAGAGATGTGACTCAAGCCCTTGAGTGCAACCTCGACATGGGCAATGATATCATTAACCGGTAAGTGTCTCGGTGTGACAGCAAAGTTTAGACCTTTAGCTAAAACGGATTTCAGACCATCAGAAATGGAACTGTTACTGCGATTAATTACGACTTTGTTGACGTCTATCTTTTCGGTGTGTGGATCCGATTTTTTGCTGGAGAGGTGATTGAATTTGGAAATCAAATTGTCCCTACATTTGTTCGACATAGTGGCAGCCGAAGAGGTAGTCATATTGTCTACATGTTCCCAATCCGATGTAGACATTGTTGCTGTCAATTTTAAGTGTGATTTGTAGAGTGTCTTGTCTAACTGATCGAGTTCGGTGCGTGTAAGTCTGATTTTTTCCGAGATAAGAGCGAAGCTAGTTCTAGCTAGAATTCGTTTTGCATTGAGAGAAGTTGCAACAGCAGAGGTTAGTGTAAATGCGGTTGGTATTACCTTAGAGTCGCGGCATCTCTTCAGAAAGGTGAGAGACTCGATTAGTTGAGCCTTCTTATCCCGAAGTCTGTTGAATGATTTAAGGATGTGTGGAATCCCTCCCCGTAGAGGCGGTTAAATTTCGATTGAAAGCTTTCGTGACTGCAATGATTCATCTTCTTTGGTTCTTTCGGTAAAGTCACGTAGAATGATAATAAAATAATAAATTGATAAAATAAAATAACACAATAATATTCTCACGACGTTTCGGCCACAACACAAGCGGCCTTCATCAGGTGAAGGGGGGCGAGACTGTCTGGTAGGACAGCGCTGGAGTGAAAGAGCCACGTTCAGATACGGCCTTTAAGCTGTGTGAGAGGAACAAAGCGCCTTGACAAAGGAATTAGCATATAATTTAGCATTGAAATGGCTGAATGATTAGCTTGTGACTGGTCACAGAAATAGCTATGTTAAAAGTTAAAGCATACACACCCGCAGAGGCACCCATTGTTAAAGGGATTAGCATGGAATTTAGCATTGAAATAGCTAAGTTAAGGCATACACATCTTGACAATGGAATTAGCATAGAATTTAGCATTTAGAAAGCTGAGTGATTAGCTTGTACCTGCTGCAGAAATAGAGCTTGTACCTGCTGCAGAAATAGCTACGTTAAAGTCAGAGCATACACATTCACCGAGGCCCTTAGTACAAATCAAACAGGAGAATTTAGCATTGAAATAACTAGGCGAATCCAGCATTGAAACAACTGAGTGATTAGCTAGTGACTGGTCACAGAAATGACTACACATCTGAGCTATTCACAGTACTATATAGTGAACCAATAAAAACTAAAATATAAATTACCTTCATGTTATCAATAAACTCTATATTCTCCAATCAGCTAAGCTACCAACAATAAGTCGTTATATATCACAATGCTATATGGCGAAAAAATGGGTGGATTCTTACCCTCAAATTTCAGCACCACGGGCCCCGTTCAGACGGACGAATTCGTCCATGGTCGGAACAGAGGAGGGGGAGAGAGACAGCTGCGAGGCCCTAGTATGCTCCATATTGTAAAACTATACCATTAACCGTGGTGTGAGAGGTATTAAGAGGCAATGCTGGCGAAAGAGCTGCGGTCTGAAGGTCATCGTAAAAATACAATTAATTAAGAACAGAAATGATTTAAAACATCTTTCCAGTGGTTACTAAGCCTGAATCCATCTTCTCGGTTGAAATTGTCTCTGTGCTTGTATATGTGAATGGCCTCATGAACGAATCTCTCATGGTAGCCGGTTGGTTTGCAAAGAACCTCCGTCTTGGAGAAGTCAATGTCATGTGAGCCCACTGAATTATAACAGTGATCTGCCACGGCAGAGGAGTTCGTCCTACCGTGTTTCAAGTCTGCTTTGTGTTCGCGGATGCGGTCCGAGATATGTCTTTTGGTTTCTCCAATGTAGCTACTACAAATCCAGGAAAAAAACATCAAAATATTCCTGAAATAGCACCGTACACCAACGCTGTGTGCAAAAATCCCAGTGGAATGCAAGTCAAATAACAACAACCACAAGACAACTAAGATTAAGGCCATCAGTCTAACCCTGTACTACAATAAACAAAAACATGGCCAAAACCAAAAAAACTTTTCGAAATCACCAAAATAAAAGCCATGAATGCAATGTGGCTCCCTCCACTTGCCGGATTTCAGCCCCTTCACGCCTCGCTCCTCGCCTCACCTCCTCTCTCTCCTTGCCTCACCTCCTCTCTCTCCTTGCCTCACCTCCTCTCTCTCGCCACACCTCCTCTCTCTCGCCTAAACTCCGCACCTCAAATCACTCCCTTCTCGTCACCTCACACCACCAAACTCCCCACCCGTAGGCACGTGACTGCCCCTCCCCCCATCACGAGACCCGCCCACCCCCACCCGTAGAGGCACGTGACTGCCCCTCCCCCCATCACGAGACCCGCCCACCCCCACCCGTAGAGGCACGTGACTGCCCCTCCCCCCATCACGAGACCCGCCCACCGCCTCCCCTCCGGGGGGGGGGGGCGCGGGGGATCGTTGTCTCTAATTTGTCAACAAAGCGCCATCGCCACGCGTGAGCAGCCACTAGAGGGCGCCATTGTCAAGACACACGCCAGCTTCAGTGCTTTTGCATTTAAAGACGTCACACGAGACGGGCGTGTGGGCCAGCAACCACGCCCGGCCGCCTTTGTCTCCCCCCCCCCCCCCCCCCCAGTTTGACCGGTTACGTCTTTGATGGTGTTGGGTAGGGCGCATCCGTGAGCGGGAATCGAACTCGGGTGTCTGTCGGGCGCCTCTCTTCGGATGTGTTTGGCCGTGAATTGTTTTGTAGTTTGTTTTGGCTGCGTGCGAGTCTATGGGTCTCTGTGTGAGTCTATGGGTCTCTGTGTGAGTCTATCGCTCTGTGATTCTGTGGCTGTCTGTGGCGAGTCGATGGCTCTTCGTGTGAGTCTATGTCTCTGTGATTCTGTGGCTGTCTGTGTGAGTCGATGGCTCTCTGTGTGAGTCTATCGCTCTGTGATTCTGTGGCTGTCTGTGTGAGTCGATGGCTCTCCGTGTGAGTCTATGTCTCTGTGATTCTGTGGCTCTGTGTGAGTCAATGGCTCTCCGTGTGAGTCTATGGCTCTGTCGTTGTGTGACTCTGTCATTCTGTGGCTCTCCATGTGAGTCTGTCTCTGTGATTGTGGCTCTCCGTGTGAGTCTATGGCTCTGTCATTGTGTGGCTCTGTGTGAGTCGACGGCTCTGTCATTGTGTGGCTAAAATAAAATAACAAAAACACTGCGTCCGGTTAACGGAGAGCTGTTTCGTAAAACAAAATTCCCACCCCCACCCCACCCAAAAAAAAAAGTGAAAAGCCAAACTCGGGGCACCGATTGTAACCGGCACGAGGCAAATATCCCCCAATGCTGAAAAACATCGCTCAGTTGGGATCAAACAACAACAACAAATCGTCTTGGTTCTTTCGGGGGGGGGGGGGTTCACCCGCTCGCGAAGCGACAAGCCCCGGCGTTTCCGCCGGCAACCACGTCAAGGTGGAGCGCGGCAAGGCGGAGCGCGGCAAGGTGGAGCACTCCAAGGTGGAGCACGGCAAGGCGGAGCACGGCAAGGTGGAGCACGGCAAGGTGGAGCACGGCAAGGTGGAGCACTCCAAGGTGGAGCACAGCAAGGTGGCGCACTCTCGCTCCTCCCCCCCCCCCACCCCGAGCCGCTTCTCAAAAATCTTCCTCCCTCGCCTCGTCGTCATCTTCGTCTGTGAAAACCTGCGGGGGTCGGAATAAATTAGAGAGACGGTGACCGACCCCACCCATCCCCCCCCCCTGGGGTGGCCAGAAGCGGATCGCTCACTCAGCCTAAGCAGGAGCATCGGTGATGTGGGCGGACACTCGCTCACCGCTCGCTCGCTCACCGCTCACCGCTCGCTCGCTCACCGCTCGCTCACCGCTCACTCACCACCCACCCCTCCTCACCGCGTAGTCGTAGCTTCCAGCTCCGCTGTCTTGGTGCTGAGGCTGCGGTGGCAACTCGTGCAGCCCCTCATCCGCCTTGTTGCCACTCTCTAGCGTTAGCAACTACACACGGAGCATCCCCACAACACGCACAGTGTGTGGTGAATCTGTGGGTCTCTGTGTGGTGAGTCTGTGGGTGTCTGTGTGGTGAGTCTATGGGTCTCTGTGTGGTGAGTCTGTGGGTCTCTGTGTGTGTTGAGTCTGTGGGTCTTTGTGTGGTGAGTCTGTGGGTCTCTGTGTGGTGAGTCTGTGGGTCTCTGTGTGGCGAGTCTGTGGGTCTCTGTGTGGTGAGTCTGTGGGTCTCTGTGTGAGTCTGTGGGTCTCTGTGTGGTGAGTCTATGGATCTCTGTGTGGTGAGTCTGTGGGTCTCTGTGTGGTGAGTCTATGGGTATCTGTGTGGTGAGTCTGTGGGTATTATTTTGGCAATCGTCATCAGGAGGAGAAAAGAGGGGGATGAAAGCCGCTGAAGCAGCAGGCTGTTTTAAAGTTTTAAAGTTGGGTGTAGCCCAAGGGTCATAAACAAAATGAATTCCTGCAGTCACGAAAGCTTTAGGTCGAGTCTGTGTCTCTGTATATACACTACACTACTATATACTACACTATACACTACACTACACACTACACTACTATACACTACACTACTATACACTACACTACACACTACACAGAATACGGAGAGAGACACGGATGGACTGGGCCTCTGTATCCTGGCGGTGTGCCACTCACGGAGCCACGGTCGCCCTCCGCGTTTCTCCGCGGTGCCTTGGGGAGCGTGGGGGGATCCTCCCTGCATGCATGTGGGTAGTGGGGGGGTGGTGGGGTAGTGGTGAGGGGGGGCACAGCGGCAGGTCGTCACACAGACGACCCCGCGGGCACCGCCGACGTCTGCCCGACGTCCGAGAGAAGCGAGCGACTCACGAGGGGCCCCAGGGCTCGTGACGACGCTGACGCTGACGGCGGTGGCGGTAGAGCAGCAGCAGCAGCAGCAGCGTGGCCACCAGGGCGAGGGACACGGCGAGGATCGCGGCCGGAGCGGCCCAGCTGGCCCGGCCCGCCGCCGCTGCCGCCGCAGAATTCTCTACGTGGCCAAACGGTCCCCCGCGTGGCGTCAGCTTGCCGCCATAGCACGACGACAACCGCCGCGATGACCACACGCGCCAGGCTAGGTGCGCTTTGAGGCTCGCGGCGCTCGCACCCGGGCGTTGCGGGTCGAGGGAGCGAGACGGAGGGACGGACGGAGACAAAGTTCCCCCGTGAAGGCCCCGGCGGACTGTCGGGGCGGGTGCTGTTAGCGAGTATCAGCAGCTGTGAAGGCCGTGATTGTGACAAACGAGGGGATGGGTGGCCAGAACAGGGACACACACACACGCACACGGACACGCAATACACACACATGCACATGGACACACACACGCACACGAACACACACACACACACGGACACACACACACGCACACACACACACGCACACACACACACATGCATGCACACGCACACGGACAGACACGCACACACACACGAACAGACATGCATGCACACACACACACGGACACACACACGGACACGCACACACGCACCAACACACACACACGTACACACACGCACCAACACACACACACGAACACACACACACGCACACACACGCACACACACACACACACGCACACACACGCACACACACATGCATGCACACGGACAGACACGCACATGCACACGCACACACACGCACACACACACACGCACACACGCACACGAACAGACATGCATGCACACACACACGGACACACACACGGACACGCACACACGCACCAACACACACACACACACACGGACACGGACACACACAAACCAACACACACACGTGCACGGACACACACACACCCACACACACACACCCACACGTACACGGACACGCACACACACACACACACGTACACGGACACACACACATGCAACATTCAGAGATGCGAACAAACCTGTTCGTGTGTCCAGTTGCCTGTTCGGACCGAAAGTCGTGAGTTCAACCGGCGTGCAACAGACGGCGGTGGTGGCATCTACATCTGTAGAACGTGAAGAACCAGTGGCATTTACATCTGTAGAACGTGAAGAACCAGTGGCATCTACATCTGCAGAGCGTGAAGAACCAGTGGCATCTACATCTGTAGAACGTGAAGAACCAGTGGCATCTACATCTCCAAAAGGTGAAGAACCAGTGGCATCTACATCTGCAAAACGAGAAGAACCAGTGACATTAATATCAACAGAATACGAAAAAACAGTGACATGTACATCTGTAGCACGTAAAGAACCAGTGGCATCTACATCTGCTGAACATGAAGAACCAGTGGCATCTACATCTGCAGAGCGTGAAGAACCAGTGGCATCTACATCTGCAGAGCGTGAAGAACCAGTGGCATCTACATCTGCAGAACGTGAAGAGAACGTCAATAACCAGTGGCATCTCCATCTGCAGAACGTGAAGAACCAGTGGCATCTACATCTGCAGAACATGAAGAACCAGTGGCATCTACATCTGCAGAGCGTGAAGAACCAGTGGGATCTACATCTGCAGAACGTGAAGAACCAGTGGCATCTACATCTGCAGAACGTGAAGAACCAGTGGCATCTACATCTGCAGAGCGTGAAGAACCAGTGGCATCTACATCTGCAGAACGTGAAGAATCAGCGGCATCTACATCTGCAGAGCGTGAAGAACCAGCGGCATCTACATCTGTAGAACGTGAAGAACCAGTGGCATCTACATCTGCAGAGCGTGAAGAACCAGTGACATCTACATCTGCAGAACGTGAAGAACCAGTGGCATCTACATCTGCAGAGCGTGAAGAACCAGTGGCATCTACATCTGCAGAAGATAATGAGCTTTGGGTCTCCATGTGAGTCTATGGGTCTCTGTGTGAGTAGTCTATGGGTCTCGGTGTGATGAGTCTATAGGTCTCTGTGTGAGTCTATGGGTCTCTGTGTGAGTAGTCTATGGGTGGCTGTGTGATGAGTCTATGGGTCTCTGTGTGAGTCTATGGGTCTCTCTGTGAGTAGTCTATGGGTCTCTGTGTGAGTAGTCTATGGGTGTCTGTGTGAGTAGTCTATGGGTGTCTGTGTGATGAGTCTATGGGTCTCTGTGTGAGTCTATGGGTCTCTGTGTGAGTAGTCTATGGGTCTCTGTGTGAGTCTATGGGTGTCTGTGTGATGAGTCTATGGGTCTCTGTGTGAGTAGTCTATGGGTCTCTGTGTGAGTAGTCTATGGGTGTCTGTGTGCTGAGTCTATGGGTCTCTGTGTGAGTAGTCTATGGGTCTCTATGTGAGTAGTCTATGGGTCTCGGTGTGATGAGTCTATGGGTCTCTGTGTGAGTAGTCTATGGGTGTCTGTGTGAGTAGTCTATGGGTGTCTGTGTGATGAGTCTATGGGTCTCTGTGTGAGTAGTCTATGGGTGTCTGTGTGATGAGTCTATGGGTCTCTGTGTGAGTAGTCTATGGGTCTATGTGTGAGTAGTCTATGGGTGTCTGTGTGAGTAGTCTATGGGTGTCTGTGTGAGTAGTCTATGGGTCTCTGTGTAAGTAGTCTATGGGTCTCTGTGTGAGTAGTCTATGGGTGTCTGTGTGAGTAGTCTATGGGTGTCTGTGTGAGTAGTCTATGGGTCTCTGTGTGAGTCTATGGGTCTCTCTGTGAGTAGTCTATGGGTCTCTGTGTGAGTAGTCTATGGGTGTCTGTGTGAGTAGTCTATGGGTGTCTGTGTGATGAGTCTATGGGTCTCTGTGTGAGTCTATGGGTCTCTGTGTGAGTAGTCTATGGGTGGCTGTGTGATGAGTCTATGGGTCTCTGTGTGAGTCTATGGGTCTCTCTGTGAGTAGTCTATGGGTCTCTGTGTGAGTAGTCTATGGGTGTCTGTGTGAGTAGTCTATGGGTGTCTGTGTGATGAGTCTATGGGTCTCTGTGTGAGTCTATGGGACTCTGTGTGAGTAGTCTATGGGTCTCTGTGTGAGTCTATGGGTGTCTGTGTGATGAGTCTATGGGTCTCTGTGTGAGTAGTCTATGGGTCTCTGTGTGAGTAGTCTATGGGTGTCTGTGTGCTGAGTCTATGGGTCTCTGTGTGAGTAGTCTATGGGTCTCTATGTGAGTAGTCTATGGGTCTCGGTGTGATGAGTCTATGGGTCTCTGTGTGAGTCTATGGCTCTCTGTGTGAGTAGTCTATGGGTGTCTGTGTGATGAGTCTATGGGTCTCTGTGTGAGTAGTCTATGGGTGTCTGTGTGATGAGTCTATGGGTCTCTGTGTGAGTAGTCTATGGGTCTCTGTGTGAGTAGTCTATGGGTGTCTGTGTGAGTAGTCTATGGGTGTCTGTGTGAGTAGTCTATGGGTCTCTGTGTAAGTAGTCTATGGGTCTCTGTGTGAGTAGTCTATGGGTGTCTGTGTGAGTAGTCTATGGGTGTCTGTGTGAGTAGTCTATGGGTCTCTGTGTAAGTAGTCTATGGGTCTCTGTGTGATGAGTCTATGGGTCTCTGTGTGAGTAGTCTATGGGTCTCTGTGTGATGAGTCTATGGGTCTCTGTGTGAGTAGTCTATGGGT
The DNA here is from genome assembly GCF_048934315.1 of Petromyzon marinus. Lineage (NCBI taxonomy): Eukaryota > Metazoa > Chordata > Hyperoartia > Petromyzontiformes > Petromyzontidae > Petromyzon > Petromyzon marinus. Next base: position 708,680 of record NW_027422651.1, on the reverse strand, counting down.
GTCTGTGTGATGAGTCTATGGGTCTCTGTGTGAGTAGTCTATGGGTGTCTGTGTGATGAGTCTATGGGTCTCTGTGTGAGTAGTCTATGGGTCTCTGAGTGAGTAGTCTATGGTGTCTGTGTGATGAGTCCATGGGTCTCTGTGTGAGTAGTCTATGGGTGTCTGTGTGAGTCTATGGGTCTCTGTGTGAGTAGACTATGGGACTCTGTGTGAGTCTATGGGTCTCTGTGTGAGTAGTCTATGGGTGGCTGTGTGATGAGTCTATGGGTCTCTGTGTGAGTCTATGGGTCTCTCTGTGAGTAGTCTATGGGTCTCTGTGTGAGTAGTCTATGGGTGTCTGTGTGAGTAGTCTATGGGTGTCTGTGTGATGAGTCTATGGGTCTCTGTGTGAGTCTATGGGTCTCTGTGTGAGTAGTCTATGGGTATCTGTGTGAGTCTATGGGTGTCTGTGTGATGAGTCTATGGGTCTCTGTGTGAGTAGTCTATGGGTCTCTGTGTGAGTAGTCTATGGGTGTCTGTGTGGTGAGTCTATGGGTCTCTGTGTGAGTAGTCTATGGGTCTCTATGTGAGTAGTCTATGGGTCTCGGTGTGATGAGTCTATGGGTCTCTGTGTGAGTCTATGGCTCTCTGTGTGAGTAGTCTATGGGTGTCTGTGTGATGAGTCTATGGGTCTCTGTGTGAGTAGTCTATGGGTGTCTGTGTGATGAGTCTATGGGTCTCTGTGTGAGTAGTCTATGGGTCTCTGTGTGAGTAGTCTATGGGTGTCTGTGTGAGTAGTCTATGGGTGTCTGTGTGAGTAGTCTATGGGTCTCTGTGTAAGTAGTCTATGGGTCTCTGTGTGAGTAGTCTATGGGTGTCTGTGTGAGTAGTCTATGGGTGTCTGTGTGAGTAGTCTATGGGTCTCTGTGTAAGTAGTCTATGGGTCTCTGTGTGATGAGTCTATGGGTCTCTGTGTGAGTAGTCTATGGGTCTCTGTGTGATGAGTCTATGGGTCTCTGTGTGAGTAGTCTATGGGTGTCTGTGTGATGAGTCTATGGGTCTCTGTGTGAGTAGTCTATGGGTGTCTGTGTGATGAGTCTATGGGTCTCTGTGTGAGTAGTCTATGGGTCTCTGAGTGAGTAGTCTATGGTGTCTGTGTGATGAGTCCATGGGTCTCTGTGTGAGTAGTCTATGGGTGTCTGTGTGAGTCTATGGGTCTCTGTGTGAGTAGACTATGGGTCTCTGTGTGAGTCTATGGGTCTCTGTGTGAGTCTATGGGTCTCTGTGTGATGAGTCTATGGGTCTCTGTGTGAGTAGTCTATGGGTGTCTGTGTGATGAGTCTATGGGTCTCTGTGTGAGTAGTCTATGGGTGTCTGTGTGAGTAGTCTATGGGTGTCTGTGTGAGTAGTCTATGGGTCTCAGTGTGAGTCTATGGGTCTCTGTGTGAGTAGTCTATGGGTGTCTGTGTGATGAGTCTATGGGTCTCTGTGTGAGTAGTCTATGGGTGACTGTGTGAGTAGTCTATGGGTGTCTGTGTGAGTAGTCTATGGGTCTCTGTGTAAGTAGTCTATGGGTCTCTTTGTGAGTAGTCTATGGGTGTCTGTGTGATGAGTCTATGCGTCTCTGTGTGAGTAATCTATGGGTCTCTGTGAGTAGTCTATGAGTGTCTGTGTGAGTAGTCTATGGGTCTCTGTGTAAGTAGTCTATGGGTCTCTTTGTGAGTAGTCTATGGGTGTCTGTGTGAGTAGTCTATGGGTGTCTGTGTGAGTAGTCTATGGGTCTCTGTGTAAATATTCTATGGGTGTCTGTGTGAGTAGTCCATGGGTCTCTGTGTGAGTAGTCTATGGGTCTCTGTGTGATGAGTCTATGGGTCTCTGTGTGAGTATTCTATGGGTCTCTGTGTGAGTAATCTATGGGTCTCTGTTTGAGTCTATGGGTCTCTGAGTGAGTAGTCTATGGGTGTCTGTGTGAGTAGTCTATGGGTCTCTGTGTGAGTCTATGGGTCTCTGTGTGAGTAGTCTATGGGTCTCTGTGTGAGTAGTCTATGGGTGTCTGTGTGAGTAGTCTATGGGTCTCTGTGTGAGTAGTCTATGGGTGTCTGTGTGAGTAGTCTATGGGTGTCTGTGTGAGTCTATGGGTCTCTGTGTGAGTAGTCTATGGGTGTCTGTGTGAGTAGTCTATGGGTGTCTGTGTGAGTAGTCTATGGGTCTCTGTGTGAGTAGTCTATGGGTGTCTGTGTGAGTAGTCTATGGATCTCTGTGTGAGTAGTCTATGGGTGTCCGTGTGAGTAGTCTATGGGTGTCTGTGTGAGTAGTCTATGGGTGTCTGTGTGAGTAGTCTATGGGTGTCTGTGTGAGTAGTCTATGGGTTTCTGTGTGAGTAGTCTATGGGTCTCTGTGTGAGTAGTCTATGGGTGTCTGTGTGAGTAGTCTATGGGTCTCTGTGTGATGAGTCTATGGGTCTCTGTGTGAGTAGTCTATGGGTCTCTGTGTGAGTAGTCTATGGGTCTCTGTATGAGTAGTCTATGAGTCTCTGTGTGAGTCTATGGGTCTCTGTGTGAGTAGTCTATGGGTCTCTGTGTGAGTAGTCTATGGGTGTCTGCGTGAGTAGTCTATGGGTCTCTGCATGATGAGTCTATGGGTCTCTGCGTGGGGCAGTGTCAATCCTCACCGATGACAGAGAGGTTGACCCTCCCCTCGAAGTTGTCGTGGGGGAAGGTGGCCACGTGGCAGAGGAAGAGGCCCCCGTCGCCAGCCCGCACGTCCAGCAGCTCCAGCGAGATGTCGCCGGGAGGCCCCCCAACGCGGAACCGCAGTCGGCCCGCGAGGGACGAGTTGGAGTACGCCGTGCCGTGCAGCGGGCTGAGTGCGGCCAAATTGGCCCCCGCCCAGACGTTGCCACGGGAGGCCTTCAGCCAGTTGGCCTGCACCACCACCACGGCCGCACCCCACAGGACGCAGCGCAGCAGCGCCACCTTCTGGCCGACCACCGCCGTGACCTGGCCGTCTGTGTCGACACCCACACGAGGGGCTGGGTGGGAAGACAACACAGAGACCCATAGACTACTCATAGAGACCCATAGACTACTCATAGAGACCCATAGACTACTCATAGAGACCCATAAACTACTCACACAGACACCCATAGACTACTCACAGAGACCCATAGACTACTCATAGAGACCCATAGACTACTCACGCAGAGTCCCATAGACGACTCAGAGACCCACAAGACTACTCACGCAGAGATCCATAGAGTACTCATAGAGACCCATAGACTATCTTCTTTGGTAATTTCGATAAAGTCACGTAGAATGAGAATAAAATAATAAATTGATAAAATAACACAATAATATTCTTACGACGTATCGGCCACAACACAAGCGGCCATCATCAGGTGAAGGGACGAGACTGTCTGGAGGACAGCGCTGGTCTGAGCGTGGCTGTGTTCGCTCCAGCGCTGTCCTCGTGTTCGCTCCAGCGCTGTCCTCCAGACAGTCTCGTCCCTTCACCTGATGAAGGCCGCTTGTGTTGTGGCCGAAACGTCGTGAGAATATTATTGTGTTATTTTATTTTATCAATTTATTTTATTGTCATTCTACGTGGTGACTTTACCGAAAGAACCAAAGATGAATCCTTGCAGTCACGAAAGCTTTAAATCGAAATCCATAGACTACTCATAGAAACTCATAGACTACTCACGCAGAGTCCCATAGACCACTCAGAGACCCACAAGACTACTCACACAGAGACCCATAGACCACTCATAGAGATCCACAAGACTACTCACACAGAGACCCACTTCACACGCACAAAAATACCTCTCACTCATTCACCCAGCCACCCACTCACCCACGGTGCTGTGTGGTGGAGGGACGGAGACACACGACAGTGGAGACCACTCCCCTGCCTTCCACCGTGGCAAGTCGGCTACCATTCTCACGCGGACGCAGTACTCATCCTCGCGTCCCGGCAGAAGCATCATTCGGTGTTGGTACCGGCATCCGATGAAGCGCTCCTGGCAGTAAGCATCATCATCATCATCAGTAGTAGCAGCAGTAGTAGTAGCAGCAACAGCATAATCATCAGTAGTAGTAGCATCATCAGTAGTAGTGTCATTGGTAGTATCATCATCATCAGTAGCAGCATCGCCACCCACCCACTCAACCACGCACATCTCCCGCCACAACCTACCGACCCCCGTCACAACTCCCGCAATCTCTCACCGTGAGTTGAACGCCGCCTCTTGTCGAAATGTCAACCTGATGGTGGAACTTCACGTCGTGCGACACCAGCGCCCTCCACCCCCGCCCAACGGAGACCAACAACGACAGCTTCCGCACCTCCGGCTCTCCGTCGACCACCGCCTCCAACTCCCCAGCCACCCCAGGACCACCGTCATCACGGCGGTCATCGTCACCGCCGTCACGGTCATCGTCATCGCCGTCGTCGTTGTCGCTGTAGCCATCATCGTCGTTGTCTTCATCGTCACCCACAACACCGCACTCCTCATCCTCATCCTCACCACCATCGCCCTCCTCCTCCTCCCCCCGCGTCAGTTTGTCGAGCCTCAGGGTGAACGACGGAGCGCTGAGCACAGCTGAGACACGGGAGAGGGGGGGTCATGGCGAGGGATGTTTGTGTGATCTCTCCCTGTCCTACAGAGTGAGTGAGTGAGTGGAGTTTGTGTGATCTCCCCCTGTCCTACAGAGTGTGTGAGTGGAGTTTGTGTGATCTCCCCCTGTCCTACAGAGTGTGTGAGTGGAGTTTGTGTGATCTCCCCCTGTTCTACAGAGTGAGTGGAGTTTGTGTGATCTCCCCCTGTCCTACAGAGTGTGTGAGTGGAGTTTGTGTGATCTCCCCCTGTCCTACAGAGTGTGTGGAGTTTGTGTGATCTCCCCCTGTCCTACAGAGCGAGTGGAGTTTGTGTGATCTCCCCCTGTCCTACAGAGTGAGTGAGTGGAGTTTGTGTGATCTCCCCCTGTTCTACAGAGTGAGTGTGAGTGGAGTTTGTATGATCTCCCCGTTCTACAGAGTGAGTGGAGTTTGTGTGATCTCCCCCTGTCCTACAGAGTGAGTGGAGTTTGTGTGATCTCCCCCTGTCCTACAGAGTGAGTGGAGTTTGTGTGATCTCCCCCTGTTCTACAGTGTGAGTGGAGTTTGTGTGATCTCCCCCTGTTCTACAGAGTGAGCGAATGGAGTTTGTGTGATCTCTCCCTGCCCTACAGAGTGTGTGGAGTTTGTGTGATCTCCCCCTGTCCTACAGAGCGAGTGGAGTTTGTGTGATCTCCTCCTGTCCTACAGAGTGAGTGGAGTTTGTGTGATCTCCCCCTGTCCTACAGAGTGAGTGGAGTTTGTATGATCTCCCCCTGTTCTACAGAGTGAGTGGAGTTTGTGTGATCTCCCCCTGTTCTACAGAGTGAGTGAGTGGAGTTTGTGTGATCTCCCCCTGTCCTACAGAGTGAGTGAGTGGAGTTTGTGTGATCTCCCCCTGTTCTACAGAGTGTGTGAGTGGAGTTTGTGTGATCTCTCCCTTTCTTACAGAGTGAGTGAGTGGACTTTGTGTGATCTCCCCCTGTTCTACAGTGTGAGTGGAGTTTGTGTGATCTCCCCTTGTTCTACAGAGTGTGTGAGTGGAGTTTGTGTGATCTCCCCCTGTCCTACAGAGTGAGTGGAGTTTGTGCGATCTCCCCCTCTTCTACAGAGTGTGTGAGTGGAGTTTGTGTGATCTCCCCCTGTCCTACAGAGTGTGTGGAGTTTGTGTGATCTCCCCCTGTCCTACAGAGCGAGTGGAGTTTGTGTGATCTCCCCCTGTCCTACAGAGTGAGTGTGTGGAGTTTGTGTGATCTCCCCCTGTTCTACAGAGTGAGTGGAGTTTGTGTGATCTCCCCCTGTCCTACAGAGTGAGTGGAGTTTGTGTGATCTCCCCCTGTCCTACAGAGTGAGTGAGTGGAGTTTGTGTGATCTCCCCCTGTCCTACAGAGTGAGTGAGTGGAGTTTGTGTGATCTCCCCCTGTCCTACAGAGTGTGTGAGTGGAGTTTGTGTGATCTCCCCCTGTCCAACATAGTGAGTGAGTGGAGTTTGTGTGATCTTCCCCTGTCCTACAGAGTGAGTGGAGTTTGTATGATCTCCCCCTGTTCTACAGAGTGAGTAGAGTTTGTGTGATCTCCCCCTGTCCTACAGAGTGAGTGGAGTTTGTGTGATCTCCCCCTGTTCTATAGAGTGAGTTAGTGGAGTTCGTGTGATCTCCCCCTGTCCTACAGAGTGAGTGGAGTTTGTGTGATCTCCCCCTGTCCTACAGAGTGAGTGGAGTTTGTGTGATCTCCCCCTGTCCTACAGAGTGAGTGGAGTTTGTGTGATCTCCCCCTGTCCTACAGAGTGAGTGAGTGGAGTTTGTGTGATCTCTCCCTGTCCTACAGAATGAGTGAGTGGAGTTTGTGTGATCTCCCCCTGTCCTACAGAGTGAGTGGAGTTTGTGTGATCTCCCCCTGTCCTACAGAGTGAGTGGAGTTTGTGTGATCTCCCCCTCTCCTACAGAGTGAGTGGAGTTTGTGTGATCTCTCCCTGTCCTACAGTGAGTGAATGAGTGAGTGGAGTTTGTATGATCTCCCCCTGTCCTACAGAGTGAGTGAGTCGAGTTTGTGTGATCTCCCCCTGTGCTACAGAGTGAGTGAGTGGAGTTTGTGTGATCTCCCCCTGTCCTACAGAGTGAGTGGAGTTTGTGTGATCTCCCCCTGTCCTACAGAGTGAGTGAGTAGAGTTTGTGTGATCTCCCCCTGTGCTACAGAGTGAGTGAGTGGAGTTTGTGTGATCTCCCCCTGTCCTACAGAGTGAGTGAGTGGAGTTTGTGTGATCTCCCCCTGTGCTACAGAGTGAGTGAGTGGAGTTTGTGTGATCTCCCCCTGTCCTACAGAGTGAGTGAGTGGAGTTTGTGTGATCTCCCCTTGTGAGCCGAAGACACACACACAGGCAGAAAGAGTCACAGACATACACAGCGACACACACAGACAAAGATGACAAAGATCCTCCATGTAGCCTGAAAAAGACCGTTGGGGCAAGTGCTGTTAGTGAGCACCAGACAGACACGGACAAAGAGAGACACAGAGAGAGAGACACAGAGAGACACACACACAGAGACACAGAGAGAGAGACACAGAGAGACACACACACAGAGACACAGAGAGAGACACACACACAGAGACACAGAGAGAGAGACACACACAGAGACACAGGCATATGTACAATCTCGTGCCACTCACTTTCCATCAAGGGCAGGACCACAACCGCGACCCAGGGTGAGGATCGTGACGGCGAGGATGAGAAGGAGAATCTCACACGGAGGAGGTAGCGGTCACCGGGATCGTCCAGCGCCGAGGAGACGTCGCACCGTGTCTCCGTTGTTGCAGCGCAGACGGTCTGCCAGCGGGCTCGTCTGAAGCTGCGCAGACAGAGACACAGGGAGGAGTGGTGAGGGTGGTGAGGAGCCAGTGGGTGAGAGAGACGTGTGTGTGTGTGAGTGAGTGGGTTGGTGGATGAGTGGGTTGGTGAGTGAGTGGGTGAGTGGGTTGGTGAGTGGGTGAATGGGTTGGTGAGTGAGTGGGTGAATGGGTGAGTGGGTGATTGAGTGGGTGAGTGAGTGGGTTGGTGAGTGGGTTGGTGAGTGGGTTGGTGAGTGAGTGGGTGGGTGAGTGGGTTGGTGAGTGAGTGGGTGAGTGGGTAAGTTGGTTGGTGAGTGGGTGAGTGGGTTGGTGAGTGAGTGGGTGAGTGAGTGGGTTGGTGAGTGAGTGGCTGAGTGAGTGAGTTGGTGAGTGAGTGAGTGGGTGAGTGCGTTGGTGAGTGGGTGAGTGGGTTGGTGAGTGAGTGGGTAAGTGAGTGGGTAAGTGAGTGGGTTAGTGAGTGGGTGAGTGAGTGGGTTGGTGAGTGAGTGGCTGAGTGAGTGAGCATCTCACAGTTTGCTCTGAACTCTGTATGTAACATTCAGGTACGTTGAGTTGGTCGTGGTCGTGGTGGTCGAGTTGATGGTTAAAGGATCAACAAGTGGGGGTCTATCCCCTCCATCCCCACTGGGAGCCGCTTCAACGGGGTCCCAGCAAAGGGTCGCCAGGAGGTCTCGAGACTCCAAACGAACATTCAGTGGGAACAGCGGAGCTCGGCAGATGGGGAAAAAACACTCAAGAGTGCGCTAACCACTGCACCACCACTCCTCACACACACACAGTGCGCTATCCACTGCACCACCACTCCCCACACACACACAGTGCGCTAACCACTGCACCACCACTCCACACTCACACAGTGCACTAACCACTGCACCACCACTCCCCACTCACACTTACACAGTGCGCTAACCACTGCACCACCACTCTCCACACACACACTCACACAGTGCGCTAACCACTGCACCACCACTCCCCCCACAATCACAACCTGGCACCCGATTTATCGACCACCTCGGGCTCTGCTCACCGTGGCTGCTGCACGTGACGAGGTGGTGGAGGAAAGGCAGGATGAAGGGGAAGAGTAGGCCAAGTTTGTAGAGTTTCGACATCGCCATTAACCCGACACGCAGCCACGCGCCCGCCTCACCCAAGTCACGTGCTAAGGAAATCGATTCAAGGTTAAATAAAAAATCGGATCGATTCCTATGGGGATAACAAATGCGAATCGATAGTGGTCAAAAATGTAGCCGATGGCATCGATCCCTATTGGGACTGCATTGGAATTGACGTTGGTCGTGAGTGTAAAATGGAATCGAATACATTTTCGATAACATGGGAATTGATTATGGCGATTTGTTCTAATAACATAAGAATCGATCTAGCTAGTGATTTAAAGCGCATAGAATCGAATCCCATTGGGATACCTACCATGAGAATCGATTGTGTTAGAAAAGGAGAGCGTTTAGAATCGATTCCTATTGAGATAACATTGTAGTCTATGAATCAGAATCAGAAAGGGTTTTATTCGCCATGAAAGTTCACACCAATACGGAATTTACTTTGGCAGGATGGTGCATACATTCAACATATAGGAATCTAAAATCTTAAATAAGTTTTAAACAAGTCTTACTATAATAAGGGTTAAAAGTCTAACTAACACCAAGGGGCTGAAGTATATAAAATTGAATATCGAATATAAAATAGCTTTAAGATATAATAAAAAAATAAAAAATACAAATAGGTTAACATAGTTAATATCGGCAAGGTGTCATTATGTAGATAAAATGTTAAAATCAGTGTAAGCCCTTGGCCTTGTTTAACAGGCCAGCAGCAGATGGGAAAAAACTGTTTTTATGGCGTGAGGTTTTGGTCCTGATGGACCGAAGCCTTCTGCCGGAGGGGAGTAGCTGAAACAGAGAGTGTCCAGGGTGGGAAGAATCGGCCATAATCTTCCTCGCTCGCCTCATGGTCCTTGTCGTGTGCAGGTCCTCGAGGGTTGGTAGATTGCAGGCAATCACCTTCTCAGCAGTGTGGATGATACGCTGCAGTCTGCTCTTGTCCTTGGCAGTGGCAGCAGCGTACCAGACGGTTATGGAGGAGGTGAGGATGGATTCAATGATCGCTGTATAGAATTGCACCATCATTGTCTTTGGCAGGTTGAATTTCTTCAGCTGCCGTAGAAAGTACATCCTCTGTGCAGTCTGCTTAACAGCGGATGTCAAACAAGCCACTGTGTCACTCACAACGCACATTGCATGTTGGTGTCACGGTCAAAATTGTGGCAATTCCAGTAACACTATCCAGAAACTCCACAAGGGAGATGACACGTCAATGATCGCCCCCTACCGACAGACTCATGCCACGTGCAGGCCGGTGCAGGGCCACCTTGTGCCACACAGGGGCAGCTGCCACTAGGGGGCGCCCTTCCATTGTTTGAGATGAGGTTCGATACGAAACACCGAGTTGCTGAGGCAATTAGGCAAGCGACTTATGAGTGCAAATATGTTGTTTATAACGTAGTGAATGCTTGGGAGCTTAATTGTCTCTCGCTCCTGCTCACAGATTTACCCAGCCCACAGCTCCACAGATACCAGCCGCTCCTCCTGGGCAGGTGAGGTTACGTACGGTGCAAAATAAGTTCCAGATACACACAGAGACTCACACAGAGACCAATAGATTATCACGGTTGGCTAGGTATGGTGCGAAAGAAGTTATGTACACACACACAGAGACCCATGGATTAACACGGTTGGCTACGTACGGTGCGAAAGTTACAGATAAACAAGTTTGAGTCGTGGGCCGTGGAAGTTGACCGGGCGCGTGTTGCTACTGTCGTTGAATACGGTTGGATAGACGCTGATAGAGAGACACACACAGACAAGACAGGCGGACAGACACAGACAAGAAGAACACAGAGACGACAGAGAGACACAGGCAGAAAGAAACACAGAGGCAAACAGATGACACAGACGGACAGAGACAAAGAGATGTTGAATCGAACACACTGAACTTGCTCCATTGAAAGCGATTCCTCGATCTTCGCAATGCCCGGAAGTCATTCTTATTTTTATTGATTTAATTGCGTGTGGTGTGTACATGCAGGCAATGTGGGATATCGATGTACACAGATATGAACAAGATCAGCAGACAAGACGTCTTTAATTTAATCGGTCTCTCCACAAAACAAAGGAATGTTGAACACAAAATATAAATCCCACGGCCTTCGTGCGAGTCCATAATTACTGCAGCATTGCTTCAGTGCAAGCCAACTGTGGACCGGTTTTGGTGGACAATGTCTCAACAGCAGTGGGGCTTGCTTCAAGCCATGGTTGTGAACATCCAGACGTTAATCAGCAAGGAGCACTTCTAGTCCGAGCTCGACAAAATGTACGTCAACACGTAAGACAAAATTATAATTCGTGTTGTAGAGAATGTATCTCCTCTACGTGTAACTTTAAGGTGGTATGCCTTGTAACTGATGAATGATCCGAGTGTGCTTCCTATGTCAAAGACAATGAGTTGCTCCAGATGCTTCCTGAAACACAAAAATAGCCTTTGACCTGTATCACAAGAACAACGGGTCTCACCTGAGTTATCTATACAGGTTACTTCCAAACACACACACACTTTGTCCTAACATCACTTATTCAATGTTTGACCCTTATAAAAAATAAAGTGATGCATGTACACACAATATCAGACAAGTGTTCATTCTAAATTATTGACAGGAATTTTAACAAAATTTAATTACTGCAGTGAAATATACTGCATCAGATAACATCTGATTAAGAAACTATTTTTAAAAAAATATGCAGCGTCTGCTTAACAGTGGATGTAAAACATACTATTGTAGTGTCATTCAAAACGAGTAGGCCATTGCAAGCTGGCGAATTCTAAACATTAGCGACAAATTACAAGACTGAGATGAAACATCAATCATCGCCCCCTACTGACAGCCTCTTGTTCACATAATCTTTGGTTCTTTCAGTAAAGTCACGTAGGTAGAAAAAATAATAGATCACGACGTTTCGATCGTAACACAAGCGGTCATCCTCAGGCGGAAAAAATAATAAATGCAGGCCGGTGCAGGGCCACTACCCTGTGCCACACAGGGGCAGCTGCTACTTGGGGATGCTCTTCGAGTGTTTCAGACGAGATCCGAAACTCCGAGTTGCCGAGGCAATTAAGCAAGCACCGAATGAATGCAATTATTATGACAACATAGTGAATGCTTGGGGGATTCTTGGCTCTCGCTCCGGTCAGAGATCTCCCCAACCCACGGGCCCACAAAGACTGGCCGCTCGCTCTTACTCTGCAGGTTGAACCTAGGAATTGAGTGTTCAACTTCACATTCTTTTCATTAAAGGCCTGTGACAAAGGTGCATCTATTGTAGCGACCGTCTCAAGCTTACACATCTACCGGGTCTCCATTTGACTTTGTATTGTCTAGGAGCAAGTCCACCCACACCTCCACTTCCATGAATTGCTGGGAGTTGCCTCGCTCTGCCTCAGTCAGAATTCACCTCTGGCTTCACGTTGCCTCCATCAATGTGAAGGTCCGACTTTGGAGTTGAATCATCTTCACATTTCACCATCACCTCTTCCCTCTTCACCATCACCTCTTCATATTTCACCTTGATACCTTTAAAAGTGTCCAAGCTGGGATTTTCTTCCGGTTCGTGTTTCATGAGGGATGGGCTTATTGTGGCACTTGACTTTCACAAGCTGATTTCAGACTCCACTCCTTGCAGATCTTCTGATGCTTCTGTGTTCTCTGGTGTACTTGAAGATTTTCTGAATGTGCAAACGCCTTCCTGCAGAGTGGACCTCAAGGGTTTCTCTCCTGTGTGTATTCTCTGGTGTGTTACAAGAGATGACTGTGCAAACGCCTTCCCACACACACTGCACTTGAAGGGTTTCTCTCCCGTGTGTGTTCTCTGGTGGACTTTAAGATGTGGTGACTGTGAAAACGCCTTCCCGCACAGAGTGCACTTGAAGGGTTTCCCTCCCGTGTGTGTTCTCTCGTGTGCTTGAAGATGTGATGACTGTGCAAACATCATCCCGCACAAAAAGTACCTGAAGGGTTTCTCTCCCGTGTGTGTTCTCTTGTGTTTTTTAAGAACAGATGACAGTGAAAATGCCTTCCCACACACAGTGCACTTGAATGGTTTCTCTCCTGTGTGTGTTCTCTGATGTTTTTTAAGAACAGTTGACTGTGAAAATGCCTTCCCACACACAGTGCACCTGAAGGGTTTCTCTCCCATGTGTGTACTCTGGTGTCTTTGCAGACTTAATGAATGTGCAAACGCCTTCCCACACACAGTGCACCTGAAGGGTTTCTCTCCCGTGTGTGTTCTCTGGTGTCTTTGCAGACTTAATGAATGTGCAAACGCCTTCCCACACACACTGCACTTGAAGGGTTTCTCTCCCGTGTGTGTTCTCTGGTGCTTTTTAACAACAGATGACTGTGAAAATGCCTTCCCACACACACTGCACTTGAAGGGTTTCTCTCCCGTGTGTGTTCTCCGGTGTCTTTGCAGATTTGATGACTGTGAAAATGCCTTCCCACACACAGTGCACTTGAAGGGTTTCTCTCCTGTGTGAGTTCTCTGGTGCTGTGTCAAATTTCCAGTCCGATTCGTGCTGTATGCACGCTGGTCGCATTGTTGACTTGTAGTACCGAGCTGTGCTGAGTGCATTTGCTCCATCAGATCAATTCTGCGGAGGAAGCGTCAGAGGAAGCGTCAGCTGCAGACAGAAAAAAATAATATCCACACCATCTACACGTCAGTATCGAGGCACAGAGGAATGCATATATAGTCACATGTGACTTACACGTCTATATTAATATATTTATGATGTAGTAAAAACGTTTCCCAAATTAATCACAGGGCTGTTATGGCACACAATGAGAGGGCAAATGGCTATAAACTTGCCTGGAAGCCCTCGTATCTTCAAAATGAATGTTAATCCAAAACTCCGAGTACACAATTTCAGCTGTCTGGCTACAAAAGGAATATTTACGAACGCTAAATTCAGCTGACATAGCAAAGGGTGTTGAAAACAATACTATTTGTGTTATGCAGAAATGCATAAATGAAAATTTTCACCTACGTGACTTTACCCAATAGAACCAAAGAGTATGGATCCTAGCAGTCACGAAAGCTTTAAATCTAGAATTGATAACCTCTATGGGGAGGGCTTTCACCTATCTGTTAGAGCTTTTAACAGACAACGGGACAAGAAGTCACAGCTCATCGAGACGCTGACCTTCCTCAAAAGATGCCGTGATCACAAGGTAATACCCATCGCTTTCACACTCACTTCTGCTGCTGTATCTTCTCCGAATTCTAAACAGATTCTGCTTAAGGCCAGCCTATCTTTAATCTCAGAGAGGATAAGGCTACTCCGATTTGAACTCGATACTTTAGACAGGACTCTCCTACAAGCTCATTTAATGTTAACACAAAAAATGTCACCTTCTGATTGGAATCACGTAGACAACATGACTGCTTCTTCTGCTGAGTCACTGTCAGTCAAATGTAAAGCTAACCTGATTTCTAAATTCAACCACCTATCAAAGAAGAACCCAGTTCCACATATAACAAAACTAGATGTTAACAAAATCGTCATTAATCAGAGTAGCACCCCGATTTCGGACAATCTGAAAACAGTACTGGCTAGGGGACTAAATTTTGATGTCACCCCAAAACACATATCAATAGATGATATCATCTCTCACGTCGATGTAGCCCTCAAAGGCGTAGGACACATCCAAGCAGACATTGCGAGAGCTGAAATAGCCACTATTCTTAAGAATGCTAAGAAACCCATTAGTAACATCAGCAAAAATGAACGCTCTGAACTCGCGAATTTAAAAAACAGAAGTGATAGTCATCCTCTCAGCCGATAAAGGCAACGCTACTGTTATTATGGATAAAGATTCATACAACAAAATCCAGAATCTGCTCAACGATGGAAGTTACTCAAAAATAAAAAAATGACCCTACTAATAGCCTAGCGATAAAAACCAACAAGATCATCACAAGTTCGACCTCCCTAATCGACCCAACTAAACGTCCCTCCCTAAAACCTTCTGCTGCAAGACCCCCTAGATTCTATGGTCTTCCCAAGATTCATAAAGACACCCCACTTAGACCCATCGTATCCACGATCAACTCCCCTACCTATAGACTAGCCCGTTTTCGGTCAGATACCTTGTTGCCTTTCACTGGCAAGACCGCCTCAGCAGTACTTAACTCAGCCCAATTGGTCTCTATGGTCAAAGACGTTGTACTGTCCCCTGACGATATCCTTGTCAGCTTCGATGTGGTCTCTTTGTTCACCAAGGTCCCAGTACCTGATACCATTGAAATAATTGAAAATTTGGTCCATGGACTAGACCCCGACACACCTGCAATGGTTAGGCACTGCCTCAACAATACCTACTTTACTTGGAATGGCTCCTTCTACAAACAAAATGAGGGTACCCCCATGGGATCCCCCTTATCACCAGTGATAGCCAATATTTTCATGGAGAAATTTGAATCAGACGCCATCCAGACTTCCACCCTCAGACCTTCCCTGTGGAAGAGATATGTGGGTGACACTTTCGTCATTTGGCCACATGGCCTCCCAGCTCTGAACCATTTCCTACACCACATAAATTCCAGACATCCCGCCATCAAATTCACCATGGAAGTGGAGAAAGATGGCAAGCTACCATTCTTAGATGTTCTGTTTGAGAGGAGACCTGATGGCTCATTGGGGCATTCTGTCTACAGGAAACCCACCCACACAGACTCCTACTTGAAACCTGATTCCCACCACCACCCAGCCCAAAAGAATTCTCATCAAAACTTTATACCATAGGGCTCATTGCATTTCGGACCAACACCACCTGACCAGTGAATTAAAACATGTACACCTGGCCCTCAAAAGGAATGGTTACTCTGACCGTACCATCCGCCAAGCTGTTTCTCCCTCCATACAGAAACAACCACTTGATACTCCGGTCAAAACCATCACACTTCCATATATAGCAGGCGTTACTAAAAAGATTTCCAAAATTCTAAACAAACACAAGATCCAGGTCCGGTTCAATACAGTACACAAAATTCGTGATCTGATCCCATCCGTGAAGGATGTCATTCCTGACTTACAGTACCCCGGGGTTTACAAATTGAGTTGTCCCTGCGGTGACTGCTATATCGGGGAGACAATGCGACATGTCTCTGACCGAATTCGCAAGCACAAATCAGATTTGAAACACGGCAAAACGAATTCTTCTGCCGTTGCTGATCACTGTTACAACGCTGTGGGGGATCACGATATAATTTTCTCCGATACCAAGGTTCTTTGCAAACCCACGGGCTTTTATCAGAGATTTGTTCATGAAGCAATTCAGATCTACAAACACAGACACAATTTCAACCGAGAAGATGGTTTCAAATTAAGCAACCATTGGAAAAATGTTCTAAATCGAATTAAACATTAAACTAATTTCAATGGTACGGTATATTTTTTCAAGTAGTGGTACCCGAAACTTTCGCAGCTCTTATAAATTCCCTTTTCACACCATCAATAGGTAAACTGCCCCTCCCCCCCTCCCCCCCGCGCCAAACGGCAAGTCCACTGGCACGTATACCACCTCTTTCCTAAAATCGGCCAATCAAATGCTAATTTTTATGCAAATTTCTTTGTCAGAACACCTTGTTTGCTCGCACACAGTTTAAAGGTCCGCTGTCTGAGCGTGGTTGTGTTTCGCTAAATTCTCCTGTTTGATTGATACTAGGTGCCTCGGTGAATGTATATGCTCTGACTTTAACATAGCTATTTCTGTGACCAGTTACAAGCTAATCACTCAGCTATTTCAATTCTATGCTAATTCCTTTGTCAAGGGGTACCTCTGCGGATGTGTATACTTTAACTTAGCTAGTTCAATGAGTCATTTCAATGCTAAATTATATGCTAATTCCTTTGTCAAGGCACTTTGTTTTCTTCTCACACAGCTTAAAGGTCGTGATCTAAGCGTGGCTTCTCTCACTCCAGCGCTGTCCTCCGGACAGTCTCGTCCCTTCACCTGATGAAGGCCGCTTGTGTTGTGGCCGAAACGTCGTGATTTTTTGTTATTTTATTTTCACCTACGTGACTTAACCCAATAGAACCAAAGAGTATGCATAAATTAACGTTCAATCGCAACTTAGAGGTGTGAATCCAGGCTCAGATGTCCTTAAATGCTGGGATGAACAGTTCCGACTTCAGCTGCATGTGTGTGCTGTGTTCACCTCCTGTTTCCATTCTTATAAAGAGTTCCAGAGGAAAACAAAAGTAAACTACTGTTATGATATAACCTCCGTGTTCAACAGAGTTAATAGACGTTACTGCAAACACAAACTGTACACTGTCACTGGGTAAACAGGCGGTGGCGTGTCGAGAATCACGCCTGGCCACCTTCATCTGCTTGGCATGAATGCTTCCTCACTCCACCAAGTAATTAATTGAGGATCAACGAACATAGCCGAGGCTAACTGGAGTTTGCGTGTCTCTCTCCGTGGTGAGATGTTAACTACCTCACCTGGCGTACAGGAAGTCGTGGGTTCGATCCCGACCCTGACGCCTGCTGTATATTTGGAGTTTGCGCGTCTCTCCGTCTATCGTCTTTGACCGATAGACATTGACACACGTATTCTTGTTTCTTTCGGTAAAGTTACGTAGATAGAAAATAACAATAACAGATAATACAATTACATTAAATAAAGACCACTTGTGTTGCGATCAAAACGACGTGAGTTTTTTTTGCTTTATTTACATTTATTTATTTTATTGTTATTTTCATTATGTTCTTTTTATTTAATTTTCTATCTACGTGACTTTACCGAAAGAACCAAGAATATTAATTCCTGCAGTCACCAAAGTTTTAAGTCAAAACATTCACACACGTTGACAAAGCAGCTCAAGCGGGCTTGGCATGGTGAAAAAAGAAAATAAAAACTGCGTGAATATTGACAATAAAACAAAGTTACAAAGTGGCGAGCCGGGTGAAGACAAATTAAACTTAAGCGAGATAATTAAAGTGAACGCAATCAGGCGAGGGCAGGAGGCAAGGCCCCGCGTGGCTAGGCCCCGCGTTGTAAAGTTCCAACCTGGACATCGATTCCCATGCTCGCTGCTACTCAACTGACATCCCGACGAGAGAGAGAGCGAGGCTCTACCTTGGTAAACAACAACAACCACGACCACCAACACGATGATAATTTCTCACCTCGGATTTCAGTGCAAGAGCAAAGCGATCGCTTCCTGTTACCTCGTGACGTCACGTGGCAGCAGAAGGTGACATGACGCCACGTCCGGGGTACAAGACACTTCCCTCCCACGAGCGGCTAGGTAACTGAATAAATTAAATCTTAGTTCTTTCGGTAAAGTCACGTTGAAGGGAAACAACAAAATAATAAAATATATATAAAACAATAAAAATTCTCACGACGTTTCGACCATAACACAAACGGTCGTCTTCAGGTGTGTTGGTTTGCATAGATTTATTTTTAAACGGTGTATCAAATACCCGGGCCATATGTCGAGGGATGGGGGCGTGGGCGCTGAACCCGTCCCAATAAACTCTCGACGGCTTTCACGAACTCATTATGTTAATGAGCCGCCAGTCGCTGGGCGTAGCTTTGCCCAAATAAGGATTGTACCGGGACAGATATCGGCAGTGACCAAGCAGAGGTGACGTCACGCTCAAGGGCGCGGTGGACGGGGGTGGGGTGAATACCTTGGTGACATGACGTCACTAGCGAGGCACACCTCCCCCTGGCGTTTCACACCAATGAGGTCATGCTGAATGGTGACGTCACAGAGCGGGGATGGAGTTTGTTGATTTAGATTCATTTTCCATTGCTCCATCTCTTGAACCGAGACCCCTTGCGTGCGTGAGCTCAGCAACTACAACGTGGACATTACTGTGTGTACACAGTTTCTGTGTGTACGCACTGTGTGTACACTGTGTGTATACACTGTCTACACTGTGTGTGTGTACACACTGTGTGTGTGGCTGTATCTCTGTGTGTGCCTGAGTCTCTGTGTGTGTGCCTGTGTGTGACACCTGATGATGATTGCTTGTGTTGCAGTCGAAACGTCGTGAGAATTTAATTGTTTTATATTTTTGTTTTGTTTCCCTTCTACGTGACTTTACCGAAAGAACCAAGAATAAATATCACCTCTATGTTTTCAAGTAAATACATTTTGGGTAGTGAATAAATTATAGTCTAAAGAAGCTACACATGACGAATTGTAGGTAATTATAGGTATAATCAAAAGACATTTTTAAACAATCACGTGGTCCCTGTATTCGCCGTTAGAGACAAAATCTGCTTGAAAACAGTTCATCAACATATATGAATACATTGATTCGAATAAGCAGAGCTAATTTCCTATTTATGGCATGCCAGTTATGTGTCAGTTTTCGATATCAACATCACCTTATAAAAGAATAACATTTAAAAAATAAGCGCGCAACTTTATCCTTGATGAACGCTGCACTTTGTCGTTTTCATGCAGGGGGCACTGTAAACCTACACGCACCCCCTGCATGCGAACGACGGACGCGCAGGGAAAGACGCTCGATTACGTTGGAATCGATCTGCAGACGACCAGCAGCTCCGTGTCGCCTTATCTCGATCCCGCGATCCCCTACCAGGTGAAAGTCCGCATCGAACCGAACCCCCGGCAAGGCCATCGTCTACTTAACGAGAGAAAATTCACACGAAATGTCCTTCTCAACGAAGTCTTCCAGATGTAAAATTAACTTTTAATGAAGAAATAAAATAATCTAAATCAAAACATAACACGATTCAAAGATGTTTCATTTTAAAACTTCGAAATGGAGCAAGGGGTACTTGCGTGAATGCGTCCTTCGTGTGCAAATGTTGTGACTTTCCTGGTCTGAAGGCCGTCAATGTGTTGGACCCTTATTGGTGCACAGCGTCTCAACAACAGCAGTGGGGTTTGCTTCAACCGATAGGTACGAACATCCAGACGTGAATCAGCAAGGAGCATTTCTAGTCCCAGTTAGACAAACTCTACGTCAACATATAAGACAAAACTACAATTCGTGTTGTAGAGAATGTACCTCCTCCTATATGTGTAACTTTTAAGTGGTATGCCTTGTAACTGATGAATGATCCGAGCGTGCTCCCTATTTCAAAGACAATGAATTGCTCCAGAGGCAGACGCTTCGTGAAACACAAAAGTACCCTTTGACCTGTATCACAAGAACGGGTCTCACCTGAGTTCTCTGTACAGGTTACTTCCAAAACACACACACATTTTGTCCTAACATCACTTAATCAATGTGTGACCCTCAGACAAAATGTTACATGTACGCGCACAACCAGACAAGTATTAATTCTAAATTATTGACGGGCATATTAACATTGATTACTGCAGCGAAATTGACTGCATCACGTTACATCGTATTAACAAGAAAAATACGCACCGTCTGCTTAACAGTGTATGTACAACGTACGATTGTTGCGTCATTCAAAACGAGTAGGCCGTTGCATGCTGGCGTCTGGGTCAAAATGTAGCAAATTCTAAACATTACGCTACAAATAATAAATCAAGGTGTTTCGATGGCAACACAAGCAATCGTCATCAGGTGGGACAAGCACAGCAGCAATAAGAGGAAACTGCTGGAGTAGGCGCCTACTACTTCAGCAGTTTCTCTTGCTGTGGTTGTCCCACCTGATGACGATTGCTTGTGTTGTGATCTAAACGCCGTGATCTGTTATGTTTCTACCCACGTGGTGACTTTACCGAAATAACGAGAGTGTGGATTCCTGCAATCACGAAAGCTTCGAATCAAGATTGCCTACAAACTACACAACTGAGATTACGCATCAATCATCGCCCCCTGACAGGCACTTGTCCACATGCAGGCTGGTGCAGGGCCACCACCTTGTGCCACATAGGGGCAGCTGCTACTTGGGGATGCTCTTCGAGCGCTTCAGACGAGGTACGACACAAAACTCCGAGTTGCCGAGGCGATTAAGCGAGCAAAGCGTAAAAGCAATTATCATGAGAACATCGTGAATGCTTGGGAGCTTATTGGCTCTCGCTCCTGGTGAGAGATTGACCCAACCCACAGGGTCCACAAAGACTGGCCGCCCTTACTCTGCAGGTTGAACATAGGAATTGAGTGTCCAACTTCACATTCTTGTCATTAAAGGCCTGTGACAAAGGTGCATCTATTGTAGCGACATCGCCTCAAGCTTACACATCTACCGGGTCTCCACTTTACTTTGTATTGTCTCGGAGGAAGTCCACCCACACCTCCACTTCCACAAACTGCTGGGAGTTGCCTCGCTCTGGCTCACAGTCAGAATTCTCCTCCTGCTTCACGTTGCCTCCATCAATGTGAAGGTCCCATTTTGGAGTTGAATCTTCATCTTCCCATTTCACCTTCACTTCTTCGCTCTTCACCATCACTTCTTCCCTCTTTACCATCACCTCTTCACATTTCACCTCGATACCTTTAAAAGTGTCCAAGCTGGGATTTTCTTCCGGTTCGTGTTTCATGAGGGATGGGCTTATTGCGGCACTTTGACTTTCACAAGCCGATTTCAGACTCCACTCCTTGTGGATCTTCTGATGCTTCTGTGTTCTCTCGTGTACTTGAAGATGTGGTTGCTGTGCAAACGTTATCCCGCACGGAGTGCACCTGAAGGGTTTCTCTCCCGTGTGTGTTCTCTGGTGTACTTGAAGATTTGATGAATCTGCAAATGCCTTCCCACACACACTGCACTTGAAGGGTTTCTCTCCTGTGTGAGTTCTCTGGTGTTCTACAAGAAGAGATGAACGTGCAAACGCCTTCACGCACACACTGCACTTGAAGGGTTTCTCTCCCGTGTGTCTTCTCTGGTGTATTACAAGAGCAGATGAATATGCAAACACCTTTCCACACACACTGCACTTGAAGGGTTTCTCTCCCGTGTGTGTTCTCTGGTGTTCTACAAGATTAGATGACTGTGCAAACGCCTTCCCACACACAGTGCACTTGAAGGGTTTGTCTCCCGTGTGTGTTCTCTTGTGTATTACAAGAGCAGATGAATGTGCAAACGCATACCCACACACACTGCACTTGAAGGGTTTCTCTCCCGTGTGTGTTCTCTGGTGTTCTACAAGATTAGATGACTGTGCAAACGCCTTCCCACACACACTGCACTTGAAGGGTTTCTCTCCCGTGTGTGTTCTCTGGTGTATTACAAGAGCAGATGAATGTGCAAACGCCTTCCCACACACACTGCACTTGAAGGGTTTATCTCCCGTGTGTGTTCTCTGGTGTTTTACAAGAAGAGATGAACGTGCAAACGCCTTCACGCACACACTGCACTTGAAGGGTTTCTCTCCCGTGTGTCTTCTCTGGTGTATTACAAGAGCAGATGAATATGCAAACATCTTTCCACACACACTGCACTTGAAGGGTTTCTCTCCCGTGTGTGTTCTCTGGTGTTCTACAAGATTAGATGACTGTGCAAACGCTTTCCCACACACAGTGCACTTGAAGGGTTTGTCTCCCGTGTGTGTTCTCTTGTGTACTACAAGAGTAGATGAATGTGCAAACGCATACCCACACACACTGCACTTGAAGGGTTTCTCTCCCGTGTGTGTTCTCTGGTGTTCTACAAGATTAGATGACTGTGCAAACGCCTTCCCACACACACTGCACTTGAAGGGTTTCTCTCCCGTGTGTGTTCTCTGGTGTATTACAAGAGCAGATGAATGTGCAAACGCCTTCCCACACACACTGCACTTGAAGGGTTTATCTCCCGTGTGTGTTCTCTGGTGTTTTACAAGAGTAGATGAATGTGCAAAAGCCTTCCCACACACACTGCACTTGAAGGGTTTCTCTCCCGTGTGTGTTCTCTGGTGTTCTACAAGAGCAGATGGACGTGCAAACGCCTTCTCACACACACTGCACTTGAAGGGTTTCTCTCCTGTGTGAGTTCTCTCGTGCCGTGTGAAATCTCCAGTCCGATCCGTGCTGTATGCACACCGGTCGCATTGGAGCCTTGTCCTACCGAGCTGCGCTGAGTGCATTTGCTCCATCAGACCAATTCTGCAGAGGAAGCGTCAGAGGAAGCGTCAGCTGCAGACAGAAAAAAATAATATCCACACCATCTACACGTCAGTATCGACGCACAGAGGAAAGCATATACACACAGTAACACGTGACTTACACGTCTATACTTATTCACATATTCATGATATAGTGGAAAAGTGTCCCAAACTCATCACACGGGCTGTTATGGCACACAATGAGAGGGCAAATGGTCATAAACATGCCTGGAAGCCCTCGTATCTTCAAAATGAATGTTCACCAAAAACTCCGAGCACACAATTTAGCTGTCTGGCTTCAAAAGGAATATTTATGAAAGCTAAATTCAGCTGACATAGCAAAGGGTGTTTAAAATAATACTATTTGTGTTATGCAGAAATGCATGAATTAATGTTCAATCGCAACTTAGAGGTGTGAAGCCAGGCACAGATGTCCTTGAATGCTGGGATGAACAGATCCGACTTAAGCTGCACGTGTGTGCTGTGTTAACTTCCTGACTCCATTCTTATAAAGAGTTGCAGAGGAAAACAAAACTAAACTACTGTTTTGATATAACCTCCGTGCTCAATAGAGTTAATAGACTTTACTGCAAACACAAACTTGACAATGTCACACACTCAGAGGCGGAGCCAGGATTTTCAGGTAGGGGGGGGCAACCCCTGCAGCAATGAAATGATAGTTGTTAGTAAGGAGTTGTTAGTAAGTAAGGAGTTGTTAGTAAGGAGTTGTTAGTAAGGAGTTGTTAGTACGTAATGACTTGTCCCTTGCTTTTTATTCGACGCGTGTGATCGGCATTGCGCTCGCTGAAGGTGTTTGCCAACTGCGCAAAATTCTGTGAGTCGCTTGTAACTGCTTTGCCGTTACTTATTGCCAATTATGGACTCGGACTGTTGTCCTCTCATAGAGTCCCTGGCACGTAATAATATGCCACACGGTGGCAGTGGGGGTCGCAAAATGCTGATTTATCAATATATTTGAAAGGGAAATGTGTGGATACGTGTGTCTGTTCGAAATGTTTAGCATACTTCTCAACGTGCCACACACTTGAAATTTGGCATGTGGGTATGTTCCATACTGTACACAATGTAAAAGATATAGTCTTTTGTATTTTTTTTGGGGGGGGGGGAAATGACCATGAAGTGTCTGGCGTCAACCCGCAACACCTCTGAGTTAAGCGCTCTGCAATGCTTAGAGCTGTTAACAGCGTGCCGGGAGATTTTAGGTGGCGCTTCGCTCCTGGCCGATGAAGCCATTGGCTTCTCGGAGTTCAATACATATCCTCCGTGCGAAGAACGGGTAGAATTGCTATCTAAAATATGAAGCAGAACATTCCATCTGTTTGTGCGAAGCAGCAAAAACCTCTCCAACACTGAGCTCTGGCGTCATGAAAATTTGCACAGCTAACGCTGTCTGTAATTTCTAAGTGAACGTGACTATTTTCAGCTTGCCACGTCATTGATACTCTGGTCAAAACCATCACACTTCCATATATAGCAGGCGTTACTAAAAAGATTTCCAAAATTCTAAACAAACACAAGATCCAGGTCCGGTTCAATACAGTACACAAAATTCGTGATCTGATCCCATCCGTGAAGGATGTCATTCCTGATTTACAGTACCCCGGGGTTTACAAATTGAGCTGTACCAGCGGTGATTGCTATATCGGTGAGACAAAGCGACATGTCTCTGACCGAATTCGCGAGCACAAATCAGATTTGAAACACGGCAACACAAATTCTTCTGCCGTGGCTGATCACTGTTACAATGCTGTGGGGGATCACGATATAATTTTCTCCGATACCAAGGTTCTTTGCAAACCCACGGGCTTTTATCAGAGATTTGTTCATGAAGCAATTCAGATCTACAAACACAGACACAATTTCAACCGAGAGGATGGTTTCAAATTAAGCAACCATTGGAAAGATGTTCTAAACCGAACTAAACATTAAACTAATTTCAATGGTACAGTATATTTTTCAAGTAGTGGTACCCCAAACTTTCGCAGCTCTTATAAATTCCCTTTTCACACCATCAATAGGTAAACTCCCCCTCCCCCCCTTCCCCCCCGCGCCAAACGGCACGTACACCACCTCTTTCCTAAAACCGCCAATCAAATGCAAATTTTTATGCAAATTTCTTTGTCAAAACACCTTGTTTGCTCGCACACAGTTTAAAGGTCCGCTGTCTGAGCGTGGTTGTGTTTCGCTAAATTCTCCTGTTTGATGAGTACTAGGTGCCTCGGTGAATGTATATGCTCTGACTTTAACATAGCTATTTCTGTGACCAGTTACAAGCTAATCACTCAGCTATTTCAATGCTAAATTCTATGCTAATTCCTTTGTCAAGGGGTACCTCTGCGGATGTGTATACTTTAACTTAGCTATTTCAATGAGCCATTTCAATGCTAAATTATATCTTAATTCCTTTGTCAAGGCGCTTTGTGTCTTTCTTCTCACACAGCTTAAAGGTCGTGATCTAAGCGTGGCTTCTCCCACTCCAGCGCTGTCCTCCAGACAGTCTCGTCCCTTCACCTGATGAAGGCCGCTTGTGTTGTGGCCGAAACGTCATGATTTTTTGTTATTTTATTTTCACCTACGTGACTTTACCCAATAGAACCAAAGAGTATGGATCCTAGCAGTCACGAAAGCTTTACATCTAGAATTGATAACCTCTATGGGGAGGGCTTTCACCTATCTGTTAGAGCTTTTAACAGACAACGGGACAAGAAGTCGCAACTCATCGAGACGCTGACCTTCCTCAAAAGATGCCGCGATCACAAGGTAATACCCATCGCTTTCACACTCACTTCTGCTGCTGTATCTTCTCCGAATTCTAAACAGTTTCTGCTTAAGGCGAGCCTATCTTTAATCTCAGAGAGGATAAGGCTACTCCGATTTGAACTCGATACTTTAGACATGACTCTCCTACAAGCCCATTTAATGTTAACACAAAAAAATGTCACCTTCTGATTGGAATCACGTAGACAACATGACTGCTTCTTCTGCTGAGTCACTGTCAGTCAAATGTAAAGCTAACCTGATTTCTAAATTCAACCACCTATCAAAGAAGAACCCAGTTCCACATATAACAAAACTAGATGTTAACAAAATCGTCATTAATCAGAGTAGCACCCCGATTTCGGACAATCTGAAAACAGTACTGGCTAGGGGACTAAATTTTGCTGTCACCCCGAAACACATACCAATAGATGATATCATCTCTCAGGTCGATGTAGCCCTCAAAGGCGTAGGACACATCCAAGCAGACGTTGCGAGAGCTGAAATAGCCACTATTCTTAAGAATACTAAGAAACCCATTAGTAACATCAGCAAAAATGAACGCTCTGAACTCGCGAATTTAAAAAACAGAAGTGATATAGTCATCCTCTCAGCCGATAAAGGCAACGCTACTGTTATTATGGATAAAGATTCATACAACAACAAAATCCAGAATCTGCTCAACGATGGAAGTTACTCAAAAATAAAAAATGACCCTACTAATAGCCTAACGATGAAAACCAACAAGATCATCACAAGTTCGACCTCCCTAATCGACCCAACTAAACGTCCCTCCCTAAAACCTCCTGCTGCAAGACCCCCTAGATTCTATGGTCTTCCCAAGATTCATAAAGAAGGCACCCCACTTTGACCCATCGTATCCACGATCAACTCCCCTACCTATAGACTAGCCCGTTTTCTGTCAGATACCTTGCTGCCTTTCACTGGCAAGACCGCCTCAGCAGTACTTAACTCAGCCCAATTGGTCTCTATGGTCAAAGATGTTGTACTGTTCCCTGACGATATCCTTGTCAGCTTCGATGTGGTCTCTTTGTTCACCAAGGTCCCAGTACCTGATACCATTGAAATAATTGAAAATTTGGTCCAACATGGACTAGACCCCGACACACCTGCACTGGTTAGGCACTGCCTCAACAATACCTACTTTACTTGGAATGGCTCCTTCTACAAACAAAATGAGGGTACCCCCATGGGATCCCCCTTATCACCAGTGATAGCCAATATTTTCATGGAGAAATTTGAATCAGACGCCATCCAGACATCCACCCTCAGACCCTCCCTGTGGAAGAGATATCGGGATGACACTTTCGTCATTTGGCCACATGGCCTCCCAGCTCTGAACCTTTTCCTACACCACATCAATTCCAGACATCCCGCTATCAAATTCACCATGGAAGTGGAGAAAGATGGCAAGCTACCATTCTTAGATGTTCTGTTTGAGAGGAGACCTGATGGCTCATTGGGGCATTCTGTCTACAGGAAACCCACCCACACAGATTCCTACTTGAAACCTGATTCCCACCACCACCCAGCCCAAAAGAATTCTCTCATCAAAACTTTATACCATAGGGCTCATTACATTTCGGACCAACACCACCTGACCAGTGAATTAAAACATGTACACCTGGCCATCAAAAGGAATGGTTACTCTGACCGTACCATCCACCAAGCTGTCTCTCCCTCCATACAGAAACAACCACTTGATACTCCGGTCAAAACCATCACACTTCCATATATAGCAGGCGTTACTAAAAAGATTTCCAAAATTCTAAACAAACACAAGATCCAGGTCCGGTTCAATACAGTACACAAAATTCGTGATCTGATCCCATCCGTGAAGGATGTCATTCCTGATTTACAGTACCCCGGGGTTTACAAATTGAGTTGTACCTGCGGTGATTGCTATATCGTTGAGACAAAGCGACATGTCTCTGACCGAATTCGCGAGCACAAATCAGATTTGAAACACGGCAAAACGAATTCTTCTGCCGTGGCTGATCACTGTTACAACGCTATGGGGGATCATGATATAATTTTCTCCGATACCAAGGTTCTTTGCAAACCCACGGGCTTTAATCAGAGATTTGTTCATGAAGCAATTCAGATCTACAAACACGGACACAATTTCAACTGAGAGGATGGTTTCAAATTAAGCAACCATTGGAAAGATGTTCTAAACCGAACTAAACATTAAACTAATTTCAATGGTACAGTATATTTTTCAAGTAGTGGTACCCCAAACTTTCGCAGCTCTTATAAATTCCCGTTTCACACCATCAATAGGTAAACTCCCCCTCCCCACCTTCCCCCCTGCGCCAAACGGCACGTACACCACCTCTTTCCTAAAATCCGCCAATCAAATGCTAATTTTTATGCAAATTTCTTCGTCAGAACACCTTGTTTGCTCGCACACAGTTTAAAGGTCCGCTGTCTGAGCGTGGTTGTGTTTCGCTAAATTCTCCTGTTTGATGAGTACTAGGTGCCTCGGTGAATGTATATGCTCTGACTTTAACATAGCTATTTCTGTGACCAGTTACAAGCTAATCACTCAGCTATTTCAATACTAAATTTTATGCTAATTCCTTTGTCAAGGGGTACCTCTGCGGATGTGTATACTTTAACTTAGCTATTTCAATGAGCCATTTCAATGCTAAATTATATGCTAATTCCTTTGTCAAGGCGTTTTGTGTTTTTCTTCTCACACAGCTTAAAGGTCGTGATCTAAGCGTGGCTTCTCCCACTCCAGCGCTGTCCTCCAGACAGTCTCGTCCCTTCACCTGATGAAGGCCGCTTGTGTTGTGACCGAAACGTCGTGATTTTTTGTTATTTTATTTTCACCTACGTGACTTTACCCAATAGAACCAAAGAGTATGGATCCTAGCAGTCACGAAAGCTTTAAATCTAGAATTGATAACCTCTATGGGGAGGGCTTTCACCTATCTGTTAGAGCTTTTAACAGACAACGGGACAAGAAGTCGCAACTCATCGAGGCGCTGACCTTCCTCAAAAGATGCCGCGATCACAAGGTAATACCCATCGCTTTCACACTCACTTCTGCTGCTGTATCTTCTCCGAATTCTGAACAGTTTCTGCTTAAGGCGAGCCTATCTTTAATCTCAGAGAGGATAAGGCTACTCCGATTTGAACTCGATACTTTAGACATGACTCTCCTACAAGCCCATTTAATGTTAACACAAAAAATGTCACCTTCTGATTGGAATCACGTAGACAACATGACTGCTTCTTCTGCTGAGTCACTGTCAGTCAAATGTAAAGCTAACCTGATTTCTAAATTCAACCACCTATCAAAGAAGAACCCAGTTCCACATATAACAAAACTAGATGTTAACAAAATCGTCATTAATCAGAGTAGCACCCCGATTTCGGACAATCTGAAAACAGTACTGGCTAGGGGACTAAATTTTGCTGTCACCCCAAAACACATACCAATAGATGATATCATCTCTCAGGTCGATGTAGCCCTCAAAGGCGTAGGACACATCCAAGCAGACGTTGCGAGAGCTGAAATAGCCACTATTCTTGAGAATGCTAAGAAACCCATTAGTAACATCAGCAAAAATGAACGCTCTGAACTCGCGAATTTAAAAAACAGAAGTGATATAGTCATCCTCTCAGCCGATAAAGGCAACGCTACTGTTATTATGGATAAAGATTCATACAACAACAAAATCCAGAATCTGCTCAACGATGGAAGTTACTCAAAAATAAAAAATGACCCTACTAATAGCCTAACGATAAAAACCAACAAGATCATCACAAGTTCGACCTCCCTAATCGACCCAACTAAACGTCCCTCCCTAAAACCTCCTGCTGCAAGACCCCCTAGATTCTATGGTCTTCCCAAGATTCATAAAGAAGGCACCCCACTTTGACCCATCGTATCCACGATCAACTCCCCTACCTATAGACTAGCCCGTTTTCTGTCAGATACCTTGCTGCCTTTCACTGGCAAGACCGCCTCAGCAGTACTTAACTCAGCCCAATTGGTCTCTATGGTCAAAGATGTTGTACTGTTCCCTGACGATATCCTTGTCAGCTTCGATGTGGTCTCTTTGTTCACCAAGGTCCCAGTACCTGATACCATTGAAATAATTGAAAATTTGGTCCAACATGGACTAGACCCCGACACACCTGCACTGGTTAGGCACTGCCTCAACAATACCTACTTTACTTGGAATGGCTCCTTCTACAAACAAAATGAGGGTACCCCCATGGGATCCCCCTTATCACCAGTGATAGCCAATATTTTCATGGAGAAATTTAAATCAGACGCCATCCAGACTTCCACCCTCAGACCCTCCCTGTGGAAGAGATATCGGGATGACACTTTCGTCATTTGGCCACATGGCCTCCCAGCTCTGAACCTTTTCCTACACCACATCAATTCCAGACATCCCGCTATCAAATTCACCATAGAAGTGGAGAAAGATGGCAAGCTACCATTCTTAGATGTTCTGTTTGAGAGGAGACCTGATGGCTCATTGGGGCATTCTGTCTACAGGAAACCCACCCACACAGATTCCTACTTGAAACCTGATTCCCACCACCACCCAGCCCAAAAGAATTCTCTCATCAAAACTTTATACCATAGGGCTCATTACATTTCGGACCAACACCACCTGACCAGTGAATTAAAACATGTACACCTGGCCATCAAAAGGAATGGTTACTCTGACCGTACCATCCACCAAGCTGTCTCTCCCTCCATACAGAAACAACCACTTGATACTCCGGTCAAAACCATCACACTTCCATATATAGCAGGCGTTACTAAAAATATTTCCAAAATTCTAAACAAACACAAGATCCAGGTCCGGTTCAATACAGTACACAAAATTCGTGATCTGATCCCATCCGTGAAGGATGTCATTCCTGATTTACAGTACCCCGGGGTTTACAAATTGAGTTGTACCTGCGGTGATTGCTATATCGTTGAGACAAAGCGACATGTCTCTGACCGAATTCGCGAGCACAAATCAGATTTGAAACACGGCAAAACGAATTCTTCTGCCGTGGCTGATCACTGTTACAACGCTATGGGGGATCACGATATAATTTTCTCCGATACCAAGGTTCTTTGCAAACCCACGGGCTTTTATCAGAGATTTGTTCATGAAGCAATTCAGATCTACAAACACAGACACAATTTCAACTGAGAGGATGGTTTCAAATTAAGCAACCATTGGAAAGATGTTCTAAACCGAACTAAACATTAAACTAATTTCAATGGTACAGTATATTTTTCAAGTAGTGGTACCCCAAACTTTCGCAGCTCTTATAAATTCCCGTTTCACACCATCAATAGGTAAACTCCCCCTCCCCACCTTCCCCCCTGCGCCAAACGGCACGTACACCACCTCTTTCCTAAAATCCGCCAATCAAATGCTAATTTTTATGCAAATTTCTTCGTCAGAACACCTTGTTTGCTCGCACACAGTTTAAAGGTCCGCTGTCTGAGCGTGGTTGTGTTTCGCTAAATTCTCCTGTTTGATGAGTACTAGGTGCCTCGGTGAATGTATATGCTCTGACTTTAACATAGCTATTTCTGTGACCAGTTACAAGCTAATCACTCAGCTATTTCAATGCTAAATTCTATGCTAATTCCTTTGTCAAGGGGTACCTCTGCGGATATGTATACTTTAACTTAGCTATTTCAATGAGCCATTTCAATGCTAAATTATATGCTAATTCCTTTGTCAAGGCGTTTTGTGTTTTTCTTCTCACACAGCTTAAAGGTCGTGATCTAAGCGTGGCTTCTCCCACTCCAGCGCTGTCCTCCAGACAGTCTCGTCCCTTCACCTGATGAAGGCCGCTTGTGTTGTGACCGAAACGTCGTGATTTTTTGTTATTTTATTTTCACCTACGTGACTTTACCCAATAGAACCAAAGAGTATGGATCCTAGCAGTCACGAAAGCTTTAAATCTAGAATTGATAACCTCTATGGGGAGGGCTTTCACCTATCTGTTAGAGCTTTTAACAGACAACGGGACAAGAAGTCGCAACTCATCGAGGCGCTGACCTTCCTCAAAAGATGCCGTGATCACAAGGTAATACCCATCGCTTTCACACTCACTTCTGCTGCTGTATCTTCTCCGAATTCTAAACAGTTTCTGCTTAAGGCGAGCCTATCTTTAATCTCAGAGAGGATAAGGCTACTCCGATTTGAACTCGATACTTTAGACAGGACTCTCCTACAAGCCCATTTAATGTTAACACAAAAAATGTCACCTTCTGATTGGAATCACGTAGACAACATGACTGCTTCTTCTGCTGAGTCACTGTCAGTCAAATGTAAAGCTAACCTGATTTCTAAATTCAACCACCTATCAAAGAAGAACCCAGTTCCACATATAACAAAACTAGATGTTAACAAAATCGTCATTAATCAGAGTAGCACCCCGATTTCGGACAATCTGAAAACAGTACTGGCTAGGGGACTAAATTTTGCTGTCACCCCAAAACACATACCAATAGATGATATCATCTCTCAGGTCGATGTAGCCCTCAAAGGCGTAGGACACATCCAAGCAGACGTTGCGAGAGCTGAAATAGCCACTATTCTTAAGAATGCTAAGAAACCCATTAGTAACATCAGCAAAAATGAATGCTCTGAACTCGCGAATTTAAAAAAACAGAAGTGATATAGTCATCCTCTCAGCCGATAAAGGCAACGCTACTGTTATTATGGATAAAGATTCATACAACAACAAAATCCAGAATCTGCTCAACAATGGAAGTTACTCAAAAATAAAAAATGACCCTACTAATAGCCTAGCGATAAAAACCAACAAGATCATCACAAGTTCGACCTCCCTAATCGACCCAACTAAACGTCCCTCCCTAAAACCTTCTGCTGCAAGACCCCCTAGATTCTATAGTCTTCCCAAGATTCATAAATAAGGCACCCCACTTCGACCCATCGTATCCACGATCAACTCCCCTACCTATAGACTAGCCCGTTTTCTGTCAGATACCTTGCTGCCTTTCACTGGCAAGACCGCCTCAGCAGTACTTAACTCAGCCCAATTGGTCTCTATGGTCAAAGACGTTGAACTGTCCCCTGACGATATCCTTGTCAGCTTCGATGTGGTCTCTTTGTTCACCAAGGTCCCAGTACCTGATACCATTGAAATAATTGAAAATTTGGTCCAACATGGACTAGACCCCGACACACCTGCACTGGTTAGGCACTGCCTCAACAATACCTACTTTACTTGGAATGGCTCCTTCTACAAACAAAATGAGGGTACCCCCATGGGATCCCCCTTATCACCAGTGATAGCCAATATTTTCATGGAGAAATTTGAATCAGACGCCATCCAGACTTCCACCCTCAGACCCTTCCTGTGGAAGAGATATGTGGATGACACTTTCGTCATTTGGCCACATGGCCTCCCAGCTCTGAACCTTTTCCTACACCACATCAATTCGAGACATCCCGCCATCAAATTCACCATGGAAGTGGAGAAAGATGGCAAGCTACCATTCTTAGATGTTCTGTTTGAGAGGAGACCTGATGGCTCATTGGGGCATTCTGTCTACAGGAAACCCACCCACACAGATTCCTACTTGAAACCTGATTCCCACCACCACCCAGCCCAAAAGAATTCTCTCATCAAAACTTTATACCATAGGGCTCATTACATTTCGGACCAACACCACCTGACCAGTGAATTAAAACATGTACACCTGGCCATCAAAAGGAATGGTTACTCTGACCGTACCATCCACCAAGCTGTCTCTCCCTCCATACAGAAACAACCACTTGATACTCCGGTCAAAACCATCACTTCCATATATAGCAGGCGTTACTAAAAAGATTTCCAAAATTCTAAACAAACACAAGATCCAGGTCCGGTTCAATACAGTACACAAAATTCGTGATCTGATCCCATCCGTGAAGGATGTCATTCCTGATTTACAGTACCCCGGGGTTTACAAATTGAGTTGTACCTGCGGTGATTGCTATATCGTTGAGACAAAGCGACATGTCTCTGACCGAATTCGCGAGCACAAATCAGATTTGAAACACGGCAAAACGAATTCTTCTGCCGTGGCTGATCACTGTTACAACGCTATGGGGGATCACGATATAATTTTCTCCGATACCAAGGTTCTTTGCAAACCCACGGGCTTTTATCAGAGATTTGTTCATGAAGCAATTCAGATCTACAAACACAGACACAATTTCAACCGAGAGGATGGTTTCAAATTAAGCAACCATTGGAAAGATGTTCTAAACCGAACTAAACATTAAACTAATTTCAATGGTACAGTATATTTTTCAAGTAGTGGTACCCCAAACTTTCGCAGCTCTTATAAATTCCCGTTTCACACCATCAATAGGTAAACTCCCCCTCCCCCCCTTCCCCCCTGCGCCAAATGGCACGTACACCACCTCTTTCCTAAAATCCGCCAATCAAATGCTAATTTTTATGCAAATTTCTTTGTCAGAACACCTTGTTTGCTCGCACACAGTTTAAAGGTCCGCTGTCTGAGCGTGGTTGTGTTTCGCTAAATTCTCCTGTTTGATGAGTACTAGGTGCCTCGGTGAATGTATATGCTCTGACTTTAACATAGCTATTTCTGTGACCAGTTACAAGCTAATCACTCAGCTATTTCAATGCTAAATTCTATGCTAATTCCTTTGTCAAGGGGTACCTCTGCGGATGTGTATACTTTAACTTAGCTATTTCAATGAGCCATTTCAATGCTAAATTATATGCTAATTCCTTTGTCAAGGCGTTTTGTGTTTTTCTTCTCACACAGCTTAAAGGTCGTGATCTAAGCGTGGCTTCTCCCACTCCAGCGCTGTCCTCCAGACAGTCTCGTCCCTTCACCTGATGAAGGCCGCTTGTGTTGTGGCCGAAACGTCGTGATTTTTTGTTATTTTATTTTCACCTACATGACTTTACGCAATAGAACCAAAGAGTATGGATCCTAGCAGTCACGAAAGCTTTAAATCTAGAATTGATAACCTCTATGGGGAGGGCTTTCACCTATCTGTTAGAGCTTTTAACAGACAACGGGACAAGAAGTCGCAACTCATCGAGGCGCTGACCTTCCTCAAAAGATGCCGCGATCACAAGGTAATACCCATCGCTTTCACACTCACTTCTGCTGCTGTATCTTCTCCGAATTCTAAACAGTTTCTGCTTAAGGCCAGCCTATCTTTAATCTCAGAGAGAATAAGGCTACTCCGATTTGAACTCGATACTTTAGACAGGACTCTCCTACAAGCCCATTTAATGTTAACACAAAAAATGTCACCTTTTGATTGGAATCACATAGACAACATGACTGCTTCTTCTGCTGAGTCACTGTCAGTCAAATGTAAAGCTAACCTGATTTCTAAATTCAACCACCTATCAAAGAAGAACCCAGTTCCACATATAACAAAACTAGATGTTAACAAAATCGTCATTAATCAGAGTAGCACCCCGATTTCGGACAATCTGAAAACAGTACTGGCTAGGGGACTAAATTTTGCTGTCACCCCAAAACACATACCAATAGATGATATCATCTCTCAGGTCGATGTAGCCCTCAAAGGCGTAGGACACATCCAAGCAGACGTTGCGAGAGCTGAAATAGCCACTATTCTTAAGAATGCTAAGAAACCCATTAGTAACATCAGCAAAAATGAACGCTCTGAACTCGCGAATTTAAAAAAACAGAAGTGATATAGTCATCCTCTCAGCCGATAAAGGCAACGCTACTGTTATTATGGATAAAGATTCATACAACAACAAAATCCAGAATCTGCTCAACGATGGAAGTTACTCAAAAATAAAAAATGACCCTACTAATAGCCTAGCGATAAAAACCAACAAGATCATCACAAGTTCGACCTCCCTAATCGACCCAACTAAACGTCCCTCCCTAAAACCTTCTGCTGCAAGACCCCCTAGATTCTATAGTCTTCCCAAGATTCATAAATAAGGCACCCCACTTCGACCCATCGTATCCATGATCAACTCCCCTACCTATAGACTAGCCCGTTTTCTGTCAGATACCTTGCTGCCTTTCACTGGCAAGACCGCCTCAGCAGTACTTAACTCAGCCCAATTGGTCTCTATGGTCAAAGACGTTGTACTGTCCCCTGACGATATCCTTGTCAGCTTCGATGTGGTCTCTTTGTTCACCAAGGTCCCAGTACCTGATACCATTGAAATAATTGAAAATTTGGTCCAACATGGACTAGACCCCGACACACCTGCACTGGTTAGGCACTGCCTCAACAATACCTACTTTACTTGGAATGGCTCCTTCTACAAACAAAATGAGGGTACCCCCATGGGATCCCCCTTATCACCAGTGATAGCCAATATTTTCATGGAGAAATTTGAATCAGACGCCATCCAGACTTCCACCCTCAGACCCTTCCTGTGGAAGAGATATGTGGATGACACTTTCGTCATTTGGCCACATGGCCTCCCAGCTCTGAACCTTTTCCTACACCACATCAATTCGAGACATCCCGCCATCAAATTCACCATGGAAGTGGAGAAAGATGGCAAGCTACCATTCTTAGATGTTCTGTTTGAGAGGAGACCTGATGGCTCATTGGGGCATTCTGTCTACAGGAAACCCACCCACACAGATTCCTACTTGAAACCTGATTCCCACCACCACCCAGCCCAAAAGAATTCTCTCATCAAAACTTTATACCATAGGGCTCATTACATTTCAGACCAACACCACCTGACCAGTGAATTAAAACATGTACACCTGGCCATCAAAAGGAATGGTTACTCTGACCGTACCATCCACCAAGCTGTCTCTCCCTCCATACAGAAACAACCACTTGATACTCCGGTCAAAACCATCACACTTCCATATATAGCAGGCGTTACTAAAAAGATTTCCAAAATTCTAAACAAACACAAGATCCAGGTCCGGTTCAATACAGTACACAAAATTCGTGATCTGATCCCATCCGTGAAGGATGTCATTCCTGATTTACAGTACCCCGGGGTTTACAAATTGAGTTGTACCTGCGGTGATTGCTATATTGTTGAGACAAAGCGACATGTCTCTGACCGAATTCGCGAGCACAAATCAGATTTGAAACACGGCAAAACGAATTCTTCTGCCGTGGCTGATCACTGTTACAACGCTGTGGGGGATCACAATATAATTTTCTCCGATACCAAGGTTCTTTGCAAACCCACGGGCTTTTATCAGAGATTTGTTCATGAAGCAATTCAGATCTACAAACACAGACACAATTTCAACCGAGAGGATGGTTTCAAATTAAGCAACCATTGGAAAGATGTTCTAAACCGAACTAAACATTAAACTAATTTCAATGGTACAGTATATTTTTCAAGTAGTGGTACCCCAAACTTTTGCAGCTCTTATAAATACCCTTTTTACACCATCAATAGGTAAAGTCCCCCTCCCCCCCTTCCCCCCTGCGCCAAACGGCACGTACACCACCTCTTTCCTATGCTCTGACTTTAACATAGCTATTTCTGTGACCAGTTACAAGCTAATCACTCAGCTATTTCAATGCTAAATTCTATGCTAATTCCTTTGTCAAGGGGTACCTCTGCGGATGTGTATACTTTAACTTAGCTATTTTAATGAGACATTTCAATGCTAAATTATATGCTAATTCCTTTGTCAAGGCGCTTTGTGTTTTTCTTCTCACACAGCTTAAAGGTCGTGATCTAAGCGTGGCTTCTTCCACTCCAGCGCTGTCCTCCAGACAGTCTCGTCCCTTCACCTGATGAAGGCCGCTTGTGTTGTGGCCGAAACATCGTGATTTTTTGTTATTTATTTTCACCTACGTGACTTTACCCAATAGAACCAAAGAGTATGGATCCTAGCAGTCACAAAAGCTTTAAATCTAAAATTGATTTGTTTCGGCTTTTTTCTTTCTTGCAAGCATCAACTTTTTCCAGGGTTTTTCAGTGAAATAGAAGGGAATGCGAAGTTAACCAAAGACAAGAATTCAAGTCCCGGGCGAAGCTGGGTAGTGAAGCTCGTTTCTAATAAACCCCAATGATCCTTCTTCTTTGGTTCTTTCGGTAAAGTCACGTAGAATGAGAATAAAATAATAAATTGATAAAATAAAATAACACAATAATATTCTCACGACGTTTCGGCCACAACACAAGCGGCCTTCATCAGGTGAAGGGAGCGAGACTGTCTGGTAGGACAGCGCTGGAGTGAGAGAGCCACGTTCAGATCACGGCTTTTAAGCTGTGTGGATTTCCTTCCCGATCCCCCGGTCTCTCCTCTACATGTAGAGAATGAACACCGCCAAGCGTCTAGAGTGAACACCGCCAAGCATCTAGAGTGAACACCGCCACGCGTCTAGAGTGAACACCGCCATGCGTCTAGAGTGAACACCACCACGTGTCTAGAGTGAACACCGCCACGTGTCTAGAGTGAACACCACCAAGCGTCTAGAGTGAACACCACGTGTCTAGAGTGAACACCGCCACGCGTCTAGAGTGAACACCACCATGCTGTTGACAAGCCCCACCTTACACCATTGGAAACCTCATTTGCCAGTAACAAAATGATAATTGTTTTTTTACCCTTTTATCTGGCAACAAAACTGACACCTTTTTTACAAGGAGTCATGTTTACATTGACCACAATACCTGCGGTCAGAACGTAAACAAAAGACAACAACTCTGATAATGTATGTGGCACTGTCCTTGAAATTGATTGGTCCACACCCGAGACGGCTTTCTTTAGAGCCTCGTCTCGGGGGTGGACCAATCAATTTCAAGGACAGTGCCACATACATTATCAGAGTTGTTGTTTTGTGTTTGCGTTCCGACCGCAGGTATTGTAGTCAATGTAAACATGACTCCTTGTAAAAAAGGTGTCAGTTTTGTTGTCAGATAAAAGGGTAAAAAAACAATTATCAAGTCCCACCTTGTTGTTATTGTTGTTGTGGGCAGGTCGCTTCTGATAACAAGAGCGGTATAGCAGCTCAAGCGGGCTTGGCCTGGTGAAAAAAATAAAAACTGCGTGAATATTTACAATAAAACAAAGTTACAAAGTGGCGAGCCGGGTGAAGACAAATTAAACTTAAGCGAGATAATTAAAGTAAACGCAATCAGGCGAGGGCAGGAGGCAAGGCCCCGCGTGGCTAGGCCCCGCGTTGTAAAGTTCCAACCTGGACATCGATTCCCATGCTCGCTGCTACTCAACTGACATCCCTACGAGAGAGAGCGAGGCTCTACCTTGGTAAACAACAACCATCACCACAACCGCCACCACAACAACCACAATCGCAATGAGAAGTTCTCACCTCGGATTTCAGTGCAGTGTTGCCTCGTGACGTCACGCGGCAGCAGGTGACATGACGTCACATCCGGGGAACGATACACGCTCCTCCCACAATGAGCGGCTCCGTAACTAAAATAGTGAATAAATTATATTAATGTTACTTGTCCCATGTGTCGTGGGCAATGAACTCGTCGGCTTTAACGAATAAATTATGTTAATGAGTTCCCGTCACTGGGCGTAGCTTTGCCCAAATAAGGATTGGCACTGGAACGCAATCGGCAGTGACACAGGCGGAGGTGACGTCACGTTCCAGAGCGCGGTGTAATACCTTGGTGACATGACGTCACTAGCGAGGTACACCTCCCCCTGGCGTTTCACGCCGATGAAGTAATGCTGAGTAGTGACGTCACAGAGCGGGATTGGAGTTTAAGTTGATTTAGATTCATTTTCCATTGCTCCCTCCCTTTGGTGTGTGAGCTCAGCTACAGCAACAACGTGGACATTATTGTGTGTACACTGTGCGTGTGTACACTGTGTGTATATACTGTGTGTGTGTGTACACTGTGTGTGTGTACACTGTGTGTGTGTACACTGTGTGTGTGTACACACACACACAGTGTACACTGTATATGTACACTGTGCGTGTACACTGTATGTGTGTGTACACTGTGTGTGTGTGTGTACACTGTGTGTATACTCTGTGTGTGTGTGTACACTGTGTGTGTGTACACTGTGTGTGCACAGTGTGTACACTGTGTGTGTGTGTACACTGTGTGTGTACACAAGGTGTGTGTGTGTGTACATAATGTGTGTGTGTACACAATGTGTGTGTACACTGTGTGTGTACACAATGCGTGTGTGTGTACACTGTGTGTGTACACTCTGTGTGTGTTTACACTGTGTTTACACTGTGTGTTTACTCTGTGTGTGTTTACACTGTGTGTGTACACTCTGTGTGTTTACACTGTGTGTGTGTGTACTCTGTGTGTGTTTATACTGTGTGTGTTTACACTGTGTGTTTACACTGTGTGTGTGTACACTGTGTGTGTACATTGTGTGTGTACACTACGTGTGTACACTCTATGTGTGTTTACACTGTGTGTGTGTGTGTGTACACTGTGTACAGTGTGTGTGTACACTGTGTGTGTACACTGTGTCTGTGTACACTATGTGTGTGTGTACACTGTGTGTGTACACTGTGTCTGTGTACACTGTGTGTGTTTACACTGTGTGTTTACTCTGTGTGTGTTTACACTGTGTGTGTACACTCTGTGTGTTTACACTGTGTGTGTGTGTACTCTGTGTGTGTTTATACTGTGTGTGTTTACACTGTGTGTGTACACTGTGTGTTTACACTGTGTGTGTGTACACTGTGTGTGTACACTGTGTGTGTACACTACGTGTGTACACTCTATGTGTGTTTACACTGTGTGTGTGTACACTGTGTACAGTGTGTGTGTACACTGTGTGTGTACACTGTGTCTGTGTACACTATGTGTGTGTGTACACTGTGTGTGTGTACACTGTGTCTGTGTACACTGTGTGTGTTTACACTGTGTGTGTACACTATGCGTGTGTGTACACTGTGTGTGTACACTGTGTGTATGTGTGTACACTGTGTGTGTACACTCTGTGTGTGTACAATCTGTGTGTGTGTACACTGTGTGTGTGTTTACACTGTGTGTGTTTACACTGTGTCTGTGTGACACAACATCTACCATCAGCAGTGGATGGGTGTAGCGAGGTGCAATGCCCCCCCCATCTCTGTGATTAAAACACACAAACACCACTAGCCTATAATAATAAAGTGACCAAAAAGGACAATGAGTACGTTTGACCTATTCTTAGTTCTTTCGGTAAAGTCACGTTGAAGGGAAACAATAAAATAAGAAAATATATATAAAACAATAAAAATTCTCACGACGTTTCGACCATAACACAAACGGTCGTCTTCAGGTGTTATGGTCGAAACGTCGTGAGAATTTTTATTGTTATATATTATTATTTTATTGTTTCCCTTCAACGTGACTTTACCGAAAGAACTAAGAATATGAATTACTGCAGTCACGAAAGCTTTAAATCTAAATTTTACGTTTGACCTGTCAACTGATATAAATTCCACATTTATATGGCGTAGCCCAGTCTCTCCATTGGATGACTCCTGTCAACCTCACACAGAGTAGTACTCAATTTATTGAGTTCTGATGCCCAAACTGTATTTTGAAATTGCAACCTTTAAAACTGCGAGACAAACGTTTTAACCACATCACTTTCCAGCCAGATATCTCTGCCCAAGTTGGAGCACTCTACCAATGAATCCAGTCATCTGAAATTAATGTTATTGTAACATGCATTCGGAATTCCTTTGGTCGCCCAAATGAGCCTCCGCACCTTGGCATGGATAGCGAGTCCTGCACTCACGTCAGAAGCAATAACGTCCAGCTATTTTATTTCAGCATGGCAGATTTTAAGCCATGTTGACTTGGGATAAACCTCCCCAGGTACTTGGTCCGATTGAAACTGTAAAAATAAAATTGTACCCTTAGGGGTTAGCCTGAATTGAACCAATGAGATCGGATCCAAGCGTAATGCATCAAAGCAGCACTCCCATCTCACCGGATTTGTACAAAATATCTGTGCTATTCACCATACTACTTTACAGTAATATACTACTATACTTTAGCTGGAATGTAGCATGTTTATGGTAGAGTGGTTTATTTGTATATTTTGATTGAAAATCCGAAGTGTCTACAGTCATAAGACTCCGTCATTCTTCAAGCTGCATACCAATGTTGAACAAACATTTACATTGCTAAAGGTCATTTGCAGATGATACATTATTAATGTTTGAGACAGAGGGACATGCCAATGCACGTGAATGTTTTTCAATAAAACATATCAAAACTATACAGTTGCAATGATATTAAAATTAAATCCAAGCAACATTACCATTTTCCCTGCTCCTTGAGTTTGTGCTCAATACTTTACCGTGTACAGGGCCATGGCGGTGTGGGGGCCGACGTCCACCCCACCGCCCTCGCTGGGCAGGTGGGGCGCGACGTCCGCCCCTTCCGCCGCCTCCTCCACCGCGTCGGTCGGCTCCCGCCGGGCCCCCGCCGACCGAGCGATCGGGGCCCCCCGCGCTAACGCCCTCTTCGAGGGACAGACTCGTGCTGCTGGCTCACGGCCGCACGGAGTAAACCCACGCACCCCCGCGCGCACCGCGGCTATCGCTAACGCAGCGGACAGCGGCACGCTAGCGCCTACACCGGCGAGCGATTACCTCAAACGAGCATCCGCGCGCACCGCAGCCGTCGTTAACACGGGGCCCGAACGGTCTCGCACCTGCGGGCGATTATCTCAACGCGCGTCCGTGCACGCCGCGCGCCCACTACGGCTGACGCTGACGCAGCACGCGACGGCCCACTCGCGTCCACGCCGACGGGCGATGATCTCAACGCGCGAGCTCCGGCCGCGGCTCCGCCCTCGCTCTCGCCGCGCATCCGCCCACGGAGCCGCTCCGCACGGGAATCACACGCGCACCACACCGATGCTCTCTGCTAACTTTTATTCGTGGCGCAAACCCTGCACCGCCCGGAGGGAATATTCTACGAGCCGACCCTAGGCCTACCGCTACCCAAGTCCGCAAATGCTCGCAGGCCCCGTCACGTACCTCGCGGCCGTGCTCACGGCGTCGCGCGGACGCCGTGAGTGTCGGAGGGACGAAGACGAAAGGGAACTTTGCCTATTGCCGCCTCGTAGCGGCGCTCGCCGGCGTCGCACGGATGCCGCGAGCGGCTCGAGAAGGCGGGGAGCGTCGCGCGCGACTCGTCGCTGCCGACCCGGTGAAACTTCGCGCGCCCAAACAATTTGAAGCCAACTCAGGGGCGCCGCAATGTGACTCGCTCCGCGAGGGTCGGCCATTTTTCTGGCGCCGGGAAACCGCGGGACTTTCATCCTAGAGACCCTTCGGATGAAAACCCATTGTGGCGGGCAATCCCCCGCCAGGACGCTACGTGCGCGCGCTGCAGGTGCGTGCTCGGTGTGGGGGGGCACGGGGGAGTCGAGGCGATGGCAGAGTTGCTCCGAGACCGTGGCACCACAACGGATCGGGAATTGCGTTGAAATCCGGCTCGCGCAAAAGCACAAAAGGGGCGACCCAACGGGGCCCCGAAATCAAATCGATTCGCCGAGTCGACAAATGTGCACATTGCCCCGGGGATGGCAACTGACAGTCGAGTACGGAAAATCGTGATGTGCACCGATTCTGTTTATGTGCGACACAACTTCACGCCACATGGTCCCACGGGGAAAGAGGGTGGCATAAGTAAATACAAAAACGAACCAGTAAACCATTGGTGATTGATCAAAGCTATTAAGGCGATGATCCAGGAAAATTATATTATGATGCTGTGGGAAAAGGTAATAAGTTACTCTAAAGTGCCTGGCCATGGGAACGTTGGTAATGATCAGGAAAATGCCCTAACAAAACAGGGAAGTCTGAAATATGTTGGCGTGTAAATTAGCATGTCAAATTAAATCCACAAAGGAGGGAAAGAAGGATCCCAAGCATGCGACACTCATAACCAGAAGTGTCAGAGACTCGGCCGAGAGAGTGGAGAGAGAGGAAGAGGCTTTTCAGGACTTTATTTCCACTAAAAAAGTAACAAAAAAACATTACAGGAAAAAAACACCTAAATTGAAAATCAATAAAACATCAAACTCTTAACAGCGGTATGCGCATGAAATACAAATGGCACCGGGATAGAGGCTGTGGAAACGAGGCGGTGCACGGACATCTCCGTGTGCAGCAAAGTTGTTCAAGGGTTTTTCAATTTTATAAAGAATCAAATGTTTTGACATCAGAATGCGATGTGAACAAAATATTTTTCTCCCCTACATTTTCACAACGAAATGGCGTTGACATGTCAAACACCTGAATTCGTTTTTTTTAAAGGATTCTGTTGTCGTAGTTACGTATGCAGTCTGCAAGTTTTTTATGTGGGCACGTGCAAATATTGTCTGGGTACATGAAAATATTTCTTTGAAAATGTGTCCTAGACACTATATTTGGAAGTTAATAAAAGTAGAATTGAAACATTAGCACAATGTAGATTTGTATATTGTAGGGTAGAAATATATTTATCATAGCGATGATCAAATATTGGTTTAATACAATTTATATTTTTACTTAGAATACTTTAGCCATGCAATAGACTAAATATAATGCTCGTGTTTTTAAAGAAAATAATATATTTACCAGGATTAAAGTTGTGCGAAATATGTTATAAAATCTGAGGCTTGGAGAATTGCATGCTGGGAATTAAATTGAGACAGAAAGGGGTTAATGCATGGCTTGCAGAGCAGTCGCACGTTACAGAGATCATTGACAAAACAGAATGCGATGTGAACAATATATATTTTTCTCCGCTACATTTTCAAAACGAAATGGCGTCGACATGTCAAACACCTGAATTCGTTTTTTTCTTCAAGGATTCTGTTGTCGGTTTTAATTAAAGTGCAATGACAGGGTGACACCTGCTGACATCACAGAGTGACAC
The DNA here is from genome assembly GCF_048934315.1 of Petromyzon marinus. Taxonomy (NCBI): domain Eukaryota; kingdom Metazoa; phylum Chordata; class Hyperoartia; order Petromyzontiformes; family Petromyzontidae; genus Petromyzon; species Petromyzon marinus. Next base: position 664,508 of record NW_027422651.1, on the reverse strand, counting down.
CTGCTGACATCACAGGGTGACACCTGCTGACATCACAGGGTGACACCTGCTGACATCACAGGGTGACACCTGCTGACATCACAGGGTGACACCTGCTGACATCACAGGGTGACACCTGCTGACATCACAGGGTGACACCTGCTGACATGACAGGGTGACACCTGCTGACATGACAGGGTGACACCTGCAGCCCCCAAACAGGCTGTGGGCGGCCTTGCCGGTGGCCGTGCACTCCGGCTGCAGTAGGTCTGGCACCGCCGGCTCCGTCTCCTCCTCGTCTTCCGCCGCCGCCGCCGTGGCGGCGGCCGCCCGTTCCGGGATGGCCCAGTCCACCTTGATGGTCCGGCCCCACGGCCGGAAGTCGATTCGAAGGAGCTTCTTCCGGTCCATGGCGGCCGCGCGATGGCTCCCGTACTCGATGAACGCGTAGCCTCGGTTGAGGGTTTTGTCCCAGCAACAGACGCTCATCTTGACGTCCGCCAGGCCCTCCGTGGCACCGCTCATCGCCATCATCACCTCCGCTCGCTTCTTGTCTTTTGGCAGCCCCCCAATGAAGAGGCGGCGATTGTCCACGCTGATGCAGACTGCAATGCGGCGTCCGGGACGGATCTCTACCTTGTCGAGTTTCTTGACGGCATCCGTGGCTTGGGCGAGCGTCGCGTAGGTAGCAAACGCGTAGCCGCGGTTCTCTCCGCTATAATCCATCATGAGGTGGAGCTGGTAGAGCTTCCCCACCGTCTCCAGCACGGGCACCAGCTCATCCTCGTAGAGGTCGCGCGGGATCCTCCCCAGAAACACCTCGCAGCCACGGGCGGGAGGGGGCCCCCGCCAGTCGGGCGGCGGTCCGAACCTCCTCTGTCTGTTCTCCCGGACGATGTTGTACCCCGTGCGCAACATGAGGTCCAGTAGGACTTTCTTCATGCAGGCCATGCCGAGCACCGGTGGTTTGGCTACTACGGTGGTGCTGGGGCAGCGGCTTGGGGCCCGGTGGAGCCCTTGGCGCTCTGCGCGGTCGCCTCGTGCCGACAAAGCCACGGGGGGAATCAACCCCTGAAGAGCCAAATCCCCGGCAGGAACTCGCTCGGGCCCGAACCTACAGGGGATAGGAAGAGAGGGAGAGAGTGGAGACAGAGATTGATGGAGAGAGAGAGAGAGGCGTTTAAGCAGAGCTATCTATATAAACTCATAATAAAGGTTTTTGGGTTAGATCGTGTTATTTATAAATGTGTCGTAACCCTCCACCACCCGACATGGCCAATCAGCAAAAAAAAGTGTCACGTTGACAAAAGACAAATAATTCACATTAAAACCATCTTTTTGGTTTAGATATGTGGATGACACTTTGGTTGTCTGGCCACATGGTAAAGATACGCTTAATGATTTTCTAAGTCATCTCAATGCACAAAACCCGGCCATCCAGTTCACCATGGCAATGGAGGTGAATAACACACTCCCATTCCTAGATATTTTGCTTGGACATGGCCTAAACGGTAAAATAACACACAGCGTTGACAGAAAGCAAACGCACACTGATGCCTATCTGAATGCAGATTCACATCATCATCCAGCTCAGAAATCCTCTCTTATCAAGACGCTCATACATCGGGCTAAAACAGTGTCAGATGGTGAGAGTCTAGTGAGAGAGATCAAACATGTTAAAGACGCACTACGACAGAATGGCTACAATAATGCTCAAATCAACAGAGCACTGAATGCCAAATCACGATCGCAAAGCAATACTGCTGAAAGCGATCAGATTGTTAAAACAATAAAAATTCCATATATCTCAGGAGTAACTGACAAATTAGCCCGTGTTTTGCAAAAGCAAAACATTACAGTAAGATTTGGTACAGTACACAAAATTCAAAAACTAGTATCTTGCACTAAAGACGCATTACCTAAATTATCAACAGAAGGTGTATATCGGATTGTTTATGTAGCAGATGCTATATTGGACAGACGGGACGTAACATCAGCGTAAGACTAAAAGAACATCAGAAAAATATTAAATTATCTCAAACACAACTGTCGGCAGTGGCAGAACATGCTTGTCAACAAGGACACTCAATTCATTTTGATGACGTTGAAGTGTTGTGTAAAACTAATTATTACTGGCAAAGACTAATTAGAGAATCCATTGAAATTGAGAGGAATAAAAATAACTTTAATCGCTCTAACAGCTACAGGCTTAGTGCGGCCTGGAAGCGTATTATTAAATAATACATATTACAATTCCTTATAGGGGAAACACATACTAATTAACGGATTACTAACATAGCATATAATCACTAACACATTACAACTAATTACTAATCTACAACTCATTACTAATCGTAACCATTGACTGATTACTATTCGATTATATAATTACAATACCCCCCCCCCTCCGCCTCAAATCACTGCACCTGATATGAGTTAAATGATGACGTCACCCTGCTGCTGCTCTATTTAAGACCGGGAGCAAGTGGAGAGGGCTTTACCATTCTGGCGAATTGCCCGATGATGCTGGATGTAATTACCAGCGAAACGTCACACTACTCAAACTGTAAATGTTGTGGATTCACTCTTTAACACACCGGTGGGCTAAAGTAGTGAACTATTTGTCTTTTGTCAACGTGACACTTTTTTTGCTGATTGGCCGTGTCGGGTGGTGGAGGGTTACGACACATTTATAAATAACGCGATCTAACCCAAAAACCTTTATTATGAATAATATTGGTCGCGAAAGCCTACGTGTTAAACTTTATAAACTCGAAAAATCACAATGAACTTAAAGAGAAACCCAAAAAACTGTGTCCTGACTTTTGGACCGCCTTGTATAATAATCATTACCTCTCACCCCCTGTACACCCCCCACCTCGCAGTGCCCCTCCTCACTCATCCACTCACTCACCGAGTCGCTCACACATTCACCCAACCATTTACTCACCCACTCACTCAGACACTCACCCAATCACTCACCTGCTGGCTCACCCACTCACTCACCCACTCACTCAGCCACTCACCCACCCACACACTCACCCAACCACTCATACACTCACTCGTCCAGTCGCTCACATACTCATCTACACACTCACCCACCCACACACTCACCCAGTCGCTCCCTCACTCACACACTCACCCATTCGCTCACACACTCACACACCCACTCACTCACCCAGTCGCACACACACTCACACACCCACTCACTCACCCAGTTGCTCACCCAGTTGCTCACTCACTCACACAGTAACCCACCCACTCATCCACCCACACACTCACCTAGTCGCTCACCCAGTCGCTCACACACTCACCTCACACACTCACTCACTCACCCACTCACCCACACACTCACTCACCCAGTCGCTCACACACTCACCACCCACTCACCCACCCACTCACCCAGTCGCCCACACACTCACCTCACACACTCACTCACCCAGTTGCTCACCCAGTTGCTCACTCACTCACACAGTCACCCACCCACTCATCCACCCACACACTCACCTAGTCGCTCACCCAGTCGCTCACACACTCACCTCACACACTCACTCACTCACCCACTCACCCACACACTCACTCACCCAGTCGCTCACACACTCACCACCCACTCACCCAACCACTCACCCAGTTGCCCACACGCTCACCCACTCACTCACCCACTCACTCACCTGCTCGCTCACCCAGCCACTCACCCAGCTACTCACTCACAACAATCGCCACTAATTGGCGGTGACGTCACCACCACGCTTGTGCCAGGGTCACGTGGTTAGTGGTAATCAATTGAAGGTGGAGGGGTTAATTAATTGAAGGTGGAGAGGGGCTTAATTAATTACTGCTAACCACGTGAGCTTGGCACATGCGTCGTGGTGACGTCACCGCCAATTAGTGGCGATTGTTGTGAGTGGCTGGGTGTGTGGGCGACTGGGTGAGTGGATGTGTGTGGGCGGGTGAGTGGGTGGGTGAGTGGGTAACCCCTCCACCTTCAATTAAGTAAATGAAGGTGGAGGGGTTACCAGCCCCTCCACCTTCAATTAATTAGCCGCTATGGTGGTCGCAAATGCCCTGAGAGAAGAGGCCGATTGGAATTGGCCCTCCACCCCACAGCACTGTCCACGACAACGTTGCCCGTCCGGCACCACGTGGAGGTAGGGAGTTGTTTTTGTCAGCAACAACAACCGCCATTCGCCACTAAGTGGCGGTGACGTCACCACGACGCTTGTGCCAGGCTAGGTGCACCTTGAGGCCACGTGAAGTGTCACACGCGCACACACACATGCACACACGCACACACGCGCACACACACACAGATCGCTCTCCTTCCTACTTGTCAACTTCCAAGTTAAATTTTTATTTAAAGCTTTCGTGACTGCAGTAATTCATATTCTTAGCTCTTTCGGTAAAGTCACGTTGAAGGGAAACAATAAAATAATAAAAAATATATAAAACAATAAAAATTCTCACGACGTTTCGACCATAACACAAACGGTCATCATCAGGTGTGTGTGTGTACAGGTGTGTGTGTGTACAGGTGTGTGTGTGTGTACAGGTGTGTGTGTGTACAGGTGTGTGTGTGTGTACAGGTGTGTGTGTGTACTGGTGTGTGTGTGTGTACAGGTGTGTGTGTACTGGTGTGTGTGTGTACAGGTGTGTGTGTGTGTACTGGTGTGTGTGTGTACTGGTGTGTGTGTGTGTACTGATGTGTGTGTGTGTACTGGTGTGTGTGTGTACTAGTGTGTGTCTACTGGTGTGAGTGTGTACTGGTGTGTGTGTGTGCTGGTGTGTGTGTACTGGTGTTTGTGTGTACTGGTGTGTGTACTGGTGTGTGTGTGTGTACTGGTGTGTGTGTACTGGTGTGTGTGTGTACTGGTGTGTGTACTGGTGTGTGTGTGTACTGGTGTGTGTGTGTGCGCAGGCGTGTGTGTGTACTGGTGTGTGTGTGAACTGGTGTGTGTGTGTGTGTACTGGTGTGTGTGTGTACTGGTGTGTGTGTACTGGTGTGTGTGTGTACTGGTGTGTGTGTACTGGTGTGTGTGTACTGGTGTGTGTGTGTGCAGGCGTGTGTGTGTGTGTACTGGTGTGTTTGTGTGTGTGCAGGCGTGTGTGTGGGGAGCGATAGTGTAGTGGTTAGCGCTACGCTGCTCCTGCTCACGGCCAACACCAGTGACGATTATCTGAACCGGTCCCGGGCCTCCCCTAGGTCGACTCAGCCTCAAATGAGTACCTGGTGCGGTGTGTAAACATCGCCACTAGGGAGACAAAGGCGGTCGGGCGTGGTGCTGGCCACCCACCCCCTCGTGTACCGTTCCGGCCTTCAAACCGACACACCTGATGACGACCGTTTGTGTTATGGTCGAAACGTCGTGAGAATTTTTATTGTTTTATATATATTTTATTATTTTATTGTTTCCCTTCTACGTGACTTTACCGAAAGAACCAAGAATAAACATCAGCTCTATGTTTTCAAGTAAATACATTTTGGGTAGTGAATACATTATAGTCTAAATAAGCTACACATGACGAATTGTAGGCAATTATAGTTATAATCAAAGACATTTTTAAACAATCACGTGGTCCCTGTAGTCGCCGTTAGAGACACAAAATCTGCTTGAAAACAGTTCATCAACATATATGAATACATTGATTCGAATAAGCAGAGTTAATTTCCTATTTATGGCATGTCAGCTATGTGTCAGTTTTCGATATCAACATCACCTTATAAAAGAATAACATTTAAAATATAAGCGCACAACTTTATCCTTGATGAACGCTGCACTTTGTCGTCTTCCTGCAGGGGGCGCTGTAAACCTACACGCACCCCCTGCATGCGAACGACGGAGGCGCAGGGACAGACGTTCGATTACGTTGGAATCGATCTGCAGATGGCCAGCAGCTCCGTGTCGCCATATCTCGATCCCGCGATCCCCTACCAGGTGAAAGTCCGCATCGAACCGAACCCCCGGCAAGGCCGTCTACTTAACGAGGAGAGAAAATTCACGCGAAATGTCCTTTTCAACGAAGTCTTCCAGATGTAAAATGAACTTTTAATGAAGAAATAATGTAAACCAAAACACAACACAATTCAAAGATGTTTCATTTTAAAACTTCAAAACGGAGCATGGGGTACTTGCGTGAATGCGTCCTTCGTGTGCAAATGTTGTGACTTTCCTGGCCTGAAGGCCGTCAATGTGTTGGACCCTTATTGGTGCACAGCGTCTCAACAACAGCAGTGGGGTTTGCTTCAACTGATAGGTACGAACATCCAGACGTCAATCAGCAAGGAGCATTTCTAGTCCCAGTTAGACAAAATCTACGTCAACACGTAAGACAAAACTACAATTCGTGTTGTAGAGAATGTACCTCCTCCTATACGTGTAACTTTCAAGTGGTATGCCTTGTAACTGATGAATGATCCGAGCGTGCTCCCTATATCAAAGACGATGAGTTGCTGCAGAGGCAGATGCTTCGTGAAACACAAAAAATACCCTTTGACCTGTATCACAAGAACAACGGGTCTCACCCGAGTTATGGTTACTTCCAAACACACACACACACTTTGTCCTAACATCACTTAAGCTAGATTTGAACACTTAATCAATGTTTGACACTCATAGAAAAAATGTTACATGTACACGCACAATCAGACAAGTATTCATTCTTAATTATTGACAGGCATATTAACAAAATTTAATTACTGCAGTGAAATATCCTGCATCAGGTTACATCGTATTAACAAGAAGCTATTTTTAAAAATACGCACCGCCTGCTTAACAGTGTATGTACATAATCTTGGTTCTTTCGGTAAAGTCACGTAGAAGGGAAACAATAAAATGATAAAAATATAAAACAATAAAATTCTCACTGCAGTCGAAACGTCATGAGAATTCTATTGTTTTATATTTTTATTATTTTATTGTTTCCCTTCTACGTGACTTTACCAAAAGAACCAAGAATATGAATCCCTGCAGTCACGAAAGCTTTAAATCAACAGTGTATGTACACCGTACTATTGTTGCGTCATTCAAGACGAGTAGGTCGTTGCATGCAGGCGTCTGGGTCAAAATGTAGCAAATTCTAAACATTATCTACAAATAATAGATGAGGGCGCTTCGATGGCAACACAAGCAATCGTCATCAGGTGGGACAAGCACAGCAAGAAGACGAAACTGAAGTAGGCGCCTACTTCAGTTACGTCACGCTCAAGGGCGCGGTGGACGGGGGTGGGGTGAATACCTAGGTGACATGACGTCACTAGCGAGGCACACCTCCCCCCAGCGTTTCACGCCGATGACGTCATTCTGAGTGGTGACGTCACAGTGCGGGGATGGCGTTTAAGTTGATTTAGATTCATTTTCCATTGCTCCATCTCTTGAACAGAGACCCCTTGGGTGCGTGAGCTCAGCAACTACAACGTGGACATTACTGTGTATACACACTGTTTCTGTGTGTACACACTGTTTCTGTGTGTACACTGTGTGTGTGTGTATACAGACTATACTCTTTGGTTCTATTCGGTATTGACAGGCAATAAATCTAGAATTGTGTACAGAATTGTGTACAGACTATGTGTGTACACTGTGTATGTGCACACTGTGTGTGTGTACACACTGTGTGTGCGCCTGTCTCTGTGTGTGTGTCTGTGTGTGTGCGTGTGCCTGTGTCTGTGTGTGTGAGGGTGGCGTTTGTGCACAGACTGCCCTATATGACATCATAACAACAATCTGGACCACTGGACGGTTCCACAGGGGCATCTCACTCCTCAGTGTGCCAGGAAAGGTCCTGGCAAGGATTATTCAACATCGCCTTGCCAGGCACGCTGAGGAGAGGCTTGCAGAGCCCCAATGCGGTTTCAGGAAAGGGCGGTCCTGCACAGATGCCATATTTTCTGTCCGTCTGCTACAGCAGAGGTGTAGGGAATTCCAACAAGACCTACATCTCTGCTTTATTGACCTGGTCAAGGCCTATGATACCATCAGTAGGCCTGGGCTCTGGGTTTGTTCTTCGTGCTTTTGGAGTCCCTGACCCTCTGCTCACGATAATTAAGGACCTTCATGATGGTGAGCGGGCCCGGGTAAAACTACGTGGCCGGGAGTCAGAGCCATTCCCTGTACACCTTGGGGTGTGACAGGGATGCCCTCTAGCTCCCACATTATTTAACATCTATTTTGACCACGTAGTTCATGAAGCCTTCAATAGCTGTACCGGGGGAATCTCCATTTGGTACAGATATAATGGAGGCTGATTGATGCCCGGGTGCGGTCAAGTGATGGCTCCCTATTGCTCAACCACATTATGTATGCTGATGATTTGGTAATAGCTGCTCATTCAGAGGAGGAGTTGGAGACGCTGCTGCTGAGACTTTACCATCAGCCCCACCAAAACTAAGCACCTGCCTGGATATTTTGTACCATCGGACACTCCACCCCCACAACTCCCATTCGGTGATGGGGCAGTTGTGGAGAGAGTGGAGAGTTTCCCATACCTGGGCAGTGTGCTTATGACAAGCTCCAGTTTAACAGCAGAGGTCTCACTCCGAATCAGTCGAGCGGCAATATCTTTTCATCGGTTGCGTAACGCTGTGTGGAAGCTACCTGGTTTGTCGCTCCGCACTGAGCTTCAGGTCTTCTCGGCCACGGTCATTCCCTCCCTTCTCTACGCTTGCGAAACGTGGACCCCCTTAATGAAGCATCTTCGCTGGTTGGAAACATTTAGGCTGGCCTGCCTACGATCCATCCTGGGTTTAACCAGGCTGGATTGTGTGAGGAGCTCAAAAATCCTTGAAAGATCTGGGCAAAGTCCCATCGGTGAGCTCCTCCGGCAGGCAAGGCAACGTTGGCTGGGTCATGTATCCCGCATGCCCAGCCACCGCATGCCGAAACAGCTTTTGTTCGGCCGGATCGAGGGGGCTAAACGGGCGCGGCACGGGCTAGAGAAGAGATGGAGTGATGTGGTACAGGAGGACGTGGAGTTGAGTGGACTTGCCGATGACTGGTACGAGCGGTGTCAAGATCGGCCTCTGTGCAGGAGGCTCGTGAAGGATGCTATTGGGCAGTTGGAGGCAGTCGCCCTCTAACAACAACGGAGGGCGGAGGAGCGATGCTCACAACAATGAGCGGAGCGCCGGGTGGCTAAAGCACAGCAGGTTGACACAGTAGGGGGCACAGGTGGTGCACCAGCCAGTCATCTCAGTCAGTCGACCCGTGGCACCTGGGTCTGCCCCGTGACCTCCTGCCCGCGGGCGTTCGACAGTTCACGTGGCCTCAAGGTGCACATGGTCTGGCACAAGCGTCGTGGTGACGTCACCGCCACTTAGTGGCGAATGGCGGTTGTTGTTGTTGTGTCTGTGTGTGTGTCTGTGTGTGTATCTGTGTGTGTATCTGTGTGTCTGTGTGAGGGGTGTTTGTGGCGTGTCTGTGTGTGTGTGGTGTGTCTGTGTGTGGTCTGTGGCGTGTATGTGTGTGTGTAGTGTGTGTATGTAGTCTGTGTAGTGCGTGTGGCGTGTCTGTGTGTGTGCAGTGTCTCTGTGTGTAGTGTGTGGCGTGTCTGTGTGTGGTGTGTGTGGCGTGTCTGTGTGTGTGGTGTGTAGTGTCTCTGTGTGTGTATCTGTGTTGTCTGTGTCTGTGTGTATCTGTGTGTGGTGTGTGTGTCGTGTCTGTGTGTGTGTGGCGTGTCTGTGTGTGTGGTGTGTGTGTAGTGTCTCTGTGTGATGTGTGTCTCTGTCTGTGTGTGTAGTGTCTCTGTGTGTCTCTGTGTTTCTGTGTAACCGGTCCTGGGACTCACCGAGGTCTTCTCTGCAGGCTCCACCGCCACTATTTGGTGCTCGCAAAGTGGCAGTGGTCCCCCCACCACGGGGGGGCAGTGGGGGGGGGGCTCTGGGAGTTTGTTGCCTCGCGGATTTTCGCGTTCCATCCCCCCGAGGACGCGAGGCTTGCGGATCCCCCGGGGGTGGAAATCCCGCGGGGTTTTTCTCTCTCCACTGGGCAGCCCCCTTGCCAGGAAGGTCGACTGGACGGTAACGCATGCAGGGTCCCCCCCCCACCGCACTGGTAAATAACATAAACCCATAAAACAACATCGCTAAATAACTTATTGTTACATCTCTCGTCATCAGAGGACAAGGCGCGTGATGTTGAATTGAGTTTATTTGAATGTTGTGTATGTAACCTTGAAATGGATTTGATGTTGCCTGCGGGCAGAGTCGCAGCACCCTTTAAAACAAATTAGCTCAATGACTCTTCAGATTTGAAGCTTTCATCACTGAAAGGATTCATACTCTTTGGTTTTTTCGGTAAAGTCACGTAGGTGAAAAATAAATAAAATAAATGAAAACTAAATTTAGTTTTATTTTCAAAATAAATAAAATAAAACTAAATGTAATTTTCATTTATTTTATTTATTTACAAATAGTTATCATATATTTTATTTATTTTTTACATACATGACTTTACCGAAAAAACTAAAGAGTATAGCTCTGTGACCTTTACTCGGGAACCAATTTATTATTCTGACTTCAGAACTGTCCATGGCCGGAAGGTCAAGGGAGGCAGGGAGGGTAGGAGGGGGAGTGGGAGGGAGGAGGAGAGTCCTACTAAATCCGAATTTTCCATCTCCCATGGTGGCACGCAAGCCAGAGAGATTAGGAACCGTGTCGTATTTGTATCAATTAAAATGGACAGGAGTCAACAAGATACACCGCTCACTCTCACCGGGGCTAGGGACTCAACTTGGCCGTTTGAGCTGCGTGTCTCCAAATCAATCAATAATTCGTGAGTTCACATTCCAGCCATGGGCAACTCGGCCTCATCATTGTGGGCATAATTTTACACATCATTGGTAGCGTTGATTGCCCGTGTGTCTGCGAGTCAGTGTTGGTCGTCATGTTGGTCATACAGAGCCAAGGGCACATACTGACCGGTACTATTGATGGGCTATATCTGACCTACGACCTACGACCCAAGTCAAAACAAGTGAGCACAATCGGTGTCCGTGATAACGATGGCATTGAGAGTTAAAGTTGCTGTTTCTGCTGCTGCCGACGACGATGATGATGATGAGTTAATGAAGATGATTCATAATCGATGTTTGGGCGAGGTCACTTAATGACGATGAACCCTCCAAAATTGACATCGTAAAAACCCCCCCACCCACAGCCACACAGACGCAGGTGTCACGTGTGCGAGCGCTTTCACGATCGTTCGGCGGCGGCCGATGTGCACGTGACCCGTGATGCGGGCCGCGTGCGGGCGGCAGCGATGGGGAGGTGGATCACCGCACGAATGCTGCGAAACTCCCTCGCCCGTGAGCGTCGAGGAGGTGCCCATAACCCCCGGCTCGCCAGCAGAAGGCGGTGCAGCAATCGTGGATTAACCGCCATGCGTTTCGGTTGCTATCCGTTCGTATAAAAATGCTGCGCGCGTTGAGCTTTTGATCGCACCGTACGTAGCCAACTGTGCAAAATCAGAGGCGTGGGTGGAGTGTTTCTCCCCTCGCACAAGGAGCGGCTTTTCTCCGGGTGCTCAGGTTTCCTCCTACGCTTGTTCACACGACTCACTCATTGGCTGACAATATCCTGCGATTAAAAATAAATAAAAAAACACCCAAATGTCGAAGGTGCCCTACTGAGTGGAGAGTCCCCGTGACACTGCGTAACTTCCTGGATAATTTAATTATCATTATTTACACTCCGGACCCAGTTGTTTTTTTTTTGCTGTCGTCTGACGTACCGATTTGGGGAGGCATCATGCGCGTGCAGGGGCAGAGCCACGGGGGGGGGCTGGGGGGGGCCTAGCCCCCCCTGAAAGTTTGGGAAAGTCGGTCATCGGGGTAACTGGATATGCGGCTGCTGCAAAAGGGTGCAGGCTGCCACCTTGTGCTGCCCTGCAGGCTGCCACCTTGTGATGTCACCTTGTGCTGCCCTGCAGGCTGCTTGAGCGGCAGCCATTCGAACTTATCGAACTTATTAGCCACGTCAGCGGCTCCGACCTATTAATAAACTCCGCGTTCAAATCCAATAAAATGTGTTTCATACATTTGTGGCGCCCATTGGAAAACATAAACTGGATATCTCAGAATGTTGAAGTCAGCAACCCACCAAAGTAAAAATCCTGGCTCCGCCCCTGCGCGTATGGACAGATGGAGGGGAAACTCGCGAATGTTGCGCGATTCTAGTTTATCAATAATGAAACTGTTCCAGTGGGATAAGGCATTGCTGGAGAGCGTTACGGGATCCATGAGTACGCCCACTCCCTCCCCCCCCCTTGGTTATCATTTGCAATCGATGCAGAACTAGTGCACCACTATACGCCATCATGAACACTACAGCCGACTTAATCGAGATCCAAAACGCACAGAAATTACAGTGATACTCTGATTTAACGTCGCTTCGCAAATTAGGTCGTCACTTTATTAACATCGCCACCCGATTTGCGTCGCCTCAACCCCCACACTCACGTCGCTGACAGCATCACCGTTCGTCCTCTCTCGTTATCCATCGCCTCTCAGCCCCTTCGCCTCCACCACCACCTACTACCACCATCACCACTTACTACTACCACCACTACCACCACCACCACCTACTACTACCACTACCACCACCACCACCATCACACTATCAATCGCTTCGGTATAACGCCGTTTCGATACTCAGGAACGCATCCCCGACGTCCACACACACACACAGATAGACACACAGAAAATTACTTTTATAGGCAAGGTTGTCTACAAGTGTAGCGTGAAGTGTATACAGTGCAACGCTGCTCAGTGAAGGGTATGACGGATGCTGCAGGGGCGGCTCCCTAAACAACTTTGTAGGGGTCACCGAACCGCACTGTGAATCCTCAGTGTGCCGAGTGAATGTTTCTAACATTTGGCAAAACGCGGCGTTAACAAGAACGGAGTTAAAAGGAACAACAAGGCCACTTAGTCACTAACCGCATTCAAGTGGTGACGGTCAAAAACAACGGTGCTTCTGCATTGTGGAAATTCACCACGTGCGGATGTTGGCAAGTGTATAGTAGGACAGTGAAGTGTAGCGTATCAAAGTGTAGCGTTTGTAGTAGTGTAATGTATAGTGTAACGTGGCTCGTAGCGATGGGCATGCTGGATGCCGTGGTGCCCCAAACAAACTTCGTGGGGGTCACCAAACACCCGCAGGACCCGGGGCTGAAACCAGATGGAGTCCGATTTCAGCCGAGGCCACCCCTAGGCTGCGGTTTGAGGCTACTTGCACAAGAATTGATCGGTCCATGGGCACAGCTCGCAATCGACGTTCCAGTGGAGTTGTTCCTTGCATCCGCATTGCTTCTCCACCGTGACTGGGGGGGGGGGGGGGGGGGGGGGAACAGCACGGGGCGAGGGTGCGAAACGAACGCGAGAACCGTCGTCATTTTGACCGCGAGATTTTTTTGATCGCAATTTTGCGATCGCCGTTGACGCCGCCGTCTCCGTGCCGGCGTTGCTTGGGTGGCTGTCCTAGCCCAAGTTTTTGTTTCTATCCTAGCCCAAGTTTTTGTTTCTATCCTAGCCCAAGTTTTTGTTTCTATCCTAGCCCAAGTTTTTGTTTCTATCCTAGCCCAAGTTTTTGTTTCTATCCTAGCCCAAGTTTTTGTTTCTCTCCTAGCCCAGGTTTTTTTTTCTATCCTAGCCCAAGTTTTTGTTTCTATCCTAGCCCAGGTTTTTGTTTCTGTCCTAGCCCAAGTTTTTGTTTCTATCCTAGCCCAAGTTTTTGTTTCTATCCTAGCCCAAGTTTTTGTTTCTGTCCTAGCCCAAGTTTTTGTTTCTATCCTAGCCCAAGTTTTTGTTTCTATCCTAGCCCAAGTTTTTGTTTCTATCCTAGCCCAAGCGCTGTATATGCTGGTCATAGCGAAGTACCATAGGATATGAAAGTATGTTATCTGCACGATGCGCCCTAATAAAAAAAAGAACAAAGGCAAGTTTTCCGAGGGACATTACAGTAGTGTAGAATAGTGTAGAGTGGTGTATAGTTGTATAGTGTAGCATGCAGCATAGTGTATAGTGTGTGATGTATAGTGTAGTCGTGCATTGCAGTGTATAGTGTGCATGCTGAACTTCTTCACACCGTACGTAGCTAACCATGCTCAGGAGGTGCGGGGGAAGGGCAAACACTAAAAGTGCTTCTAAAGAAGAGCTTTAAATCTAAGCGCCTTCTAATATCGGAAGAGCATTCCAGACGGCCGCAGAAGCACATCCGAGAGCGCTGCGCAATGATGCAGTTCGATGGCCGAGCCAAAAAGCCGCTGCTACCAAGATGACCGGAGTTTGTTCCAACGGTTCATGCTCCTGGACGAGATCATTTTTTTTTACCGTGGTTTATTTGTGGAAAGCCGAGTGGCTGAGCGGAATCAAAATGGCTGACTCCGTTTCAGATCGCGGGCTCCCAATTCCGTGTTTCGGCCGTCCGTAATTTCAACGATAAATGCTGCTACGTTTGAGTTGTACATTTTTGCTCGATACCAGATTAGAAAAATTCAGAAAATGTCCTTTCACTGAAATGTGACACACATGTAGAGAGAGAGACAGCAGAGGTTGTGGGTTCGATGCCGGCCCCTGCTGCTGCATATTTGGAGTCTGCGTCTCATCATCATCACGGTGGCTAGTAGATGTTAACTATCTCGCCTGATATGCAGGGGTCGTGGGTTCAATCCCAACTCTGACAATGACCGCTGCTGTATGTTTGGAGCGTTTCAGATCTGCCTTGTGCTCGCGGATCTGGTCAGAGACATGACGTTTCGTTTACCCAACGTAACAATCACCAAATGTGCAACTTCGTTTGTAGACTCCAGGGTATTGCAGGTCAGGAATGACATCCTTCACAGATGGGATTAGATCACGGATTTTGTGTAATATGAAATTGTTGCCGCTTTTTAATGAATAGTTTTAGTTTATTTTCGGGGAGGGGAGGGGGGGGTGGGTGGGGTGAGATGCGCACCTTGAGAGGTGTCGTATCCTCTGTCACAGCACGTGACACAGCGTCCCTCGGTGGCCCCCTCCGAGGTGACGCTGCACTGCGGCCCCACCGTGCCGGGGACGCCGTCAGTCTCGTCGCGCTCGCAATACTCCGGGCTGGCGTTCACGTGAACCAGGTCGCTCACCGTGGGCGCCGTCAACCGCTCGTTCACCGCCTCCAGACGCCGGCGGGGCCAGCGGGCGGCGCCGCCCCTGCTGCCGTTGGCGCCTCCGGCACCACCCCCACCGTTGTGGCTCACCAGCTGCACGGCGGAACTTTTGTCGTACTTTTCCTGCAGCAACCATCATCGTCGTCATCAGGGGATGTGGTGGTTGTTGAGTGAATGCGGGGAGCTCCCTTAGCTGTGAGGGACCCCCCCTCCCCCCCCTCCCCCACCCCCCGTCTGTAACCCTCCTATGGATTCATCCTCACTCTTGGTTCTTTCGGTAAAGTCACGTAGGTAAAGAAAATAAAATATAAAAAATGTAATCACGACGTTTCGATTGCAACACAAGGAATTATCATCAGGTGTGACAACCACAGCAAGAACATTTTACTGAAGTGGGAGAGAAACCGGAGTCAAGGGGTTTATACTGGCCATGGTGGGGGGGAGTGGGCGTGGCTGTAGGTGCGGGAGGAGGGGCCAGTGGGGAGAGAGCCACGCATCTACAACGATTGCCGCCAACACGGATGGTGGCACTCGCAACAAAATAGCCGCACTGCCAAGCGCTGACGATGTAATTAACTCTGTAAAATAAACTAGCATTCGGTAAATAAGAGGGAACAACTATGAACTGTTCAATTTTACTTGGTTAATAACACATTTTAATGATTGCTCAGTTTGTATCTGTCCTCTGGGTTGAAGTTATGTCTGTGTTTGTATATCTGGATGGCTTCATGAACAAATCTTTGATGGTAGCCAGACGGCTTGCAGAGCACTTTGGTCTCGGAGAAAACAATATCATGGGAGCCCACGGCGTTGTAGCAGTGATAAGCCACGGCGGAAAAGTTAGTTCGAGCCGTGTTTCAAATCTCGCGGATACGGTCTGAGACATGACATTTCGTTTCCCCAATGTAACAATCGAAACAAATGCAACTCAGTTTGTAAACTCCAGGGTATTGCATGTCAGGAATGACATCCTTCACAGATGGGATTAGATCAGGGATTGTGTACTGTACTGAATCGGACCTGGATCTTGTGCTTGTTTTTAAGATTTTGGAAATCTTTTTGGTAACGCCTGCTATGTATGGTAACGTGATGGTTCCCCCACCCCCACCATGCCCAGTATAAACCCCTTGACTCCGGCTTCTTTCCCACTTCAGTAAAATTTCTTGCTGTGGTTGTCACACCTGATGACGATTGCTTGTGTTGCAATCGAAACGTCGTGATTTTTTAAATATTTGTATTTTTTATTTTCTTTACCTCCGTGACTTTACCGAAAGATCCTTGCGGTCATGAAACTTCAAATCTAGAAGGCTTCATCCTCGTCACTCCCACCCCACACTCACCTCCTCTGGGTGCAGTCTCATCACCTGCAGCCGTGAGCTCACCTTCAGAAAGTTCCCAACGCTGCGAAAGTCGGCGAGCTGCTGCCAGCAGATTTTCAGCATGCAGGTGCCAAATAACTCGTGGCACTTGCAGCCCATGTACGCCAGATTGTACACCGCCTGCAGCACCACCACTAGCACCGTCATCATCGTCACCACCACCACCACCACCACACTCACCGCCACCATCATAATCGCCACTACCAACCGCCGTTCGCTAACAAGTGGCGGTGACGTCACGACGGCACCTGTGCCTGCTTCCGGGGATGGAATTCCTTTCCAGCTCAGACCCAGCGTGCCCTTCGCCACAAACATCACCTCTTGCTGTGTGTAACGGCTCTCTCGCTGCTCCAGCAGTTCAACTGCTGGGTTATGTTTTTTCGCCCTAAAGACGACCGCTTTGTGGTGTTGCGATCAAAACGGCGTGGACGTTTTATTTTTTCTACCTCCGTGATGACTTTACCGAAAGAACCCAAAGGGGTGTGGATTCCTGCAGTCGCGAAAGCTTCAAATCAAGATTCATGCATAACAATAATCTTAAATGTAAGAACTGTATCCTGCGACCAGACGTTATTGTACTTGAAACATAAACCGGTAAAATTTTGATTTAAAGCTTTCGTGATTGCAAGGATTCATATTCTTGGTTCTTTCGGTAAAGTCACGAAGGGAAACAATAAAATAATTAATAAATATATAACCAATAAAATTCTCACGACGTTTCGACTGCAACACAAGCAATCATCAGGTGTGAAAACCACAGCAAGAAAATTTGGAAAAAGTTGTGTTTTTTTTCTTCAAATTTTGATGATGATTGTTTGTGTTGCAGTCGAAACGTCGTGAGAATTTTAATGTTCATATTTTTATTTTTTATTATTTTATTGTTTCCCTTCTACGTGACTTCACCGAAAGAACCAAGAATATAACCGGTGAAAGTTAAAGCGAGAATCATTGCATCAATCACGATTGGTAATACAACCCGAGCCGACGAAGCCGAACCTAATTTGCATTGATCGCAAAAAATAACTTTTTTCCATTACATTTGTTTTTTTAATGACAATACATACACATGCACAACCCACCCGTTCACCCACTCACCAGCCGGCCGGCCTCGTTGTTGTGCAAATTCAATGCCAAAGACTCCCCTCCTTGCCCTCTGCCACGATTGCGATCGCCCGCATCCACGAACCACTTGGCGAATTGGTATCCGTATTCGACGTCGTCTCCGGAGCCGCCCCGCCGAGCACCCGGCGGTAGCTTCATGGCGTGGGGAACGACCCAGGAGCAACCGCCCTGCAGGGCCCCCTGGCGGCAGGCGCGCGCCACCGCGTGGGCCACTCCGGCGGCGGTGACGGCGGAGACGAACGCGGCCTCGCGCGAGCCTGGGGAGACTCCCGGGGGGGCGTCGTGCGTGAAGCCCGCCCCGTCAGCTGGAGACAATGCGGCCAGGCCGGTGTGGGAAGGGGTTTTGGGGGAGAACACGCCAAGCAGGTGGTAGGGAAAACGTCGCCTATTTAGAGACAGACCCCTCTCACGGGATTTGCCCGGGGACCGAACAATGGGCACCGCGGCCCTGCGAAAGGAGAGCCCCCGAATCGGCGGCGTGGGGGCGTGCAGCTCAGAAGCGGCAGCAGCACGAGCGGCTGGGGAGAGCTCCCACCCTCAAGGACCAACACGAGTGGGGACCAGGGGGATCGTCGCCGCGGGTAGGAGCCGAACACCGTCTCCAACTCCGTGGAATAGATCTCGGGACAGGGAAACGATCAGGTGACGGGTATTACGATTGCTGCGTTTATAGCGGCCGACCTGGGGAGCGAACCAGGGCCGGTGGGACGTCCGGGACCCCCAAGAGGCGTGCCAGGAGCGTCAAGAGCAGTGAAGCGAGCGAGCCGCAGCCTGGCACTGGCCCAGAGCGAAGGCGGTTGTCATCGGGTTAACGGGGCGGCCGCTTGGGCCGCCCGTGGACATCTCCCGCTGCCCGAGGACGGGAACTCTGCGAAGCAGAGTCGCGTAGGGGAGGGGGAAACCCCTGGAGGAGGAACGCGGGAACTCCGAAGCAGAGTTGCGTAGGGGAGGGAGGTGGGCGACCCCCCCCTTTCCCCCCCCCCTTTCCCCCCCCAAAAAAGCTTCTGTGTGCGTGTCTCGGGGAACCGGTCGGAGACCTTAAGTGCGAGTGGATGTGGCGGGCTCGCTCTGACCCCTCACCCGACTTGGCCACGGGGTCCAGCGTGTCCTCCGCGCCAGGCACGGTGCAGTTCCACCGTTTGCCCTGGAACTGGTGCCGGCACTCGGACAGCGCCAGGTGGACGCCCTCGGCCACGTGCGCCATGTGGTCCTGGTGCCGCAGGCATATTCTGCGCTGTGCGGGGGACAGCCCCGGCACCCAAATGCACAGCGGCCGATACTCGGAGGGGTCAAAGTTGGGGGCCCACAGTGCGAGCGACCTGCAGAGGGATGGGGGCGGAAGTCACGGTGGACGGGGGATGTTGACTACCTCGCCTGGTACGCAGGCAGTTGTGGGTTCGATCCCAACCCCTTAAAAAATGCCTGCTGCTGCATGTACGTTTTGAGTTTGCATGTCTCTCCCCGTGGTTGCGTGGATTTATCTCCAGGTCCCTCTGGTTTTAGAATCAATGTCTCTACGCGTTTGGAGTGATTTGGCTGCTGCTATAAATCACCACGTGATGATGATATCGGCCACTTGCTTGAGCTATAAAGTGCGATAGCCAGGCCTCTCCTGAAAAAGTGCTACATGATAAAAAGTTAAATAGAGCAAATATCTGTGGAATTTCTACAGGTTTGTAAATTTGAATATTACGCGATGTACACACACACACACACGAGTTATTCTTTTCTGAAGTTGTGTAGTGACACAGCGCCGACCGCTGTCCAGCGGCGGCAACTGCTGTGGACAGCGAGTGCACTCACGCCGTCGAGAGTCTACACACGGCCGCTGCGTGCCGGCAGGGCGGAGGAACCGGGGCAAGGGTCATGGAAGACCTCACAGGGAGGGAGGCCCCTGGAACCCTCTGGTTGGTTTGAGAAGGGAGGTGAGGCCAGGGACGGGGCCAGGGCGGGGCAAGGGGCAATATAAAAGCAGCGGTGAGAGCGCTCCGGGCTGCCGGTACTGGGAATGGACTCTTCTTCTCATTGTCGCCTTCACCGTTAATTGTGCGGCCGGACAGCGGTTGGTCGTCTCGGTCGACGCAACGCGGTTCAGGGTCGT
Source organism: Petromyzon marinus (assembly GCF_048934315.1). Taxonomy (NCBI): domain Eukaryota; kingdom Metazoa; phylum Chordata; class Hyperoartia; order Petromyzontiformes; family Petromyzontidae; genus Petromyzon; species Petromyzon marinus. The sequence continues at coordinate 644,793 of NW_027422651.1, read as the reverse complement.
GTCTGGGCCGCGGCTGTACGGCAGCGTGGTCGAGAGAGAGGCCGGAGTTGGTGTAACGGAAATAAGAGACGGTGCCTCCTGCGACTGCATCGTCTCCGACTGTGCGTGTGCGTGCCGCACGGCGGAGGAGGATGCTACATGGGCGCAGGATGGGAAACAAGCGATTGTCTTTTAGCGCGCAAGACCCCGGCCGAGCCAAGTGGCTCTTTCCTCAGCGGCGACCTGGCGATCATCACGCTGACACTTACAGCAGTAGGCAAACACTCTCAACGCGTGCTTCTAAATGTGGAGGGAATAATCGGAGGACCCCGGAATAAAAATTCTTAAGACGACCACGGGGAAAACATAGCAACTCCAAATATACGGCATGTGTCAAGGTCGCGATTGAACCCACGACCTCCTGCATAACAGCCGAGGTCGTCAACATCTCCTAGCCGCCATGGTGCCCCAATATACCGCGCTAGATACTGTATATGTGATGTATATACACGCACACGATAAAAAAAAAATCCCGTACAACAACCGTATGGGGTGTGCAAAATAGAGGCAAGGTAAGAAGGTTGCTCAAATCGACGTCGAAACTTGTGAGCTCTCATCGCAGCAGTGAGGACGAAGACAGCAGCGGTGGCGGCGGCTTGCGGTCACCACAAAGAGGCGCTGGCGACTGCCCACAGCTGTGCCAAGGCGCAGAGCCCCAGCGGGAACCAGCCCACACGTCGCAGGGGACCCATCGCAATCCTCGTGGTCAGCGGCGCTGCGCAGAAGAGAAGCGGCCCGGTGGTGACGATGTTAACTCCCTCGCCTGGTACGCAAGAGGTCGTGGGTTAGACCCTGACGATGCCCGCTGCCGTATGTTTTGAGTTTTCACGTCTCGCTCATCATCATCATCACCACGGTGGCTGGGAGATGATCGAACCCACGACCGCTTACGTACCAGGCGAGGGAGTTAACATCTCCTAGCCACCGTGATCGTGACCAACTCGACTGCCATCACTCTGGTGGGCTCTGCAGCCGACCAACCTCATAACCACGTCGTGCAGTGAATGTATCCAGTCGGGTAGAGACCCCTCCTGCCTGCAACACCGGCAATGTGTTACACACACAGACAAAGTGTTATACACACACAGACAAAGTGTTATACCCAATGTTACACACACAAAGTGTTACACACAATGTTACACACACAAAGTGTTATACACACACAAAGTGTTATACACACACAGACAAAGTGTTATACACACACACAAAGTGTTATATACACACACACAAAGTGTTATACACACACAAAGTGTTATATACACACACACACAAAGTGTTATATATACACACACAGAAAGTGTTATACACACATTGACAATGTGTTATATACCAGGTGGGGGGCTTCAAAAAAAACCTCTCAGTTCTCAAACAATCTGTCTTAACCCTGCAAATCCCAAACGGTCTGCATGGCTGTGCTGCTGCTGCCGTTTCATCTGCTTGTGGGATTTGCGAGAGAGTCTGAGATGGGGTTTGGGAGGGGTTGGTGTCAGAAGGCATGCGGAAGAATGAACGGAAGAGGGAGGAGGAGGAAGAGGAGTGACCCGTTTAAAGGTCACAGAGGTAAGGGTCAACGAGAGGGCTGCGTGCAGTCAGTCGGTAAATCCCCTGCGGTGTCTCAATCTTTGCGATGTAAAATGGAAAAGTAACATTTATTTTTTGTATCTGTGAGGTTCCAAAACGCTCGCTCAGATTGCGACGGCAGGGATGAGGACGCATTTTGCAAGTGACCCATCACTGCAATTCTGCATCATATGAGTGTGCAACATGAGTGTTGTTGTTTTTTAAAATCTGTAATTGTGGAATGCTGTGATGTTGTCTGCTGCCCAAGTCATTGAACATTTTTTCTTAGCTCTGGGGCTTTTCTCCTGGATGGTAAAACATTTTTGGACTCCTCCGATTACATTTGTGGGATTTTATTCAAATGTCTTGCCCGTTTCATACTGGATGATGTTTTTTGTTTGTGTCCAAACTGCTCATCCAGAGGCGTCTCATTCTCAGCCAGGGGTGAGGGTGGGAAAGATGATTTCCTTTATTGGTGGCCAATTAATTCTCAAACCCCGTAAGTGGTAGGCGAGCACACACGAGCACACGCCTTGCAAGCCTCGACAGTGCATGAAGGAGCCCTTGGTGCAAAGCGATTGCACTTTACTCAGATTGAAAGCAGTGTTTCCAGGTCCATTACATTGAATATATCCCACCCCCCCCCCCCCCCGGATTAGTGTTGCCAAGATGCTTGTAGGTAAATGACCACGTGATCGTAATTTTAATTGTTTCATCAAACACAACGATGACGATCAAGTACGTTCAACGCATTCGTATATAAAGTCACATTTGAGAGGAGTTTTAATAAAATGCAATGTAGTCATCGTTGGGGCTGCGCTTTAGTCTATTACGGCATGATAATGTGTTTATATATAATGTAATAACTCTGTGCAGAATATTGTTAAATCATTGTTAATAGAGTGAAACATCCGATTGCCAAATATAACCTTGTAAGATGATACCCCACACACACACATCTTTGTCGCATTTATTTTATTAAAATTACATTTTCTCGATAGCATTGGATTTTCATAGAACAGAACGACTTTTGAAGAAATTCTATGTCAAGTCAAATTAGTATTTATAAAGGCAGGCACATGCAAAATACGTTAACATGAATATTTTTTACATTTTTTTTATTAAATATCTCAATGTTTCAGCACATGTCTTACCGACACTAATATATGGTTACATTTCACCGCGTTCACATTTGTAAACGTATAACCAGATGCCATCCAGCACCGTTCGTGAGCGTTGTTAATAATAAACAAAATGCGATTAGGTTAATACACAGTACAGTTAATGTCCTTTTTAAAGAGGGCGCTTTGTAAGAACATCGACTTGCAGAGTGAGCAGCACACACAACGGATGAAGGCCTCCCTCCCCCATGTTGCGTCAGTCAGAGGTTGTTTGACCATACTTCACCACGCTGGTCAGTGCTTGTTCATAAACGTGGGGAGGTGAAACAGGCGTGCTTCAGATATCACCCTCTAAAGATAAAAACTTTAGAGTTTGATTTCAAGCTTTCGTGACTGCAGGGATTCACATTCTTGGTAATGATTGCTTCTTGTGTTGCAGTCGAAATGTCGTGAGAATTTTATTGTTTTATATTTGTATTATTTTATTGTTTCCCTTCTACGTGGTGACTTTACCGAAAGAACCAAGAATATAAACTTTAGAGTTCTTACCAGGCAAGGCCCACAGAGCTAGAGATGTTTTTGTTCACAAGCGACGTGGCTATCACAAATAACTGTACTTGCTTATCTACCAGTTATGTGTTACTTATTTATTGGATATTTACTTTTGTTACTTGTTTACCGTTTAAAGTTCACTCGTTTGCGGTTAGTTTGTCGTCTTTGTGCACGTTATGATTTTAATGTTAACAATTGACAGTGGAATGTATTACAAATGTAAACTTCGTATTAGTACGATGGAATAAAGCTGCGGTAACGACGTTAAATCTATGAATGCATGCGGGGTATATGGAGGTGCGGGCTATCTGAATTTCTGCGGGTGACATGCTTGAAACTACGGTAGTCTCAATGGAGCGTGGCTGCTGGTGGAGGGGGGTGAGGGCATGTGAGGATGATGAGACTCCCCGGTATCGTCTGAAGAGCGCGATGGGCCGGGGAGTTTCATGCTCCCCACCGTGAAACACTTGCACACACACACAAAGACAAAGGTCCCCCGTGCAAGCCTTAGACCATCGAGGCAAGTGCCGTTAGCGAGTAGCGGCGCCACGCTCGGCCGCCTTTGTCTCCCCTGTGGCGAGGTCTACCCATCGCACCAGGTGTGCGCATTTGAGGCCGAGTATACCTAGGGGAGGCCCAGGACCGGTTCAGATAATCGTCACTGGCGTTGGCCGTGAGCGAGGGAACTGAAATCGGGTCAAGAATTGACCCCACCTACGTTCGTTAGATTTATATTTTTAAGGCCGGAAGTTTGACCACTCGCTCGCTCCCTTCGGGCGAAGCGGCTAAGGAGCGAAATCCTTTCGCGTGAAGACGAAAAAAACTCGCCCGCAATGTGGCGCCATTCCGAATTAAATAGACGCCGATTGCAAACGGTGCGACACTTTGGGACGTGCTCCACGGGCCGTGGACGAGTTTCCCCGTCGTCGGCAGTCTCACCTGGCAGGTGCACAGGCAGGTACACAGCCTGGCAGGCAGGTAGGTAGGCTGGCAGGCAGGCAGGAAGGCAGGGCAGGCAGGTGGGGCAGGCAGGCAGGCGGGTAGGCAGGCAGGCAGGCAGGTGGGGCAGGCAGGCAGGCGGGTAGGCAGGCAGGCAGGCGGGCGGGCAGGTAGGCAGGCGGGCAGGCAGGCAGTGGAATCCACACCCCCGCAGTGTCAGCGGAGGGCCCTTTTATAGATCTTGTTGTTTGTCAAATTACTCATCACGGCGTGCTCATCACGAGTCCACGTGCTCCCGAGATGATCTCATCCCACACACAGATTAAAATTAATTAGCATACCAAAATTAGCATAGGATAACCTTTGACCAATCGCTGCGCACCATCGCCGGAGACGTGCCCAGGTTTGCCTCTCGACCAATCGGATCGCTGGCCCTGCCCCCCTCCCCACTTTGGCACGCGGCGACCAATCAGATCGCGGGAGGTCGCTACCATTTTTAATGCCCTACACGCTGAACGCCGCGCGCCCATGTGCGTGTGAGTGTTTAGTTTTGTTTTAATTATTTTAATCATTAAAGTTCGCGAGTGTCAAGGTAAGCTACGTTGACTTTTTTAAAGCATTTTCTCAAGAGAACCGTTGTTGCTGTTGCTGCGGCTGTTGTTGTGAAAGGCCCGGTACACCCTGAGGCCTTGCCTATACTAGGACAGCCTTGATGTCACGTGGGTCCACACTCTTTGCGTCTTTCGGTAAAGTCACGGAGGTAGAAAATAAAATTTATTTATTATTTAATTTAATTACATTTTATTTTATACCTACGTTAAATTTAATTTAAAATGTTTATTTAAATGAAATGTATTTTATACCTACGTAATTGTTTTTATAAATGAATATTTTTTTATAATTTAAATTCATTTTATTTTATACCTACGTTAAATTTAATTTAAATGTGTAATAAATAACATTTTATTTCATACATACGTTAAATTAAATTGAATTTTTGTATAAATTAAATTTCTTTTATACCTACGTTTAATTTAATTTTTTTAATAAATTACATTTATTTAAATTACATTTCTTTTATACCTACGTTAAATTAAATTTTTAATAAATTACATGTATTTAAATTACATTTCTTTTATACCTACGTTAAATAAATAAAAATTTAAATTACATTTATTTACATTTATTTTATACCTATGTTAAATTACATTTTTTAGTACATTTATTTAATTTAAATTTATTTTATATCTACGTTAAATTAAATGTTTTAATAACTAAAATGTATTTTATTTAAATTAAATTTATTTTATTTAATACCTACACATGTACAGTCATTTTAACTCCTCTGACTGCTACAAGCTAAGTGCGGCCTGGAATCGTATTATTAAGTAATACATTTTACAATTACAATTCCTTATAGAGGAACCCCATACTAATGAACTGACTACGTATCTATATAATTAAAAGACCGCACGCAGACGTCGCAAAAGCGGACCCCGTTGTCAATGATATAATTTGATGTACGTACAGCAGTTGCTGTACGTACATCATTAAAATTACACCGATTGCAATACGTCACCAAAGACGACACAATTTTAATTTGACCCCCGGGTCTGATCGCGTTAACTGTGCAGGTGGCGGGTCGAGAGGTGACTTGCACGTGTGTGCAGTTTGTTGAATATTGACGTGCGATGACTTGTGGAGAGGAAGAACGATGATGATGGCAATGCAAGTCTTGAAGTCTGACGTTGTTCTCCGAGTCGTGTAGCCTACCGCGTGCCACTTTGGGGATTGCGTAATGTCATTTTAGTTTCCTCTGTGGAACTTTTTATTTTGTTGATCCTAACGATGTAACTAACGTAGGGCGGGCTTGGGAGCGGCGTTGACGATGTGTTTTGGCGTTACACCAACCAGCACCTTTGCATTCAGAAGTTGGAGGTGCTTTGATTGTTACAGCGATGGGTGGAATCATCACCGCCATCGTCATGGGTTTAAGTGGGCACGGAGCCCGTCAAGGGAATGGGTAGGTAGAGGAATGGGGTTGGAGAGTATACACAACTTGCATTTCTAGTCATTTCAACAATTTATGGGCATGCGCATCATTAACAGTGTCCTGATTGATGAGCAAAACAAAATCGCAATTTAATCGTGAATCTATTGTCATAAATGAGTCCAAAATATCAATAGTCATGCTCAAAACCGCATTCCTATTGTTATAAAAATAATTGTACCCCCCATTCATGATGACAATTCCAATGTGGTCATTATGATGCTCAGAATTACACTTATATTCTCAGAATCATGAACATTTATTAAAACAGCAGTGTGCTCAAAATGCTCATTTAACAATTGCAACATGTACACAATTAATTCCAACATTCTAATCAAAGTAAGTCCTATGTATCGTGGTGTTTTCATGCTTATCCATTATTGCGCGCCCCCCCAAAAAAATATACAAAAGTGTATTTTTATGTTTGCATGGTGTACAGTCTGGAAATTACTCACATGGCAAATTTCAAGCTTGATGCGTGTCGGGAAGTACGCTAAACATTTTGAACAGACATACATTCACAACTTTGCCTTTGATATATGGAGATTAGTAATAAATTGTTAATTTAACTACTTTCATGTTGACGGATTGGAAATAGGAATAGCACTGGCTCACCACGGGGCTTATCGCGTGGTATCTGGGCACTTTATTTGAAACGTAAACCCCACAGTTTGTGGGTACAATTCCTCGCAAGTTGCGTCCACAGAGACAGACAGACAGACAATGACGTTTCTAGGTAAGAGTAAGAAATGAATCTACGTGTCGAGGAGAGACGAGAGAGCCAAGAGGTCACCTCGGGAGACGGGGCGGCGCGTCAACCTTAGTCACGTGACTGAAGGAGTGTGGGCGTGCCGTGCGTACGTGTGTGTACTGTGTGTGTGCTGTGTGTGTGTGTACCGTGCATGTGTGTGTGTACCGTGTGTGTGTGTGTCCCGTGCGTGTGTGTACCGTGTGTGTATACTGTGTGTGTGTACTGTGCGTGTGTGTGTACTGTGTGTGTACTGTGCGTGTGTGTGTGTGTACTGTGTGTGTGTACACCGTGTGTGTGTGTACTGTGTGTGTTGTGCGTGTGTGTACCGTGCATGTGTACCGTGCGTGTGTGTGCACCGTGTGTGTGTGTACTGCGTGCGTGTGTGTGTGTACTGTGCGTGTGTGTACTGTGCGCGTGTACCGTGCGTGTGTGTGTACTGTGTGTGTGTGTACTGTGCGTGTTTGTGTACTGTGTGTGTGTACTGTGTGTGTACTGTGTGTGTGTACTGTGCGTGTGTGTGTACCGTGTGTGTGTGTGTACTGTGCGTGTGTACTGTGAGTGTGTGTGTGTACTGTGCGTGTGTGTGCACCGTGTATGTGTACTGTGCGTGTGTGTGTGCACCGTGTGTGTGTACTGTGCGTGTGTGTGTGTCGTGCGTGTGCACCGTGTGTGTGTACTGTGCGTGTGTGTACTGTATGTGTGTACTGTGTGTGTGTACTGTGTGTGTGTACCGTGTGTGTGTGTACTGTGTGTGTACTGTGTGTGTGTGTACCGTGCGTGTGTGTACTGTGTGTGTGTACCGTGCGTGTGTGTGTGTACTGTGTGTGTGTAACGTGTGTGTGTGTGTACTGTGTGTGTGTAACGTGTGTGTGTGTATAACGTGTGTGTATGTAACGTGTGTGGTGGTAGTCTAGCGGTTAGTGCACTGATTCCCACTCACAGCCAACACCCAGTGACGATTATTTGAACCGGTTCTGGGCCTCCCCTAGGTCGACTCAGCCTCAAATGTGTGTGTGTGTGTACGTACACTACACACACACACAGTGTGTGTACGTACACACACAGTGTGTGTGTGTACGTACACACACAATAATGTCCACGTTGTTGTTGCTGAGTTCACGCACCCAAGGGAGGGGGCAATGGAAAATGAATCTAAATCAACTTAAACTCCATCCCCGCTATGTGACGTCACCACTCAGCATGACCTCATCGGCATGAAGTGCCAGCGGGAGGTGTACCTCGCTAGTGACGTCATGTCACCAAGGTATTCACATTCCCCCAACCTCCTTCCACGGCGCTCTTGAGCGTGACGTCACCTCCCCTTGGGTCACTACGGATATCAATCCAGTGGCAATCCTTATTTGGGCAAAGCTACGCCCAGTGACGGCGGTTCATTAACATAATGTATCCGTTGAAGCCGTCGGGTTAAGCAGCCACGCCCCATCCCTCGACATATGGCCAGTTAACATTAACATAATTTATTCAGTTACAGAGCTGCTCATGGGAGGGGCGTGTCTCTTACCCCGGAAGTGACGTCATGTTACCTCCTTACCAGCGTAACGTCGCGAGGTAACAGGAGGCTGCCGATCCGCGCTTGCACTGAAATCCGAGGTGAGAAATTCTCATGGTTGTGGTGGTGGTGGTTGTTGTTTACCAAGGTAGAGCCTCTCTCTCGTAGGGATGTCAGTTGAGTAGCAGCGAGCATGGGAATCGATGTCCAGGTTGGAACTTTACAACGCGGGGCCTAGCCACGCGGGGCCTTGCCTCCTGCCCTCGCCTGATTGCGTTTACTTTAATTATCTCGCTTAAGTTTAATTTGTCTTCACCCGGCTCGCCACTTTGTAACTTTGTTTTATTGTCAATATTCACGCAGTTTTTATTTTCGTTCTTTTGTTACCAGGCCAAGCCCGCTTGAGCTGCTATACCGCTCTTGTTATCAGAAGCGACCTGCCCACAACAACACAAGGTGAGGCTTTGTCAACGTGTGTGAATGTTTTGACTTAAAACTTTGGTGACTGCAGGAATTAATATTCTTGGTTCTTTCGGTAAAGTCACGTAGATAGAAAATAAAATAAGAATAAAATTAAATGAATAATTGAAAATAAATAAAAAACCCACGAGGTTTTGATCGCCACACAAGTGGTCTTTATCTTATTAAATTTAATCTGTTATTTTTATTTTCTATCTACGTGACTTTACTGAAAGAACCAACAATACGTGTGTCAATGTATCTATCAGTCAAAGACGCTAAGCGCGTGCCGCTGTTGACTCTGAATGTGTGGAGGGGAACACCTTCACCACGGGGAGAGAGAGACAGAGACACGGATAGCCTCGGCTATGTTCATTGATCCTCGATTCATTACTTGGTGGAGTGAGGAAGAATTAATGCTGAGCAGATGAAGGTGGCCAGGCATGGTTCTGGTCACACCACCACCTGCTTACTCATGGCAGTGTGTGACAGTGTCAAGTTTGTGTTTGCAGTAAAGTCTATTAACTCTGTTGAACACGGAGGTTATATCAAAACAATAGTTTATTTTTGTTTTCCTCTGGAACTCTTCATACGAATGGAAACTGGAGGTGAACACAGCACACACATGCAGCTGAAGTCGGATCTGTTCATCCCAGCATTCAAGGTCATCTGAGCCTGGATTCACACCTCTAAGTTGCGATTGAACATTGATTTATGCATTTCTGCATAACACAAATAGTATTGTTTTCAACACCCTTTGCTATGTCAGCTGAATTTAGCTCTCATAAATATTCCTTTTGTAGTCAGACAGCCGAAATTGTGTGCTTAGAGTTTTGGGTTAACATTCATCTTGAAGATATGAAGGCTTCCAGGCATATTAATGACATTTGCCCTCTCATTGTGTGCCATAACAGCCCGTGGAGAGAAACCCTTCAGGTGCACTCTGTGTGGGAAGGCGTTTGCACATTCATCAAATCTGATGAATTTGAGAAACTTTTCATTACATCATGAATATATTAATAAGTATAGACGTGTAAGTCACGTGTGCATTCCTCTGTGCCTGACGTGTAGATGGTGTGGATATTCTTTGTTTCTGTCTGCAGCTGACGCTTCCTCTGCAGATTTGGTCTGATGGAGCAAAGGCACTCAGTGCAGCTCGGTACGACAAGTCAACAATGCGACCAGCGTGCATACAGCACGGACCGGACTGGAAGTCTGACACGGCACCAGAGAAGTCACACAGGAGAGAAACCCTTCAAATGTACTGTGTGTGACAAGGCATTTGCATGGCCATCAGTTTTTCAGAACCACCAGAGAACACACACGGGAGAGAAACCCTTCAAGTGCAGTGTGTGTGGGAAGGCATTTGCACAGTCATCTGATCTTGTAAAACACCAGAGAACACACACCGGAGAGAAACCCTTCAGGTGCACGATGTGCAGGATGGCGTTTACACAGTCATGTAATCTTGTAACACACCAGAGAACACACACGGGAGAGAAACCCTTCAGGTGCAGTGTGTGTGGGAAGACATTTTCATGGTCATCCGCTCTTAAAACACACCAGAGAACACACACGGGAGAGAAACCCTTCAAGTGCAGTGTGTGTGGGAAGACATTTTCAGATTCATCTACTGTTAAAAAACACCAGAGAACACACACGGGAGAGAAACCCTTCAAGTGCAGTGTGTGTGGGAAGGCATTTTCAGATTCATCTCATCTTCAAAGACACCAGAGAACACACACGGGAGAGAAACCCTTCAAGTGCAGTGTGTGTGGGAAGACTTTTTCAGATTCATCTACTCTTAAATCACACCGGAGAACACACACGGGAGAGAAACCCTTCAAGTGCAGTGTGTGTGGGAGGACATTTTCAGATTCATCTACTCTTAAAAAACACCAGAGAACACACACGGGAGAGAAACACTTCAGGTGCAGTGTGTGTCGGAAGACATTTTCAGGTTCATTTGCTCTTAAAACACACCAGAGAACACACACGGGAGAGAAACCCTTCAAATGCAGTGTGTGTGGGAAGGCATTTTCAGATTCATCGACTCTTAAAACACACCAGAGAACACACACGGGAGAGAAACCCTTCAGGTGCACTGTGTGTGGGAAGACATTTTCAGATTCATCGACTCTTAAAATACACCAGAGAACACACACGGGAGAGAAACCCTTCAGGTGCAGTGTGTGTGGGAAGACATTTTCATGGTCATCTGCTCTTAAAACACACCAGAGAACACACACGGGAGAGAAACCCTTCAAGTGCAGTGTGTGTGTGAAGGCATTTTCGCGGTCATCTGCTCTTAAAACACACCAGAGAACACACACGGGAGAGAAACCCTTGTGCAGTGTTTGTGGGAAGACATTTTCTGATTCATCTGCTCTTAAAAAACACCAGAGAACACACACGGGAGAGAAACCCTTCAGGTGCAGTGTGTGTGGGAAGACATTTTAAGATTCATCTACTCTTAAAACACACCAGAGAATACATACGGGAGAGAAACCCTTCAAGTGCAGTGTTTGTGGGAAGACATTTTCACGGTCATCTCTTAAAAAACACCAGAGAACACACACGGGAGAGAAACCCTTCAAGTGCACTGTGTGTGTGAAGGCATTTTCACAGTCATCTGCTCTTAAAACACACCAGAAAACACACATGGGAGAGAAACCCTTCAAGTGCAGTGTGTGTGGGAAGGCATTTTCACAGTCATCTGGTCTTAAATCACACCAGAGAACACACACGGGAGAGAAACCCTTCAAGTGCAGTGTGTGTGGGAAGGCATTTTCAGATTCATCTACTCTTAAAAAACACCAGAGAACACACACGCGGAGAGAAACCCTTCAAGTGCAGTGTGTGTGGGAAGGCATTTTCAGATTCATTTGCTCTTAAAACACACCAGAGAACACACACGGGAGAGAAACCCTTCAAGTGCAGTGTTTGTGGGAAGACATTTTCACGGTCATCTGCTCTTAAAAAAACACCAGAGAACACACACGGGAGAGAAACCCTTCAAGTGCACTGTGTGTGTTAAGGCATTTTCACAGTTATCTGCTCTTAAAACACACCAGAAAACACACACGGGAGAGAAACCGTTCAAGTGCAGTGTGTGTGGGAAGGCATTTTCACAGTCATCTGGTCTTAAATCACACCAGAGAACACACACGGGAGAGAAACCCTTCAAGTGCAGTGTGTGTGGGAAGGCATTTTCACAGTCATCTACTCTTAAAAAACACCAGAGTACACACGGGAGAGAAACCCTTCAAGTGCAGTGTGTGCGGGAAGGCATTTCCACATTCATCAAATCTTCAAGTACACCAGAGAACACAGACAGGAGAGAAACCCTTGAGGTGCACTCTGTGTGGGATGTTTGCACAGTCATCACATCTTAAAGTACACCAGAGAACACACACGGGAGAGAAACCCTTCAGGTGCACTCTGCGGGAAGGCGTTTGCACATTCATAAAATCTTCAAGTACACCAGAGAACACGGAAGCATCAGAAGATCTGCAAGGAGTGGAATCTGAAATCAGCTTGTGAAAGCCAAAGTGCCACAATAAGCCCATCCCTCATGAAACAAGAACCGGACGAAAATCCCAGCTTGGACACTTTTAAAGGTATCGAGGTGAAATATGAAGAGGTGATGGTGAAGAGGGAAGAAGTGATGGTGAAGAGGGAAGAAGTGAAGGTGAAATGTGAAGACGAAGATTCAACTCCAAATGGGACCTTCACATCGATGGAGGCAACGTGAAGCAGGAGGAGAATTCTGACTGTGAGGCAGAGCGAGGCAACTCCCAGCAGTTTGTGAAAGTGGAGGTGTGGGTGGACTTCCTAGACAATACAAAGTCAAGTGGAGACCCGGTAGATGTGTAAGCCAGAGACGATGTCGCTACAATAGATGCACCTTTGTCACAGGCCTTTAATGACAAGAATGTGAAGTTGAACACTTTGTGGGCCCGTGGGTTGGGTAGATCTCTAACCAGGAGCGAGAGCCAATAAGCTCCTAAGCATGCACTATGTTATAATAATTGCTTTTACACAGTGCTTGCTTAATCGCCTCAGCAACTCGGAGTTTTGTGTCGTTCTCGCCTGAAACACTCAAAGAGCATCCCCAAGTAGCAGCTGCCCCTGTGTGGCACAAGGTGGTGGCCCTGCACTGGCCTGCATGTGGACAAGAGCCTGTCAGTAGGGGGCGATGATTGATGTGTCATCTCAGTTGTGTGGTTTGTAGGTAATGTTTAGAATTTGCTACATTTTCACTCAGACGCCAGCATGCAATGGGCTACTCGTTTTGAATGACACAATAGTATGTTTTACATACACGGTGAAGCAGACTGTGCAACTTTTTAAAAAAGCTTCTTGTTAATACGATGTAATGTGATGCAATATATTTCACTGCAGTAATCCAATTTTGTTAATATGCCTGTCAATGTATACTTGTCTGGTTTTGTGCATACATGTAACATTTGATCTATAAGGGTCAAACATTGATTAAGTGATGTTAGGACAAAGTGTGTGTGTGTTTGAAAGTAACCTGTACAGAGAACTCAGGTGAGACCCGTTGTTCTTGTGATACAGGTCAAAGGGTACTTTTGTGTTCCACGAAGCATCTGGAGCAACTCATTGTCTTTGAAATAGGTAGCACGCTCGGATCATTCATCAGTTACAAGGCATACCACTTAAAAGTTACACGTATAGGAGGAGGTACATTCTCTACAACACGAATTGTAGTTTTGTCTTACGTGTTGACATAGATTTTGTCTAACTGGGACTAGAAATGCTCCTTGCTGATTAACGTCTGGATGTTTGTTACCTATCGGTTGAAGCAAACCCCACTGCTGTTGTTGAGACGCTGTGCACCAATAAGGGTCCAACACGTTGACGGCCTTCAGGCCAGGAAAGTCACAACATTTGCACACGAAGGACGCATTCACGCAAGTACCCCATGCTCCGTTTTGAAGTTTTAAAATGAAACATCTTTGAATTGTGTTGTGTTTTGAATTAGATGATTTTATTTCTTCATTAAAAGCTTGTATCAATTTACATCCAGAAGACTTAATTGAAAAGGACATTTCGTATGAATTTTCTCTCGTCGTTAAGTAGATGGCCTTGCCGGGGGTTCGGTTCGATGCGGCCCTTCACCTGGTTGGGATTGCGGGATCGAGATAAGGCGACACGGAGCTGGCCGTGCGAGAAGACCGCCTTCTGCAGATCGATTCCAACGTAATCGAACGTCTGTCCCTGCGCCTCCGTCGTCCATGCAGGGGGTGCGTCGGTTTGCAGCGCCCTCTGCATGAAAACAACGGAAAGTGCAGCGCTCATCACAGATAGATAAAGTTGTGCGCTTATATTTAAAATCTTATTCTTTTATAAGGTGATGTTGAAATCGAAAAGTGTTTGGCCAGGTCATGATTTCAATCAGATTGATTCATTTATTATGAACCACATATCTGAGCTTTTGTGGTCCTGTTGAGCTAAAGTTGGAAAAAATCCGTGACTATAACTTCGCTCAATATTGTAAACGTGTTTCTATTATTTAGTTATTGTTTAATACCAACTACTTCAGATAATGGGTTTCAAGATGTACTTGAATGGCACGTTCGGTGTTCCGGTGTTTAATGGCTTGGACGTCATGGCAAATGGCTTCCATCGATGTGGAAGTCAATGGTGGATGATGATTTGACATTTCGGTGTTGATTTGGAGTAGATTGTTCAACTGTTGCATACCGGGTGGTGAAATGCTTTGCCGAGTACCTGAACTGTTTGACCAAGTGAATTCATGAAGAGTTCGATACGAGTTTGAGCGTTAATATTCTTGCGGAACAACAAAGGTCGGATATTTTAAAGATTCGTGATCGTACGTTTATTGCGACAACGTTCACGGGGAACAAAGAGGCAAATTGCTGGGAGGTGCGGCCACAGGCCGAAGAGTGACGCACCTTGAATGTCGTCATTCAAGGTGCGTCACTCTAAGTATGAATGTACTCGTCGTCGCTATTAAATCATTGTTTAGTGTCGAGCAAGGGCGGGCACGTCCAAGTTGTTTCCCACTAAAGCAAGTGAGTGGTGGGTGTTGATTGGTTACTCGCGATGAGCACCTGCCCCAAGTCTGTTACGGCTACACAGGGGGGGCGGGGGGTTTCTGTCCTTGCCTTTTGTCAAAATCAGAATCTCAATCAATATTCACACTGGAGGAATACGATGAACTATAAAGCTCGTTCTCACAGATGTTCACTACCCTTGGTTCGCCTCGTAGACCGCGACCGCTTCGGCCCAAGCGGCTGTGGATGAGGACCTCGCAGGCTTCTCAGAATCCAGAGTCAAAAGGGAGGGAACCGGGGGCGGAGGAAAAAAAAATTGTGAAGCGTGCCGCTAAGCACGCTCCTCACGTACAGCTGCAGAGACGAAGATCCCCCCCTGGTAGCCTTGGGCCGGAGCCGTGCTGAAGACCAGCACAGCACACCGCGCCTGGCCACCTTTGTCTCCCCTACGCTGATGCCTTCAAGGGGACGTCTCCACATTGGTAATGTTTTAACACGTTGAATCAGATGCGATCGTTTTGAGTCTGAGTGGATGTAGAGGAGGCCCATGACTTTAAAAAAAAACTCAACAACTGGAATATAATATTCTTAGTTTTTTCGGTAAAGTCACGTTGAAGAGAAACAACAAAATAACAAAATATATATAAAACAATAAAAAATTCTCACGACGTTTCGACCATAACTCAAACGGTCATCATCAGGTGTGTTGGTTTGCATAAATTTATTTTTAAACGGCACATTTATTTATTTATAAAAAAAACGTTGGCGTCACGCGCAGCGATTTGGCAGTTTGCCCAGGACTAGTCCATCTATTTTTTTTATAAATAAATAAATGTGTCGTTTAAAAATAAATTTATGCAAACCAACACACCTGATGATGACCGTTTGAGTTATGGTCGAAACGTCGTGAGAATTTTTTATTGTTTTATATATATTTTGTTGTTTCTCTTCAACGTGACTTTACCGAAAAAACTAAGAATATGAATTACTGCAGTCACGAAAGCTTTAAATAAAAATTTAACTGGAATATAAATTCGCGCTAATCCTCTAGCGACGCAACAGCCCTGCCGACTCCCCACACGGGAATCTACACACAAACAGCGACACTCGCTCCACTTGCCATGTCTATGTCTTTCTGTGCGGTCTTCTCGTACGAGGTCATTCTTCGGGAATCTTGAGCGCCGCAAGAACGCGGCTATTTGGCTGACGGCACGGCACGCCACGTGCTCCGTGGCGCACGAATCAGAGAGGAGCCCAGCACACGAACCACTAGCACGCGCCTCGCGCACCCTTCTGAACAGACTGTTGGTAGAAGGTGCACACACACACCCCAACAAAGACACTTCATACATGACACGCATGAATACGAATGTAAATACATGTTCTGCCGTCCAAATATTGAATTCAGATACCAAGTTGCAAATGCATCAGAATATTTATTTATACCAATCAATCGCTCACAAAACCACCTACCCACCCTCTCAAGTTCTCACGCACACAAGAACTCATTCACCAAGCCGTGCTGGCCTGCACATGTGCTCGCTAACAGCACCTGCCCCAACAGTCTGTTAAGGTACTCGGGGCAGGTGCTCGCTAACAGCACCTGCCCCAACAGTTTGTTAAGGTGCTCGGGGCAGGTGCTCGCTAACAGCACCTGCCCCAACAGTCTGTTAAGGTGCTCGGGGCAGGTGCTCGCTAACAGCACCTGCCCCAACAGTCTGTTAAGGTGCTCGGGGCAGGTGCTCGCTAACAGCACCTGTCCCAACAGTCTGTTAAGGTGCTCGGGGCAGGTGCTCGCTAACAGCACCTGCCCCAACAGTCTGTTAAGGTGCTCGGGGCAGGTGCTGCGGGATCTGTGTCTTTGCGTGAGTGTGTAAATGTGGGAAGCGGTAGTGTCGTGATGAACACGCTTCACCACGAAGTCGGCCAACCAGTTGGATTCGCCGCTCACGGCAAAGACCGGTGACGATTGTCTGAATCGGTTATGGCCTCGCCTATGTCGATCACTGTTACATTGTTTTCTGTAGCTTTGTTTTGGTGATTTTTAAAACCTTTGTTGTAGTAAAGAGTTAGCCTGATAACTTTAATCTAAATTGTCTTATGGTTATTGTTTGACTTGCATCCCACTGGGATTTCTGCACGCAGCGTTGAAATACGGTTGTTTTTTTCTGGAAGACTCTGCTGTTTTTTTCCTGGATTTTTCTGTTTGCCCGTAGTCACTTTAAGATGTTTCTTGTTCACGTTTTTGTTTTGTTGCGGTTGCACCCGAGTCAAGGGCCGCACGGCTCACAGGGCTCTACACCTAACACGTGAAACTTAAATTAAACTGAAGACGACGTCTCGCCAGCATGCATCTATCCTCCACGCGTGGCTTCTGTCACGCGACTTCCACGATTTCGCCTGAGAGTCTCCCGCCGCTTGCCCCCATGGGGCTTCTCCATCGCTCGCTCGACTCGCGTAGACCATTCATCCGCGTGGTCCACGTGGTCAAAGAAGAAGTTGGTACCAGCCAAGGCAGCACAACGCCAGTAACACAGACTTATGTTAATGGTCGATAAGAGTGAAGTACAGTACGTCATAACCCACTCATTTCAAATGCTTGCCACATAATTCGTCGCTATTGGTCACATAAAGAACTTGGAATTGCTAATGCTGTGCTACCTCAGGTTCTAAGGCAAAGTGAAATGTCTGCTCTGGGCCGATCAAGGACACCATTTCTGGGATGAAACTATTACATTCACGACACGTGATAAAGCATATAAGTAGTATGCACTGCTGTAACCTTAGCAGGTACCCACCACAGTCAGTATGCACTGCTGTAGTGAAAGCAGGTACCACCACAGTATGCACTGATGTAATCATAGCAGGTACCACTAGTCAGTATACCTGCTGTAATCATAGCAGGTACCACCACAGTATGTACTGATGTAATCATAGCAGGTACCACTAGTCAGTATACCTGCTGTAATCATAGCAGGTACCACCACAGCAGTATGCACTGCTGTAGTGATCAGACAGTCACTCACTCACAGTCACTCACTCAGACACTTACTCAGACACTCAGACAGTCACTCACTCAGACACTCACTCAGACACTCAGTCACTCAGACACTCAGTCACTCACTCAGACAGTCACTCAGTCACTCACTCAGACACTCAGTCACTCAGACACACACTGACACACTGACACACACACACTGACACACACACACTCAGACACACACTGACACACACACACTGACAAAGCAAAAAACAAAGATCCCCCGTATAGCCTTAACAGACTGTAGGGACAAGTGCTGTTAGCGAGCACCTCACACACTGACACACACACTGAAACACACACACCATGATACACACACTAACTGGAGGAGGTGAAGCGTGGTCAACACATCTACGCCTGAAACATTTTAGAAAGAAGCGGAGAATACGGAACAGCCCACCTGTTGTCCATTTCGATTTCCGCGTTGCCTCTAATCTTCAGTCTTGCTGTGTATCCACCGTCTGCTGGAGCTCACCTTCTATAGCGAGGATATCCATCATCTCCAGTTTGTGTGTCTTTAATAAATTGTCTCGGATATTTCTTGCTGCCCTCTATGTCCTTCATACATGCTGCTGCATTGACATTAAGGTTTCCGCATGGCCCATGAATCGTATTTGCGGTCACTACTGCAAACAGATTTTGGGTCTTCCTCTGGATTTGGAAACTCGGCAGATATAACATCGATTTGGATTGGATGATTTTTTTCTTTCAGCCAGATTAAAATATGAGCGTGGGGAAGTCATCTACATCATTAGACCTCCTTTGCCGGTACCAAAATATAATAATAGGGGTTTTTCCCCTTTTTTCTGGCAACAAAACTGAAACCTTTTTACAAGGATTCATGTCGCTGCATTAACCACAATACCTGCAGTCAAAATGCAAACAAAAAACACACGCACTATGATAATATATATGTGGCATTGTCCTTGAAACCGATTGGTCCACACCAAGGGACGGTTTTCTTGAGAGCCTCGACCCAATTGATGCTCGAGCAGAGGACGCCAAAATGTTTCAGTTTTGTTGCCAGAAAAAAAGGGGAAACCCCTATGATGTGGAAGTCCTCACTTATGCCACTCAGTTGAGTACATCCAGCATCTTGTTTCTCCAAAAAACACGACTCTCAGTGAATGCTCTCGATGAATTTGACTTGCTTTTGTCTGAACACCCTGGCTGTGAAGTCGTATCGACGGCTGGGTGTCTGGCCGAATGAAAGTTATTACTTTTTTTGTTTTATCTGAGGCCAAGTTGGATTACATGTAAAGGTAATAAATAAGTCGGGGACATCCATACGCTCGAACATATGACATGGCACCTTGAGCATATTCGTGCATGCACCTAGGGCTTCCTGTGAACGTAGCAGACGCCTGGATGCAACGGGGGGGGGGGGGGGGGGGGATGATGTAGCGCCATTGTTGGGCTGTATGCGTATTACCACGGGAGCTGACCTGTAATAGCGGACATGCGTCAACAGGGGATGGGATACAGACCAGGTGGGACTAACAGGGCCCCCAGACCCCAAGAGGGGGGGAGGGGGGGGGCTGGGGGATGTTCCAGGGCCCCCTAGAGAGTTCCAGAAGGCTTGGCCAGTGGTGGAGAGACCCTGGAACGGGGATAAAAGCCGGACCCCTGAACGGGTTTGGCGGTCCTCGTCCACCTGAAGATCTGAAGAAGACTCTGAGCGCTACCCTGAAGACACTGAAGACCCTGAAGCGAAGTGCCCAGTGACCCTGGCTAGGGTCGGATTCAGACATAACCAGTGAAGGGTTAGCGCTAGAACCAGAGTAAGGGCACCATAGTGTGGAGGGACTGCCTCCTGAGGTTATCGGCTGTGAGGGGTCGTCACCCCTCTGTGTTGTGGTTCCCTTGTTGAATAAACGTGTTGCCTCCAGCGAAGCGTCTCGCCTCGTCTTGGGCCCACTGCACGTGTAACCTGTGGTAATGAAACCTCTTGTCGCAAAAAATTAGTGGCGTGCGAAAGTGAAAGATGTTAACAAAGTAAAAATAAATGTTCATTTAAAGTTTTCGTGACTGCGAGGAATTCATGGTCTTCGTTCTTTCGGTAAAGTCACCACGTAGAAGGGAAAGAATCAAATAATAAAAATATAAAACAATAAAATTCTCACGACGTTTCGGCTGCAACACGAGCAATCGTCATCAGGTGTGAAAACCACAGCAAGAAATTTTGAAAAAAGTGGCGGGTTTTTTTAACGTTAGCACCACAGAGAGCGATTTGACAAGTTTATTTAGAAGGACTAGTCCATCTATGTTCAGAATAGAGGAGGGGGGAGACGAAAATAATGGAATGCGGTCTGAAAGCCACCGTAAGCGTGAACAATCAATTAAGACCCGAAATGGTTTATCAAATCTTTCCAATGATTGCTAAGCCAGAATCCATCTTGCCGGTTGAAATTGTCTCTGTGCATATGTGGATAGCCTCATGAACGAATCTCTCATGGTAGCCAGATGGCTTACAAAGAACCTGTCTTGGAGAAGTCAATGTCATGTGAGCCTACTGAATTATAACAGTGATCTGCCACGGCTGAGGTGTTGGTCCTACCGTGTTTCAGGTCTGCTTTGTGTTCACGAATGAGGTCCGAGACATGTCGTTTGGTTTCTCCAATGTAACTACTACCACAGAGGCAACTTAGTTTGTAGATGCCAGGGTACTGTATGTCCGGAATCACATCTTTTACAGACGGAACCAGATCACGGATTTTATGTAATGTGTTGAATCGGACCTGGATCTTGTGTTTATTCAAGATTTTGGAGATCTTTTTTGTGATCCCCGCAATGTAGGGCAAAGTGATGGTTTTGAAAGGCTCCTCAAGAGGGTCCTTCTTCATGGTTGGAGTGATAGCTTTGCGGATTGTAGTCAGAGTAACCATTAGCCTTAAGAGCGTGGTGTACGTGCTTGAGTTCACTGGCTATGTGTTCCTGGTCGGATATGTATTGGGCTCTATGGTGCAGAGTATTGATGAGGGAATTCTGGGATGGATGGTGGTGGGAATCCGGTTTCAGGTAAACATCCGTATGGGTAGCTTTCCCGTAGACGGAGTGGCTCATTGAACCATCCATTTTTTTTACCAATTCCACTTTACAGTAAAATTGTAGCCACGGCACAATATATATTTCTGAATCTTTATTTTTACCAACATTAAAAAAAATATTCTCCGTTAAGGCAAAATTCTGAAATATTGGATTTTTAACAAAGCCTTGTGAATTCACCTTGTATCTGAACAAGTTCAATTTGTGCAAAAAATGTTTTTCAAACGTATAAATAAAAAAGACATTGCTTACAAATATGAGCTCTATGTTTTCAAGTAAATTCATTTTGGGTAGTGAATAAATTATAGTCTAAATAAGCTACACATGACGAATTGTAGGCAATCATAATTATAATCAAAGACATTTTTAAACAATCACGTGGTCCCTGTAGTCACCGTTGGGAGACAAAATCTGCTTGAAAACAGTTTATCAACATATATGAATACATTGATTCGAATAGGAGTTAATTTCCTATTTATGGCATGCCAGTTATGTGTCAGTTTTCGATATCAACATCACCTTATAAAAGAATAACATTTAAAATACGCACAGACAAGTATTCATTTGGAATTATTGACAGGCATATTAACAAAATTTAATTACTGCAGTGAAATATACTGCATCAGGTTACATAGTATTAACAAGAAGCTATTTAAAAAAATACTATTGCATAATTCAAAAGGAGTAGGCCATTGCATGCTGGCATCTGGGTCAAAATGTAGCAAATTATAAACATTAGCTACAAATAATAGATCACGGAGTTTAGATCGCAACACAAGCAATCGTCATCAGGTGGGACAACCACAGCAGCAAGAAGACAAAACTGCTGAAGTAGGCACCTACTTCAGCGTCTTCTTCTTGCTGTGGTTGTCCCACCTGATGACGATTGCTTGTGTTGTGATCTAAACGCCGTGATCTGTTATGTTTCTACCCACGTGATGACTTTACCGAAATAAGTAGAGAGTGTGGATTCCTGCAGTCACTAAAGCTTCGAATGAAGATTGCCAACAAACTGCACAACCGAGATGACGCATCAATCATCGCCCCATACTGACAGGCTCTTGACCACATGCAGGCCGGTGCAGGGCCACCACCCTGTGCCACACAGGGGCAGCTGCTACTTGGGGATGCTCTTCGAGCGTCTCAGACGAGATACAAAACTCCGAGTTGCCGAGGCGATTAAGCAAGCACCATGTAAAAGCAATTATCATGAGAACATCGTGAATGCTTGGGAGCTTATTGGCTCTCGCTCCTGGTGAGAGATTGACCCAACCCACAGGTCCACAAAGACTGGCCGCTCTTACTCTGCAGGTTGAACCTAGGAACTGAGTGATCAACTTCACATTCTTGTCATTAAAGACCTGTGACAAAAGTGCATCCATTGTAGCGACATCGTCTCTGGCTTACACATCTACCAGGTCTCCACTTGACTTTGTATTGTCTAGGAAGTCCACCCACACCTCCACTTGCACAAACTGCTGGGAGTTGCCTCGCTCTGCCTCATTGTGAGAATTCTCCTCCTGCTTCACGTTGACTCCATCGATGTGAAGGTGCGATTTTGGAGTTGAATGTTCATCTTCACATTTCACCTTCACTTCTTCGCTCTTCACCATCACTTCTTCACATTTCACCTTCACTTCTTCACTCTTCACCATCACTTCTTCACATTTCACCATCACTTCTTCGCTCTTCACCATCACTTCTTCACATTTCACCATCACCTCTTCACATTTCACCTCGATACCTTTAAAAGTGTCCAAGCAGGGATTTTCTTCCGGTTCGTGTTTCATGAGGGATGGGCTCATTGCGGCACTTTGACTTTCACAAGCTGATTTCAGACTCTGACTCCGCTCCTTGTGGATCTTCTGATGCTTTTGTGTTCTCTGGTGTACTTGAAGATTTGATGACTGTGAAAATGCCTTCCCACACGCACTGCACCTGAAGGGTTTCTCTCCCGTGTGTGTTCTCTGGTGTTTTTTAAGAGTAGATGAATCTGAAAATGTCTTCCCACACACACTGCACCTGAAGGGTTTCTCTCCCGTGTGTGTTCTCTGGTGTATTTTAAGAGTAAATGACTGTACAAATGCCTTCCCACATACAGTGCACTTGAAGGGTTTCTCTCCCGTGTGTGTTCTCTGGTGTGTTTTAAGAGCAGCTGAATCTGAATATGTCTTCCCACACACAGTGCACTTGAAGGGTTTCTCTCCCGTGTGTGTTCTCTGGTGTTTTTTAAGAGCAGATGACTGTGCAAATGCCTTCCCACACACAGTGCACTTGAAGGGTTTCTCTCCCGTGTGTGTTCTCTGGTGTCTTTGAAGATGAGATGAATCTGAAAATGCCTTTCCACACACACTGCACTTGAAGGGTTTCTCTCCTGTGTGTGTTCTCTGGTGTTTTTTAAGAGCAGATGAATCTGAAAATGTCTTCCGACACACACTGCACCTGAAGGGTTTCTCTCCCGTGTGTGTTCTCTGGTGTGTTTTAAGAGTAGATGAATCTGAAAATGTCTTCCCACACACACTGCACCTGAAGGGTTTCTCTCCCGTGTGTGTTCTCTGGTGTGTTTTAAGAGTAGATGAATCTGAAAATGTCTTCCCACACACAGTGCATTTAAAGGGTTTCTCTCCCGTGTGTGTTCTCTGGTGTCTTTGAAGATGAGATGAATCTGAAAATGCCTTCCCACACACACTGCACTTGAAGGGTTTCTCTCCCGTGTGTGTTCTCTGGTGTGTTTTAAGAGCAAATGAACCTGAAAATGTCTTCCCACACACAGTGCACTTGAAGGGTTTCTCTCCTGTGCGAGTTCTCTGGTGCTGTGTCAAATTTCCAGGCTGATCCGTGCTGTATGCACACTGGTCGCATTGTTGACTTGTCGTACAGAGCTGCTGTGCTGACTGCCTTTGCTCCATTAGACCAGTCTCAGCTGCAGACAGAAAATAAGAATATCCACACCATCTACACGTCAGTATCGAGCCATGGAGGAATTAATATATACAGTCACACGTGACTTACACGTCTATATTCATTCATGTATTCATGACTAGCTGTACTACCCGGCTTCGGCCGGGACTTGGATCCACCACGTCCGGCCGCCTTTGTCTCCCCAGTGGCGATGTTCACACCACAACAGTTACTCGTTTAAGGCTGAGTTGACCTCGGGGAGGCCCAGAAGCGGTTAAAATAATCATCACCGGTGGTGGCCGTGAGCGGGAATCGAACTCGGGTCGCCGGGTTTGTAGCGTAGCGCTAACCGCTACACTACAATGCGTTACTCTTCCACACACACACACAGACACACACACAGACACACAGACACACACACACACAGACACACACACACAGAAACACAGACACACACACACAGACACACACACAGACAACGCTAACCGCTACACTACAATGCGTTACTCTTCCACACACACAGACACACACACACACAGATACAACAACAACAACAACCGCCATTCGCCACTAAGTGGTGGTGATGTCACCACGACGCTTGTGCCAGGCTATGTGCACCCTGAGGCCACGTGAAGTGTCGAACGCCCGCTGGCAGGAGGTCACGGGGCAGACCCAGGTGCCACGGGTCGACTGACTGAGATGACTGGCTGATGCACCACCTGTGCCCCCTACTGTGCCAACCTGCTGTGCTTTAGCCACCCGGCGCTCCGCTCGCTGTTGTGAGCATCGCTCCTCCGCCCTCCGTTGTTGTTGGAGGGCGACTGCCTCCAACTGCCCAGTAGCATCCTTCACGAGCCTCCTCCACAGAGGCCGATCTTGACACCGCTGGTACCAGTCATCGGCAAGTCCACTCAGCTCCACGTCCTCCTGTACCACATCACTCCATCTCTTCTCTAGCCCGTGCCGCGCCCGCTTAGCCCCCTCAATCCGGCCAAACAAAAGCTGTTTCGGCATGCGGTGGCTGGGCATGCGGGCTACATGACCCAGCCATCGCAGCCTTGCCTGCCGGAGGAGCTCACCGATGGGACCCTGCCCAGATCTTTCAAGGATTTGTGAGCTCCTCACACAATCCAGTCTGGTTAAACCCAGGATGGATCGTAGGCAGGCCAGCCTAAATGTTTCTAACCGGCGAAGATGTTCCATTAGGGGGGTCCACGTTTCGCAAGCGTAGAGAAGGGAGGGAATGACCGTGGCCGAGAAGACCTGAAGCTTAGTGCGGAGCGACAGACCAGGTAGCTTCCACACAGCGTTACGCAACCGATGAAAAGATATTGCCGCTCGACTGATTCGGAGTGAGACCTCTGCTGTTAAACTGGAGTCAGTCATAAGCACACTGCCCAGGTATGGGAAACTCTCCACTCTCTCCACAACTGCCCCATCACCGACTGGGATTTGTGGGGGTGGAGTGTCCGATGGTACAAAATACCCAGGCAGGTGCTTAGTTTTGGTGGGGCTGATGGTAAGGCCCCACCTCTTAGTGGCACGCTCCAGTCTCAGCAGCAGCGTCTCCAACTCCTCCTCTGACTGAGCAGCTATTACCAAATCATCAGCATACATAACGTGGTTGAGCAATAGGGAGCCATCCCTTGACCGCACCCGGGCATCGATTAGCCTCCCATTATATCTGTACCATATGGAGATTCCCCCGGTACAGCTATTGAAGGCTTCACGAACTACGTGGTCAAAATAGATGTTAAATAATGTGGGAGCCAGAGGATTTCCCTGTCGCACCCCAAGGTGTACAGGGAATGACTCTGACTCCCGGCCACGTAGTTTTACCCGGGCCCGCTCACCATCATGAAGGTCCTTAATGATCGTGAGCAGAGGGTCAGGTACTCCAAAAGCACAAAGAACGACCCAGAGCCCAGGCCTACTGATGGTATCATAGGCCTTGACCAGGTCAATAAAGCACAGATACACACACACAGACACACACAGACACACACACAGACAACGCTAACCGCTACACTACAATGCGTTACTCTTCCACGTGCGAGGGTCACGTGACAGATTTGACGTCACAGCTCACTTGCCGTGCAAAAAATCTATACATTATTGAGCTCCCCCCCTAGAAAAAAAAACAACACAAAAGTGTATTTGTATAATGTTTGTACGGTGTACAGTCTGGAAAGTACCCACATGGCAAATTTCCAGTTTGTTGCATGTCGGGAAGTACGCTAAACATTGTGAACAGGCACACACAATCACAACTTTGCCTTTTATATATATTTGGAGATGCAGTGAAAAACTTTCCCAAAATTCATCACGCGGTTTCAGTTTTTTGATTTTCAGTTTGATTTATTTTGGTTATAGTCCCGTGAGCCATTCGGCTCTTGAATCGGGTGCAACCACAACAAGCAAAAAAACAAAAACACGACCAAGAGAAACATCTTACAGTGACTATGTGTGACTGTGCAAACAGCACTGTCATGGCACGCAATGAGAGGGCAAATGTGATAAACATTCCTGTAAGCCCTAGCATCTTCAACATTAATGTTGCCATCAAAACGTTGTGGGGTTTTTTGCTTCATTGTAAAAAAGAAAAATTATTATCTGTTATTTTAATTTTATTTTCTATCTACGTGACTTCACCTAAAGAACCAAGAATATTAATTCCTGCAGTCACCAAAGTTTTAAGTCAAAACATTCACACACGTTGACAAAGCCTCACCTTGTGTTGTTGTGGGCAGGTCGCTTCTGATAACAAGAGCGGTATAGCAGCTCAATCGGGCTTGGCCTGGTAACAAAAGAAAATAAAAACTGCGTGAATATTGACAATAAAACAAAGTTACAAAGTGGCGAGCCGGGTGAAGACAAATTAAACTTAAGCGAGATAATTAAAGTGAATGCAATCAGGCGAGGGCAGGAGGCAAGGCCCCGCGTGGCTAGGCCACGCGTTGTAAAGTTCCAACCTGGACATCGATTCTCATGCTCGCTGCTACTCAACTGACATCCCTACGAGAGAGAGCGAGGCTTTACCTTGGTAAACAACAACAACAACAACCACCACAACCACAACAACCACCACCACCACAACGATGAGAATTTCTCACCTCGGATTTCAGTGCAAGCGCACACACGGCAACTTCCTGTTGCCTCGCGACAGCAGGAAGTAGTATGACGTCACTTCCCTCCCATTAGCGGCTCTGTAACTGAATAGATTATGTTAATGAGGCCGGCCCATATGTCGAGCGATGGGGGCGTGGGCGCTGAACCCGTCACAACAAACTCGCGACGGCTTTAACGGACACATTATGTTAATGAGCCACCAGTCACTGGGCGTAGCTTTGCCCAAATAAGGATTGCCACTGGAACAATATCGGCAGCGACCCAGGCGGAGGTGACGTCACGCTCAAGAGCGCGGTGGACGAGTGAATACCTTGGTGACATGATGTCACTAGCGAGGTACACCTTCCCCTGGCGTTTCACGCCGATGAGGTAATGCAGTGGTGACGTCACAGAGTTGGAGTTTAAGTTGATTTAGATTAATTTTCCATTGCTCACTCCCTTTGGTGTGTGAGCTCAGCTACAACAACGTGGACATTATTGTGTATACACTGTGTGTATGTGCACTGTGTGTATATACACTATGTGTATACACTGTGTGTGTCGCTGTGTGTCACTGTGTGTGTACACTGTGTATACCCTGTGTGTGTACACTGTGTCACTGTGTGTGTACACTGTGTGTATATATACACTGTGTGTGTACCCTGTGTGTGTACACTGTGTATATACTGTATGTACAATGTGTGTGTACACTGTGTGTGTACACTGTGTGTACAATGTGTGTACATTGTGTGCACACTGTATGTACACTGTGTGTGTACACTGTGTATACTGTGTGTACAGTGTGTGTGTACACTGTGTGTGTGTACACTGTGTGTGTGTACACTGTGTGTGTGTACAGTGTCCGCATTGAACCGAACCCCCGGCAAGGCCATCGACTTAATGACGAGAGAAAATTCACACGAAATCTCCTTTTCAATGAAGTCTTCCAGATGTAAATTGATACAAGCTTTTAATGAAGAAATAAAATAATCTAATTCAAAACACAACACAATTCAAAGATGTTTCATTTTAAAACTTCAAAATGGAGCACGGGGTACTTGCGTGAATGCGTCCTTCGTGTGCAAATGTTGTGACTTTCCTGGCCTGAAGGCCGTCAATGTGTTGGACCATTAATTGGTGCACAGCGTCTCAACAACAGCAGTGGGGTTTGCTTCAACCGATAGGTATGAACATCCAGACGTGAATCAGCAAGGAGCATTTCTAGTCCCAGTTAGACAAAATCTACGTCAACACGTAAGACAAAACTACAATTCGTGTTGTAGAGAATGTACCTCCTCCTATACGTGTAATTTTCAAGTGGTATGCCTTGTAACTGATGAATGATCCGAGCGTGCTCCCTATTTCAAAGACAATGAGTTGCTCCAGAGGCAGACGCTTCGTGAAACACAAAAGTACCCTTTGACCTGTATCACAAGAACAACGGGTCTCACCTGAGTTCTCTGTACAGGTTACTTCCAAAACACACACACACTTTTTCCTAACATCACTTATTCAATGTTTGACCCTCAGACAAAATGTTACATGTACGCGCACAATCAGACAAGTATTAATTCTAAATTATTGACGGGCATATTGACGGGCATATTAACAACATTGAATTACTGCAGCGAAATTGACTGCATCACGTTACATCGTATTAACAAGAATTTTACAAATACGCACCGTCTGCTTAACCGTGTATGTACAACGTACTATTGTTGCGTCATTCAAAACGAGTAGGCCGTTGCATGCTGGCGTCTGGGTCAAAATGTAGCAAATTCAAAACATTACGCTACAAATAATAGATCACGGCGTTTCGATGGCAACACAAGCAATCGTCATCAGGTGGGACAAGCACAGCAGCAAGAAGAAGAAACTGCTGGAGTAGGCGCCTACTACTTCAGCAGTTTCTCTTGCTGTGGTTGTCCCACCTGATGACGATTGCTCGTGTTGTGATCTAAACGCCGTGATCTGTTATGTTTCTACCCACGCGGTGACTTTACCGAAAGAACTCAAGAGTGTGGATTCCTGCAGTCACGACAGCTTCGAATCAAGATTACCTACAAACTACACAACTGAGATGACGCATCAATCATCGCCCCCTACTGACAGGCTCTTGTCCACATGCAGGCTGGTGCAGGGCCACCACCTTGTGCCACACAGGGGCAGCTGCTACTTGGGGATGCTCTTCGAGTGTTCAGACGAGGTACGACACAAATCTTCGTGTTGCTGAGGCGGTTAAGCAAGCACCGTGTAAATGCAAATATTATAACATAGTGAATGCTTGGGAGCTTATTGTCTCTCGTTCCTGGTTAAAGATCTACCCAACCCACAGGTCCACAAAGATTGGCCGCCCTTACTCTGCAGGTTGCACCTAGGAACTGAGTGTTCAACTTCACATTCTTGTCATTAAAGGCCTGTGACAAAGGTGCATCTATTGGATCGACATCGTCTCTGGCTTACACATCTACCGGGTCTCCACTTGACTTTGGATTGTCTCGGAGGAAGTCCACCCACACCTCCACTTCCACAAACTGCTGGGAGTTGCCTCGCTCTCCCTCACAGTCAGAATTCTCCTCCTGCTTTACGTTGCCTCCATCGATGTGAAGGTCCCATTTTGGTGTTTAATCTTCATCTTCACATTTCACCTTCACTTCTTCGTTCTTCACCATCACTTCTTCCCTCTTCACCTTCACCTCTTCACATTTTACCTTCACCTCTTCATATTTCAGCTCGATACCTTTAAAAGTGTCCAGGCTGGGATTTTCTTTCGGTTCGTGTTTCATGAGGGATGGGCTCATTGCGGCACTTTGACTTTCACAAGCTGATTTGACTCCACTCCTTGCAGATCTTTTGATGCTTGTGTTCTCTGGTGTACTTGAAGATTTGATGAATGTGCAAATGCCTTCCCGCACACACTGCACTTGAAGGGTTTCTCTCCCGTGTGTGTACTCTGGTGTACTTGAAGATTTGATGAATGTGCAAACGCCTTCCCGCACACACTGCACTTGAAAGGTTTCTCTCCCGTGTGTGTTCTCTGGTGTGATTTAAGAGCAGAGGAACCTGAAAATGTCTTCCCACACACACTGCACTTGAAGGGTTTCTCTCCCGTGTGTGTTTTCTGGTGTGTTTTAAGAGCAGAGGAACCTGAAAATGTCTTCCCACACACAGTGCACCTGAAGGGTTTCTCTCCCGTGTGTGTTCCCTGGTGTGTTTTAAGAGTAGATGAATCTGAAAATGTCTTCCCACACACACTGCACCTGAAGGGTTTCTCTCCTGTGTGTGTTCTCTGGTGTGTTTTAAGAGTAGATGAATCTGAAAATGTCTTCCCACACACACTGCACCTGAAGGGTTTCTCTCCTGTGTGTGTTCTCTGGTGTGTTTTAAGAGCGGATGACCATGAAAATGTCTTCGCACACACACTGCACCTGAAGGGTTTCTCTCCCGTGTGTGTTCTCTGGTGTTTTTTTAAGAGTAGATGAATCTGAAAATGCCTTCACACACACACTGCACTTGAAGGGTTTCTCTCCCGTGTGTGTTCTCTGGTGTATTTTAAGAGCAGATGACCGTGAAAATGCCTTCCCACACACACTGCACCTGAAGGGTTTCTCTCCTGTGTGAGTTCTCTGGTGGGTCTTAAGAACTGATGGCCATGCAAATGCCTTGTCACACACACTGCACTTGAAGGGTTTCTCTCCCGTGTGTGTTCTCTGGTGTCTTTGAAGATGAGATGAATCTGAAAATGCCTTCCCACACACACTGCACTTGAAGGGTTTCTCTCCCGTGTGTGTTCTCTGGTGTGTTTTAAGAGCAAATGAACCTGAAAATGTCTTCCGACACACACTGCACCTGAAGGGTTTCTCTCCCGTGTGTGTTCTCTGGTGTTTTTTAAGAGTAGATGAATCTGAAAATGTCTTCCCACACACACTGCACTTGAAGAGTTTCTCTCCCGTGTGTGTTCTCTGGTGTGTTTTAAGAGCAGATGACCATGAAAATGTCTTCCCACACACACTGCACCTGAAGGGTTTCTCTCCCGTGTGTGTTCTCTGGTGTGTTTTAAGAGTAGATGAATCTGAAAATGTCTTCCCACACACAGTGCATTTGAAGGGTTTCTCTCCCGTGTGTTCTCTGGTGTTTTTTAAGAGCAAATGACTGTGAAAATGCCTTTCCACACACACTGCACTTGAAGGGTTTCTCTCCCGTGTGTGTTCTCTGGTGTGTTTTAAGAGCAAATGAATCTGAAAATGTCTTCCCACACACACTGCACTTGAAGGGTTTCTCTCCCGTGTGTGTTCTCTGGTGTCTTTGAAGATGAGATGAATCTGAAAATGCCTTCCCACACACACTGCACTTGAAGGGTTTCTCTCCCGTGTGTGTTCTCTGGTGTGTTTTAAGAGTAGATGAATCTGAAAATGTCTTCCCACAAACACTGCACTTGAAAGGTTTCTCTCTCGTGTGTGTTCTCTGGTGTATTTTAAGAGCAGATGACTGTGAAAATGCCTTCCCACACACAGTGCACTTGAAGGGTTTCTCTCCTGTGTGTGTTCTCTGGTGCTGTGTCAAATTTCCAGTCTGATCCGTGCTGTATGCACGCTGGTCGCATTGTTGACTTGTCGTCCCGGCTTGCTGTGCTGACTGCTTTGCTCCATCAGACCAGCGACAGCTGCAGACAGAAAATAAGAATATCCACACCATCTACACGTCAGTATCGAGCCATGGAGGAATTAATATATACAGTCACACGTGGCTTACACGTCTATATTCATTCATGTATTCATGACTAGCTGTACTACCCGGCTTCGCCCGGGACTTGGATCCACCACGTCCGGCCGCCTTTGTCTCCCCAGTGGCGATGTTCACACCACAGCAGTTACTCGTTTGAGGCTGAGTCGACCTAGGGGAGGCCCAGAAGCGGTTCAAATAATCGTCGCCGGTGGTGGCCGTGAGCGGCAATCGAACTCAGGTCACCGGGTTCGTAGTGCGGCGTAGCGCTAACCGCTACACTGCAATGCGTTACGCTTTCACACACACACAGACACATACACACACACACAGACACAGACACACACACACAGACACACACAGACACACACACAGACACACACACAGACACACACAGACACACAGACACACACACAGACACACACACAGACAACGCTAACCGCTACACTACAATGAGTGACGCTTCCACATGCGAGGGTCACGTGACAGATTTGACGTCACAGCTCACTAGCCGTGCAAAAAATCTATACATTATTGAGCTCCCCCCCCCCCAACAAAAACACAAAAGTGTATTTGTATAATGTTTGTACGGTGTACAGTCTGGAAAGTACCCACATGGCAAATTTCCAGTTTGATGCATGTCGCTAAGTACGCTAAACATTTTGAACAGAAAACACACACAATCACAACTTTTCCGTTTATATATATTTGGAGATGCAGTGAAAAACTTTCCCAAAATTCATCACGCGGTTTCAGTTTTTTGATTTTCAGTTTGATTTATTTTGGTTATAGTCCCGTGAGCCATTCGGCTCTTGAATCGGGTGCAACCACAACAAGCAAAAAAACAAAAACACGACCGAGAAAAACATCTTACAGTGACTATGTGTGACTGTGCAAACAGCACTGTCATGGCACGCAATGCGAGGGCAAATGTCATAAATATTCCTGTAAGCCCTCGCATCTTCAACATTAATGTTGCCATAGAAACGTTGTGGGGTGCTTTGCTTCTTTTAAAAAAATAAAAAATTATTATCTGTTATTTTTATTTTCTATTTACGTGACTTTACCGAAAGAACCAAGAACATTAATTCCTGCAGTCACCAAAGTTTTAAGTCAAAACATTCACACACGTTGACAAAGCCTCACCTTGTGTTGTTGTGGGCAGGTCGCTTTTGATGACAAGAGCGGTATAGCAGCTCAAGCGGGCTTGGCCTGCTAACAAAATAACGACAATAAAAAAACTGCGTGAATATTGACAATAAAACAAAGTTACAAAGTGGCGAGCCGGGTGAAGACAAATTAAACTTAAGCGAGATAATTAAAGTGAACGCAATCAGGCGAGGGCAGGAGGCAAGGCCCCGCGTGGCTAGGCCCGGCGTTGTAAAGTTCCAACCTGGACATCGATTCCCATGCTCGCTGCTACTCAACTGACATCCCTACGAGAGAGAGAGGCTCTACCTTGGTAAACAACAACCACCACAACAACAACCACCACCACAACCACAATGCGAATCTCACCTCGGATTTCAGTGCAGGAAGCGATAGCTTCCTGTTACCTCGTGACGTCACGCGGCAGCAGGTGACATTACGTCACATCCGGGGTACGAGACACACTCCTCCCACAATGAGCAGCTCCGTAACTAAATTATCGAATGAATAAATTATGTTAATGTTGCGCCCATATGTCGTGAGTGCTGAACCCGTCGTAATAAACTCGCCACGGCTTTAACGGAAACATTATGTTAATGAGCCACCAGTCACTGGGCGTAGCTTTGCCCAAATAAGGATTGTACTTGAACGATATCGGCAGACCCAAGCGGAAGTGACGCCATGTTCAAGAGCGCGGTGGACAGCGGAGGGGTGAATACCTTGGTGACATGACGTCACTAGCGAGGTACACCTCCCCTGGCGTATCACGCCGATGAAGCAATGCTGAGTGGTGACGTCACAGAGCGGGGTTGGAGTTTAAGTTGATTTAGATTTTTTTTCATTGCTCCCTCCCTTGGGTGCGTGGGCTCAGCTACAACAACGTGGACATTATTGTGTATACACTGCGTGTCTGTGTGTACACTGTGTATACTGTGTGTGTGTGTACACTGTGTGTGTACACTATGTGTGTGTGTACACTGTGTGTGTACACTATGTCTGTGTGTACACTGTATGTGTACACTGTATGTGTACACTGTGTGTGTACACTGTGTGTGTACTGTGTGTACATTGTGTGTGTACTGTGTGTGTACACTGTGTGTACACTGTGTGTACACTGTGTGTGTGTACACTGTGTGTGTGTACACTGTGTGTGCAAGCCAACTGTGGACCGGTTTTGGTGGACAATGTCTCAACAGCAGTGGGGCTTGCTTCAAGCCATGGTTGTGAACATCCAGACGTTAATCAGCTAGGAGCATTTATAGTCCGAGTTCGACAAAATCTACGTCAACACGTAAGACAAAATTATAATTCGTGTTGCAGAGAATGTATCTCCTCTACGTGTAACTTTAAGGTGGTATGTCTTGTGACTGATGAATGATCCGAGTGTGCTTCCTATGTAAAGACAATGAGTTGCTCCAGATACTTCATTAAACACAAAAGTACCGTTTGACCTGTATCACAAGAACAACGGGTCTCACCTGAGTTATCTGTACAGGTTGCTTCCAAAACACACACACACACTTTGTCCTAACATCACTTATTCAATGTTTGACCCTTATAAATAAAATGTTGCATGTACACACAAAATCAGATAACCGTTCAATCGAAATTAACAGGAATTTTAACAAACTTTAATTACTGCAGTGAAATATACTGCATCAGATAACATCTGATTAAGAAGCTATTGAAAAAAAAAGAATATGCACCGTCTGCTTAACAGTGGATGTAAAACATACTATTGTGTCATTCAAAACGAGTAGGCCATTGCATGCTGGCGAATTCTAAACATTAGCGACAAATTACATAACTGAGATGAAACATCAACCATCGCCCCCTACTGACAGCCTCTTGTTCACATACTCTTTGGTTCTTTCAGTAAAGTCACGTAGGTAGAACAAATAATAATATATCACGACGTTTCGATCGTAACACAAGCGGTCGTCCTCAGGCGGAAAAAAATAATAAATGCAGGGCGGTGCAGGGCCACCACCCTGTGCCACACAGGGGCAACTGCTACTTGGGGATGCTCTTCGAGTGTTTCAGATGAGGTACGATACAAAACTCGGAGTTGCCGAGGCGATTAAGCAAGCACCGTGTAAAAGCAATTATCATGAGAACATCGTGAATGCTTGGGAGCTTATTGTCTCTTGCTCCTGGTCAGAGATCTCCCCAACCCACAGGTCCACAAAGACTAGCCGCTCGCTCTTACTCTGCAGGTTGAACCTAGGACCTGAGTGTTCAACGTCGCATTCTTTTCGTTAAAGGCCGGTGACAAAGGTGCATCTATTGTAACAACATTGTCTCATGCTTACACATCTACCGGGTCTCCATTTAACTTTGTATTGTCTAGTAAGTCCACCCACACCTCCACTTCCACAAACTGCTGGGAGTTGCCTCGCTCTGCCTCACAGTCAGAATTCTCCTCCTGCTTCACGTTGCCTCCATCGATGTGAAGGTCCCATTTTGGAGTTGAATCTTCATCTTCACATTTCACCTTCACTTCTTCGCTCTTCACCATCACTTCTTCACATTTCACCTAGATACCTTTAAAACTGTCCAAGCTGGGATTTTCCTCCGGTTCTTGTTTCATGAGGGATGGGCTCATTGCGGCACTTTGACTTTCACAAGCTGATTTCAGACTCCACTCCTTGTGGATCTTCTGATGCTTCTGTGTTCTCTGGTGTACTTGAAGGTTTGATGAATTTGCAAACATCTGCCTGCACAGAGTACACTTGAAGGGTTTCTCTCCCGTGTGTGTTCTCTGGTGTGTTACAAGAGCAACCGACTGTGAAAATGCCTTCACACACACACTGCACTTGAAGGGTTTCTCTCCCGTGTGAGTTCTCTGGTGTGCTACAAGAGCAGATGACTGCGCAAATGCCTTCCCACACACACTGCACTTGAAGGGTTTCTCTCCCGTGTGTGTTCTCTGGTGTTCTACAAGAGCAGATGACCCTGCAAATGCCTTCCCACACACACTGCACTTGAAGGGTTTCTCTCCCGTGTGAGTTCTCTGGTGTGCTACAAGAGTAGATGACTGTGAAAATGCCTTCACACACACACTGCACTTGAAGGGTTTCTCTCCCGTGTGTGTTCTCTGGTGTATTTTAAGAGCAGATGACTGTGAAAATGCCTTCCCACACACAGTGCACTTGAAGGGTTTCTCTCCTGTGTGTGTTCTCTGGTGTGTTTTAAGAACTGATGGCCATGAAAATGCCTTGTCACACACAGTGCACTTGAAAGGTTTCTCTCCCGTGTGTATTCTCTGGTGTGTTTTAAGAGCAAATGAATCTGAAAATGCCTTCCCCCACACACTGTACTCGAAGGGTTTCTCTCCCGTGTGTGTTCTCTGGTGTTTTTTAAGAGTCGATGAATCTGAAAATGCCTTCCCACACACACTGCATTTGAAGGGTTTCTCTCCCGTGTGTGTTCTCTGGTGTGTTTTAAGAGCAGATGAATTTGAAAATGTCTTCACACACACACTGCACTTGAAGGGTTTCTCTCCTGTGCGAGTTATCTGGTGCTGTGTCAAATTTCCAGTCCGATCCGTGCTGTATGCACGCTGGTCGCAATGTTGACTTGTCGTACCGAGCTGCTGTGCTGACTGCCTTTGCTCCATCAGACCAGCGTCAGCTGCAGACAGAAAATAAGAATATCCACACCATCTACACGTCAGTATCGAGGCACAGAGGAATGCATATATACAGTCACATGTGACTTACACGTCTATACTTATTAATATATTCATGAAGTAGTGAAAAAGTTTCCCAAATTCATCACAGGGCTGTTATGGCACACAATGAGAGGGCAAATGGTTATAAATGTGCTTGGAAGCCCTTGCATCTTCAAAATGAATGTTAACTCAAAACTCCGAGCACACAATATCGGCTGTCTGGCTACAAAAGGAATATTTATGAGAGCTAAATTCAGCTGACATAGCAAAGGGTGTTGAAAACAATACCATTTGTGTTATGCATAAATTAATGTTCAATCGCAACTTAGAGGTGTGAATCCAGGCTCAGATGTCCTTAAACGCTGGGATGAACAGCTCCGACTTCAGCTGCATGTGTGTGCTATGTTAACTTCCTGTTTCCATTCTTATAAATAGTTCCAGACGAAAACAAAATTAAACTACTGTTGTGATATAACCTCCGTGTTCAACAGAGTTAATAGACGTTACTGCAAACACAAACTGTACACTGTCAATGGGTAAACAGGCGGTGGCGTGTCTAGAATCACGCCTGGCCACCTTCATCTGCTCGGCATGAATGCTTTCTCACTCCACCAAGTAATTAATCGAGGATCAACGAACATAGCCGAGGCTAACTGGAGTTTGCGTGTCTCTCTCCGTGGCGAGATGTTAACTACCTCACCTGGTACACAGGAAGTCGTGGGTTCAATCCCGACCCTGACGCCTGCTGTATATTTGGAGTTTGCGCGTCTCTCCGTTTAGCGTCTTTGACCGATAGACATTGACACACGTATTCTTGTTTTTTTCAGTAAAGTTACGTAGATAGAAAATAACAATAATTGATAATACAATTACATTAAATAAAGACCACTTGTGTTGCGATCAAAACGACGTGAGTTTTTTTGCTTTATTTACATTCATTTTCATTGTTATTTTTATTTAATTTTCTATCTACGTGACTTTACCGAAAGAACCAAGAATATGAATTCCTGCAGTCACCAAAGTTTTAAGTAAAAACATTCACACACGTTGACAAAGCCTCACCTTGTGTTGTTGTGGGCAGGTTGCTTCTGATGACAAGAGCGGTATAGCAGCTTAAGCGGGCTTGGCCTGCTAACAAAAGAACGAAAATAAAAACTGCGTGAATATTTACAATAAAACAAAGTTACAAAGTGGCGAGCCGGGTGAAGACAAATTAAACTTAAGCGAGATAATTAAAGTAAACGCAATCAGGCGAGGGCAGGAGGCAAGGCCCCGCGTGGCTAGGCCCCGCGTTGTAAAGTTCCAACCTGGACATCGATTCCCATGCTCGCTGCTACTCAACTGACATCCCTACAAGAGAGAGAGAGGCTCTACCTTGGTAAACAACAACAACAACCACCACAACCATGAGAATTTCTCACCTCGGATTTCAGTGCAAGCGCGGATCAGCAGCCTCCTGTTACCTCGCGACGTCACGTGGGTAAGCTGGTGACATGACGTCACTTCCGGGTTAAGAAACACGCCCCTCCCACAATGAGCGGCTGTAACTGAATAAATTATGTTAATGAGTCCGGCCCATATGTCGAGGGATGGGGCGTGGCTGCTGAACCCGTCGCAATAAACTCTCGACGGTTTAAACGAATACATTATGTTAATGTACCGCCAGTCACTGGGCGTAGCTTTGCCCAAATAAGGATTGGCACTGGATTGATATCGGCAGTGACCCAAGCGGAGGTGACGTCACGCTCAAGGGCGCAGTGGACGGGGGTTGGGGGAGTGTGAATACCTTGGTGACATGGCGTCACTAGCGAGGTACACCTCCCGCTGGCACTTCATGAGGTCATGGGGATGGAGTTTAAGTTGATTCAGATTCATTTTCCATTGCCCCCTCCCATGAGTGCGTGAACTCAGCAACAACAACGTGGACATTAGTGTGTATACGTACACACTGTGTACACTTTGAGGCCACGTGAAGCATCAAAGGCTCGCTGGAAGGAGGAAGTCGCGTGACAGACTCAGCAGTTGCGATGGGTTAACCGACGGATGGCTATCGATTAGAAATCACATATCCCCGAGTCTCACCTGTGAGTGGCACCGCCTCACGCTGTTGTGGATCCCCACGTGGCTCGGAGCCTCAAAAGCTCCGTGACTCCTGGGTGGTGATACAAAGACAAAGATCCCCCGTGTAGCCTTAACAGACTGTTGGGGCAAGTGCTGTTAGCAAGTATCAGCTCCACCTATGAAGGCCGGCGCGGCACGCGAAGGGAATGGGTGGCCAGCACCGTGCCCGACCGCCTTTGTCTCCCCAGTAGCGATGCTTGCACACCGCACCGGGTACTCACTTGAGGCTGAGTCGACCTAGGGGAGGCCCAGAACCGGTTCAAATAATCGTCACTGGGTGTTGGCTGTGGGCGGGAATCAAACTCGGGTCGTTATGTTCGTAGAGCAGCGCACTAACCGCTAGACTACCGCCACACACGTTACACACACACACGCACAGTACACACACACACGCACAGTGCACACACAGTACACACACACGCACAGTACACACGCACGCACACAACAACCGCCATTCGCCACTAAGTGGCGGTGACGTCACCATGACGCTTGTGCCAGGCTATGTGCACCCTGAGGCCACGTGAAGTGTCGAACGCCCGCTGGCAGGAGGTCACGGGGCAGACCCAGGTGCCACGGGTCGACTGACTGAGATGACTGGCTGATGCACCACCTGTGCCCCCTACTGCGCCAACCTGCTGTGCTTTAGCCACCCGGCGCTCCGCTCGTTGTTCTGAGCGTCGCTCCTCCGCCCTCCGTTGTTGTTGGAGGGCGACTACCTCCAACTGCCCAATAGCGTGCTTCACGAGCCTCCTCCACAGAGGCAGATCTTGACACCGCTTGTACCAGTCATCGGCAAGTCCACTCAGCTCCACGTCCTCCTGTACCACATCACTCCATCTCTTCTCTAGCCCGTGCCGCGCCCGCTTAGCCCCCTCAATCCGGCCGAACAAAAGCTGTTTCGGCATGCGGTGGCTGGGCATGCGGGCTACATGACCCAGCCATCGCAGCCTTGCCCGCCGGAGGAGCTCACCGATGGGACCCTGCCCAGATCTTTCAAGGATTTGTGAGCTCCTCACACAATCCAGTCTGGTTAAACCCAGGATGGATCGTAGGCAGGCCAGCCTAAATGTTTCTAACCGGCGAAGATGCTTCATTAAGAGGGTCCACGTTTCGCAAGCGTAGAGAAGGGAGGGAATGACCGTGGCCGAGAAGACCTGAAGCTTAGTGCGGAGCGACAGACCAGGTAGCTTCCACACAGCGTTACGCAACCGATGAAAAGATATTGCCGCTCGACTGATTCGGAGTGAGACCTCTGCTGTTAAACCAGAACCGGTCATGAGCACACTGCCAAAGTATGGGAAACTCTCCACTCTCTCCACAACTGCCCTATCACCAATTGGGAGTTATGGGGGTCGAGTGTCCGATGGTACAAAATACCCAGGCAGGTGCTTAGTTTTGGTGGGGCTGATGGTAAGGCCCCACCTCTTAGTGGCACGCTCCAGTCTCAGCAGCAGCGTCTCCAACTCCTCCTCTGACTGAGCAGCTATTACCAAATCATCAGCATACATAACGTAGTTGAGCAATAGGGAGCCATCCCTTGACCGCACCCGGGCATCGATCAGCCTCCCAATATATCTGTACCATATGGAGATTCCCCCGGTACAGCTATTGAAGGCTTCACAAACTACATGGTCAAAATAGATGTTAAATAATGTGGGAGCCAGAGGACATCCCTGTCGCACCCCAAGGTGTACAGGGAATGGCTCTGACTCCCGGCCACGTAGTTTTACCCGGGCCCGCTCACCATCATGAAGGTCCTTAATGATCGTGAGCAGAGGGTCAGGTACTCCAAAAGCACGAAGAACGACCCAGAGCCCAGGCGTACTGATGGTATCATAGGCCTTGACCAGGTCAATAAAGCAGAGATGTAGGTCTTGTTGGAATTCCCTACACCTCTGCTGTAGCAGACGGACAGAAAATATGCCATCTGTGCAGGACCGCCCTTTCCTGAAACCGCATTGGGGCTCCGCAAGCCTCTCCTCAGCGTGCCTGGCAAGGCGATGCTGAATAATCCTTGCCAGGACCTTTCCCGGCACACTGAGGATTGAGATGCCCCTGTAGTTGTTACAGTCTCTGCGGTCCCCCTTCTTAAAAAGGGGGACCACCAGGGCATCCTTCCAATCCTGCGGAACCCGTCCAGTGGTCCAGACTGTTGTTATGATGTCATATAGGGCAGTCTGTGCACAAACGCCACCCTCCCTCAGCATTTCGCTTGGGAGATCATCTCTGCCCGCTGCCTTTCCTGGTCTCAGACTCCGGATCGCCTTCAGTACTTCCTCAACAGATGGCACCTCAGCCAGCCACTCACAGGGGGTGACTTCTTCCAATATGAGGCACCGCAGCCTCAGCAGGGTCATCCTCACTTTGTGCCACGATGTTTTCCTGGCTGAGGGATTTTCCCTCCCCCAGGACCTCACAGAAATGCTCAGCAAATCTGCAAACCTGTTCCTGGGGGTCGGAGATTGGATCACCGTTTTTTCCCCTAATGATGGTAATAGGTGTGGCGCTGCAGGTTACTTTTTTGATGGAGTTAAATAGAGATTTGTGATCACGGGCCACTGAGGCAGACTCTATCTCCTCAGCAACCCGCGACCACCACCCATCCTTGCAGCGCCTCACGGCT
The DNA here is from genome assembly GCF_048934315.1 of Petromyzon marinus. Taxonomy (NCBI): domain Eukaryota; kingdom Metazoa; phylum Chordata; class Hyperoartia; order Petromyzontiformes; family Petromyzontidae; genus Petromyzon; species Petromyzon marinus. The sequence continues at coordinate 603,386 of NW_027422651.1, read as the reverse complement.
CTCCGAACCTCCGAGCGAAGGCTGCGGTAAGCCTCCTCATTCTCTGACGTGGGATTCTGTAGCCGATGGCAGTGGGCCTGTCGCTTTTTCTCAACCATCCTGAACACCTCCTCTGTCAGCCAGGGTCTCTGGGGAGGTCTGGACCGCGTACCCAAAGCAGCCATTACAGCTGCATGAGTCACAGTCCTAAACCTCGCCCATTTACCCTCGACATCAGGAGGAGTCGGGGACGATGCCAATCCCAGCCGCAAGCGATGATGAAATTCTCGCTTGCAACTTTCATCAGATAACTGAGACCAGGCCACTTCAGGTCGGAATGGGGTCCTGGGTGTACACCCACCACCGGAGTGGAAGAATGGCAGGCGCATCTTACAGATGACTAGTCGATGGTCAGAGGGCAGATCAGCTCCACGGTAGGTCCTGGTGTCAAGGACATGGGCTCGCATCCGCTGGTCCGTCACTATGTAGTCCAGCAGATGTTCTTGCTTGGACCCGGCATGCATCCATGATGTTGTGTGGATGCGCCGATGCCGGAACAGCGTGTTGGTAATTACAAGCCCATGGGCTGCACAAAAATCTAGCAGCCTCCTACCGTTGTTATTGAGCTGATCTGGCCCATGCCCTCCAATCACTCCAGACCAGGTGCCAGTATCATGACCAACTCGGGCATTAAAGTCACAGACACAACAGACACAACACACACAGAGACACACACAGAGACACACACAGAGACACACAACACACACAGACACACACACACTGAGACACGCACACAGAGACAGACACAACACAAATGTCTCCCCGTGTAGTCTCCCTGACGGGCTGCGCGAGGCTTACAGACACACACACACAGACACACACACACAGAGACACACACACAGACACAACACACAGACACACACACAGACAGACACAACACAAATGTCTCCCCGTGTAGTCTCCCTGACGGGCTGCGCGAGGCTTACACACACAGAGACACACACACAGAGACACACACAGAGACACACCCACACACAGAGACACACACACACAGAGACTCACACAGATACACAAAGACACACACACAGACACACACAGACAGACACAACACAAATGTCTCCCCGTGTAGTCTCCCTGACGGGCTGCGTGAGGCTTACACACACAGAGACACACACACAGAGACACACACAGAGACACACCCACACACAGAGACACACACACAGAGACACACACACAGAGACACACACAGAGGTACACCCACACACAGAGACACACACACACAGAGACACACACACACAGAGACACACACACAGAGACTCACACAGATACACACAGACACACACACAGACACAGAGACACACACACACAGACACACAGACACAACACAAATATCTCCCCATGTAGTCTCCCTGACGGGCTGCGTGAGGCTTACAGAGACACACAGAGACACACACACAGAGACACACACACAGAGACACACACAGAGACACACAGAGACACACAGAGACACACACACAGAGACACACACACAGAGACACACACAGAGACACACACAGACATACACAGAGACACACAGAGACACACACACAGAGACACACACACAGAGACACACACAGACATACATAGAGACACACAGAGACACACACAGAGACACACACACAGAGACACACACAGACACACACACAGAGACACACACAGAGACACACAGAGACACACACACAGAGAGACACACACACAGAGACACACACACAGAGACACACACAGAGACACAACACAGAGACACACACACAGAGACACACACAGACATACACAGAGACACACAGAGACACACACACAGAGACACACACACAGAGACACAACACAAATGTCTCCCCGTGTAGTCTCCCTGACGGGCTGCGTGAGGCTGACAGAGACACACACACAGAGACAGACACACACACAGAGACAGACACACACACAGAGACACGCAAAAAGACACACACACAGAGACACACACAGAGACACACACAGACACACACACAGACATACACAGAGACACACAGAGACACACACACAGAGACACAGACACACACAGAGACACACACACAGCGACACAGACACACACAGAGACACACACACAGAGACACACACAGACACACACAGAGACACACACACAGAGAGACACACAGACACACACACACAGACACACACACAGACACAACACAAATGTCTCCCCGTGTAGTCTCCCTGACGGGCTGCGTGAGGCTTACACACAGACGCACACAGAGACACACACACAGAGACACAGACACACACAGAGACACACACAGAGACACACACACAGAGACACACACACAGAGACACACACAGAGACACACACACAGACACACACACAGACACACACAGACAGACACACACACAGACACCCACACACAGAGACACACACAGAGACACACACACAGATACACACACACAGATACACACAGAGACACACACACAGACACAACGCAGAGACACACACACAGAGACACACACAGAGACACACACACAGATACACACACACAGATACACACAGAGACACACACACAGACACAACGCAGAGACACACACACAGAGACACACACACAGAGACACACACAGAGACACACACAGACACACAGAGACAGACACACACACACAGACACAACACACAGACACACACACAGACAGACACAACACAAATGTCTCCCCGTGTAGTCTCCCTGACGGGCTGCGCGAGGCTTACACACACAGAGACACACACACAGAGACACACACAGAGACACACCCACACACAGAGACACACACACACAGAGACTCACACAGATACACAAAGACACACACACAGACACACACAGACAGACACAACACAAATGTCTCCCCGTGTAGTCTCCCTGACGGGCTGCGTGAGGCTTACACACACAGAGACACACACACAGAGACACACACAGAGACACACCCACACACAGAGACACACACACAGAGACACACACACAGAGACACACACAGAGGTACACCCACACACAGAGACACACACACACAGAGACACACACACACAGAGACACACACACAGAGACTCACACAGATACACACAGACACACACACAGACACAGAGACACACACACACAGACACACAGACACAACACAAATATCTCCCCATGTAGTCTCCCTGACGGGCTGCGTGAGGCTTACAGAGACACACAGAGACACACACACAGAGACACACACACAGAGACACACACAGAGACACACAGAGACACACAGAGACACACACACAGAGACACACACACAGAGACACACACAGAGACACACACAGACATACACAGAGACACACAGAGACACACACACAGAGACACACACACAGAGACACACACAGACATACATAGAGACACACAGAGACACACACAGCTACACACACGCACACACAGATACACAGTTACACACAGTTACACACACACAGAGACACACAGAGACACACACACAGAGAGACACACACACAGAGACACACACACAGAGACACACACAGAGACACAACACAGAGACACACACACAGAGACACACACAGACATACACAGAGACACACAGAGACACACACACAGAGACACACACACAGAGACACAACACAAATGTCTCCCCGTGTAGTCTCCCTGACGGGCTGCGTGAGGCTGACAGAGACACACACACACAGAGACAGACACACACACAGAGACAGACACACACACAGAGACACGCAAAAAGACACACACACAGAGACACACACAGAGACACACACAGACACACACACAGACATACACAGAGACACACAGAGACACACACACAGAGACACAGACACACACAGAGACACACACACAGCGACACAGACACACACAGAGACACACACACAGAGACACACACAGACACACACAGAGACACACACACAGAGAGACACACAGACACACACACACAGACACACACACAGACACAACACAAATGTCTCCCCGTGTAGTCTCCCTGACGGGCTGCGTGAGGCTTACACACAGACGCACACAGAGACACACACACAGAGACACAGACACACACAGAGACACACACAGAGACACACACACAGAGACACACACACAGAGACACACACAGAGACACACACACAGACACACACACAGACACACACAGACAGACACACACACAGACACCCACACACAGAGACACACACAGAGACACACACACAGATACACACACACAGATACACACAGAGACACACACACAGACACAACGCAGAGACACACACACAGAGACACACACAGAGACACACACACAGATACACACACACAGATACACACAGAGACACACACACAGACACAACGCAGAGACACACACACAGAGACACACACACAGAGACACACACAGAGACACACACAGACACACAGAGACAGACACACACACAGAGACACAACACAAATGTCTCCCCGTGTAGTCTCCCTGACGGGCTGCCTGAGGCTTACACACACACAGACACACACACAGAGACTCACACAGATACACACACAGATACACACACAGAGACACACACAGACAGAGACACACACACAGAGACACACACAGACACAACACAAATGTCTCCCCGTGTAGTCTCCCTGACGGGCTGCGTGAGGCTGACAAAGCCCGCGCGTCTTTGTGGGCCTCAGGCTGTGAGGGCGAGAGGTCGGCTCCACACTCTCACTCACCGCCCTCTTGTTGTGTCGCTCGCTCTCGTTCACGTTTTTGTTTTATTATAGTCGTAGTAGTTGTTGTTATTACAGTTTTAGTTATTATAGCAGTTCATGTTTTTATTACTAGTGTAATTGTTTATATTATTGCTGTTGTAAGTTGTTGATGGTATTATTGTTTATATTATTGCTGTTGTAAGTTGTTGATGTTATTATTAGTGTTATAGTTATGATTGTAGATGTTGTTGTTATTATAGTAGTAGTTATACTTATGATTATAGATGTTGTGATGGTGGTGGTTGTTAGTCTCCTCAGAACACACAGCCGCCTTCTCCCGCCAAAACGCGACACTTTGGTGGTGGAGGGAGAGGGTCGTGTGGTCGAAACCAACGCGAGCAGCGGGCGAGGAAGGGGTGAATGTAACTGGCGAACTTAAATTATTTTAATTTAGGGGGGTACACAGCAAACGCCACCGTTCACTAACGCCAGCGAGCCCCTCTTGCTTCTGGTCGCTATGGATGAAATAATTAAACATCAAACAAATTCGCTACATTTATTCAGCGCGTCTTGAGTTTTGATGCTTTTCATCCCCCTCCCCCTCTCCGGGCTATGCTTGGTATAGTCTGAAACGCAGCAGCGCCTTATCTAGTCTATGCTATTTACCATGGGCCTTAATCCGGGCTATGAAATAAAGTTCAATGTCGCGCGTACAATGGAGCTGACCAATTAAAAAACACCCACAAAATATCAACACCACGTGACTCGTGCGGGGGGGGGGGGGGGGGTGCCATCTTGGTAAGGGAGAAGCCACCACACCCCCCCTACCCAAGATGACCGCCCACACGTTGTTTGGTTGTTGGGGAGAACCTCTGATAACCAATAGCGACTATTAGGCGACTATTCACACTCGACTATTGCGGAGCTGTAGAAGCCCATCACGGTTTTACCCCGTCGTGGTCTTTGCGCAGGCAAATTGAGTTCTCAGGTCCATACGGGCGTACAGCCGTTTCAATACGGGCAAACAACAATACAAATCCGTGTCGATTTGTTTGTGTTTCTTCCTTGTGATGGGACTTTGTAGGATTAACGTTGAGATTTATAAGGGGCACGGGGTGATCAGTAAGGTCTGAATTGGTCTGTAATAAGGTAGGGCACTGATAAGAGGTTGACAGCTGTGTAGTGTATAGTGTAGTATAATGTATAGGATGAACGTTGAGATTTATAAGGGGCACGGGGTGATTGACAAGGTCTGAATTGGTCTGTAATAAGGCAGAGCGCCGATAAGGGGTTGACAGCTGTTTAGTGTATAGTGTAGTATAATGTATAGGATGAACGTTGAGATTTATAAGGGGCACGGGGTGATCAGTAAGGTCTGAGTTGGTCTGTAATAAGGTAGGGCACTGATAAGTGGTTGAGAGTTATGCTACTGACACTAACGGTATGACTATGCATACGTAGCCATTCAGAGTGTTCAACGTCGGCCTGGGTGCTGCGGTCGTCCAGGCGGGCACCGTTCTGGCCCACGCAGTGGCCGCGTGTCGTGGGGAGGCCGGCGAGGCGACCACAGATGTCTCGTGGCCACAGTGAAGCGGAGGAGCGAGCCGGACGAATCATGGATGGGCGCGCTGCGCTGCAAGAATTCCGATTTTATCCGGCGAGCGGCGGGGCGAATTTTCAAAACATTTTCAGTCAGGGTAAATATGACACTTTTGCCGTACGTCCCTGATGGCAGCACCGCATTGACACCGGCAACGCCGCTTCCGTACGCCAGAATTCACACGGGCTCAGTCGTCAGGAGGAGGACCACGTTCGCCACTGCGGTCGACGAGGGGAGCTCTCGTTGTTCCCGTTAAGAAACACGATGGGAGTCTGCGGCTTCGCGCGGATTTCCACCAATTGAACAAGGTCTCCGTGGCAGATGCACACCCGCTCCCACGGATGGACGATTCATTGGATGCCCTGTCGGCCGTGTGGGTTTTCTACCACACTTGACTTGTCGTCGGGGTGTTGGCAATTGCCTCTTGATGAGAGCTCTAAACCAAATCCTGTGTTCTGAACACCTCGGGCTCTAAATTTTGATTTAAAGCTTTTGTGACTGCAGTGATTCATATTCTTAGCTCTTTCGGTAAAGTCACGTTGAAGGGAAACAATAAAATAATAAAATATATATAAAAAATAAAAATTCTCACGACGTTTCGACCATAACGCAAACGGTCATCATCAGTTTGTGTTATGGTCGAAACGTCGTGAGAATTTTTATTGTTTTATATATATTTTATTATTTTATTGTTTCCCTTCAACGTGGTGACTTTTCCGAAAGAGCTAAGAACACCTCGGGCTCTGTTCCAGTTTAATTGTCTCCCGATGGGACTCCACTCGGCTCCTGTCACGTTCCAGCGACTCACGCAGCTGGTCCTAGCAGGCCTCCAATGGGGCTCGCGCCTCGTTTATTTGGACGACGTGATCGTCTTCGGACGCACGTTCCAGGAGCAGCTGCAGCGGCCGCGATCGGTGTTTGTTCAAAGTTCGGGCGGCCAATCTTACGTTTAAACCACAGTCAAGTGTCACCTCCTGCAGACATCGGTTCGCTACTTGGGGCGCGTCGTCAGCGAGTCCGGGGATAGCCACGGACCCCAACAAAACTGCGTGCGTGCGCAACATGGCCAACCCCCACGTCGGTGGGTGACGTTTGCAGATTTGTCGTATTACCGCCGCTTTGTGTCCAAATTTTGCAAAAATTGCAAACCGCTCCACGCTCTCACCGCGAAAAGGCCAAAGATTTCGGTGGGGGGTGGAGGAGGAGGAAACCTCGTTTGTTGCGCCGGGGGACGGCCTCGTGACTGCTTTGTGATGTCATACACCAACGTGCATTGAGGCCCTTGTAAGGACTGCTTTGTGACGTCATACACCAACGTGCATTGAGGCCCTTGTAAGGACTGCTTTGTGACGTCATACACCAACGTGCATTGAGGCCCTTGTAAGGACTGCTTTGTGACGTCATACACCAACGTGCATTGAGGCCCTTGTAAGGACTGCTTTGTGACGTCATACACCAACGTGCATTGAGGCCCTTGTAAGGACTGCTTTGTGACGTCATACACCAACGTGCATTGAGGCCCTTATAAGGACTGCTTTGTGACATCATACACAAACACACCACATCCGGGGGCTCGCTCTAATGAGTTGAAAAACATTCCAAGGGGCAATTCAGTGGCCCTGTATCTACACAAGTTTTTTGGGACGACCTCCGGAGGGAGAATACTAGCGGGGGGGGGGGGGGGGGTTGATGACATTAAACGCCAGGAGGTCCGTGGAGCCAGAAGCAAAGATGACCCAAGGCTGGCCCCATGAATCCTCAGGAGGCGTGAAAGTGGCAGGAGCTTTGAGCTTTTGATGCATCTAAGAGAATTAATGAAGCAAGGTAGAAATTCCTACATAACAGGTACCATGTACAAACTTCACATTCGTCAGTCCTGCACAGATTCCGAGTAGTACTCGCAATCAGCCTTAAGTTGAGATTTGCAGAAGCAAAAGCTCTGATCAATTAAGAGTTCAGTTATTGCTCAAGCAGATGAAGTATCACTGAAAGTTTTATTTTATTTTTTTTCTTAATATTTCGAGTCACTTGCAGAGTCAAGGACCTCAAGAAGGTGTACTGCACTAAGCTAAGAGTTTGTGATAAAGTTAAGACTCGTGACAAATGGAGACTTGAGTCGCACACCGATAACAAGTGCGCATTAACTTATTGTCCAAGGGATAGGCTGACCGGGTGTTCAACTCCCCCCACTCGCCTCGGCACTCTCGGAGGCCAATGGCAATTTCTGGTTCGGACTGCAGAAGGTTGGAATCGCACCACCAGGAGCAGGCAACAAGCAGCAGTGGTAGTGGTGGATGGATGAATTTTTATTATGAACGGGTGTTGATTTACCTTGCATCAACACCATCATCAACATCACTAACAACATTCAAAACATCATCAACATCAAAATCATTAACACCATCTTCAACATCATCAACATCGTCTCTCTCTCTGTCTCTTTGTGTCTCTCTGTGTATATCTCCCCGTCTCTTTCCCCATGCCTCTCCCTATCCATCTCTCTGTGTGGCCATGTATCTCTCTGACTCTCTGTGTCTCCGCTGTCTCTGTGTCTCTGTATTTCTCCCCGTCTCTTTCCCCATGCCTCTCCCTATCCGTCTCTCTGTGTGGCCATGTATCTCTCTGTCTCTCTGTGTCTCCGCTGTCTCTGTGTCTCTCTCTCTATTTCTCCCCATCTCTTTCCCCATGTCTCTCCGTCTCCAACTCTCTCTCTCTGTCTCTCCATGTCTCTCTCTGTCTCCCTGTCTGTTTCTATCTCGCTTTCGGTTTGAGCGGTCGATGTCCCGCAGAGGGCGGTGGAAATGATAAAACATTTTTTTTTTACAATGAACATTAAGTAAATACAATTAAACATCCCGGCATCGAGTTGCAGTTTGTAAAATTAACTCTCAAATTACAATTCTCGCTACGCATCATCACACGGCGGATATACGCACAATCGTCGTGTTCGGCAAAGGAATGACAAATCCTCTTCAAGTCAAAATATTAAAATATGATCGCCCGTGAAGAACCAACGGTGAACGAGCAGTTAACAATGAACACCGGCAAAGTGGCTCAGTGGAAAAGGGGGCCAGATTCAATCCCTGGTTGACTCAGCCCATCATCATCACAACTAAAGTGAGCACCACTCTGCAGGGAAGTGAACCTGCAGTGTGCCACAGCTACCGCGCTCCTTTCCTCTCGCACATCCAGCCCTCTCACTCTCTCCTTCATTTCTACCCCACACCTCTCCCTCCCTCCCCCCCGCTCACCCTCTCCTTACAGCACCCCGTGTCCCTCTCACTCTCTCCCTCCCTCCCTCTCCTGGCCTCCCTCAGGGCTCCTAATCGGAACGAATCTCCCCAACAATCTCAACAGACCCCTCTGCCTCTCTCCCTCTCCACCTCCTCTCCCACCCTCCCTCTCTCCACCTCCTCTCCCACCCTCCCTCTCTCCACCTCCACTCCCGCCCTCCCTCTCTCCACCTCCTCTCCCACCCTCCCTCTCTCCACCTCCTCTCCCGCCCTCCCTCTCTCCACCTCCTCTCCCGCCCTCCCTCCCGCTCTCTCCCTGTCGGTTCCTAATCGGCACGACCCTTCCCGGCAGCCCCACGGCGCCCACGGCCGCGGCGATCTGCCGCAGCGTCCGTCTCTGCTCCGCCGCCGCCCCCGTCTGCGGCCGCCCCCCCTCCACGTCCCGGCGGCCTCCCTCTCTCGCTCTCCCCACCTCTCGCCTCGTCACCTCCACCGCCCTCTCCACCAGTCTGTCGACCGTCCTCTCGTTCTCCCTCGCGGAAATATCAAACCGAGCTTGCTGCGCCTCGGTCCTTGGCCGCGGGTCGCCGACCCTCTGATCCACTCGCCTCCTCGCGTCTGCCTGTCTGTCCCACGCAGCCCTCTCCGCCTCCAGCCTCTCTCTCCCCGCCTCCTCCCTGTTGAGCGTCCTCTCTTCGCCAATGGCTCGTCTCACCCACGCCGTCAGCAGCCTGGCTCTCTCCGCGTTGGGCATCGCCATCTCCACGTCCTCCCCGCGGGGCACCGACCGGTTCACCAGCCTCCTCACGGGCATCTCTCTCCGCCACTGGTCCCTGTCTGCGATGAGCCCCTGTCGGGCCCGCACGCCCGCAGCAGCCGGCTCTCTCCTCGGCTCCCTCTCGACCCCCCTCTCTCCCCCTTGCCTCGCTTCCTCCTCCCTGCCGCGTCCTCTCCTCGCTCCCCCTCCCCTCTCCATGGCGCTCCTCTGGATGCCGCTTCGGCCCACACACGCTTCCCGTACCGTCACAAACATCGCCATCATCGTCAAAACACACGTACACACACAGATACACACCCAGATACATACACACACACACACACACAGACACACACACAGATACACACGCAGACAAACACATATAACAATAACCGCCATTCACCACTAAGTGGCGGTGATGTCACCACGACACTTGTGCCAGGCAATGTGCACCCTGAGGCCACGTGAAGTGTCGAACGCCCGCTGGCAGGAGGTCACGGGGCAGACCCAGGTGCCACGGGTCGACTGACTGAGATGACTGGCTGATGCACCACCTGTGCCCCCTACTGTGTCAACCCGCTGTGCTTTAGCCACCCGGCGCTCCGCTCGTTGTTGTGAGCGTCGCTCCTCCGCCCTCCGTTGTTGTTGGAGGGCGACTGCCTCCAACTGCCCAGTAGCGTCCTTCACGAGCCTCCTCCACAGAGGCCGATCTTGACACCGCTGGTACCGGTCATCGGCAAGTCCACTCAGCTCCACGTCCCCCTGTACCACATCACTCCATCTCTTCTCTAGCCCGTGCCGCGCCCGCTTAGCCCCCTCAATCCGGCCGAACAGAAGCTGTTTCGGCATGCAGTGGCTGGGCATGCGGGCTACATGACCCAGCCATCGCAGCCTTGCCCGCCGGAGGAGCTCACCGATGGGACTTTGCCCAGATCTTTCAAGGATTTGTGAGCTCCTCACACAATCCAGTCTGGTTAAACCCAGGATGGATCGCAGGCAGGCCAGCCTAAATGTTTCTAACCGGCGAAGGTGTTCCATTAGGGGGGTCCACGTTTCGCAAGCGTAGAGAAGGGAGGGAATGACCGTGGCCGAGAAGACCTGAAGCTTAGTGCGGAGCGACAGACCAGGTAGCTTCCACACAGTGTTACGCAACCGATGAAAAGATATTGCCGCTCGACTGATTCGGAGTGAGACCTCTGCTGTTAAACTGGAGCCAGTCATAAGCACACTGCCCAGGTATGGGAAACTCTCCACTCTCTCCACAACTGCCCCATCACCGATTGGGAGTTGTGGGGGTGATAGTGTCCGATGGTACAAAATACCCAGGCAGGTGCTTAGTTTTGGTGGGGCTGATGGTAAGGCCCCACCTCTTAGTGGCACGCTCCAGTCCCAGCAGCAGCGTCTCCAACTCCTCCTCTGACTGAGCAGCTATTACCAAATCATCAGCATACATAACGTGGTTGAGCAATAGGGAGCCATCCCTTGACCGCACCCGGGCATCGATCAGCCTTCCATTATATCTGTACCATATGGAGATTCCCCCGGTACAGCTACTGAAGGCTTCACAAACTACGTGGTCAAAATAGATGTTAAATAATGTGGGAGCCAGAGGACACCCCTGTCGCACCCCAAGGTGTACAAAGAATGGCTCTGACTCCCGGCCACGTAGTTTTACCCGGGCCCGCTCACCATCATGAAGGTCCTTAATGATCGTGAGCAGAGGGTCAGGTACTCTAAAAGCACGAAGCACAACCCAGAGCCCAGGCCTACTGATGGTATCATTGGCCTTGACCAGGTCAATAAAGCAGAGATGTAGGTCTTGTTGGAATTCTCTACACCTCTGCTGTAGCAGACGGACAGAAAATATGGCATCTGTGCAGGACCGCCCTATCCTGAAACCGCATTGGGGCTCCGCAAGCCTCTCCTCAGCGTGCCTGGAAAGGCGATGCTGAATAATCCTTGCCAGGACCTTTCCCGGCACACAGACACACACACACAGACACACACACACAGACACACACTCACAGACACACACAGACACACACAGACAACGCTAACCGCTACACTGCAATGCGCTACGCTTCCACGTGCGAGGATCACGTGACAGATTTGACGTCACAGCACCAACTTACCCGCTTGAGGCTGAGTCGACCTAGGGGAGGGCCCAGGAGTGCTGCTGCTGCTGGTGGCCGTGAGCGGGAATCGAACTCGGCTCGCGCTCAACGACTGCGCGTGTTGGGGGAGGGGCGCACCTCTGGTTGGCTGTCCCGGTCACGTGACACACTTTAACCAATCCGTGCAACGTACATATTTGGGGAGGGGCGCACCGTCTGGTTGGCTGTCCCGATCACGTCACGCACTTTAACCAATCCGTGTAACGTACATTTGTGAGGTGCGCACCTCTGGTTGGCTGTCCCGGTCACGTGATGCACGTTAACCAATCCGTGGTGGTGATGGTGGTGAGGGTGGTGGTGATGGTGGTGAGTGAGGGTGGTGGTGGTGATGGTGAGGGTGGTGGTGATGGTGGTGAGGGTGGTGGTGGTGATGGTGGTGATGATGGTGGTGGTGATGGTGGTGGTGATGGTGGTGATGGTGGTGGTGATGGTGGTGAGGGTGATGGTGGTGATGGTGGTGAGGGTGATGGTGGTGATGATGGTAGTGGTGATGGTGGTGGTGGTGATGAGGGTGATGGTGAGGGTGGTGGTGATGGTGGTGGTGAGGGTGGTAGTGATGGTGAGGGTGGTGATGGTGGTGGTGAGGGTGGTGGTGATGGTGGTGATGATGGTGGTGAAGGTGGTGGTGGTGCTGGTGAGGGTGATGGTGAGGGTGGTGGTGGTGAGGGTGGTGAGGGTGGTGGTGATGGTGGTGATGATGGTGGTGATAGTGGTGGTGATGGTGGTGGTGATGGTGGTGGTGAGGGTGGTGGTGATGGTGGTGATGGTGGTGGTGAGGGTGGTGGTGGTGCTGGTAAGGGTGGTGGTGGTGGTGAGGGTGGTGGTGATGGTGGTGGTGATGGTGGTGGTGATGGTGGTGGTGAGAGTGGTGGTGATGGTGGTGGTGATGGTGGTGGTGATGATGGTGAGGGTGGTGATGATGGTAATGGTGATGGTGGTGGTGATGGTGAGGGTGGTGGTGATGGTGGTGATGGTGGTGGTGGTGATGGTGGTGAGGGTGGTGGTGGTGAGGGTGATGGTGGTGATGGTGGTGGTGATGGTGGTGAGGGTGGTGGTGGTGAGGGTGGTGATGGTGGTGATGGTGGTGGTGAGGGTGATGGTGGTGGTGATGGTGGTGGTGATAGTGGTGGTGAGGGTGGTGATGGTGGTGGTGAGGGTGATGGTGGTGATGGTGGTGATGGTGGTGGTGATGGTGGTAGTGATGATGGTGGTGGTGATGGTGGTGGTGATGGTGGTGGTGAGGGTGATGGTGGTGGTGAGGGTGATGGTGGTGATGGTGAGGGTGGTGGTGGTGAGGGTGGTGGTGATGGTGGTGATGATGGTGGTGATGGTGGTGGTGATGGTGGTGCTGGTGAGGGTGATGGTGGTGGTGAGGGTGATGGTGGTGATGGTGAAGGTGGTGGTGAGGGTGGTGGTGATGGTGGTGGTGGTGAGGGTGGTGGTGATGGTGGTGGTGATGGTGAGGGTGGTGATGGTGGTGGTGAGGGTGGTAGTGATGGTGAGGGTGGTGATGGTGGTGGTGAGGGTGGTGGTGATGGTGGTGATGATGGTGGTGATGGTGGTGCTGGTGCTGGTGAGGGTGATGGTGAGGGTGGTGGTGGTGGTGAGGGTGGTGAGGGTGGTGGTGATGGTGGTGGTGATGGTGGTGGTGATGGTGGTGGTGAGCGTGATGGTGGTGATGGTGAGGGTGGTGATGGTGGTGGTGAGGGTGGTAGTGATGGTGAGGGTGGTGATGGTGGTGGTGAGGGTGGTGGTGATGGTGGTGATGATGGTGGTGATGGTGGTGGTGGTGCTGGTGAGGGTGATGGTGAGGGTGGTGGTGGTGGTGAGGGTGGTGAGGGTGGTGGTGATGGTGGTGATGATGGTGGTGATAGTGGTGGTGATGGTGGTGGTGATGGTGGTGGTGGTGGTGAGGGTGGTGGTGATGGTGATGGTGGTGATGGTGGTGGTGAGGGTGGTGGTGGTGCTGGTAAGGGTGATGGTGGTGGTGAGGGTGGTGGTGGTGAGGGTGGTGGTGGTGGTGAGGGTGGTGATGGTGGTGGTGAGGGTGGTGGTGATGGTGGTCGTGAGAGTGGTGGTGATGGTGGTGGTGATGGTGGTGATGGTGGTGGTGATGATGGTGAGGGTGGTGATGATGGTAATGGTGATGGTGGTGGTGATGGTGAGGGTGGTGGTGATAGTGGTGAGGGTGGTGATGGTGGTGGTGGTGGTGGTGATGGTGGTGAGGGTGGTGGTGGTGAGGGTGATGGTGGTGATGGTGGTGAGGGTGGTGGTGGTGAGGGTGGTGATGGTGGTGATGGTGGTAGTGGTGATGGTGGTGGTGGTGGTGATGAGGGTGATGGTGAGGGTGGTGGTGGTGGTGATGGTGGTGATGGTGGTGGTGATGGTGGTAGTGGTGGTGATGATGGTGGTGGTGATGGTGGTGGTGAGGGTGATGGTGGTGATGGTGGTGGTGAGGGTGATGGTGGTGGTGAGGGTGATGGTGGTGGTGATGGTGGTGGTGATAGTGGTGGTGAGGGTGATGGTGGTGATGGTGGTGGTGATGGTGGTAGTGATGATGGTGGTGGTGATGGTGGTGGTGATGGTGGTGGTGAGGGTGATGGTGGTGGTGAGGGTGATGGTGGTGATGGTGAGGGTGGTGGTGGTGAGGGTGGTGGTGATGGTGGTGATGATGGTGGTGATGGTGGTGGTGATGGTGGTGCTGGTGAGGGTGATGGTGGTGGTGAGGGTGATGGTGGTGATGGTGAAGGTGGTGGTGGTGGTGAGGGTGGTGGTGATGGTGGTGGTGGTGAGGGTGGTGGTGATGGTGGTGGTGATGGTGAGGGTGGTGATGGTGGTGGTGAGGGTGGTAGTGATGGTGAGGGTGGTGATGGTGGTGGTGAGGGTGGTGGTGATGGTGGTGATGATGGTGGTGATGGTGGTGCTGGTGCTGGTGAGGGTGATGGTGAGGGTGGTGGTGGTGGTGAGGGTGGTGAGGGTGGTGGTGATGGTGGTGATGATGGTGGTGATAGTGGTGGTGATGGTGGTGGTGATGGTGGTGGTGGTGGTGGTGGTGAGGGTGGTGGTGATGGTGATGGTGGTGATGGTGGTGGTGAGGGTGGTGGTGGTGCTGGTAAGGTTGATGGTGGTGGTGAGGGTGGTGAGGGTGGTGGTGGTGGTGGTGAGGGTGGTGATGGTGGTGGTGAGGGTGGTGGTGGTGGTGGTGGTGAGGGTGGTGGTGATGGTGGTGGTGATGGTGGTGGTGAGAGTGGTGGTGATGGTGGTGATGGTGGTGGTGATGATGGTGAGGGTGGTGATGATGGTAATGGTGATGGTGGTGGTGATGGTGAGGGTGGTGGTGATGGTGGTGATGGTGGTGAGGGTGGTGATGGTGGTGATGGTGGTGGTGATGGTGGTGAGGGTGGTGGTGGTGAGGGTTATGGTGGTGATGGTGGTGTTGATGGTGGTGAGGGTGGTGGTGGTGAGGGTGGTGATGGTGGTGATGGTGGTAGTGGTGATGGTGGTGGTGATGAGGGTGATGGTGAGGGTGGTGGTGGTGGTGGTGATGGTGGTGATGGTGGTGGTGATGGTGGTAGTGGTGGTGATGATGGTGGTGGTGATGGTGGTGGTGAGGGTGATGGTGGTGATGGTGAGGGTGATGGTGGTGGTGAGGGTGATGGTGGTGGTGATGGTGGTGGTGATAGTGGTGGTGAGGGTGGTGATGGTGGTGGTGAGGGTGATGGTGGTGATGGTGGTGGTGATGGTGGTAGTGATGATGGTGGTGGTGATGGTGGTGGTGATGGTGGTGGTGAGGGTGATGGTGGTGGTGAGGGTGATGGTGGTGATGGTGAGGGTGGTGGTGGTGGTGGTGAGGGTGGTGGTGATGGTGGTGATGATGGTGGTGATGGTGGTGGTGATGGTGGTGCTGGTGAGGGTGATGGTGGTGGTGAGGGTGATGGTGGTGATGGTGAAGGTGGTGGTGGTGGTGGTGAGGGTGGTGGTGATGGTGGTGGTGGTGAGGGTGGTGGTGATGGTGGTGGTGATGGTGAGGGTGGTGGTGGTGGTGAGGGTGGTGGTGATGGTGGTGGTGGTGATGGTGGTGATGGTGAGGGTGGTGGTGATGGTGGTGGTGATGGTGGTGGTGATGGTGGTGCTGGTGAGGGTGATGGTGGTGGTGATGGTGGTGGTGATGTAGCTGGGTCATGTAGCCCGCATGCCCAGCCACCGCATGCCGAAGCAGCTTTTGTTCGCCCGGATTGAGGGGGCTAAGCGGGCGCGGCACGGGCTAGAGAAGAGATGGTGTGATGTGGTACAGGAGGACGTGGAGCTGAGTGGACTTGCCGATGACTGGTACCAGCGGTGTCAAGATCGGCCTCTGTGGAGGAGGCTCGTGAAGGATGCTGCTGGGCAGTTGGAGGCAGTCGCCCTCCAACAACAACGGAGGGCGGAGGAGCGACGCTCAGAACGAGCGGAGCCCCGGGTGGCTCAGCACAGCAGGTTGGCACAGTAGGGGGCACAGGTGGTGCATCAGCCAGTCATCTCAGTCAGTCGACCCGTGGCACCTGGGTCTGCCCCGTGACCTGCCAGCGGGCATTCGACACTTCACGTGGCCTCAGGGTGCACATAGCCTGGCACAAGCGTCGTGGTGACGTCACCGCCACTTAGTAGCGAATGGCGGTTGTTGTTGTGAGTGAGTGTGTGACTGTATATGGGTAGCGGTAGTGTAGTAGTAGTTAGCGCTACGTCGCGCTATGAACCCGGGGAGGGAGTGAGAAGGAGGGAGGGAGTGAAGAGCAGGGAGGGGAACTTCACCCCGCCTGCTGTCGGCCGTCACTATGGAGAATGACTTCACGAACAGCGCTGCCACTGAGTGTCTGGAAGATAGAGACAGGGAGATCCAGGCTGGGTTTGGATGCAGGCTCTATCTCCCACCCCTCCCTCTCTCTCCACCCCTCTCTCTTGTGCTTGTTTATTTTTATTTCACTTTTTTATTATAATTTTTCTATCTACGTGACTTTAGCGAAAGAACCAAAGAATATTCACCCACTCATTCACTCGCCCACTCACTAAACAGCTCACCCACCCACTCAATAATTCACTCCCCCACTCGCCCTCCCACTCACTCACTCACTAAATAACTCATCCGCTCACCCACACTCACTCACCCACCCACCCAATCTCTCTCCACCCTCTTTGTATCTCCCTCACCTGGGATCTCTGAGTGAGAATCCCTCCACACCAAACACCTCCCCCAGGGGGTCCTCGCCACACCTCACCAGGTACGGCCTCTCTACATCGTAATGTTGTCTCCGCTTGATGTATTGTCCCACATAGTGGTGCGCCTATGTGGGACGCACACACACGCATGCACACACACACGCATGCATGCACACACACGAGTGGGTGACTGAGTGGGTGAGTGGTGAGTAGGTGGGTGGGTGAGTGAGTGGATGAGTTAGTAAGTGGGTGGTTGAGTGATTGAGTGGGTGAGTGGGTGGGTAGGTGAGTGAGTGGGTAAGTGAGTGGGTGTGTGGATCAGTGAGTGAGAGGATCAGTGAGTGGGTGGGTGGATCAGTGATTTAGTGGCATGGGCGAAAGAGATGGACTAGTCAGTGAGTGGATGGGTTAGAGGGTGAGTAGAGTGAGTGGTTGGGTGAGTGAGTGGATGAGTGAGTGGTTGGGTGAGTGTTAGTGTGTGGGTAAATGGAGTGGGTGAGTGGTTGGGTGAGTGGGTGGCTGAGTGAGTAGGTCAGTGAATGAGTGGGTGGACGAGTGGTTGGGTGAGTAGGTGGGTGAGTGTAACGTCTGTACTATGTTGAACTTATTTCGCACCACACGTAGCCCATCTGTGATAAGCGTGCAAATCCAAATTATACAGCAGGTGTCAGGGTCGCGATGGAACCCACGACCTCCTGTACACCAGGCGAGGTAGTCAACATCTCCTAGCCACCCTGATAATGATGATGGTAGGTCCCACGACCTCCTGTACACCAGGCAAGGTAGTCAACATCTCCTAGCCACGCAGATGATGATGGTGTTGGTGGTCGTGATGGGACCCACCTGCTCCCACGTGAATGTGTCGCTCTCGACACCGACCGACTGCAGCAGACGAAGCATCGCAGGCACCGGCTTCAGCTGCATCCCAGCGGACAGAGGCATCACGAAGCCACATGTCATCACTAACACAGACACAAAGATCCCCCGTGTAGCCTCGGCAGGCTATAGGGGCAAGTGCTGTTAGCGAAGAGAAGCACCTATCAAGGCTGCTGGCACTGTGGCACATGAGGGGGTGGGTGGCCAGCACCACGCCGAACCGCCTTTGTCTCCCCAGTGGCTTTGTTTACTACGACACACTGCTACACCAGCTACTCTTTTGAGTCAACCTAGGGGAGGCCCAGGACCGATTGTAGTGTATAGTAGTGTATATTACATTGTAGTGTATAGTAGTGCATAGTGTATAGTAGCGTATAGTACTGTAGTTTATAGTAGTGTAGGGTATAGTGTAGTGTATAGTAGTGTAGTGTATAGTAATGTAGTGCATAGTAGTGTATAGTAATTGTAGTGTATAGTTGTGTATAGTGTACAGTGTATAGTTGTGTAGTGTATAGTAGTGTATAGTTGTGTATAGTATACAGTGTATAGTTGTGTAGTGTATAGTAATGTAGTGTATAGTTGTGTATAGTATAGTGTACAGTAGTGTATAGTATAGCGTACAGTGTATAGTATACAGTATAGTATAGTGTACAGTGTGCAGTGTATAGTGTAGTGTATAGTATAGCATACAGTGTATAGTATAGCATACAGTGTATAGTAGTGTACAGTGTATAGTAGTACACAGAGCACCGATGAGCCCCCCCCTAAAAGCGACTCACCAGAATGTTCCTGTGAGCTCCAGCAGCGGCCAGAGACAACCTGGAGTCACCGGCACTCATCACGGCAGCGGCCAGAGACAACCTGGAGTCACCGGCACTCATCACGGCAGCGGCCAGAGACAACCTGGAGTCACCGGCACTAATCACAGCAGCTGTGGAGACAGCAGGAAGACAGCCACACTCGTCACGGCAGCTGTGAGACAGCAGGAAGACAGCGACACTCGTCACGGCAGCTGTGAGACAGCAGGAAGACAGCGACACTCGTCACGGCAGCTGTGAGACAGCAGGAAGACAGCGACACTCGTCACGGCAGCTGTGAGACAGCAGGAAGACAGCGACACTCGTCACGGTAGCTGTGAGACAGCAGGAAGACAGCGACACTCGTCACTGTGTGTGTACACTATGTGTGTACATTGTGTGTGTAAATTGTGTGTACAATGTGTGTGTCTACACTGTGTATGTGTACACTGTGTGTGTGTACATTGTGTGTGTACACTGTGTGTACAGTGTGTGTACACTGTGTGTACACTGTATGTGTACATTGTGTGTACACTGTGTGTACATTGTGTGTGTGTACATTGTGTGTGTGTACACTGTGTATACACTGTGTGTGTGTAGTGTGTGAACACTGTGTGTATGTACACTGTGTGTGTATACTGTGTGTGCACACTGTTTGTGTCCGCATTGAACCGAACCCCCGGCAAGGCCATCTACTTAATGACGAGAGAAAATTCACACGAAATGTCCTTTTCAATGAAATCTTCCAGATGTAAATTGATACAAGCTTTTAATGAAGAAATAAAATAATTTAATTCAAAACACAACACGATTCGAAGATGTTTCATTTTAAAACTTCAAAACGGAGCATGGGGTACTTGCGTGAATGTGTCCTTCGTGTGCCGGAAATGTTGTGACTTTCCTGGCCTGAAGGCCGTCAATGTGTTGGACCCTTATTGGTGCACAGCGTCTCAACAACAGCAGTGGGGTTTGCTTCAACCGATAGGTACGAACATCCAGATAATTCGTGTTGTAGATAATGTACCTCCTCCTATACGTGTAACTTTCAAGTGGTATGCCTTGTAACTGATGAATGATCCGAGCGTGCTCCCTATTTCAAAGACAATGAGTTGCTCCAGAGGCAGACACTTCGTGAAACACAAAAGTGCCCTTTGACCTGTATCACAAGAACAACGGGTCTCACCTGACTTCTCTGTACAGGTTACTTTCAAAACACACACACACTTTGTCCTAACATCACTTATTCAATGTTTGACCCTTACAGATCAAATGTTACAAGTATGCACAAAACCAGACAAGTATTCATTCTAAATTATTGACGGGAATATTAACATTGAATTACTGCAGCGAAATATACTGCATCACGATACATCATATTAACAAGAAGCTATTTTAAAAAAAATACACCATCTGCTTCACAGTGTATGTAAAACATACTATTGTGTCATTCAAAACGAGTAGGCCATTGCATGCTGGCGTCTGAGTCAAAATTTTGCAAATTCAAAACATTACCTACAAACTACACAACTGAGATGACACATCAATCATCGCCCCCTACTGACAGGCTCTTGTCCACATGCAGGCTGGTGCAGGGCCACCACATTGTGCCACACAGGGGCAGCTGCTACTTGGGGATGCTCTTCGAGTGTTTGAGATGCGATATGATACAAAACTCCGAATTGCTGAGGCAATTAAGCAAGCACCGTATAAATGCAAATATTATAACATCGTGAATGCTTGGGAGCTTATTGACTCTCTCTCCGGGTTAGAGATCTAGCCAACCCACAGGTCCACAAATACTGGCCGCTCTTACTCTGCAGGTTGACAAAGGTGAATCTATTGGAGCTTCATTGTCTCAAGCTTACACATCGACTAACTGGTCTCCATTTGACTTCATATTGTCGAAGAAGTGCACCCACACCTCCACTTCCACAAACTGCTGGGAGTTGCCTCGCTCTGACTCACGGTCAGAATTCTCCTCCTGCTTTACGTTGCCTCCATCGATGTGAAGGTCCCATTTTGGCGGTGAATCTTCATCTTCACATTTCACGTCACTTTTTCGCTCTTCCCCATCACTTCACCACATTTCACCTTCACCCCTTCATATTTCACCTCGATACCTTTAAAAGTGTCCAAGCTGGGATTTTATTCTGGTTTTTTTTTCATGAGGGATGGGCTCATTACAGCACTTTGACTTTCACAAGATGATTTCAGACTCCGACTCCGCTCCTTGTGGATTTTCTGATGCCTGTGTGACTTCTCTGGTGTGTTTTAAGAGCAGATGACCGTGAAAATGCCTTCCCACATACACTGCACTTGAAGGGTTTCTCTCCTGTGTGTGTTCTCTGGTGTGTTTTAAGATTAGACGAATCTGAAAATGCCTTCACACACACACTGCACTTGAAGGGTTTCTCTCCTGTGTGTGTTCTCTGGTGTCTTTGAAGAACTGCTGACTGTGCAAATGCCTTCTCACACAGAGTGCACTTGAAGGGCTTCTCTCCTGTGTGTGTTCGCTGGTGTTTTATAAGATCAGATGAATCTGAAAATGCCTTCCCACACACAGTGCACTTGAAGGGTTTCTCTCCCGTGTGTGTTCTCTGGTGTATTTTAAGAGCAGATGACCGTGAAAATGCCTTCCCACACACAGTGCACTTGAGGGGTTTCTCTCCCGTGTGTGTTCTCTGGTGTGTTTTAAGAGCAGATGACCGTGAAAATGCCTTCCCACACACACTGCACTTGAAGGGTTTCTCTCCCGTGTGTGTTCTCTGGTGTGTTTTAAGATTAGACGAATCTGAAAATGCCTTCACACACACACTGCACTTGAAGGGTTTCTCTCCTGTGTGTGTTCTGTGGTGTGTTACAAGAGCAGATGAGCATGAAAATGCCTTCCCACACACACTGCACTTGAAGGGTTTCTCTCCTGTGCGAGTTATCTGGTGCTGTGTAAAATTTACAGTCCGATCCGTGCTGTATGCACGCTGGTTGCATTGTTGGCTTGTTGTACCAAGCTGCTGTGCTGACTGCCTTTGCTCCATCAGACCAGCATCAGCTGCAGACAGAAAAAAAGAATATCCACACCATCTACACGTCAGTATCGAGGCACAGAGGAATGCAAATATACAGTCACACGCGACTTACACGTGTTTATTATTCATATATTCATGATATAGTGAAAAAGTTTCAAAAATTCATCACACGGGCTGTTGTGGCACTCAATGAGAGGGCAAATGGTTATAAACATGCCTGGAAGCCCTCGTATCTTCAAAATGAATGTTCACCCAAAACTCCGAGCACACAATTTCAGCTGTCTGGCTACACAAGGAATATTTATAAAAGCTAAATTCAGCTGACATAGCAAAGGGTGTTGATGAAGCATACACAACACGGGGGGGGGACCTCAAGGCCAGCACCCAGCGGCAGGGTAAACAGTGGGGTGGGAGGGAAAAGCCCCTAGGCAGATAAGAGTTGACTTAAGTTGAAGGGAGCAAGGGGATTATCGATGAGTCAACGGCGAGGAACGCAGGCACAGAGACAATGGGAAGGGGGGGAATGACGCGACCCCCCCACCCCCCCAACGGCCAGAGCGCTCAAAACGTCCGTAAAGAGGATTCGATTGGATGCGCAGGATGACGTCATGTGACCCAGGAGTTAAGGGGGGCTTTGGAGACATAAGGGGGCCGGAGGGGCGGATTGAATCAGAGTCCTTCTGGAGCGGCGGAGGAGACCAGCCGTCCTCAGCGTCCGTCCGACCAATGCAGGGTGGAGCTGGAAACGGTCGGACAGAAAAAGTCCCCAAGGCGAGCATCTTCCCCAGCCCCCATGGGGCAGCCGAAGAGGTGAGTGGGTACGGGAAGGGGGGCCAATTCAGTCAGCTCGAGCTTGGGGGATAGACGCACTCTGCGACGGCCAGGTGACAGGAGGTTAGGCGCTGTCCGAAGGGTACTGGCTGGAGGGGGCCATAAACGGGGGTCCCTATTCGGAAATAAATCTGAGCACAGACTGACGTTGTGACGCGTGGTGCATGTGTGCGTGTGAAGAGCGGTGGGACAGCGATCGGCGTACGACGGTGTGTGGATGACTATAAATCAGTGTGGGTGTGTCGCGCGCGCATATTAAACTACCAACGGTGGCCCGCGCCGGCGTGTGTCTGTGCGTGCACCACGGTGTTAACGGTGAGACACACGAGTGTCACGTGTGTCTGTACGTGCACCGCGGTGTTAACGGTGAGACACACGAGTGTCACTAGTGTCTGTGTGTGCACCGCGGTGTTAACGGTGAGACACACGCGAGTGTCACTAGTGTCTGTGTGTGCACCGCGGTGTTAACGGTGAGACACACGCGAGTGTCACTAGTGTCTGTGTGTGCACCGCGGTGTTAACGGTGAGACACGCACGAGTGTCACTAGTGTCTGTGCGTGCACCGCAGTGTTAACGGTGAGACACACACGAGTGTCACTAGTGTCTGTGCGTGCACCGCAGTGTTAACGGTGAGACACGCACGAGTGGGTGGGTGGGGGGGGGGCATTAGCCCTCATCCATTAGACGTGGCGCCCCCCCCCCCGCTCGTGGTGAGTGAGATCAGCCCCCACGTAATGGGGAGTGGGAGGGGGCATGAGCCCCCACAAACGCTGGGGATGAACAGATCCGACTTCAGCTGCATGTGTGTGTTGTGTTAACTTCCTGTTTCCATTCGAATAAAGTTCCAGAGGAAAACTAAAATAAACTATTGTTTTGATATAACCTGCGTGTTCAACAGAGTTAATAGACTTGACTGCAAACACAAACTTGACACTGTCACACACTGCCATGAGTAAACAGGTGGTGGTGTGACCAGAATCATGCCTGGCCACCTTCATCTGCTCAGCATTAATTCTTCCTCACTCCACCAAGTAATGAATCGAGGATCAATCAACATAGCCGAGGCTATCCGTGTCTCTGTCTCTCTAAAGTCCCGTAGATAGAAAATAAAAATAACAGATTAAATTCAATAAGATAAAGACCACTTGTGCTGCGATCGAAACGTCGTGGGTTTTTTGCTTTATTTTCAATTTTTTGTTATTGTTATTTTAATTGTATTTTCTATCTACGTGGCTTTACCGAATAAAACAAGAATATTAATTCCTGCAGTCACCAAAGTTGTAAGTCAAAACATTCATACACGTTGACAAAGCCTCACCTTGTGTTGTTGTGGGCAGGTCGCTTCTGATAACAAGAGCGGTATAGCAGCTCAAGCGGGCTTGGCCTGCTAACAAAAGAAAATAAAAACTGCGTGAATATTGACAATAAAACAAAGTTACAAAGTGGCGAGCCGGGTGAAGTCATT
Organism: Petromyzon marinus; assembly: GCF_048934315.1. NCBI lineage: Eukaryota > Metazoa > Chordata > Hyperoartia > Petromyzontiformes > Petromyzontidae > Petromyzon > Petromyzon marinus. Next base: position 578,776 of record NW_027422651.1, on the reverse strand, counting down.
ATTAAAGTGAGTGCAATCAGGCGAGGGCAGGAGGCAAGGCCCCGCGTGGCTAGGCCCCGCGTTGTAAAGTTCCAACCTGGACATCGATTCCCATGCTCGCTGCTACTCAACTGACATCCCTACGAGAGAGAGGCTCTACCTTGGTAAACAACAACCACCACCACCACAACGATGAGAATTTCTCACCTCGGATTTCAGTGCAAGCGAGCACACGGCAGCTTCCTGTTACCTCGCGACAGCAGGAAGTAGTATGACGTCACTTCCCTTCTACGTGGTGACTTTGATAGAACCAAGAATATAAGTGTGCTTTCTCTCTCTCTGCGTGTCCTCGTGTTATTATTATTTCCTGCAGTCACCAAAGTTCCAAATCTCTCATTGACACAAGGCCGTAATTATAATATGTTATAATAATTATAATATATATTGGTGGGGGACATATCCCCCCCCCCCAATAATCAAACATGCTCAAAATGGCCCCCCCAATATATTGCTATAAAAATATTTTTTAAAAATAATAATTGCTATGCTATGTTAATAAAAACAACAATTTCGCTAAACCTTTGCCACAAAATCCGGACTTGTCTTCATATAACAATGCGTAGATTTGTGTTTGTATGATTGCGTTGTACTTTATGAATCCCTAATCTCTGCCATTACATACTATGAAACAAGAAAAGTTAAAAAGTAAAAACAGCGCAATGTAATACAATACAATATTATACATTATTGTATCAAATAACAAAAACATTCCATCCCATGTGTTAGTGAAATTTTTCAATATTTTAGGAAATGTCACGAAATTAGTTTTCAAATTTAGATTTTATTTCTGGGGGGGGGGGACCCCAGACCTCCTGGTAGATTTGGTCCCCCCCAATGTTGACTCCATGGCTACGGCCTTGCATTGACTCGCGAATTTCTCTACACCCCCTCCCCTCTCTCTCTGCCCCCCTCGCTCTCTATTTAAGGCCTCGACACAGAGGCGTTGTTTCTCTGTGTGCCTACAGTGAGGGAAAAAAGTATTTGATCCCCTGCTGATTTTGTACGTTTGCCCACTGACAAGGAAATGATCAGTCTATAATTTTAATGGTAGGTTTATTTGAACAGTGAGAGACAGAATAACAACAAGAAAATCCAGATAAACGCATGTCAAAAATGTTATAAATTGATTCGCATTTTAATGAGGGAAATAAGTATTTGACCCCCTCTCAATCGGAAAGATTTCTGGCTCCCAGGTGTCTTTTATACAGGTAACGAGCTGAGATTAGGAGCACATTCTTAAAGGGAGTGCCCCTTATCTCAGCTCGTTACCTGTATAAAAGACACCTGTCCACAGAAGCAATCAATCAATCAGATCCCAAACTCTCCACCATGGCCAAGACCAAAGAGCTCTCCAAGGATGTCAGGGACAAGATTGTAGACCTACACAAGGCTTGAATGGGCTACAAGACCATTGCCAAGCAGCTTGGTGAGAAGGTGACAACAGTTGGTGCGATTATTCGCAAATGGAAGAAACGCAAAAAAACTGTCAATCTCCTTCGGCCTGGGGCTCCATGCAAGATCTCACCTCGTGGAGTTGCAATGATCATGAGAACGGTGAGGAATCAGCCCAGAACTACACGGGAGGATCTTGTCAATGATCTCAAGGCAGCTGGGACCATAGTCACCAAGAAAACAATTGATAACACACTTCACCGTGAAGGACTGAAATCCTGCAGCACCTGCAAGGTTTCCCTGCTCAAGAAAGCACATATACATGCCCGTCTGAAGTTTGCCAATGAACATCTGAATGATTCAGAGGACAACTGAGTGAAAGTGTTTTGGTCGGATTAGACCAAAATGGAGCTCTTTGGCATCAACTCAACTCGCCGTGTTTGGAGGAGGGGGAATGCTGCCTATGACCCCAAGAACACCATCCCCACCGTCAAACATGGAGGTGGAAACATGCTTTGGGGTGTTTTTCTGCTAAGGGGACAGGACAACTTCACCGCATCAAAGGGACGATGGATGGGGCCATGTACCGTCAAATCTTGGGTGAGAACTTCCTTCCCTCAGCCAGGGCATTGAAAATGGATGGTGGATGGGTATTCCAGCATGACAATGACCCAAAACACACGGCCAAGGCAACAAAGGAGTGGCTCAAGAAGAAGCACATTTAGGTCCTGGGGTGGCCTAGCCAGTCTCCTGACCTTAATCCCATAGGAAATCTGGAGGGAGTTGAAGGTTCGAGTTGCCAAACGTCAGCCTTGAATCCTTAATGACTTGGAGAAGATCTGCAAAGAGGAGTGGGACAAAATCCCTCCTGAGATGTGTGCAAACTTGGTGGCCAACTACAAGAAACGTCTGACCTCTGTGATTGCCAACAAGGGTTTAGCCACCAAGTACTAAGTCATGTTTTGCAGAGGGGTCAAATACTTTTTTCCCTCATTAAAATGCAAGTAAATTTATAACATTTTTGACATGCGTTTATCTGGATTTTTTTTGTTATTCTGTCTCTCACTGTTCAAATAAACCTTCCATTAAAATTATAGACTGATCATTTCTTTGTCAGTGGGCAAACGTACAAAATCAGCAGGGGATCAAATACTTTTTTTCCCTCACTGTATGTATCTCTCTCTGTGTGTCTCTGTGCTATCTCTCTCTGTCTATGTGTCTCCGTGTCTGTGTTTTGTCTCTCTTTCAAATTGAGCAATCTTTGGAAGAACGTTATCAACCAGGTGGGGTGTTGACTCTTATGTTGGCCGACTCTCTGTGTTGTATTGCATTACATTTCTATTCTAGATTTTAAAGCTTTCGTGACTGCTAGGATCCATACTCTTTGGTGCTATTGGGTAAAGTCACGTAGGTAAAAAATAAAATAACAAAAATCACGACGTTTCGGCCACAACACAAGCGGCCTTCATCAGGTGAAGGGACGAGACTGTCTGGAGGACAGCACATAATTACAAGTTACCGTTGTAATTATGTGTAAGATGTACCCTTTTTTGAGCTGCCGTTTTGTATTTACAAGAGGTGGTCCTTTTTTGAGCTGCCGTTTTGTATGTGTAAGATGTTGCGTGTTTGAGCTGCCGCTCTCGCTCTGGCCCCTCCCCCCCTCCAACCGTATTTCCTATTTAAGCTTCTGTTCATCCCTCCCCCCCCCTCTCTCTCTGCCTCCCTGTCCGTCTTTCCTCCCTCCTTACCTCTTGGTGGACTTGTATATGTATTTCTACTGACCGTGTACCTCGTATTTTTCATTCTATCTATGCTGGTATCTGCAATCCAAAGGTTGAACACGAAATTTAACACTCTTCTGAAATTCGTGGTCCGCCAGGAGATCATACAAACTCCACTCACTCTGTAGAACAGGGGGAGATCATACAAACTCCACTCACTCTGTAGAAGAGGGGGAGATCATACAAACTCCACTCTGTAGAACAGGGGGAGATCACACAAACTCCACTCACTCTGTAGAACAGGGGGAGATCATACAAACTCCACTCTGTAGAACAGGGGGAGATCACACAAACTCCACTCACTCTGTAGAACAGGGGGAGATCATACAAACTCCACTCTGTAGAACAGGGGGAGATCATACAAACTCCACTCACTCTGTAGAACAGGGGGATATCACACAAACTCCACTCTCTAGAACGGGGATATCATACAAACTGCACTCACTCTGTAGAACAGGGGGAGATCATACAAACTCCACTCTCTAGAACAGGGGGAGATCATACAAACTCTACCCTCGCTAACTTTGCAAAACAGAAGGATATAATACTAACTCCACTCGCTATTATCAGGTAAGCTACTTTACGTAACTTTCAGCCAAGGATTGTTCAATGCGCACTATAACTGCAGTTTGTGTGTTTTCATGGTTTGGGTCGAACAGTTGGTTAATATAGCAGCAGACACAACACCGTGCATTACTAGGCAAGAACCAGGCTCTTCCACGTGGGCGACCCACTAGGCCCAAACTCGTGGTCGGCGAGGCACCGATGTCCGTGTGGACGTGGAACCGTGCCCCTAACGCTGTTCTTGCCATTGTTGTTGCTGCTTCTGCTGTTGTTGTTGTTGCTGTGACACCTCTCAGCGTGGTTGTCTCTCTTTCGTCTCATTGGGCACCCTGCCTCGTTCTCTCGTCCGGAAGACTCCACCGTCCATTTCAACTGGGTGGACCCCTTGCCCTCTGAAGCTGGTAAGACCTTCACATATTCGAACCTCATGGTGTGACCTCGGGGTCCCGTAAGCCCCCGGCTCTCGCACGAACTGCGTTGCGACGCCATTGTATATCTGTTGAAGGCGAACTATTCCTCTCGACGAGCTTTACACGATGCGCTAATCAAAGTTTTGTTCAGTCTGCGCATTCGTCCTCGCTGCTGTGCTTGGACGACGCACGACGAGGACAGAATTATCTCAGCGCCAGGTGGGTCACGGCGTTTACGTGCGCGGTGGGAACGGAGTCGCCCAAAATAAATGAATTTCGATTTTGACTTCCGTTTGGTTCATTTCACGTCAGGGGCTCTCCGACAACATCGACCGCCGCTGAGTTGTCACGTGACTGTTCGTTACTGCACCCCCCACCACCCCCCACCCCCCCTTTGCATTTTACAATTCTCACGAAGAAAAATTAGTTGCAAAGAAAAATAAAATACAAACATCATCCCAATGTCTGTGTTCGCTTTCATTATTTTTTTTGTATCTCGAAACTTAAACTCAAAATGTCAATGCCAAGACAACTATCTCCCCATCCCCATGTAGACTGTAACAGGTTGTAGGGGCAAGTGGTGCTAGTAGCGAGCAGCAGCACCTACGGCGACACCGCCCTCGGAGGGGGGGGGCAGGGTCAAGGTCAGGCACGGGGTAAAGGTCAAAGTCAGGAGCATCAAGGTCAAGGTCACGAGCGGGGTGATGGTCAAGAGCCAATCCAGCTCGTGCCCTCACACTTGGGGAGCAGGACCCCTCTGGAGGGTGCAGCTCCACGCCACCAAATCGCTGCACCGCCACCGCCGCTCCCACAACGCCGCAGGGACGTTGCAGCAGTCAGAACAAAGGTTTTGGATATCCACTGCGGTCATTCTCAATGCAGCAACGGACGGAGGCCTCCACCCACCCACCCCCCACTTTACATCGCCGTCGGTAAATCACGCGTCACGCATTGAGACTCTACAGGAGCACCGTCAGTAGTGGGCGTAGTGGTGGCTGGGAGATGTTAACTACCTCGTCTGGTGTACAGGAGGTCGTGGGTTAGATCATGTCTCTGAGAGATGTTAACTACCTCGCCTGGTATACAGGAGGTCGTGGGTTAGATCATGTCCCTGAGAGATGTTAACTACCTCGCCTGGTCTACAGGAGGTCGTGGGTTAGATCATGTCCCTGAGAGATGTTAACTACCTCGCCTGGTCTACAGGAGTTTGTGGGTTAGATCATGTCCCTGAGAGATGTTAACTACCTCGCCTGGTGTACAGGAGGTCGTGGGTTCGATCATGTCCCTGAGAGATGTTAACTACCTCACCTGGTGTACAGGAGGTCGTGGGTTAGATCATGTCCCTGAGAGATGTTAATTCCTCGCCTGGTATTAAGGAGGTCGTGGGTTAGATCATGTCCCTGAGAGATGTTAACTACCTCGCCTGGTGTACAGGAGGTCGTGGGTTAGATCATGTCCCTGAGAGATGTGAACTACCTCGCCTGGTGTACAGGAGGTCGTGGGTTAGATCATGTCTCTGAGAGATGTTAACTACCTCGCCTGGTCTACAGGAGGTCGTGGGTTAGATCATGTCCCTGAGAGATGTGAACTACCTCGCCTGGTGTACAGGTCGTGGGTTAGATCATGTCTCTGAGAGATGTTAACTACCTCGCCTTGTATACAGGAGGTCGTGGGTTAGATCATGTCCCTGAGAGATGTTAACTACCTCGCCTGGTGTACAGGAGGTCGTGGGTTAGATCATGTCCCTGAGAGATGTGAACTACCTCGCCTAGTGTACAGGAGGTCGTGGGTTAGATCATGTCCCTGAGAGATGTCAACTACCTCGCCTGGTGTACAGGAGGTCGTGGGTTAGATCATGTCCCTGAGAGATGTTAATTACCTCACCTGGTGTACAGGAGGTCGTGGGTTAGATCATGTCCCTGAGAGATGTTAACTACCTCGCCTGGTCTACAGGAGGTCGTGGGTTAGATCATGTCCCTGAGAGATGTTAACTACCTCGCCTGGTCAACAGGAGGTCGTGGGTTAGATCATGTCTCTGAAAGATGTTAACTACCTCGCCTGGTCTACAGGAGTTCGTGGGTTAGATCATGTCCCTGAGAGATGTTAACTACCTCGCCTGGTGTACAGGAGGTCGTGGGTTCGATCCTGACTTTGACGATGCCTACTGCTGTGTATATTTGGAGTTTGTGTGCCTCTCATCACGGTGGCTGAGATGTTACCGACCTCACCTGGTGTACAGGAGGTCGTGGGTTCGATCCTGACCCTGACGATCATCACGGGGGCTGTGAGATGTTAACTACCTCGCCTGGTGTACAGGAGGTCGTGGGTTAGATCATGTCCCTGAGAGATGTTAACTACCTCGCCTGGTATACAGGAAGTCGTGGGTTAGATCATGTCCCTGAGAGATGTTAACTACCTCGCCTGGTATACAGGAAGTCGTGGGTTAGATCATGTCCCTGAGAGATGTTAACTACCTCGCCTGGTATACAGGAGGTCGTGGGTTCGATCCTGACCCTGACGATCGTCACGGGGGCTGTGAGATATTAACTACCTCGCCTGGTATACAGGTGGTCGTGGGTTAGATCATGTCCCTGAGAGATGTTAACTACCTCGCCTGGTATACAGGTGGTCGTGGGTTCGATCCTGACCCTGACGATGCCTGCTGCTGCTGCTGTATATTTGGAGTTTGTGTGCCTCTCATCACGGTGGCTATGAGATGTTAACTACCTCGCCTGATGTACAGGAGGTCGTGGGTTCGATCCTGACCCTGACGATGCCTGCTGCTGCTGCTGTATATTTGGAGTTTGTGTCTCTCTCTCCGTGATCGTGTGGATGTTTCTCCGGGTCCTCCGGTATTTGGCTGCGATCCATGTCCACGTGATAAGCCAACTAAGTTGAACTTTCATTTGTGGCCAGGTCGCTTCTGAAAAATAGCTACGTAGCTCTGTGGAGACTTATAAATATATTTTTTATGTAAAAAATGGTTTATTATAACATATAAAATATAATATAACCATTAAAATAAAATGCTATATTATATGAAATAAATCTATAAAAAGAATTATGAACAAAAAGGTGTATTATATATTTAATATTATAATATGAAATATAATAAAACCATTAAGGGGCCATCAATTTAGTCGGCACGCAAAAATCTGTCAAAACTTGACCCCTCCCTCCCTGTACGCACGAGGAATTTTTACACCACCATCACCAGCACCACCCATCAGCACCACCCACCACCAGCAGCACCAGCAGCACCACCACTACCACCACCAGCACCACCAGCAGCAGCACCACCAGCAGCAACACCACCCATCAGCACCACCCACCACCAGCACCACCCCCCTCAGCACCACCACCAGCAGCAGCAGCAGCACCACCACCACCAGCACCACCACCATTACGATCCACTACCACCACGATCCACCAGCACCACCACCACCACGATCCACCAGCATTACGATCCACCACCACGATCCACCAGCACCACGATCCACCACCACGATCCAGCACCACCACGATCCAGCACCACCACCATCAGCTCCATGGCTTCGGGATTTGTCCGCACGTCGTCTCTGTACAGCAGCAGGAGGAGGAGGCGTCTAGGGTCTCTCCTCGCCGTCTGCGTCGCCGCCACCGCCGTCTACGCGGTGGTGACCGCTCACGAAGGTAACGAGACGAGTGGGGAGCTCACAAAGTGTGTCACACTGTGTCACACACTGTGTGTGTGACACACTGTCACACACTGTGTGTGTGACAGTGTGACACTGTGTTAGTGTCACACACACACAGTGTGTGTGACACACACAGTGTCACACACACACACACAGTGTGTGTGTGTGTGTGACACTGTGTGTGTGTGTAACACTGTGTGTTACACACACACACAGTGTGTGTTATACACACACAGTGTGTTATATACACAGTGTGTTATACACACACAGTGTGTTATATACACACAGTGTGTTATACACACTGTGTGTATGTAACACACTGTGTTATATACACACAGTGTGTTACACACACACACTGTAACACTCCCTCTCCTCCCTCCTTGACCCCGTGACCCCCGACGCTCGTCCTGACCCCGTCACCACCCGGGGGGCGGCTCCCCCCTCCCCCCCTCCCCCCGGCGTGCAGGGCGGGGCCAGCCCCAGCGCCCCTCCCTGCAGGACGGCCTCCCGGGCAACGTCACGGCGGTGGTGGGGAGCGACGCTCAGCTCCGCTGCGTCGTTCTGAAGCAGGGCGGCGATGGCGGCGATGAGCACCACCACCAGCACCAGCAGCACCACCACCACCACGTGCAGTGGCTCAAGCACGTGGAGGTGAACGGGAGCCTGAAATCGCCCAACGGCTCGCCCTACGTACGCATTGTCACGGTGAGCGAACGAGACATGGGGCACTCACTCACCACTCACTCACTCACTCACCACTCACTCACTCACCACTCACTCACCACTCACCCACTCACTCACCCACTCACTCACTCACCCACTCACTCACCCACCCACTCACCCACTCACTCACTCACCCACCCACCCACTCACCCACTCACCCACCCACCCACTCACCCACCCACTCACTCACTCACCCACCCACTCACTCACTCACTCACCCACTCACCCACCCACACTCACCCACCCACTCACCCACTCACTCACCCACTCACCCACTCGCCCACTCACTCACCCACTCACTCACCCACCCACTCACCCACCCACTCACTCACCCACCCACCCACTCACCCACCCACTCACCCACTCACCCACTCACTCACCCACCCACCCACTCACTCACTCACCCATCCACTCACCCACCCACTCACTCACCTACCCACCCACCCACCCAAACTCAGCGGAGGCCGACGTCGCCCTCAACACAACAGGACCCAGAAGCTCCCGGCTTGGCTCAGACTCTACGTGTTCGCTGAGTAACAACAAATGCCAAAAAATGAACCCCACGTTGGCGTGGGAACGCAAGATTCTGACTTCCTCCCGCCTCGCTCTCTCCGTGCCGCCCATCGGTTCGCGTCAAGACGGTCGGAGTGGAGGTCACGGACGTGGAGGCGAACGTCCTCTACCTGCGCAACGTCAGCACGGACGACTCGGGCCGCTACACCTGCCTGGCGGTCAACGCCGTGGGGTTCGCTCGGCGCTCCGCCTGGCTGCTCGTCATGCCGGGCGAGACGCCGGCCGGGAGCCGCACGCTCGCCGCCACGACGACCTCGGGGGCCGGGAAGATGTTGACTACCTCGCCTGGTACGCAGGAGGTCGTGGGTTCCATCCCGACCCTGACGACGCCTGCTGCTGCTGTATATTTGTGGAGTTTTCGTCTCTCTCTCTGTCATCATCATTATCCTCACGGTGGCTAGGGAGACGTGACAACAAGAGTGACCCCGGCAATGTCTCTCGCCACTGCCGGGGTCACCGTGTGTCACCGTGTGTCACCGTGTGTCACCGTGTGTGTGTCACCGTGTGTCACCGCGTGTCACCGTGCGTGTGTCACCGTGTGTCACCGTCTGTGTGTGTGTGTCACCGTGTGTCACCGTGTGTCACCGCGTGTCACCGTGTGTCACCGTGCGTGTGTCACCGTGTGACACACAGTGTGTAACACAGTGTGTGACACACACTGTGTGACACTGTGTGTCACACTCCCTCCCTCTCCTCCCTCCCTCCTTGACCCCGTGACCCCCGACGCTCGTCCTGACCCCGTCACCACCCGGGGGGTGGCTCCCCCCTCCCCCCGGCGTGTAGGGCGGGGCCAGCCCCAGCGCCCCTCCCTGCAGGACGGCCTCCCGGCCAACGTCACGGCGGTGGTGGGGAGCGACGCTCAGCTCCGCTGCGTCGTTCTGAAGGGCAGCAATGGTGGCAATGAGCACCACAACAACCACCACCACGTGCAGTGGCTCAAGCACGTGGAGGTGAACGGGAGTCTGGAGGCACCCAACGGCTCGCCCTACGTACGCATTGTCACGGTGAGCGAGCGAGGCACGAGGGGACTCACTCACTCACCACTCACCCACTCACCCACCCACTCACTCACCCACTCACTCACTCACCCACTCACACACTCACACACTCACTCACCCACTCACCCACTCACACACTCACTCACCCACTCACACACTCACACACTCACTCACCCACTCACACACTCACTCACCCACTCACTCACCCACTCACACACTCACTCACCAACTCACTCACTCACCCACTCACTCACCCACTCACCCACCCACTCACTCACTCACCCACCCACTCACCCACTCACTCACTCACCCACTCACTCACTCACTTACCCACCCACTCACACACTCACCCACTCACTCACCCACTCACTCACTCACTCACCCACCCACTCACTCACTCACTCACCCACCCACCCACTCACCCACTCACTCACCCACTCACTCACTCACCCACTCACTCGCCCACTCACCCACCCACCCACCCACTCACCCACCCACCCACCCAAACTCAGCGGAGTCCGACGTCGCCCTCAACACAACAGGACCCAGCAGCTCCCCGCTTGGCTCAGACTCTATGCGTTCGCTGAGTAACAACAAATACAAAAATATAAACCCCACGTTGGCGTGGGAACGCAAGATTCTGACTTCCTCCCGCCTCGCTCTCTCCGTGCCGCCCGTCGGTTCGCGTCAAGACGGTCGGAGTGGAGGTCACGGACGTGGAGACGAACGTCCTCTACCTGCGCAACGTCAGCACGGACGACTCGGGCCGCTACACCTGCCTGGCGGTCAACGCCGTGGGGTTCGCTCGGCGCTCCGCCTGGCTGCTCGTCATGCCGGGCGAGACGCCGGCGGGGGGCCGCACGCTCGCCGCCACGACGACCGCGAGGGCCGGGAAGATGTTGACCGCCTCGCCTGGTACGCAGGAGGTCGTGGGTTTCATCCCAACCCTGACGACGCCTGCTGCTGCTGCTGTATATGTGGAGTTTGCGTCTCTCTCTGTCATCGTCATCATCGTCATCATCACGGTGGCTAGGGAGGTGTGACAACAAGAGTGACCCCAAGGTCACCGTGTGTCACCGTGTGTCACCGTGTGTGTGTCACCGTGTGTCACCGTGTGTGTGTCACCGTGTGTCACCGTGTGTGTGTCACCGCGTGTCACCGTGTGTCACCGTGTGTGTGTCACCGTGTGTCACCGTGTGTGTCACCGTGTGCCACCGTGTGTCACCGTGCGTCACCGTGTGTCACTGTGTGTCACCGTGTGTGTGTCACCGTGTGTGTGTCACCGTGCGTGTGTCACCGTGTGTCACCGTGTGTCACCGTGTGTGTGTCACCGTGCTCACCTTGTGTCACCATGTGTGTGTCACCGTGTGTCACCGTGTGTCACCGTGCGTGTGTCACCATGTGCTCCCCGCTTGTCACCGTGTAACACCGTGTGTGTGTCACCTTGTGTCACCGTGTGTGTGTCACCATGTGTCACCGTGTGTCACCGTGTGTCACCGTGTGCTCCCCGTGTGTCACCGTGTGTCACCGCGTATCACCGTGCGTGTGCTCCCCGTGTGTCACCGTGCGTGTGTCACCGTGTGTCACCGTGTGTGTGTGTGTGTGCTCCCCGTGTGTCACCGTGTGTCACCGTGTGTCACCATGCGTGTGCTCCACGTGTGTCACCGTGTGTCACCGTGTGTCACCGTGTGTGTGTATGCTCCCCGTGTGTCACCGTGTGTGTGCTCTCCGTGTGCGTGTCAGCGATGTTTCCCGATGTCTCCGTCACGGTGGAGGCCGTCTCGGTCGCTCCCTTGACGGCGGGCGACGTTTCTTGCACCACCGGCTTCCTCCTGCTGACCGCCATCGCCGGCGTCGCCGCCTTCTGCCTCACGCAGACGCGGAGGGCGAGGAGAGAGTCGACCGGCGGAGAGGTGGAGATGCAGGTACAGTTGAGGTGGTGGTGGTGGGGGTGGTGGTGGTCGTGGTGGTGGAGGTGGTGGTGGCGGTGGCGGTGTGTGGTGGTGGTGGTGGCGGTGGAGGTGGCGGTGACGGTGTGTGGTGGCGGTGGTGGCGGTGGCGGTGGCGGCGGTGGCGGTGGCAGTGGCGATGGCGGAGGCGGCGGCGGAGGCGGCGGCGGCGGTGGCGGTGGCGGCGGAGGCGGTAGTGGCGGTGGTGGTGGCGGTGGCGGAGGCGGTGGAGGTGGCGGTGGCGGTGGAGGTGGTGGTGGAGGTGGAGGTGGCTGTGGCGGTGGTGATGGAGGTGGTGGTGGTGGCGGTGGTGGTGGTGGTGGTGGATTGGCAGTCACTTGTAAGTGCAATAAACTAGTTTTAATAACAATGATAATGATAAAAACAACGATAATAATGGTAACAATGATAATAAAGGGGGAGTAGTTTGCATGTCTCTGCCATCATCATCATCATCCTCATCACGGTGGCTACGTAGATGTTCACTGTGAAAAGAGTGACCCCGGCACTCTTTTTCACAACATTAAACAAACGTTAAACAAACGTTTGGCGCTGAGCAGTAATGTTTAGTGTGCCTCCCAACATGCAAAACAAACTTGAAATTTGGCATTTGGGTAGCTTCCAGACTGTACACAATGCAAAAAGTATAAAAATAGACTCGTGTATTTTGCACGTCAAGTGAGCGGTGACGTCACGTCTGTGATGTCACCGGCATGCGGCAGCGTCACGCGGTCTGCCTGCTGACGTCATCCCTCCCCAAGCCTCCGCGTAGGCCGTGTGTCCCGCACAGACGCGCCGCATCGTTGTCTCGATGTTCTGAGTCAACGCGGCTGTTTCCAGTTCGCCCTCATAAACACAAAGCAGAAGGTTCGTCTTCTTAGCTCTTTCGGTAAAGTCACGTTGAAGGGAAACAATAAAATAATAAAATAAAGTCTTCTTTGGTTCTTTCGGTAAAGTCACCACGTAGAATGAGAATAAAATAATAAATTGATAAAATAAAATAAGACAATAAAATTATCTTATTTTATCAATGTATTATTTTATTCTCATTCTTCGTGATGGTGACTTTACCGAAAGAACCAAAGAAGATGAATCCTTGCAGTCACGAAAGCTTTAAATCGAAATAAAATAAAGATTCGTCTGTTTGTGCGAAGCGGCAAAAAACTCTCGAACGCTGACCCTCCAACGTCATGAAATTTCGTTTTTGGTTCTTTCGGCAAAGTCGCCGCGTAGAATGAGAATAAAATAATAAATTAATAGAATAAAATAACACAATAAAATTCTCACGACGTTTCGGCCATGACACAAGTGGCCCTCTTCAGGTTGGACGACAGGTCTGTTCCTTTCACCTGAAGAGGGCCACTTGTGTTGTGGCCAAAACGTCGTGAGAATTTTATTGTGTTATTTTATTAATTTATTATTTTATTCTCATTCTACGTGTTGGTGACTTTACCGAAAGAACCAAAGAAGATGAATCCTTGCAGTCACGAAAGCTTTAAATCGTCATGAAATTTGCACAGCTTACGCCGTCTGGAATTTCTAAGGGAACGCGACGATTCTCAGCTCGCCACATCATTCCATTTCCGAGTTGCCTGGTTAAGGTTCAATTTCCTTGAGTGAAAGAAATCCGATTTAGTTAAATTGATTTGTTTCGGATGTTTTTCTTTCTTGCAGGCATCAATGTTTTTTCAGGGTTTTCCACTGAAATAAAAGGGAATATTAAATTAATCCAAGACGATAATCCAAGTCCCGGGCGAAGCCTGGTAGTAAAGCTCGTTCGTAATAAAGGCTGTCACAAGTCCTACCTGCCTCACGTGGATTTACAATTCCATTTACGTACGAATAAGGTGTGCAGAGGTTGATCAAATACAACTGTAAAAGCGAGGTATTGTTGTATAAGCTGCGTGGAATTAACTGCGTATAGTCTTACTCGGGGTCAAGAGGTTGATCAAATACAACTGTAAAAGCAAGGCTATTGTATAAACTGAGCGGGATTAACTTCGTATAGTCTTACTCGGGGTCAAGAGGTTGATCAAATACAACTGTAAAAGCGAGGTTATTGTTGTTTAACCTGAGCAGGATTAACTGTGTATAGTCTTACTCAGGGTCAAGAGGTTGATCAAATACAACTGTAAAAGCGAGGTTATTGTTGTTTAACCTGAGCAGGATTAACTGTGTATAGTCTTACTCAGGGTCAAGAGGTTGATCAAATACAACTGTAAAAGCGAGGCTATTGTTGTATAAGCTGCGCGGGATTGACTGCGTATAGTCTTACTCGGGGTCAAGAGGTTGATCAAATACAACTGTAAAAGTGAGGTATTGTTGTATAAGCTGAGCAGGATTAACTGTGTATAGTCTTACTCGGGGTCAAGAGGTTGATCAAATACAAATGTAAAAGCGAGGCTATTGTATAAGCTGCGCGGGATTGACTGTGTATAGTCTTACTCAGGGTCAAGAGGTTGATGAAATACAACTGTAAAAGCGAGGTGTTGATGTATAAGCTGAGCGGGATTAACTGCGTATTGTCTTACTCGGGGTCAAGAGGTTGATCAAACTCAACTGTAAAAGCGAGGTGTTGTTGTATAAGCTGAGTGGTATTAACTGTGTATAGTCTTACTCGGGGTCAAGAGGTTGATCAAATACAACTGTAAAAGTGAGGTGTTGTTGTAAAAACTTAGCTGTATTAACTGCGTATTGTCTTACTCGGGGTCAAGAGGTTGATCAAACACAACTGTAAAAGCGAGGTGTTGTTGTATAAGCTGAGCGGTATTAACTGCGTATAGTCTTACTCGGGGTCAAGAGGTTGAACATTCAAATGAAAGTCGAAGTTCGACTTGGGCCATAATCCGTCAGAGGTGATAACAAAAAAACCGAGCACCACAAAGGCCCTTCTCTCTTAAAAAACACATGCCGAGTAGGCGTATGTATTAATATATAACGCGAGACACGGTCGTGCACACATCAAACTCTCCCGTACTGTAGCCTGAGCTGCCAATGCGCCCAGTCGCCGCTATCCACATCTTCAGTTTCATTGTCGTTGTAAGACGCTGTTTGTAATCGTGGTCATCTTTCGCGTCGCAGCAATGAGGGATCTTCACGACGAGCTCACAGCTGCCAATCTGGGAAGGGTGGCGGCAATGCTTGGGTGAGCAGCAGCAGCAGCAGAAGAAGAGACGCTTTGAAATGGGTTCCATTGGCAAAGAAGTCAGCGGCTCTCGTCTGGTACGGCCACCGAGGGAGGAGGAAGTGGGGCAAGCCCCCCCAAGTTCGGGGTTTGCTCCGACAAGCCCACAGCTGCGAGCCACAGCGGTCTCCGCCGCTGGCAGCAAACTCTGAGTCTGAACCGACGACGTTCCACAAATACGCAGCCCCCTACGCGCCAACACCGACGTCGCATCGAACAAACATCCACTGAATTAATCTTTGGTTTTTTCGGTAAAGTCACGTAGAAATGAGAAAAAATAAAATTACATAATATACGACTTTTCGATTGCAACGCAAGCAATCATCATCAGGTAGAGGAAACACAACCGCAGATATATATACAGACCTTAAGGAGAAGGAATTAACACAGATATACCAGGGGATACAGAGAGACGGAGCATCACACTTATCAAACAGGGTTTAGAAAAATTTGGAAACTGTACAAAGCAACACAGACGGTCGGTTAAAACACAACGCATGGTCTGGTTGAATACGCTATTTCAAAGATTGTTAAATTGTAAGTTGAGCGTGAAATTTAAGATAGTGATAGAATACATACCGTAGAGAGACCTATGGGGGGAGACACGCAAACAGTTAAGAGGTGAAGCAGCTCTGTACCGAGGCCTTAAATAGCCAGAGATGGAGGGACTGGGTTTCAGAGACAATGGGACACAAATTAGCATGTACCGAGGCGCAAACCGTTTAGCTATTGCGAATCGTGTGTTGTGTTTCATATATCTATATTCTCGGTTCTTTCGGTGAAGTCACGTAGACGTAGACGGCAAATGAGGAATATTTTAATTCCAGCAGCCGCAAAAGTTTTCGGTGAAAATTTCATCTTTCAATAACGCGTGGGGTGGAGCGGTTGTCGCCGCGGTGAGCGCGGTGCGCGATGAACTCCACCGCCCGAGTTTGAGTCTCCGTCACGGCTAACCGTCAAGTGGCGGAGTGACACCTGAGCCAGACCTGGACACCGCCTCATTCAGTCAACCCGCACACTGTGTGTACATGCACAGTGTGTATGTACACAGTGTATACACACTGTATACACACTGTGTATACACACACACAGTGTGTACACACAGTGTATATGTACATTGAGGGAAATAAGTATTTGATCCCCTGCTGATTTTGTACGTTTTCCCGCAGACGAAGAAATTATCAGTCTGTAATTTTAATGGTAGGTTTATTTGAACAGTGAGAGAACAGAATGACAACAAAAAAATCCAGAAAAACGCATGTCAAAAAATGTTATAAATTGATTTGCATTTTAATGAGGGAAATAAGTATTTGACCCCTCTGCAATTTGTCGCTAATGTTTAGAATTCGCCAGCATGCAATGGCCTACTCGTTTTGAATGACACTACAATAGTATGTTTTACATCCACTGTTAAGCAGACGCTGCATATTTTTTTAAATAGCTTCTTAATCAGATATTATCTGATGCAGTATATTTCACTGCAGTAATTAAATGTTGTTAAAATGCCTGTCAATTATTTCGATTAAACACTTGTCTGATTTTGTGTGTACATGCATCATTTAATTTATAAGGGTCAAACATAGATTAAGTGACGTTAGGACAAAGTGTGTGTGTGTTTGGAAGTAACCTGTAGAGAGAACTCAGGTGAGACCCGTTGTTCTTGTGATACAGGTCAAAGGGTACTTTTGTGTTTCACGAAGCGTCTGGAGCAACTCATTGTCTTTGAAATAGGGAGCACACTCGGATCATTCATCAGTTACGAGGCATACCACTTAAAAGTTACACGTATAGGAGGAGGTACATTCTCTACAACACGAATTATAGTTTTGTCTTACGTGTTGAGGCCACGTGATGTGTCGAAGGCTCTCTGCCAGCTCACAGGACAGACCCAAGTGCCGTGTGCTCAATAAGATGACTGACAGAGGCACCACTGCACCGACTTGGTGTGGCCGGCGCTCCGCTGGTTGTTGTGAGCGTCGCTCATCCGCCCTCCGTTGTTACTGGAGGGCGACTGCCTCCAACTGCCCAGCAGCGTGCTTCACGAGCCTCCTCCACAGAGGCCGATCTTGACACCGCTGGTACCGGTCATCGGCAAGCCCACTCAGCTCCACATCCTTCTTGTACAGCATCAGTCCATACATCTTTAAGAGGGTTATCGAAATGCCATGCTACAGACAGATGGGCAGTTATGAACGAACAGAGCTAATGCATTAACATCTCAAACTTGGTTGGAAAGCGTTAAAAAGGAATGTCTTATTTGACCTGAACTGCATATTGATTGATTTGCATGTAATTTCTAAGACAATGCAAATTTGGCCCAATATGTACAAATCTTTTCCACTAAGCATACATGTTCCAGGCAACGGTTATTCACCGTGAAACGCGATGCAGTGAAGGACAATAAAAACAACTGTAATACAGAAATCGTGCACTCACATCAGTCTGGGTTAGCGCATGAGAGGATCTGTAATACTATGATCTTCTTCTTTGGTTCTTTCGGTAAAGTCACGTAGAATGATAATAAAATAATAAATTGATAAAATAAAATAACACAATAATATTCTCACGACGTTTCGGCCACAACACAAGCGGCCTTCATCAGGTGAAGGGGGCAAGACTGTCTGGTAGGACAGCGCTGGAGTGAAAGAGCCACGTTCAGATACGGCCTTTAAGCTGTGTGAGAGGAACAAAGCGCCTTGACAAAGGAATTAGCATATAATTTAGCATTGAAATGGCTGAATGATTAGCTTGTGACTGGTCACAGAAATAGCTATGTTAAAAGTTAAAGCATACACACCCGCAGAGGCACCCATTGTTAAAGGGATTAGCATAGAATTTAGCATTGAAATAGCTAAGTTAAGGCATACACATCTTGACAATGGAATTAGCATAGAATTTAGCATTGAGATAGCTGAGTGGTTAGCTTGTACCTGCTGCAGAATACGGAGACAAATTGGCATTAATGCAGATTTGAGGCTATGCGGATGGCTTTGAACCCAATGCACCCTTCAATGGTAATGCACATAATAGAGACATGCTTTGTTCACTTTTTTAAACCCATGCTTTTAAAATAATCTCAAGCAATTTTCTCTGCCAGTCATTGCCTGATCTTATTGCACACACTCACTCACACACTCACAAACACACACAAAGATCCCCCGTACAGCCTTCAACAGACTGCTGGGGCAAGTGCTGATGGTGAGCTATAAACGCCGGCACGCACGGCACTCTAGGGGGAGGGTGGCCAACACCGCACCGGGCCGCCTTTGTCTCCCCTGATATTTACACACCACACTCGGAAGTCATTCAAGACGACATCGATGTAGGGAAAACCCAGGACTGGTTTAAATATCTGCCACTGTTGTGTGTCATGAGCAGGAATCCAATTTGGGTCACCGGTTTAATGAGTGCAGTGCGATAGCCACTAAATTACCGCTCCCCACTCGTACACAACGACAAGAACAAAGATCCCCGGTAGAGCATTAACAGACTCTAGGGGCAAGTGCTGTTAGCGAGCACCTATGAAGGATGGCACGGCACACGAGGGGGTGGGTAGCCAGCACCGCGCCCGGCCACCTTTGTCTCCCGAGTGGCGATGCTCACATCACACTGGGTACTCATTTTTAGGCTGAGTCGACCTAGGGAAGGCCCAGGACCGGTTCAGATAATCGTCACTGGCGGTGTTGGCCGTGAGCGGGAAACGGTCCCGGGTCTCCGGGTTCGTAGCGCAGCGTAGCGCTAACCGCTGCCCTACCGCTCGTACAAAGATACGTTTAAACACGCGCACGCAAATACACATTCTGTTTGACTAACACTTCTTTCAAACCGTACGTAGCCAAACATTTCCGTTGTAGAGTTTCTGGACAACGTTTGGAATTAACCACAATTTTTGACCGTGACACCAGCATGCAATGACCTGTGCCTTGTGAGTGACACAATACTCTGTTTTACATCCGCCGTGAAGCAGAACAGCGCATATTGTGGTGAATGTTACTGGGGTAGCCAGGTGTGCCTGTCGGATTTGAACTTTGAACCTCTGCAACAAATAGAGAATGCACTACCATATTCCTGGTTCTTTCGGTAGTCACGTAAATAGAATACAAAAAATAAACTAAATTAAAGATTAAAAAATAAAAAGTATACAAATAAATAAAAATAATAATTTTTCTAAATTAATTGATGATAAGATACCATGGGTCGACTGACTGAGATGACTGGCCAATGCACCGCCTTTGCCCCCACTACACACACACAGTGTACACACACACAGTGTACACACACACAGTCTGTACGTGTACACTGTGTACACACACACATACAGTGTGTACACACACAGTGTGTACACACACAGTGTATACACATAGTGTACATACACACAGTGTACACACACACTGTACACACAATAATGTCCACGTTGTTGTTGCTGAGTTCACGCACTCAAGGGAGGGGGCAATGAAAAATGAAGCTAAATCAACTTAAACTCCATCCCCGCTCTGTGACGTCACCACTCAGCATGACCTCATCGGCATGAAGTGCCAGCGGGAGGTGTACCTCGCTAGTGACGTCATGTCACCAAGGTATTCACACTCCCCCAACCTGCTTCCGCGTGACGTCGCGAGGTAACAGGAGGCTGCCGATCCACGCTTGCACTGAAATCCGAGGTGAGAAATTCTCATGGTGGTGGTGGTTGTTGTTGTTTACCAAGGTAGAGCCTCTCTCTCTCGTAGGGATGTCAGTTGAGTAGCAGTGAGCATGGGAATCGATGTCCAGGTTGGAACTTTACAATGCGGGGCCTAGCCACGCGGGGCCTTGCCTCCTGCCCTCGCCTGATTGCGTTTACTTTAATAATCTCGCTTAAGTTTAATTTGTCTTCACCCGGCTCGCCACTTTGTAACTTTGTTTTATTGTAAATATTCACGCAGTTTTTATTTTCGTTATTTTTTTCACCAGGCCAAGCCCGCTTGAGCTGCTATACCGCTCTTGTTATCAGAAGCGACCTGCCCACAACAACACAAGGTGAGGCTTTGTCAACGTGTGTGAATGTTTTGACTTAAAACTTTGGTGACTGTAGGAATTAATATTCTTGGTTATTTCGGTAAAGTCACGTAGATAGAAAATAACAATGAAAATAACAATAAAATTAAATGAAAATTATATATATTTTTTTAAATAAAGCAAAAAACCCACGACATTTCGATTGCAACACAAGTGGTTTTTATCTTATTAAATTTAATCTGTTATTTTTATTTTCTATCTACGTGACTTTACTGAAAGAACCAACAATACGTGTGTCAATGTCTATCGGTCAAAGACGCTAAGCGTATGCCGCTGTTGACTCTGAATGTGTGGAGGGGAACACCTTCACCACGGGGAGAGAGAGACAGACACGGATAGCCTCGGCTATGTTCATTGATCCTCGATTCATTACTTGGTGGAGTGAGGAAGAATTAATGCTGAGCAGATGAAGGTGGCCAGGCATGGTTCTGGTCACACCACCACCTGTTTACTCATGGCAGTGTGTCACAGTGTCAAGTTTGTGTTTGCAGTAAAGTCTATTAACTCTGTTGAACACGGAGGTTCTATCAAAACAATAGTTTATTTTTGTTTTCCTCTGGAACTCTTTATAAGAATGGAAACAGGAGGTGAACACACCACACACATTCAGCTGAAGTCGGAACCGTTCATCCCAGCATTCAAGGACATCTGAGCCTGGATTCACACCTCTAAGTTATGATCGAACGTTAATTTATGCATTTCTGCATAACACAAATAGTATTGTTTTCAACACCCTTTGCTTTGTCAGCTGAATTTAGCTTTCATAAATATTCATTTTGTAGTCAGACAGCCGAAATTGTGTGCTTAGAGTTTTGGGTTAACATTCATCTTGAAGATATGAAGGCTTCCAGGCATATTTATGACATTTTCCCTCTCATTGTGTGCCATAACAGCCCGTGGAGAGAAACCCTTCAGGTGTACTCTGTGCGTGAAGGCGTTTGCACAGTCACCACATCTTAAAGTACACCAGAGAACACACACGCGAGATAAACCCTTCAAGTTGCAGTGTGTGCGTGAAGGCATTTGCACGGTCATCAAATCTGATTAATTTGGGAAACTTTTTCACTACATCATGAATATATTAATAAGTATAGACGTGTAAGTCAAGTGTGCATTCCTCTGTGCCTGACGTGTAGATGGTGTGGATATTCTTTTTTTATGTCTGCAGCTGACGCTTCCTCTGCAGAATTGGTCTGATGGAGCAAAGGCACTCAGCGCAGCTCGGTACGACAAGTCAACAATGCGACCAGCGTGCATACAGCACGGATCGGACTGGAAACTTGCCACGGCACCAGAGAACTCACACAGGAGAGAAACCCTTCAAATGTACTGTGTGTAACAAGGCATTTGCATGGCCATCAGTTCTTCAGACCCACCAGAGAACACACACGGGAGAGAAACCCTTCAGGTGCACGATATGCGGGGTGGCGTTTGCACAGTCATGTAATCTTGTAACACACCATAGAACACACACCGGAGAGAAACCCTTCAAGTGCAGTGTGTGTGGGAAGACATTTTCATGTTAATTTGTTCTTAAAACACACCAGAGAACACACACGGGAGAGAAACCCTTCAAGTGCAGTGTGTGTGTGAAGGCGTTTTCACGGTCATCTGCTCTTAAAACACACCAGAGAACACACACGGAAGAGAAATCCTTCTTGTGCAGTGTGTGGGAAGACATTTTCTGATTCATCTGCTCTTAAAACACACCAGAGAACACACACGGGAGAGAAACCCTTCAAGTGCAGTGTGTGTGGGAAGGCATTTTCACAGTCATCTGGTCTTAAATCACACCAGAGAACACACACGGGAGAGAAACCCTTCAAGTGCAGTGTGTGTGTGAAGGCATTTTCACGGTCATCTGGTCTTAAATCACACCAGAGAACACACACGGGAGAGAAACCCTTCAAGTGCAGTGTGTGCGGGAAGGCATTTGCACATTCATCAAATCTTCAAGTACACCAGAGAACACAAGCAATAGAAGATCCACAAGGAGTGCAGTCTGAAATCAGCTTGTGAAAGTCAAAGTGCCGCAATGAGCCCATCCCTCATGAAACACGAACCGGAAGAAAATCACAGCTTGGACACTTTTAAAGGTATCGAGGTGAAATGTGAAGAAGTGATGGTGAAGAGTGAAGAAGTGATGGTGAAGAGCGAAGAAGTGAAGGTGAAATGTGAAGATGAAGATTCAACTCCAAAATCGGACCTTCACATTGGTGGAGGCAACGTGAAGCCAGAGGTGAATTCTGACTGAGGCAGAGCGAGGCAACTCCCAGCAGTTTGTGGAAGTGGAGGTGTGGGTGGACTTCCTCCGAGACAATACAAAGTCAAGTGGAGACGCGGTAGATGTGTAAGCCAGAGACTATCTCGCTCCAATAGATGCGCCTTTGTCATAGGCCTTTAATGACAAGAATGTGAAGTTGAAACACTCATTTCCTAGGTTCAACCTGCAGAGTAAGGGCGGCCAGTCTTTGTGGACCTGTGGGTTGGGTAGATCTCTAACCAGGAGCGAGAGACAAGCCCCCAAGCATTCACTATGTTATAATAATTGCATTTACACGGTGCTTGCTTAACGCCTCAGCAACTCGGAGTTTTGTATCTCGTCTGAAGCACTCAAAGAGCATCCCCAAGTAGCAGCTGCCCCTGTGTGGCACAGGGTGGTGGCCCTGCACCGGCCTGCATGTGGACAAGAGGCTGTCAGTAGGGGGCGTTGATTGATGCGTCATCTCGGTTGTGTAGTTTGTAGGCAATATTGACTCGAAGCTTTTGCGACTGCAGGAATCCACACTCTTGAGTTCTTTCGGTAAAGTCACCACGTGGGTAGAAACATAACAGGTCACGGCGTTTAGATCACAACACGCACAATCGTCATCAGGTGGGACAACCACAGCAAGAGAAACTGCTGAAGTAGTAGGCGCCTACTCCAGCAGTTTCTTCTTATTGCTGCTGTGCTTGTCCCACCTGATGACGATTGCTTGTGTTGCCATCGAAGCGCCCTCATCTATTATTTGTAGCGTAATGTTTAGAATTTGCTACATTTTGACCCAGACGCCAGCATGCAACGGCCTACTCGTTTTGAATGCCGCAATAGTACGGTGTACATACACTTTTGATTTAAAGCTTTCGTGACTGCAGGGATTCATATTCTTTGTTCTTTTGGTAAAGTCACGTAGAAGGGAAATGATAAAATAATAAAAATATAAAACAATAGTATTCTCACGACGTTTCGACTGCACTGAGAACCAAGAATATGTACATACACTGTTAAGCAGACGGTGCGTATTTTTAAAAATAGCTTCTTGTGAATACGATGGAACCTGATGCAGGATATTTCACTGCAGTAATTCAATTTTGTTAATATGCCTGTCAATAATTAAGAATGAATACTTGTCTGATTGTGCGTGTACATGTAACATTTTTTCTATGAGTGTCAAACATTGATTAAGTGTTCAAATCTAGATTAAGTGATATTAGGACAAAGTGTGTGTGTTTGGAAGTAACCTGTACAGATCACTCGGGTGAGACCCGTTGTTCTTGTAATACAGGTCAAAGGGTACTTTTGTGTTTCACGAAGCGTCTGCCTCTGGAGCAACTCATTGTCTTTGCAATAGGGAGCACGCTCGGATCATTCATCAGTTACAAGGCATACCACTTAAAAGTTACACGTATGGGAGGAGGTACATTCTCTACAACACGAATTATAGTTTTGTCTTACGTGTTGACGTAGATTTTGTCTAACTGGGACTAGAAGTGCACCTTGCTGATTGACGTCTGGATGTTCGTTACCTATCGGTTGAAGCAAACCCCACTGCTGTTGTTGAGACGCTGTGCACCATTTAATGGTCCAACACATTGACGGCCTTCAGGCCAGGAAAGTCACAACATTTGCACACGAAGGACGCATTCACACAAGTACCCGATGCTCCGTTTTGAAGTTTTAAAATGAAACATCTTTGAATTGTGTTGTGTTTTGATTTACATTATTTCTTCATTAAAAGTTCATTTTACATCTGGAAGACTTCGTTGAAAAGGACGTTGCGCGTGAATGTTCTCTCGTCGTTAAGTAGACGATGGCCTTGCCGGGGGTTCGGTTCGATGCGGACTTTCACCTGGTAGGGGATCGCGGGATCGAGATAAGGCGACACGGAGCTGCTGGCCGTCTGCAGATCGATTCCAACGTAATCGAGCGTCTGTCCCTGCGCCTCCGTCGTTCGCATGCAGGGGGCGCATGTAGGTTTACAGCGCCCCCTGCAGGAAAACGACAAAGTGCAGCGTTCATCACGGATAAAGTTGTGCGCTTATATATTAAATGTTATTCTTTTATAAGGTGATGTTGATATCGATAACTGACACATAACCGGCATGCCATAAATAGGAAATTAACTCTGCTTATTCGAATCAATGTATTCATATATGTTGATAAACTGTTTCAAGCAGATTTTGTGTCTCTAAGGACGACTACAGGGACCACGTGATTGTTTAAAAATGTCTTTGATTATAACTATAATTGCCTACAATTCGTCATGTGTAGCTTATTTAGACTATAATTTATTCACTACCCAAAATGTATTTACTTGAAAACATAGAGCTGATATTTGTAAGCAATGATTTTTATTTATACGTTTGAAAAAAAATATTTGCACAAATTGAACTTGTTCATCAGATACAAGGTGAATTCACAAGACTTTGTTAAAAATCCAATATTTCAGAATTTTGCCTTAACGGAGAATATTTTAAAAAATGTTAGTAAAAATAAAGATTCAGAAATATATATTGTGCCGTGTCTACAATTTTACTGTAAAGTGGAATTGGTAAAAAGCATTATTTGTACACGTAGAGGCGTTGTGGTCCATAAGTCTGGTGACACAGGCGTTGTGGTCCATAAGTCTATGGGCAGTGTTGAGTCTATGGCAGTGTTGAGTCTATGGACAGTGCTGCGTGTATGGGCAGTGTTGAGTCCATAGTAGTGTTGAGTCTATGGGTGGTAGTGTTGAGTCTATGGGTGGTAGTGTTGAGTCTATGGGTGGTAGTGTTGAGTCTATGGGTAGTGCTGAGTCTATGGGCAGTGCTAAGTGTATGGGCAGTGTTGAGTCTATAGTATAGTGTTGAGTCCATGGGTAGTGCTGAGTCTATGGGCAGTGCTGAGTGTATGTGCAGTGTTGAGTCTATAGTAGTGTTGAGTCTATGGTAGTGTTGAGTCTGTGGGTGGTAGTGTTGAGTCTATGGTAGTGTTGTGTCTATGATAGTGTTGAGTCTGTGGGTGGTAGTGTTGAGTCTATGGTAGTGTTGTGTCTATGGTAGTGTTGAGTCTATGGTAGTGTTGAGTCTATGGTAGTGTTGTGTCTATGGTAGTGTTGTGTCTATGGTAGTGTTGAGTCTATGGTAGTGTTGAGTCTATGGTAGTGTTGAGTCTATGGTAGTGTTGAGTCTATGGTAGTGTTGAGTCTATGGTAGTGTTGAGTCTACAGTGAGGGAAAAAAGTATTTGATCCCCTGCTGATTTTGTACGTTAGCCCCATGACAATGAAATGATCAGTCTATAATTTTAATGATACGTTTATTTGAACAGTGAGAGACAGAATAACAACAACAAAATCCAGAAAAACGCTTCGCTACGTGGCCATGAGTGACGGTGAAATATGAAGAAGGGGCGACCTTGAAGCGTGAAGGTCAGGAATCTTCTCCGGGTGCTCATCCTCCCACGTTTGCAGTCGCCTATCAACGTCATCACAGCATCCCAATGGCAGTATTCTCGACACAAATATCTCGAGACTGAAGGAGGCTATTCTGGACAAAAATCATTCGCGTTATGATTATTGTAATCCTCATGTGTGTATGTTGAACTTCTTTCGCACAGTACGTAGCCAACCTTGCTATACATCTTAAATAGAATAGAAGAGTCATCCTATGCAGAGACCGGTGCCTGCCAATAAATGTGTAACTTCCACCCTCGAGCTCAGATAGATGTATATTTGACAATGGTGACACTTTGCTTTGTGTTTCTGGATAAGGTTAACATATAGGTTGCATTTTGCATTCAAACATGATTATACAGGAATACAGCTTCTGACCTTCAAGTGTGCATAACGTTAATTTTATTTAAGCCGAGATGCCATTCATTAATGTGAATGGAAATAAGCTCAAATATACGTTTTATGAAAGTATACCACATTGATGAAATTTATGGTGTGCATTATTGAAGGTCTGTGAACTTTCTAACAGTCTTCCCAGGAAGTTGAAGAAATTTGTCAAGCATTTCTAAAACACTTTATATAAACAAGGTTAATGTTTTAATGGTATCTGTGAAAGCAGAGGATGGAGCTCTTTTTTTCATCAGCGGAGTACGGTGCCCACACTCCTCTTACACAGCAACTCTGAGTTTATGGATCACGCAGAGATCGTAAAACTCTGCACGCCCGACTTGCAGGGCAGCACTGTGGTGTCTGTAAGAGCATTCATTTTTATCTATGCACGTAGTCTTCAGTCTCGGTGGTGCTTTCCTGGGTAAATATTCTAATGAAATATGGATGATGAATGTTAGCAACTGCTCAATCTGCTGTGTGTGTATATTTACATTTCTGCTCTAATTTGATGCGTGAGAAGGGGAGATCCATTTTTCACTTAATGGGAACCAGTCTTCCCGAAAAAAGACTGCAGTATAGTGGCTGTACAAATATACTTACAGCTTTGTTGAACAGCACCACTCACCTTCATTACAGTGGAGATAACCCATGTATATCGGTTCACCAACATTGATCTGTTGTTCACACATTACTAAGGTTGTGGTTATGGTGGTGGAGACAGAAAAATGCGCATTTGTGGGGGCTACCATCCCCCGCCATCACCGAATTGTCGGGGCCGTTGGCCCCCGACTCCTCCGTTAAATTCATACCACTACCACAACTGCAACACCCGGTGTATGATTATGCCCGTGGGTACCCGTGTACCTCACGGCGCAGCTCTACTCACGCGGTAACCACCGCCAGCAGCATCGCGTGCTTGAATTGTGTAATCTTGTTTCATTTACCTTCGCAGCCGGTCGGAAGCAACTAATTAGGCTGCGCTGCGGAATACCCGCTCACCAATTGATCTCTACGCGCTACACGCGCGGCGCGTGCCGTGAGCGCCGCTGCTCCTGCACGCCCCCGTACTGGCGCGGGCGAAGTGCAACCAGTACCACACGATGCAGAGGCTCACTACACCACGCACGAGTGCATTTAATGATCGAAGGACCCGTACTTTAATTCCCAGGGTGATAGCACGTTACTGCTGCCCCGGCATGCGCGTCGAGCCCCGAGTGGACCCACCCGTGCGGGCGTAAACACGTGGGTAAAATTACTCACTCACGCGCAAACAAAAGAATCACCGCGGGTAGGCTCGCCACACCACGCACCGCCCCTCCGTAATCACAGAGACAACAGGACACGGTTTATACCCTACGGACGGTTTATTCCCCACGAATAATCGAACTAGACTGTGCGTGTCAGTACGGACCAGCAGGACAGGTCTAACCTATCTCGCTACTGCCTGATACCTAATCGACCTGTCTGCCCTCTATTTTCTCTCCGAATTTCGTCCCTTTGTCTTACCTCTCTCCCTCGTACTTACGGTCCAACCTCGCAGCAATGGAGGTCGCGGATAGATGATGCTGTAAACAGAATCTGGCTGTTCTCTGCCCCATCTCACGGACGTGCGAGTAACAGTCAGGTGACGGCTCCTCGATCCCTCCCTCCTGTTGATCTCCAGTCAAATAAAAAAAATGGCCCCGTGCTTCCCCAAAGCGTCCCTTTTTATGCTCCTTTCAAAGCCCTCGCACCGCCCATCCGCGGTGCATCACGGGTCAGGCCGTTAATCCGCGGTGCATCATGGGTAGAGACGCTAGCCCGCGGTGCACCATGGGTAGAGACGCTTAACCCGCGCTGCCCCGCTCCCCACCTGTCTGCTGGTCCGCGTGTGTCTTGAGCATCTCCTCACTGCGGTTCTCAGTGAGTTCGCCGTGGTCATTTAATTCTAAGTTAAGCCACGGCGCCGCAGTGCCATTTGGCCTGGGGGGGGGTGCCAATTCCCTGACCCTGAGAAACCGTGGAGCATCCCCACGAGGGGGCCTCTCGGGTAACAACTCAGGGCAGGTGCCCCCCCCCTCCCCATGAGGCCCTACTTGAGTGTGTGTGTGTTTAGGTGGGGGGGGGGGGGGGGGGTGGCGGTTGAAGTGCTGTGATGGGAGCCGGGTGGCTTCTCGGTCGCAGCAGCACAGCGACGGCCCCTATTTCGACGGAGCGGCTTCGCTGTTGTGGCACCACAATTACATCCAACATCATCGGGCAATTCACCAGAATGGTAAAGCCCTCGCTTGCTCCCAGTCTTAAATAGAGCAGCAGCAGGCTGACGTCATCATTTAACTCATATCAGGTGCAGTGATTAGAGGCGGATGGAGGGTATTGAAATTATATAATCGATTGGTAATCAGTCAATGGTAATGATTAGTAATGAGTTGTAGATTAGTAATTAGTTGTAATGTGTGTTATTGTGATTATATGCTACGTTAGTAGTCCGTTTATTAGTATGTGTTTCCCCTATAAGGAATTGTAATATGTATTATTTAATCATACGCTTCCAAGCCGCACTAAGCCTGTAGCTATCAGAGCGATTAAAGTTATTTCTATTCCTCTCAATTTCAATGGATTCTCTAATTAGTCTTTGCCAGTAATAATTCGTTTTACACAACACTTCAACGTTATCAAAATCAATTGAGTGTCCTTGTTGACAAGCATGTTCTGCCACTGCCGACAGTTGTGTTTGAGATAATTTAATATTTCTTTGATGTTCTTTTAGTCTTATGCTGATGTTACACCGGTTGATAATTTTGGTAATGCGTCTTTAGTGCAAGATACTAATTTTTGAATTTTGTGTACTGTACCAAATCTTACTGTAATGTTTTGCTTTTGCAAAACACGGGCTAATTTGTCAGTTACTCCTGAGATATATGGAATTTTTATTGTTTTAACAATCTGATCGCTTTCAGCAGTATTGCTTTGCGATCGTGATTTGGCATTCAGTGCACTGTTAATTTAAGTATTGTAGCCATTCTGTCGTAGTGCTTCTGTAGAGGTGTTAACTACGCGCTGTTGCGTAACCTGCATTGCCAACAGGGCAGTGCAGCATTACCCCTGGGTACAACGGTTGGGGTCAGTCGAGGTGAAACGGATCGTGGCCAGGGTTTGGTGCGAACCAATCAGACGGTTCCACGTGGGAATGTATGATTGGTTCTACCTGGCCACGAAGGGGTATAAGACGGGTGACCCAACGGACCTCGGGGAGTTCTCTCCCCGCACGAAGATAGAAGACTGGGCTGAAGCCTAGCTAGGACCCTGGACCAGCCCTTCAGCTCGGCATACCCAGTGGTCAGGACCCACCGGGCCAGCGGTGGGTCAGATAGCCTCCCCTAGGTCCTAGCCGGAGGACTAGGATAGCGGTAGACGTGTGAGTCCCGCCAAGTCCGGAGGTTGTACCTCCTTAGGTATCAAGGAGGTTAGCGGTAGACGTGTGAGTCCCGCCAGGTCCGGAGGCTGTACCTCCCTAGGGTATCGGGTGAGGGGACCGAATATCCCTCTGTGTGTGTTAAGCATTGTATAAGGAAATAATACAATAAACAGAGTGTGCCTCCTAAAGAAGTCTGCTCGTCCTTACAACACTACAACTGGAGTCAGAAGTGGTTGGAAATGGAAACCAGAAGTTCAGCCCACGCGCGGAGCCAAAACGAAGATAACGCTGTCTCACCTGCAAGCACCGCCAGCTCCGCTGAAAACGCTGCCGCGTTGACGGCCGCCCAGCCACCGGTTGAGCAGCCGGTTGCTCCCCCTGCCATGGGGGACGGACTCAGGGCAGCACACGGCCGTCTCGCTCAACTCCTACACGCCGCGGCGTCCATTCTCGAAGAGATCAACTTGGAGGTTGCGGGCAGGCCGAGTCAACAGCCGGCAGACGTTCCCGCCATCGGCCAGGGCAGACATTTTGATTTTCCCGCCGGGGAACCACGTGATTCCGCCGGAAGCGGAAGCCAGGGGCATCCTGGGAACGCGGGGGGCCAATCACAACCCGCAACGTCATCAGCACGCGACGCTGCGGATTCAAGTTCCTCAGCGGACGCCGCGTCATCACTGTACCGACACGGTACAGTAGACTCTATCGGCCGGGAAATCGCCGATCTCCGGCTCGAGACGGTACAAGCTGAGGGGGAGACGACGTCCGCCCTCCAACAACGCCTGCCCATCTTCCGAGAATTCACATCTGAAGGGGGCGACTGGGCGGCGTTCCAGCGTCGCTTCCTGAGCCACCAAGAGATGGTGGGCTGGTCGGACGCACAGGCGCTCCGAGCACTACCGGCCACTTTGGATGACGACGCTCTCGCCTTGCTCCTCACCATCCCCAGGCAACAAAGGGCGACTCTTCAATCGGCCCTCCGACGGATGTCCGACGTGTACGGGCCTCCATCCGACGTCCGCAGCCGATTTTACGACAGGCGACGCCGCCCTAAAGAGTCTCCGTTGGCATTCCGGACTGCTCTACTGGCGATGGCAAGAGCGGGTTACCCTCGCATGGACGACGAGGCCATCGATGCCATCGTTCTCCAGAAGATGCTGGAGCTGGCGCGCGAGCTGCGCATCGTCATCCAAGCGGTGGACGACGACGGTATGTGCTCGCTACGAGCCGCTCGGTGCATCCACGCACATTTGCTGCTCCACACGGAATCGACCATCGCCGCCTCGGCTTCGACGTCGGAGCCTGCCAGCAGGGACGCCGAGTTCTCCCCCAACCGGGCCTTCATGGCGACCAGGTCAACGGGCCGGCGATCGTCCGACCACGCTGGTCGCCGCAACGACCAGCAGCGGGGACGGCCTGCTCCACGCGGCGACTTGACGTGCTTCAACTGTGGCCGACGAGGCCACATCTCCTCTGACTGCCGTGCGCCTCGACGACGCCCCTCCGCATCCCGGGGCCAGGACTACAGGACGTCCACGGCATCGCGGCAAAACCAGGCAAGTCGCGACGCCTCTCACGCTCGGCCCTCATTCACACCATACACACTGCAACGCACCATAAGAAGGGCTCGCGATTCGGCGTGTGATGGGGGGTATTCTGGCGTTTGTTCGTGGCCACTCAAACCTGGGCAGTGGTCTGAGTTGGCCCATAGGGTAGTCGCGGCGACGGCAGGTTCGTCCGTGGTTGTCGGATCAATCGAGGGTGTGGAATTTCGCGTGTTGGTCGATACTGGTGCGTCGGCTACGATCATTTCAGATCTGATTTACAATATACTGCCCGTACGATGCCGCCCCTTGGAACGGGTTTCTATCCCGTGTTTCGCCGCTAATGGCAGTTCACTTGGCATTATTGGGCAAATTCGGGCGCAAATTTCGATTGGAGACATTAAATTGGCAGGGCCTATTTTGGTCTCTTCTTCCCTCGCCGTGCCGTGTTTGTTAGGCACTGATTTTCTCGCGAAAATGCCTATTAAGATCCTTGTAGATCAAGGCTGCATCGAACTCCCGTCGGGTTGACGGATGGCGTTCTTGCCCACACCCTCACATCCGCGCATGGCTAGTGCCTCGGTGCAGGCGTTTGTTGCGAGCACAGTCCGCATTCCGCCAGGGACACAAATGCTCGTGCCCTTGCAACTTAAAAAACCGCTAGCCCCGGAGGCCTCGGCACATGGCATTTTGCTGGGGCCTTCAAACGCAGCTGCTAAGGGGTTAGATTTGGTGGCTGCACAGACCCTCGTAGCAGCCGACAGGGAGCCGTTCTTGCAGGTTTTGAATGTCGGATTGTCCATAACCGTCATTCTGCAAGGAACTGTGCTCGCTCACGCGACCCCGGTGCCGTTGGGGACCGGAGTCGCGGGACACGTGCATGACACGCCGCAGGTCCCACCTCCTTCCGAATCGGATGAGAGATGGTTGGACGCGCTCTGCACAGACACGGGTGATCTGTCTCATTCGCAGCGAATTAAATTGCGCGCTCTTCTGCGAGAATTTTCCGATGTCTTTAGTAAATCTCAATTTGATATTGGCTGCACCAAGCTGCTGCGTCACCACATTGATACTGGTGACGCTGCCCCGATTCGACAAAACCCGTTTCGGCTTAGCCCGGCGGAGAAACAGCATGTTAAATCGGCTGTGGATGACATGCTGAAGGCCGATATAATTTCTCCCTCCACTAGTCCCTG
Source organism: Petromyzon marinus (assembly GCF_048934315.1). Taxonomy (NCBI): domain Eukaryota; kingdom Metazoa; phylum Chordata; class Hyperoartia; order Petromyzontiformes; family Petromyzontidae; genus Petromyzon; species Petromyzon marinus. The sequence goes on along the minus strand of NW_027422651.1, from coordinate 546,212 downwards.
GGGTGCTCCAATAGTGCTGGTCAAAAAGCACGATGGTAGTCTCCGTTTTTGCGTTGATTTTCGGCGCCTAAATAAAATCTCGGTAGCGGACGCCTACCCTCTTCCTCGTATGGACGAGTCATTGGATGCCCTGGCAGGGGCGCACTATTTCTCCACCTTGGACCTTCTGTCGGGGTTTTGGCAACTCCCCCTCGACGAATCGTCAAAACCTAAGACTGCTTTTCGGACACCACAGGGCCTTTTCGAGTTTAATAGATTGCCCATGGGTCTCCACTCGGCCCCAGCGACGTTCCAGAGGCTCATGGAGCTGGTCCTCGCTGGGCTCCAGTGGGACTCATGTCTCATTTATCTTGACGACGTCATCGTCTTTAGCCGCACGTTCGGCGAACACATCGAACGGTTGAGTGCTGTCTTCTTGAAAATGCGGGCCGCTAACTTGAAATTCAAGCCGCAGAAGTGTCACCTTCTGCGTGAGTCTGTGCGCTATCTGGGCCACATAGTTAGCCGCTCGGGCATCTCTACCGACCCTGAAAAAACCAAATGTGTTCAACATTGGCCGACCCCTACATCTGCGGGCGATGTTCGTAGTTTTATTGGTTTTGCGTCGTACTACCGCCGGTTTGTTGCTGGCTTCACGACGATTGCCAAGCCGCTCCACGCCCTTACGTCAAAAGGGGTGGCGTTTCATTGGGGGGACGCAGAACAGGCTGCGTTCGACTCCTTGCGGAACGCGCTCGTGACGGCACCGTCCCTTGCGTACCCCGATTTTTCCGTGCCATTCGTGTTGGACACCGACGCTAGCAATACGGGGATTGGGGGTGTTCTGTCCCAAAAAGTTGATGGCATTGAAAGGGTTGTTGCCTATGGTAGCAGAGTCTTGTCTCTTGCTGAACAAAGATACTGTGTGACCAGACGTGAGCTGCTGGCCATTGTTTTTTTTATTCAGCAATACAGGCCGTACCTGTATGGTCAGCATTTTACCGTGCGATCTGATCATTCGGCTTTACAGTACGCTCTGCAGGTTGACCAACCGTCCGGGCAGCTTTCTCGGTGGCTCGAAGTCCTTCAGGACTACGATTTCAATGTCACTTACCGTAGGGGTGCACAACACACGAATGCCGATGCGTTGTCTCGCCTTCCGCCGGCTCAAAAATGTGCGTGTTTTTTGGGCTCGGGCCATTGTAAGCCGCCACTGCCTGCGCAGGTCGCGCCTCTCACAACGGTGTCAGCCGCACTTCCCGCCGCCTCAGCGCCGATGTTGGATCACGCAGATCCAATGGCCAGTGACGATTTGCTGGGGCTAACTTTGGCCGAATGGGGTCGGCACCAGGGCGAGGACATGTCGTTATTGAGGTTGCGTCGCCACGCGAATAATGCGGTTCCAAGACAGGGCAAATTTAATTCATTTGTCATGAAGCGCGGCTTGTTGATGCATTGGGATGCTGACCCGTGTCAACATAAAATCGTCGTGCCATCCGCCTTGCGATGCAAGGCCGTATGGGCGGCGCATGAGCGTTTATTGCACCTGGGTGTTCATAAGACCATTGGGTTGTTGCGGTTGCAATTTTTCTGGCCGGGCATGCTGCGCGACGTCACTGACATTTTGCTGGGGTGCACCCATTGTGCGCAACGTAAACCGCCGGCTAAACCGGCATGTCCACCCCTGCAACCCATTTCGGTCTCTCGTATAAATGAGTTGGTGGCTCTCGATATTTTGGGCCCTTTTCCTACTACGCCACGGGGTAATAAGTACCTTCTGGTTGGGGTAGAGTATTTTACACGGTGGCCTATGGCCTGGGCCCTCCCCAACCAGTCGGCGGCGGCCGTTGTGGACGCCTTTGTTCAAGGCTACATCCTGGACAAGGGCGCACCAGAACGGTTGCTGACCGATCAGGGAAGAAATTTTTCGGGAGCCTTGCTGACTGATGTGTGCCACCTGTTGGGCACTAAGAAAGTGCGCACTTCGCCCTACCATCCCCAGACCGACGGCATGGTGGAGCGCCTTCATAGAACTCTCACTGCTATGTTATGCCATCAGGTCGATTAATCCCACCTCGATTGGGACTTGCAGGTTCCGGGGGTCCTCGCCGCATACCGTATGGCACCTCACGCGGCGACGGGATTTTCCCCGTTCTTTCTAATGTACGGCAGGGATGCCTTTCCTCCCGCCGACGTTCGGCTGGAAATCGAACAGCCACCGCAAAAGTCAAAGCTCGTTGACCACTTGCGATTCAACCTCCGTAAGTTGGCCGAGGCACGGGAGGCCGCCATTGAAAATTCGGCTTCCCGCCAACGGGCGAATTTGCGACTGCGGGACCCTCGGTCGTACACGCATCGGTGGGCACCGGGAGACAGGGCATGGCTCCACTGCCCCCAGGTGCCGGTGTCCACGTCGGCCAAACTCCTCAGACCATGGCGAGGCCCGGTTGAGGTAGTGGAAGTCCTGCGTCCCCAATGTGTTAAAATTAGCTGGGGACGGCGTTGCTGGTGCGCTCACCCCTCTCGGTTAAAACCCTTCGTCACGCCACGCGTCCCTCCACAACACACACGACATGGGGGCCGAGTGTGCGACGCGTCCGACGAGCCGGATGTTGCCCCGTTGGTGCCAAACCCACAGCGCAGGCGTGTCATTCCTCCTGCAGATGACGCGGGAGTGACGGCTCCATGCAGGCCACGTTCGGCCTCAATGGACCGTGGAGCAGCAGGTGTCCCCGTGGAGATGCCTAAAGGCCCACCGGATGCTCTGGCTCATCCTCCTCCTTCCCTTGTGCCGCCGACAAAGCCTGCCATCCCCTACGATGGCCCCGCGAAACGCACGGGCACGAAATCTCGCCGGTTGTTATGTTTTTTTTGGCATGTCTAGTGCCTTGTACATACGTTATGTTGTTAAGGGGGGTATTTATAGTGGTTTAATTGTTCTTGTTGTTCGTGAGGCACACTCACAATTCTTCTACCATTGATAATTTCAGAATTTCCCATTGTTGCAGCCGGGACGGCTGGAGCTTCTGAAGGAGGGGGTGATGTAGAGGTGTTAACTACGCGCTGTTGCGTAACATGCATTGCCACCAGGGCAGTGCAGCATTACCCCTGGGTACAACGGTTGGGGTCAGTCGAGGTGAAACGGATCGTGGCCAGGGTTTGGTGCGAACCAATCAGACGGTTCCACGTGGGAATGTATGATTGGTTCTACCTGGCCACGAAGGGGTATAAGACGGGTGACCCAACGGACCTCGGGGAGTTCTCTCCCCGCACGAAGATAGAAGACTGGGCTGAAGCCTAGCTAGGACCCTGGACCAGCCCTTCAGCCCTTCTAAGGGCTAAGGCTCGGCATACCCAGTGGTCAGGACCCACCGGGCCAGCGGTGGGTCAGATAGCCTCCCCTAGGTCCTAGCCGGAGGACTAGGATAGCGGTAGACGTGTGAGTCCCGCCAGGTCCGGAGGTTGTACCTCCTTAGGTATCAAGGAGGTTAGCGGTAGACGTGTGAGTCCCGCCAGGTCCGGAGGCTGTACCTCCCTAGGGTATCGGGTGAGGGGACCGAATATCCCTCTGTGTGTGTTAAGCATTGTATAAGGAAATAATACAATAAACAGAGTGTGCCTCCTAAAGAAGTCTGCTCGTCCTTACAACACTACAGAACCAAAGAAGATAAATCAAACAGATTATAGCAAGATTTGGAAACCATATAATGCAACACAGACGATCAAAACACAACGCAAGGTCAGGTTGATTACGTTATTATTACTGGTAGGAACGAAGTTGTAAACTGAGTGTACCAGCCTGCAATAGATTAATGTGTCCGTCCGTCCGTCCGTCCATCCGTCCCCTTTCAATACTTTAGAAGTGAAATCTCGTGCTGTTGGGTGTAAAAAAAATCCAATGTTCCTACCAGCCCACCCTGCAAGGACCTGTTAATTTATCTTCCGTCCTGCTGTCCACGCCCCCACGCTACTCTCCCACTACTTCCTGTCTCCCTTCCCCCCTCTCTCTTCACCCACTTGGGGTAAACTGTCCCTCAAGGATCGTAGATCGAAGCCCCCCACCGCACCTCGCTCTCTCCCTCCCTGGCCCCCCATCTCTCTCCCTCCCTGCCCCCCCGTCTCTCTCCCTCCCTGCCCCCCCCGTCTCTCTCCCTCCCTGCCCCCCCGTCTCTCTCCCTCCTTCCCAACTGAACCCCCCTAACCTCTCGCTCACAAGTCGCTGAAGGTGAGGCGCCCTCTGATGTCTCTCTCTCTCTTCCTGCCGTGCCCTCGCCTCCCCGTCTCTTTGCCTCTCTCTCGCCACGTCTTTGCCCCTCGACTCTTCCAGCCCCGTCGTCTCTCTCGCTCCTTCCGAACTGTGCGCCCCTAACCTCTCCCTTAAAAATCGTTGCATGAAATTCCTCTGATGGCGATCTCTCTCTCTCTCTCGCTGCATCCCCCACGCCGTCAGGTCTCGCTGCCTCCCGCTCGCCACGTCTCCGCCCCTCGACTCCTGCCTCCCCATCTCTCTCTCCCCTCTTCCTCTCCCGCTCCCCGGTTCCGCCAAGTTCCTGTGCCCCTCGAAGCGAGCCCCGGTCCCTCGCTGCCGTTCGTCCGCCCCCCTTCGATGCTCTCCCTCAGGCCTCCCTCGCCCCGTTCCTTGGCCCCCTCTCTCCCTCGCCCCGCTCCCGCCTCTCTCCATGGAAGCTCTCCGCGGGTCGCGTCTCCTCGCTCCTCCGGACGCCGTTCGGCCTCCTGCGCACACCTCCTGCACCGCCGCCGCCGCCAAAGATCCCCCGTGCAGCCTCGAACAGGCTGTCGGGGGCAAGCGCTGTTAGTGGCGAGCAGCAGCACCTACGAAGGCTACCGGCACTGTGGCACACGAGGGGGGTGGGTGGCCAGAAACCACGCCCGGCACCCCTTTGTCTCTCCAGCGGTGATGTTTTACACGTCCCACAAGGTACTACTTTTAGGCGGAGTCGATCTCGGGGAGGCCCACGACCGGTTCATATAATTGTCACACTTCTAGATTTTTGTTGTTTTTATTTTTTTACCTACGTGACTTTATCGAATAGAACCAAAGAGTATAATTGTCACACTGTTTTTGGGCCGTGAGCAAGGAAATCCAACTCGGGGTCTCTGCAGAGTTCGCTCGAGTTTGCAAACGAAAAAACTAAAACGTGTAGCGCTAAACGACCAAATCGGTGATGACAATTCCTGCTGAACGCCGCAGAAGACCAGGCCCACAACGTGGATAGCAGAGCCACGCCCCACCGGCATCAAATTCTGCCCACACATTGTAAACAAATGCAACTCGTGTAACGCGTAGGCTTTTCGCAAGCAGCATTATTCGTGAATGTTTTTGGGGGTTAGTTCGCGTTATTGTTAATGTGTCGTAACTCTCCACCACCACCGCCCGACACGGACAATCAGTAAAACAAATGCCATTGCTCCACTGTAGGGGCGGCCACGTGGATTTTCAAGAACGCCAATGTTGGTTTCACTGTTGTTAGATTTACACATTTTGGCCGAGGAGGCGAAAATCCACGAGTTGTTAATTCACGTCAAAATCTGAGAATTCGCGGTGAATCCACAAATTTGGCCGAGTCTGCTGTATCCATCAGTCACTTTCCGCATCAGATATTAACCAACATATCCATGATGCAACGTAACTGCAGTCTAACTGCATTTTAAATGGATTAAATAAGCATGGACTGAATGACCATTCATTATGAATATCCCGAGGTAACACCAAAACACACTTTACGCACATTCAACAATCTAACAACAATTCTACACTATGTGCCTGTGTTCAACCAAGTTAGCGATCTTAAAACCATTCAAACTCACCACCACCACCACCACAACCAAACCACCAGAATCGTCAAATCGAAATCCCAACGAAGCGAACGGCGGTCCACAGAAGTACGTCCTGGCACGAGAAAACATTCCCCGCTCAAACACAAAGAACACCACCACCCATACACTCCACACCACCACCACCACCACCACACCACCACCACCACACCCCACACCACCACCACCACCACACCACCACCACCACACCCCACACCACCACCACCACCTCCCCTACACCACCACCACCACACCCCACACCACCACACCCCACACCACCACTACCACACCCCACACCACCACCACACCACCACCACCATACCCCACACCACCACCACCACCACACCCCACACCACCACCACCACACCCCACACCACCACCACACCACCACCACCACTACCACACCCCACACCACCACCACACCCCACACCACCACACCACCACCACTACCACACCCCACCACACCCCACCACACCACCACCACCACACCCCACACCACCACCACCACACCCCACACCACCACCACCACACCACCACACCCCACCACACCACCACCACCACACCACCACCACATCCCACACCACCACACCCCACACCACCACCACACCACCACCACCACATCCCACACCACCACCACACCACCACCACACCACCACACCCCACACCACACCCCCTACACCCCACACCACCTCCCCCACCCCACCACACCACACCACCTCCCCTACACCCCACACCACCACACCCCAAACCACCACACCCCACACCACCACTACCACACCCCACACCACCACCACACCCCACACCACCACCACCACCACACCACCATACCCCACACCCCACACCACCACCACACTCACCACACACACGCTCACCACACTCACCACACTCACCACGCTCACCACGCTCACCACACACACCACACTCACCACACACACACCACACACACACCACATTCACCACAAACACACACCACACACACCACACTCACTCACCACGCTCACCACAAACGCTCACCACACACTCACCACACACACCACACCACACACACTCACCACACACTCACCACACACTCACCACACACACACCACACACACACCACACACTCACCACAAACACACACCACACACACCACACACTCACCACAAACGCTCACCACACACTCACCACACACACTCACCACACACACCACACTCACTCACCACACTCACCACACACTCACCACACACACACACCACACTCACCACAAACGCTCACCACACACTCACCACACACACACCACACACACCACACTCACAAACACCACACTACACTCACCACACACTCACCACACCACACTCACCACACTCACCACAAACGCTCACCACTCTGTTCACACACACTGTTCACACACACTGCTCACCACACTGTTCACACACACTGTTCACACACACTGCTCACCACACTGTGCCCCGGAGAGGCCTACCCACCTGCTGGGAGGCCTACCCACCTGCCGCTGGGAGGCCTACCTACCTGCTGGGAGGCCTACCCACCTGCTGGGAGGCCTACCCACCTGCTGCTGGAGAGGCCTACCCACCTGCTGGAGAGGCCTACCCACCTGCCGCTGGGAGGCCTACCCACCTGCCGCTGGGAGGCCTACCCACCTGCCGCTGGAGAGGCCTACCCACCTGCCGCTGGAGAGGCCTACCCACCTGCCGCTGGGAGGCCTACCCACCTGCCGCTGGGAGGCCTACCCACCTACCGGGAGGCCTACCCACCTGCCGCTGGAGAGGCCTACCCACCTGCTGGAGAGGCCTACCCACCTGCCGCTGGGAGGCCTACCCACCTGCTGGAGAGGCCTATCCACCTGCCGCTGGGAGGCCTACCCACCTGCTGGAGAGGCCTACCCACCTGCCGCTGGGAGGCCTACCCACCTGCTGGGAGGCCTACCCACCTGCTGCTGGGAGGCCTACCCACCTGCTGGAGAGGCTTACCCACCTGCTGGGAGGCCTACCCACCTGCCGCTGGGAGACCTACCCACCTGCCGCTGGGAGGCCTACCCACCTGCTGGGAGGCCTACTCACCTGCCGCTGACAGTGGTACCTGGAGCGTGCTGACGCTCAGCTGATGTGTCACACCGTGGCGAACCCCGCAGCTAACTCATTCACGTGGAGCAGGCCAAGAAACGACATTCCAGTCGTGGGCTGAGCTCAAAAGGGCTAACTCGAGCACCATCCTGCGGCGGGGAAAGGAGGCGGTGCAAGAGGTTCAGCCGAGCCCACAACAGCCAAGAATCTGCTGTCTGGGAGAGGGGGGTGGGCGCTGTTAAACCCTAGCACATGGGCGAGAAGCCGTGCATGTGTGACGAGTGCGGCAAGACGTTTTTCTCACGCTCGGCCTACAAGTATATATATTTTTCTATTCCACTTGTGTGTAAATCTGTGTATACCCCGGATATTTTAGAGATGGCAATTCTCCTGCTGTGTGTCCTACTGCTGTCCCTCCCGGCCATATCTAGTGTCACACTCAACTCTACAAACGGCTACCCTCATTATTTTGCGTCAATACTTGTTGCTCGATTTGCCACTACACCTGCAAATGAAACAGCTCATAGACACTTCTACACTCCATCATTGTATCCTTTTAAACCCTATCTTTGTCCCATTACTTCACCAGCACTCCTTCCAAACTTCATTCTGCTCTTAAAAATAACACCATCTGCGAGCTGCTGCTATTCGTCCAAGGTTCGCCGCTTTTCATCCTTTCACAGAAAATACTTATGCAAACTGTTAATTCTACATTTCTTATTCCTGGGTGGTATTGAGCTTCATCCAGGCCCAAATGAAAAGAGCTCGTATAATTCTGTAGATTTTTCTGGCAGGAAAGGTGTTGGTGTTCTACATATCAACATCAGAGGGCTTGTGATTAAATTAAGTCAACTAAAACTAGAAGTGGCAAATCTTGATCCGGACATTTTTTGCCTAACAGAAACATTTCTCACTCCTGCCGTCAATAACTTGCAGATTACGATTGAAAACTACAACCTTTTTCGGCTTGACTGAGGATCTAAAGGAGGTGGAATTGCCATCTATGTTCGTAACACTATTGCATGTTCACCAGCTCACTCTTTGTTTAAAAAATGTTGCTTTGAAGGTCTGGCTCTCAGAATAACTCTCCCAAATAATCAACAGATATTGGTAGTGTGCTGCTATAGACCGCCTTGTGGGAAGGATGTTGAAGCTGCATCGGCACTGAGAGAGCTTTTTGGGGGCCTCCCTAAAGGTGAAATAATTTTAGTGGGTGATCTAAATTGGAATTGGCTAAACCCGCCGGCCGTGGCCACAAATTTTACAGATGAATTTAACTTGTTTCAATTAATAAATGTCCCCACAAGACCCAACCTAAAAAATCCGGGACAGTCAACTCTGCTTGACGTCCTATTGACAAATGCCCCTCACAATTTCGCACTGACTGGTGTTCTGGGTAATAACCTTAGTGATCACTCCTTCATTTTTGGTGTGAGATCATCAGCCAGACCCAAAGCCCCCCTAAAATTGTTGAGAAGCACTCTTTGAGGCACTTCAGCACTCAGGCATTTACAAATGATGTGCTTCACTCGGATATTGATAAGGTCTGTGATATACCCAACCTGACTACGGCTTGGGAGACTTTCAGGTACACATTTCTCCAAATTCTTAACAAACATGCTCCGTTGGTTAGATTTAAAACTAAAGGCAACCGCCCACCATGGTATGATCCTTTGATTACAAAGCTCATGAAAACTAGGGACAAGGCTTGGGCATGTGCTCAGAAAAGTAATTTGGTAAATGACTGGCTAGAAAACAGGATTTTAAGGAATAGATGCGTAAAAAATACGGCATGCAAAAAATGCCTATTTTTCCTCCACTCTCCTGGAATCACATGGAAATGCCAGGATTTTTTGGAAAACAATCAAATCTAAAAACAGAAAATCTGCCCGTTGAGCTTCACCGAAATGGGGAATATTTTTCAGATCCCAAAAAAATAGTTGACAATTTTAACCTTCATTTTTCTGAAGCTGGTAATCTTTTTGATAATGTATTGGGAGTCACCCCTGCTCCTGCAAATTCCTACACCCCTGTCCAAACATTAAACGAATTTAGTTTCCAACCAATCCACGAAAGTAATGTTCTGAAACAACTGTCCTACCTCAAAGGGTCCTCCTCTACCGGAGCAGATAGTTTTCCCGTCTTTGCTCTACTGTTGGTCACCTAATATACAAACCTATAGCCCATATTTTCAACCTGTCCATCAAAGAAGCATCAGTTCCTCTAGAATGGAAACATTCCTATGTCCGCCCACTTCACAAAGGGGGCCCTAAAGATGATCCCAATAACTACCGACCTATCTCAATTTTGTCCCCATTGATGAAATTTTTTGAAAAATTATTGAACTACCAAATTAGCAGTTTCCTGTCCACCAACAATCTACTACATCTAAAACAATCTGGGTTCCGGAAAAAATACAGCACCACATCTGCTGCATTAGACTCTTTGAATCAAATTTACAATAGCCTTGATAATAAGCAGTACTGTGTCTGTCTTTTTCTTGACCTGTCCAAAGCTTTTGATACAGTTGACCACAACACCCTGCTTAGTAAACTAAGTTGCCTCGGTTTTTCCGAGAACACAGTACAATGGTTAAAAAAATTACCTCTTTTCTCGCACCCAAACTGTATTCACAGATGGTTGGAGGTCAAACAGTGTTAAGATAACAAAAGGGGTTCCACAGGGTTCCATCCTCGGCCCCCTCTTGTTCTCTCTTTATGTCAATGACTTGGGCACTGAACTGGATCATTCCAGGGTAAATCTTTTTGCAGATGACACGATACTGATTACTGCTGGCCGCTCTCTGGATGACGTCATTGCTAAGCTCCAGGGTGATTTCAACAAACTACAACATCAGCTAGTTTCTCTTAAACTAGTCCTGAATACCTCCAAAACCAAGGTGCTATGCTTCTCTCCGGGACTAAAGCAGGAAGTTATTTTTCCCCAATTACATTCCTTGAATAATTATCAAATAGAGCAAGTCAAGATCTATAAGTATCTTGGGGTCATCCTGGATTCAAAACTTAGTTTTGAAGATCACATTCATTATATTGGTAAAAAGACAAAAATAAAAATTGGTTTTCTGTATCGACACAAGCACTGCTTCCCCCCAATGTTCCGTTTGGAATTGATAAAAGCTACCATACTGCCTCTACTTGACTACTGTGACATCGTGTATAAATCAGCCCCAAGTACTGTACTGAAGAAGCTTAATTCCATCTATCACTCGGCCTTAAGATTTGCATTGAACTGCCCATATAGGACTCACCACTGTGATCTCTACATTGAGTCAAACTTAACATCTCTTAATGTTCGACGGCTTGTGCACCAGATCTTATTTATTCACGATGTCCTTACAAAAAATTCCGCAGACTACCTACTGGATCTCCTCTCTGTTTCAAAGAACAAATATGACCTCAGGTCTTCGCTCATTTACCAGCTTCACATTCCCTATTGCCGTACAAAAACTGGAGGAAGGGCCTTTGCTATTGATGCCCCCAGGGTCTGGAATGCTATTGCCAATAAACTGCAACTTGAATCACTACCTATGAGATCTTCACTCAAAACTGCTCTAGAGGAGTTGTACAACCCTAGCTGCCACTGCTATTCAGTGGCCTAAAATATGGGTCTAGATTTTGGTGTTAATTTATTTATGTAGTTTATTGTTAAAAATTCGGTCACAGTCCCTATGATCACTGTTACATTGGATTTATGGCTTTTATTTTGGTGATTTTCGAAAAGTTTTTTTTTTTGTTTTGGCCATGTTTTTGTTTTCATAATAACGGTTTTTGGGTTAGATCGCGTTTATAAATGTGTCGTAACCCTCCACCACCCGACACGGCCAATCAGCAAAAAAGTGTCACGTTGACAAAAGACAAATAATTCACTACTTTAGCCCACCGGTGTGTTGAAGAGTGAATCCACATTTACAGTTTGAGTACGACGTTTCGCTGGTAAGTACTTCCAGCATCATCGGGCAATTCGCCAGAATGGTGAAGCCCTCGCTTGCTCCCGGTTTTATATAGAGCAGCAGGGTGACGTCATCACTTAACTCATATCAGGTGCAGAGATTAGAGGCGGAGGGGGGGGGTAATGTAATTATATAATCGTTTATAGTAGTACGGAGTTAGACTGATGGCCTTAATCTTAGTTGTCTTGTGGTTGTTGCTGTTATTTGACTTGCATCCCACTGGGATTTTTGCACACAGCGTTGGTGTACGGTGCTATTTTAGGAATATTTTGATATTTTTTTCCTGTATTTTCTGTTTGCACAGTCACATAACCACTGTAAGATATTTTCTTGTTCATGTTTTTGTTTGTTGCGGTTGCACCCGATTCAAGAGCCGAATGGCTCACAGGGCTATACCAAATAAATGAACTATGAACTATGTCCTAGTTCGACAAAATCTACGTCAACACGTAATACAAAACTACAATTCGTGTTGCAGAGAATGAACCTCCTCTACGTGTAACCTTTGAGTGGTATGCCACGTAACTGATTAATGATCCAAGTGTTCTCCCTATTTCAAAGACAATGAGTTGCTCCAGAGGGAGATGCTTCCTGAAAACACAAAAATACCCTTGTTTGGTTCTTTCCTCCAGACAGTCTCATCCCTTCACCTGATGAAGGCCACTTGTGTTGTGGCCGAAACGTCGTGAGAATTTTATTGCGTGATTTTATTTTATCAATGTATTATTTTATTCTCATTCTACGTGGTGACTTTACCTAAAGAACCAAAGAAGATGAATCCTTGCAGTCACGAAAGCTTTAAATCGAAAAACAAAAATACCCTTTGACCTGTATCACAATAACAATGAGTCTCACCTGAGTAAGCTGTACAGGTTACTTCCATAACACACACTTTGTCCTAACATCACTTATTCAATGTTTGACCCTTACAGACAAAATGTTACATGTACGCACACAATCAGACAAGTATTAATTCTAAATTATTGACAGGCATATTAACAAAATTGAATTACTGCACTGAAATATACTGCATCAGGTTACATCGCATTAACATGAAGCTATTTTTAAAAATACGCACCGTCTGCTTAACAGTGTATGTACAACGTGCTATTGTATTGTCATTCAAAACGAGTAGGCCATTGCATGCTGGCGTCTGGGTCAAAATTGATCAAATTCTAAACATTACCTACAAACTCCACAACTAAGATGCCACATCAATCATCGCCCCCTACTGACAGGCTCTTGTCCACATGCAGGCCGGTGTAGGGCCACCACCTTGTGCCACACAGGGGCAGCTGCTACTTGGGGATGCTCTTCAAGTGTTTGAGACGAGATACAAAACTCCAAATTGCCAGAGGCGATTAAGCAAGCACCATATAAATGGATTTTAAAACCGAGTGAATGCTTGGGAGCTTATTGGCTCTCGCTCCTGGTTCGAGATCTACCCAACCCACAGGTCCACAAAAACTGGCCGCTCTAACCATGCAGGTTTAACCTAGGAACTGAGTGTCCAACTTCACATTCTTGTCATTAAAGGCCTGTGACAAAGGTGCATCCATTGGAGCGACCAGAGTGGAGTCGGCTCCGGGAGAGGCAACCACCTTGCCCCACGGCGCTCCTCCACTTCGAGGTCTGCGGAGTACTTCGCCACCACCACCACCACCACCAGCGTGGCGATCTTCACGGCTGTGCTCACTTTGGTTCTGCTGCTATCGCAGCCAGTGGTGGAACTCCTCGGAGGATCTCGGCGTGGGGGTTCGAACATCAACGGCTCCAACGCCACCACCACCACCACCACGATCAACAACTACTCGGGACTCGTGAAGGACGTCTCTCCACCGGCAGCGGTCGCCACCTGGGGACCGATGTTCACCAGCGGCCACGCAGACGGACAGGAGAGGGACGGCCCAGCCTGGCCCCCCGGGATGTCCTGGCTCATGGACAGCGCGCCGACTCCTCTCCTGCACGCTGCGGGTCAGCTGTGCAGTAGCTACAGTGAGGACATTGTGGACACCGTGCCCCCTGCCCTACTGCAGGCTATGGGTCGGCTGTGCAGTAGCCACAGTGAGGACATAGTGGACAGCGTGCTCCCTGCCCTGCCGCAGGCTATGGGTCAGCTGTACAGTGGCTGCCAGGACATAGTGGACAGCGTTCTCCCTGCCCTACTGCAGGCTATGGGTGAGCTGAGCGGCAGCTGCCAGGACATAGTGGACAGCGTGCTCCCTGCTCTACTGCAGGCTATGGGTCAGCTGAGCGGCAGCTGCCAGGACATAGTGGACAGCGTGCTCCCTGCCCTGCTCCATGTCGTGCGTCAGCTGTACAGCGGCTGCAAGGAGGCCATCGGCTCCACCGTGCCGCTGAACACCCCGCACATCGCCGTGCGTCTCCGGCGTTTCGTACGTCGCAGAGTTGAGTGAGCAACATCCATCGTCGTCGTCGTCACCATCAGCCACGGTCAATCCACTAGCGGGTAGAGACCTCCCCCGTGCCGTCGCCACCTCCCACGATGCCGCTGTGCGGTGATCCACCCAGCGCCTGACACGTGGAGCGATTTCATTGCTTGATCTCCCCACTGGGCATCCTCTCGGATGACCCCCTCGCCGCCCATCGGCATCACTCGCCCCCTTCGCGCCCTCCACCGTCACCCTCAACTCTACTCGCGGTTAAATTTTGATTTAAAGCTTTTGTGATTGCAGTAATTCATATTCTTAGCTCTTCCGGTAAAGTCATGTTGAAGGGAAACAATAAAATAAATATATATAAAAAATATAAATTCTCACGACGTTTCGACACACCTGATGACGACCGTTTGTGTTATGGTCGAAACGTCATGAGAATTTTTTTTGTTTTATATATATTTTATTATTTTGTTTCCCTTCAACGTGACTCACGGTGTTTTCAACAGCCTGGTTGGGCACTGGAACGGTATCCCGGACAGTACCGGATTAAGCTCGTGCGGGTCCTGTGGCATATATTATAATGGTGCCCAAAATAAAATAAAAAAAACACAATTATTAAAACGCAAAGTTTACACATCTACCGGGTCTCCACTTGACTTTGGATTGTCTCGGAGGAAGTCCACCCACACCTCCACTTCCACAAACTGCTGGGAGTTGCCTCGCTCTGCCTCACAGTCAGAAATCTCCTCCTGCTTCACGTTGCCTCTGTCGATGTGAAGGTCCCATTTTGGAGTTGAATCTTCATCTTCACATTTCACCTTCACTCCTTTGCTCTTCACTTCTTCACATTTCACCATCACCTCTTCATGTTTCACCCCGATACCTTTAAAAGTGTCCAAGCTGGGATTTTCTTCTGGTTCTTGTTTCATGAGGGATGGGCTCATGGTGGCACTTTGACTTTCACAAGCTGATTTCAGACTCCACTCCTTGTGGATCTTCTGATGCTTCTGTGTTCTCTGGTGTACTTGAAGTTGTTGTTGCTGTGCAAACGTTATCCCGCACGGAGAGCACCTTAAGGGTTTCTCTCCTGTGTGTGTTCTCTGGTGTACTACAAGAGTAGATGAATGTGCAAACGCCTTCACGCACATACTGCACTTGAAGGGTTTTTCTCCCGTGTGTGTTCTCTGGTGTTCTACAAGAAGAGATGAACGTGGAAACGCCTTCATGCACACACTGCACTTGAAGGGTTTCTCTCCCGTGTGTGTTCTCTGGTGTGCTACAAGAGTAGATGAATGTGAAAACGCCTTCATGCACACACTGCACTTGAAGGGTTTCTCTCCCGTGTGTGTTCTCTGGTGTGCTACAAGAGTAGATGAATGTGAAAACGCCTTCCCACACACAGTGCACTTGAAGGGTTTCTCTCCCGTGTGTGTTCTCTGGTGCTCTGTCAAATTTCCAGTCCGGTCCGTGCTGTATGCACACCGGTCGCATTGTTGACTTGCCCTACCGAGCTGCGCTGAGTGCATTTGCTCCATCAGACCAATTCTGCAGAGGAAGCGTCAGCTGCAGACAGAAAAAAATAATATCCACACTATCTACACTTCAGTATTGATGCACAGAGGAAAGCATATACACACAGTAACACGTGACTTACACGTCTATACTTATTCACATATTCATGATATAGTGGAAAAGTGTCCCAAATTCATCACACGGGCTGTTATGGCACACAATGAGAGGGCAAATGGTTATAAACATGCCTGGAAGCCCTCGTATCTTCAAAATGAATGTTCACCAAAAACTCCGAGCACACAATTTCAGCTGTCTGGCTACAAAAGGAATATTTATGAGAGCTAAATTCAGCTGACATAGCAAAGGGTGTTGAAAACAATACTATTTGTGTTAGGCAGAAATGCATAAATTAACGTTCAATCGCAACTTAGAGGTGTGAATCCAGGCTCAGATGTCCTTGAATGCTGGGATGAACAGTTCCCACTTCAGCTGAATGTGTGTGCTGTGTTCACCTCCTGTTTCCATTATTATAAAGAGTTCCAGAGGAAAAAAAAATAAACTACTGTTATGATAAAACCTCCGTGTTCAACAGAGTTAATAGACGTTACTGCAAACACAAACTGTACACTGTCACTGGGTAAACAGGCGGTGGCGTGTCTAGAATCATGCCTGGCCACCTTCATCTGCTCAGCATTAATGCTTCCTCACTGCACCAAGTAATTAATTGAGGATCAACGAACATAGCCGAGGCAAACTGGATTTTGCGTCTCTCTCCGTGGTGAGATGTTAACTACCTCACCTGGTATACAGGAAGTCGTGGGTTCGATCCCGACCCTGACACCTGCTGTATATTTGGAGTTTGCGCGTCTCTCCGCTGAGTGTCTTTGACCGATAGACATTGACACACGTATTCTTGTTTCTTTCAGTAAAGTTACGTAGATAGAAAATAACAATAACAGATAATAGAATTACATTAAATAAAGACCATTTGTGTTGCGATCAAAATGACGTGAGTTTTTTTGCTTTATTCACAATTATTTATTTATTGTATTGCTATTTTTATTTAATTTTCTATCTACGTGACTTTACCGAAAGAACCAAGAATATTAATTCCTGCAGTCACCAAAGTTTTAAGTCAAAACATTCACACACGTTGACAAAGCCTCACCTTGTGTTGTTGTGGGCAGGTCGCTTCTGATAACAAGAGCGGTATAGCAGCTCAAGCGGACTTGGCCTGCTAACAAAAGAACGAAAATAAAAACTGCGTGAATATTTACAATAAAACAAATTTACAAAGTGGCGAGCCGGGTGAAGACAAATTAAACTTAAGCGAGATAATTAAAGTGAACGCAATCAGGCGAGGGCAGGAGGCAGGGCCCCGCGTGGCTAGGCCCCGCGTTGTAAAGTTCCAACCTGGACATCGATTCCAATGCTCGCTGCTACTCAACTGACATCCCTACGAGAGAGAGCGAGGCTCTACCTTGGTAAACAACAACAACCACCACCACAACAACCACAATCGCAATGATAATTTCTCACCTCGGATTTCAGTGCAGGAAGCGAGTTTCCTGCTACCTCGTGACGTCACCCGGCAGCAGGTGACATGACGTCACATCCGAGGTACGAAACACGTTCCTCCCACAATGAGCCGCTCCGTAACTGAATAAATTAGAGAATGAATAAATTATGTTAATGTCACATGTCCCATATGTCGTGGGCAATGAACCCGTCGCAATAACTCGTGACGGCTTTAACGAACACATTATGCTAATGAGCCGCCAGTCACTGGGCGTAGCTTTGCCAAAATAAGGATTGGCACTGGAACGCAATCGGCAGTGACCCAAGCGGAGATGACGTCACGCTCAAGAGCGCGGTGGAATACCTTGGTGACATGACGTCACTAGCGAGGTACACCTCACCCTGGCGTTTCACGCTGATGAGGTAATGCAGAGTGGTGACGTCACAGAGCGGGGTTGGAGTTTAAGTTGATTTAGATTCATTTTACATTGTTCCCTCCCTTGGGTGTGTGGGCTCAGCTACAACAACAACGTGGACATTATTGTGTATACACTGTGTGTGTGTGTACACTGTGTGTATACACTGTGTGTCTGTGTATACTGTGTGTGTGTGTACTGTGTGTGTGTACACTGTGTGTGTGTACACTATGTGTGTACACTGTGTGTGTGTGTACAGTGTGTGTGTGTGTACACTGTGTGTGTGTGCACTGTGTGTGTGTACAGTGTGTGTGTGTGTACACTTCTAGATTTAAAGCTTTCGTGACTGCAAGGATCCATACTCTTTGGTTCAAAGGGTAAAGTCACGTAGGTCAAAGATGTTGTACTGTCCCCTGACGATATCCTTGTCAGCTTCGATGTGGTCTCTTTGTTCACCAAGGTCCCAGTACCTGATACCATTGAAATAATTGAAAATTTTGTCCAACATGGACTAGACCCCGACACACCTGCACTGGTTAGGCACTGCCTCAACAATACCTACTTTACTTGGAATGGCTCCTTCTACAAACAAAATGAGGGTACCCCCATGGGATCCCCCTTATCACCAGTGATAGCCAATATTTTCATGGAGAAATTTGAATGAGACGCCATCCAGACTTCCACCCTCAGACCTTCCCTGTGGAAGAGATATGTGGATGACACTTTCGTCATTTGGCCACATGGCCTCCCAGCTTTGAACCTTTTCCTACACCACATCAATTCCAAACATCCCGCCATCAAATTCACCATGGAAGTGGAGAAAGATGGCAAGCTACCATTCTTAGATGTTCTGTTTGAGAGGAGACCTGATGGCTCATTGGGGCATTCTGTCTACAGGAAACCCACCCACACAGATTCCTACTTGAAACCTGATTTCCACCACCACCCAGCCCAAAATAATTCTCTCATCAAAACTTTATACCATAAGGCTCATTGCATTTCGGACGAACACCACCTGACCAGTGAATTAAAACATGTACACCTGGCCCTTAAAGGGAATGGTTACTCTGACCGTATCATCCGCCAAGCTGTTTCTCCCTCCATACAGAAACAACAACTTGATACTCCGGTCAAAACCATCACACTACCATATATAGCAGGCGTTACTAAAAAGATTTCCAAAATTCTAAACAAACACAAGATCCAGGTCCGGTTCAATACAGTACACAAAATTCGTGATCTGATCCCATCCGTGAAGGATGTCATTCCTGACTTACAGTACCCTGGGGTTTACAAATTGAGTTGTACCTGCGGTGATTGCTATATCGGGGAGACAAAGCGAAATGTCTCTGACCGAATCCACGAGTACAAATCAGATTTGAAACACGGCAAAACGAATTCTTCTGCCGTGGCTGATCACTGTTACAACGCTGTGGGTGATCACGATATCATTTTCTCCGATACCAAGGTTCTTTGCAAACCCACGGGTTTTTATCAGAGATTTGTTCACGAGGCAATTCAGATCTACAAACACAGACACAATTTCAACCGAGATGGTTTCAAATTTAGCAACCATTGGAAAAATGTTCTAAATCGAACTAAACATTAAACTAATTTCAATGGTACAGTATATTTTTCAAGTAGTGGTACCCCAAACTTTCGCAGCTCTTATAAATTCCCTTTTCACACCATCAATAGGTAAACTCTCCCCCCCCCCCCCCGCGCCAAACGGCAAGTCCACCGGCACGTACAACACCTCTTTTCTAAAATCGGCCAATCAAATGCTAATTTTTATGCTAATTTCTTTGTCAGGACACCTTGTTTGCTCGCACAAAGTTTAAAGGTCCGCGGTCTGAGTGTGGTTGTGTTTCGCTAAATTCTCCTGTTTGATTTGTACTAGGTGCCTCGGTGAATGTATATGCTCTGACTTTAACATAGCTATTTCTGTGACCAGTTACAAGCTAATCACTCAGCTATTTCAATGCTAAATTCTATGCTAATTCCTTTGTCAAGGGGTGCCTCTGCGGATGTGTATACTTTAACTTATCTATTTCAATGAGCCATTTCAATGCTAAATTATATGCTAATTCCTTTGTCAAGGTGCTTTGTTTCTTCTCACACAGCTTAAAGGTCGTGATCTGCGCGTGGCTTTTCCACTCCAGCGCTGTCCTCCAGACAGTCTCGTCCCTTCACCTGATGAAGGCCGCTGGTGTTGTGGCCGAAACGTCGTGATTTTTATTTTATTTTTTACCTACGTGACTTTACCCAATAGAAGCAAAGCGTATGGATCCTAGCAGTCACGAAAGCTTTAAATCTAGAATAGAAATGTAATGCAATACAACACAGAGAGTCGGCCAACATAAGAGTCAACACCCCACCTTGTTGATAACGTTCTTCCAAAGATTGCTCAATTTGAAAGAGAGACAAAACACAGACACGGAGACACACAGACAGAGAGAGATAGAACACAGAGACACACAGAGAGAGATACACACATACAGTGAGGGAAAAAAGTATTTGATCCCCTGCTGATTTTGTACGTTTGCCCAATGACAAAGAAATGATCAGTCTATAATTTTAATGGAAGGTTTATTTGAACAGTGAGAGACAGAATAACAACAAAAAAATCCAGATAAACGCATGTCAAAAATGTTATAAATTTATTTGCATTTTAATGAGGGAAAAAAGTATTTGACCCCTCTGCAAAACATGACTTAGTACTTGGTGGCAAAACCCTTGTTGGCAATCACAGAGGTCAGACGTTTCTTATAGTTGGCCACCAGGTTTGCACACATCTCAGGAGGGATTTTGTCCCACTCCTCTTTGCAGATCTTCTCCAAGTCATTAAGGTTTCGATGCTGACGTTTGTCAACTCGAACCTTCAGCTCCCTCCAGATTTCCTATGGGATTAAGGTCTGGAGACTGGCTAGGCAACCCCAGGACCTTAATGTGCTTCTTCTTGAGCCACTCCTTTGTTGCCTTGGCTGTGTGTTTTGGGTCATTGTCATGCTGGAATACCCATCCACCATCCATTTTCAATGCCCTGGCTGAGGGAAGGAGGTTCTCACCAAAGATTTGACGGTACATGGCCCCGTCCATCGTCCCTTTGATGCGGTGAAGTTGTCCTGTCCCCTTAGCAAAAAAACACCCCAAAGCATGTTTCCACCTCCATGTTTGACGGTGGGGATGGTGTTCTTGGGGTCATAGGCAGCATTCCTCCTCCTCCAAACACGGCGAGTTGAGTTGATGCCAAAGACCTACATTTTGGTCTAATCCGACCAAAACACTTTCACCCAGTTGTCCTCTGAATCATTCAGATGTTCACTGGCAAACTTCAGACGGGCATATATATGTGCTTTCTTGAGCAGGGGAACCTTGCAGGCGCTGCAGGATTTCAGTCCTTCACGGTGAAGTGTGTTATCAATTGTTTTCTTGGTGACTATGGTCCCAGCTGCCTTGAGATCATTGACAAGATCCACCCGTGTAGTTCTGGGCTGATTCCTCACCGTTCTCATGATCATTGCAACTCCACGAGGTGAGATCTTGCATGGAGCCCCAGGCCGAAGGAGATTGACAGTTTTTTTGCGTTTCTTCCATTTGCGAATAATCGCACCAACTGTTGTCACCTTCTCACCAAGCTGCTTGGCAATGGTCTTGTAGCCCATTCCAGCCTTGTGTAGGTCTACAATCTTGTCCCTGACATCCTTGGAGAGCTCTTTGGTCTTGGCCATGGTGGAGAGTTTGGGATCTGATTGATTGATTGCTTCTGTGGACAGGTGTCTTTCATACAGGTAACAAGCTGAGATTAGGAGCACTCCCTTTACTGTATTGTATTACATTGCTCTGTTGTTTATTTTTTAACTTTTCTTGTTTCATAGTATGTAATGGCAGAGATTAGGGATTCATAAAGTACAACGCAATCATACAAACACAAATCTACACATTGTTACATGAAGACAAGTCCACATTTTGTGGCCAAGGTTTAGCAAATTGTTTTTATTAACATAGCATAGCAATTATTATTTTAAATAATATTTTTATAGCAATAAATTGGGGGAGACATTTTGAGCATGTTTGATTATTGTGGGGGGATATGTCCCCCACCAATATATATTATAATTATTATAATATATTATAATTACGGCCTTGTGTCAATGAGAGATTTGGAACTTTGGTGACTGCAGGAAATAATAATAACACGAGTACACGCAGAGAGAGAGAAAGCACACTTATATTCTTGGTTCTTTCGGTAAAGTCACCACGTAGAAGGGGAAACAATAAAATAATTAAAATATTAAACAATAAAATTCTCACGACGTTTCGACTGCAACACAAGCAATCATCATTAGGTGTGAAAACCACAGCAAGAAACCACAGCAAGAAAATGTTCTTGCTGTGGTTTTCACACCTGATGATGATTGCTCGTTTTGCAGTCGAAACGTCGTGAGAATTTTATTGTTTGATATTTTTATTATTTTATTGTTTCCCTTCTACGTGGTGGTGACTTTACCGAAAGAACCAAGAATATGAATCCCTGCAGTCAAGAAAGCTTTAAATCAAAAGCACACTTAATCAAAGAAACTGAGTAAAATTTTTGAAATGTAATGCAATGCAACACAGAGAGTCGATCAACACACAATAAACGCATAGCCTGGTAGATTACTTTCTTACAAAGATTGTTCAACTAAGAGAGATAATTAAAGTAAACGCGATAAGGCGAGGGCAGGAGGCAAGGCCCCGGATGGCTAGGCCCCGCGTTGTAAAGTTCCAACCTGGACATCGATTCCCATGCTCGCTGCTACTCAATTGACATCCCTACGAGAGAGAGCGAGGCTCTACCTCTGTAAACAACAACAACCACAACAACCACCACCACCACAACCGCGATGATAATTTCACACCTCGGATTTCAGTTCACGCGCGGAGCGGCAAATTCCTGTTACCTCGTGACGTCGCGCGGCAGCAGGAGATGACGTCAATTGCGTGGTACAAGACCCTCCCCTCCCGCAACGAGCCGGACCTAATTTACATAAATTATGTTAATGAGCCCGGCCCATACGTGGAGGGATGGGGCGTGGGTGCTCAAACCCTTCGCAAATAAACTCGCGACGGCCTTCACGAATATATTATGTTAATGAGCCACCAGTCACCGGGCGTAGCTTTGCCCAAATAAGGAGTGTACTTGAACAGATAACGGAAGTGACCCGGCAGAGGTGACGTCACGCTCAAGGGCGCGGTAGACGGGGTGGGGTGAATACCTTGGTGACATGACGTCACTAGCGAGGGACACCTCCCCCTGGCGTTTCACGCCGATGAGGTGATGCTGAGTAGTGACGTCACAGAGCGGGGTTGGAGTTTAAGTTGATTTAGATTAATTTTCCATTGCTCCCTCCCTTGAACTCAGCAACAACAACGTGGACATTGCATCCCACTGGGATTTTTAGCACACAGCGTTGGTGTACGGTGCTTTTTTCAGGAATATTTTGTTGTTTTTTTCATGGATTTTCTGTTTGCAGAGTCACACACAAAGTAGTCACTTTAAGATGTTTCTTGTTTGTTTTGGTTGCACTTGATTCAAGAGCCGAATGGCTCACAGGGGTATACCAAAATATATAAACTGAAATTATTGTGTACACTGTGTGTGTACACTGTATGTGTACACTGTGTGTGTGTGTACACTGTGTGTACACGTACACAGTGTGTGTACACTGTGTGTGTACACTGTGTGTGTGTACACTGTGTGTGTGCACTGTGTGTGTGTACACTGTGTGTACACGTACACAGTGTGTGTGTACACTGTGTGTGTGTACACTGTGTGTGTACACTGTGTGTGTGTGCACTGTGTGTGTACACTGTGTGTGTACACTGTGTGTACTGTGTGTGTGTACACTGTGTGTGTACACTGTGTGTACAGTGTACACTGTGTGTGTGTACACTGTGTGTGTGTGTACGCTGTGTGTGTGTACACTGTGTGTGTGTGCACTGTGTGTGTGTACACTGTGGGGGGCACAGTCATCTCAGTCGACCAATGGGCATCTTTTCATCAATTTATTACTTTCCATTTTTTCTTATCTACGTGACTTTACCGAAAGAAGCAAGACTGTAAATGTTAACGAGCTGCACCACGCTGTGTGGGAGCTGCCTGGCCTGTCGCTCCGCACGAAGCTGCGTGGAGCCTCTGCGTGGAAGTTCTGCGCCGGTGAGAAACTCTCTCAGTCTGACCCCCACCCCCATCCCTCCACGCAGATTGAGGCGAGCCGAGTGGTGGCGCATTCTGTTTTGACTCAAAACGTTCGCGACTGCAGGAATTAACGTTCTTGGTTTTTTCCGTCAAGTCACGTAAATTAAAAAAAATGTTACATTGAAGAAAAAAATAAATTGACGATTTAAATAATAAAAATAAACGCGTTTTTTTCTTTCTTTTTGTTTTCTATTTACGTGACTTTACCGAAAGAACCAAGAATGTGGTAGCACATTCTCTATTTATTGCAGAGGTTCAAGGTTAAAATCCGACAGGCACACCTGGCTACCCCAGCAACATTCACCACAATATGCGCAGTCTGCTAAACGGCAGATGTAAAATATAACGTTGTGTCATTCACAACGCACAGGTCATTGCATGTTGGTCTCACGGTAAAAATTGGGGTAATTCCAAACATTATCGAGAAACTCCACAACGGAGAAACGCACCCCCTGTACCAACGACGGAGGCGCAGGGACAGACGCTCGATTACGTTGGAATCGATCTGCAGACGGCCAGCAGCTCCGTGTCGCCTTATCTCGATCCCGCAATCCCAAACAGGTGAAAGTCCGCATCAAACCGAACCCCCGGCAAGGCCGTCTACTTAACGACGAGAGAAAATTCACACGAAATGTCCTTCTCAACGAAGCCTTCCGGGTGTAAAATTAACTTTTAAGCTTTTAATGAAGAAATAACAATCATCTAATTCAAAACACAACACGATTCAAAGATGTTTCATTTTAAAACTTCAAAACGGAGCACGGGCGCTGGCGTGAATGCGTCCTTCGTGTGCCGTAAATGTTGTGACTTTCCTGGCCTGAAGGCCGTCAATGTGTTGGACCCTTATTGGTGCACAGCGTCTCAACAACAGCAGTGGAGTTTGCTTCAACCGATAGGTACGAACATCCAGACGTGAATCAGCAAGGTGCATTTCTAGTCCTAGTTAGACAAAATCTAAGTCAACACGTAAGACAAAACTACAATTCGTGTTGTAGAGAATGTACCTCCTCCTATGCGTGTAACTTTCAAGCGGTATGCCTTGTAACTGATGAATGATCCGAGCGTGCTCCCTATTTCAAAGACAATGAGTTGCTTCAGAGGCAGACGCTTTGTGAAACACAAAAGTACCCTTTGACATGTATCACATGGAATGTGTCTCACCCGAGTTATCTGTACAGGTTACTTCCAAACACACACATACTTTGTCCTAACATCACTTAATCAATCTAGATTTGAACACTTAATCAATGTTTGACCCTCATAGACAAAATGTTACATGTACACGCACAATCAGACAAGTATTCATTCTTAATTATTGACAGGCATATTAACAAAATTAAATTACTGCAGTGAAATATCCTGCAGCAGGTTACATCGTATTAACAAGAAGCTATTTTAAAAATACGCACGGTCTGCTTAAAAGTGGATGTAAAACATACTATTGTAGTGTCATTCAAAACGAGTAGGCCATTGCATGCTGGCGAATTCTAAACATTAGCGACAAATTACAAAACTGAGATGAAACATCAATCATCGCCCCCTACTGACAGCCTCTTGTTCACATACTCTTTGGTTCTTTCAGTAAAGTCACGTAGGTAGAAAAAATAATAACAGATCACGACGTTTCGATCGTAACACAAGCGGTCGTCCTCAGGCGGAAAAAATAATAAATGCAGGCCGGTGCAGGGCCACCACCCTGTGCCACACAGGGGCAGCTGCTACTTGTGGATGCTCTTCGAGTGTTTCAGACGAGATACGAAACTCCGAGTTGCCGAGGCGATTAAGCAAGCACCAAGTAAATGCAATTATTATAACATAGTGAATGCTTGGGGGCTTCTTGGCTCTCGCTCCTGGTTAAATATCTACCCAACCCACAGGTCCACAAAGACTGGCCGCTCGCTCTTACTCTGCAGGTTGAACCTAGGATATTGAGTGTTAAACTTCACATTCTTTTCATTAAAGGCCTGTGACAAAGGTGCATCTATTGTAGCCACATCGTCTCTGGCTTACACATCTACCGGGTCTCCACTTGACTTTGGATTGTCTCGGAAGTCCACCCACACCTCCACTTCCACAAACTGCTGGGAGTTGCCTCACTCTGCCTCACAATCAGAATTCTCCTCCTGCTTCACGTTGCCTCCATCGATGTGAAGGTCCAATTTTGGAGTTGAATCTTCATCTTCACATTTCACCATCACTTCTTCCCTCTTCACTATCACCTCTTCATATTTCACCTCGATACCTTTAAAAGTGTCCAAGCTGGGATTTTCTTCCGGTTCGTGTTTCATGAGGGATGGGCTCATGGTGGAACTTTGACTTTCACAAGCTGATTTCAGACTCCACTCCTTGTGGATCTTCTGATGCTTCTGTGTTCTCTGGTGTACTTGAAGATGTGATGACTGTGAAAACACCTTCCCACACAGAGTGCACTTGAAGGGTTTCTCTCCCGTGTGTGTACTCTGGTGTCGTTGCAGATTTGATGAATGTGCAAACGCCTTCCCACACACAGTGCACCTGAAGGGTTTCACTCCGGTGTGTGTTCTCTGGTGTCTTTGCAGATTTGATGAATGTGCAAACGCCTTCCCACACACAGTGCACCTGAAGGGTTTCTCTCCTGTGTGTTCTCTGGTGTTTTATAAGAACAGATGACTGTGAAAATGCCTTCCCACACAAAGTGCATTTGAATGGTTTCCCTCCCGTGTGTGTTCTCTGGTGTACTTTAAGATGTGGTGACTGTGAAAACGCCTTCCCGCATAGAGTGCACTTGAAGGGTTTCTCTCCCGTGTGTGTACTCTGGTGTACTTTAAGATGTGATGAAAGTGCAAAGGGCTTCCCGCACAGAGTGCACTTGAAGGGTTTCTCTTCCGTGTGTGTTCTCTGGTGTGTTACCAGAGCATATGACTGTGCAAACGCCTTCCCACACACACTGCACTTGAATGGTTTTTCTCCCGTGTGTGTTCTCTGGTGTTCTACAAGAGTAGATGAATGTGCAAACGCCTTCCCACACACACTGCACTTGAAGGGTTTTTCTCCCGTGTGTGTTCTCTGGTGTTCTACAAGAGTAGATGAATGTGCAAACACCTTCCCACACACACTGCACTTGAAGGGTTTTTCTCCCGTGTGTGTTCTCTGGTGTTCTACAAGAGTAGATGAATGTGCAAACACCTTCCCACACACACTGCACTTGAAGGGTTTCTCTCCCGTGTGTGTACTCTGGTGTCGTTGCAGATTTGATGAATGTGCAAACGCCTTCCCACACACAGTGCACCTGAAGGGTTTCACTCCGGTGTGTGTTCTCTGGTCTTTGCAGATTTGATGAATGTGCAAACGCCTTCCCACACACAGTGCACCTGAAGGGTTTCTCTCCTGTGTGTTCTCTGGTGTTTTATAACAACAGATGACTGTGAAAATGCCTTCCCACACAAAGTGCATTTGAATGGTTTCCCTCCCGTGTGTGTTCTCTGGTGTACTTTAAGATGTGGTGACTGTGAAAACGCCTTCCCGCATAGAGTGCACTTGAAGGGTTTCTCTCCCGTGTGTGTACTCTGGTGTACTTTAAGATGTGATGAAAGTGCAAAGGGCTTCCCGCACAGAGTGCACTTGAAGGGTTTCTCTTCCGTGTGTGTTCTCTGGTGTGTTACCAGAGCATATGACTGTGCAAACGCCTTCCCACACACACTGCACTTGAATGGTTTTTCTCCCGTGTGTGTTCTCTGGTGTTCTACAAGAGTAGATGAATGTGCAAACGCCTTCCCACACACACTGCACTTGAAGGGTTTTTCTCCCGTGTGTGTTCTCTGGTGTTCTACAAGAGTAGATGAATGTGCAAACACCTTCCCACACACACTGCACTTGAAGGGTTTTTCTCCCGTGTGTGTTCTCTGGTGTTCTACAAGAGTAGATGAATGTGCAAACGCCTTCCCACACACACTGCACTTGAAGGGTTTTTCTCCCGTGTGTGTTCTCTGGTGTTCTACAAGAGTAGATGAATGTGCAAACGCCTTCCCACACACACTGCACTTGAAGGGTTTTTCTCCCGTGTGTGTTCTCTGGTGTTCTACAAGAGTAGATGACTGCAAACGCGATCCCGCACAGAGTGCACTTGAAGGGTTTCTCTCCCGTGTGTGTACTCTGGTGTCTTTGCAGATGTGATGACTGTGAAAATGCCTTCCCACACACAGTGCACTTGAAAGGTTTCTCTCCTGTGTGAGTTCTCTGGTGCTGTGTCAAATTTCCAGTCCGATCCGTGCTGTATGCACGCTGGTCGCATTGTTGACTTGTCATACCGAGCTGCGCTGAGTGCATTTGCTCCATCAGACCAGCGCCAGCTGCAGACATAAAAAAAATATCCACACCATCTACACGTCAGTATCGAGGCACAGAGGAATGCATATATAGTACATGTGACTTACACGTCTATACTTATTAATATATTCATGATGTAGTGAAAAAGTGTCCCAAATTTATCACACGGGCTGTTATGGCACACAATAAGAGGGAAAATGGTTATAAACATGCCTGGAAGCCCTCGTATCTTCAAAATGAATGCTCACCCAATACTCCAAGTACACAATTTCGGCTGTCTGGCTAAAAAAGGAATATTTATGAGAGTTAAATTCAGCTGACATAGCAAAGGGTGTTGAAAACAATACTATTTGTGTTAGGCAGAAATTAATAAATTAATATTCTTAGTTTTTTCGGTAAAGTCACGTTGAAGAGAAACAACAAAATAACAAAATATATATAAAACAATGAAAAATTCTCACGACGTTTCGACCATAACTCAAACGGTCATCATCAGGTGCGTCGGTTTGCATAAATGTATTTTGAAAACGGCATATTTATTTATATATATATTAAAAAATAACGTTTGCGTCACGCGCAACGATTGGCAGTTTGCCCAGGACTAGTCCATCTATTTTTTTTAAAAGAGGAGGGGGGAGACGAAATTTGTTTTTATGTATGCTGTCTGAAAGCCACTGTAAGCGTGAACAATCAATCAAGAACTGAAATGATTTATCAAATCTTTCCAATGATTGCTAAGATAGAATCCATCTTCTCGGTTGAAATTGTCTCTGTGCTTGTATATGTGGATAGCCTCATGAACGAATCTCTCATGGAAGCCAGATGGCTTACAAAGAACCTCCGTCTTGGAAAAGTCAATGGCATGTGAGCCTACTGAATTAGAACAATGATCTGCTACGGCCGAGGTGTTGGTCCTACCGTGTTTAAGGTCTGCTTTATGTTCACGAATGCGGTCCGAGATATGGCGTTTGGTTTCTCCAATGTAACTACTACCACAGAGGCAACTTAGTTTGTAGACACCAGGGTATTGTATGTCCGGAATCACATCTTTTACAGACGGAACCAGATCACGGATTTTATGTAATGTGTTGAAACGGACCTGGATCTTGTGTTTATTCAAGATTTTGGAGATCTTTTTTGTGATCCCAGCAATGTAGGGTAAAGTGATGGTTTTGAAAGGCTCCTCAAGAGGGTTCTTCTTCATGGTTTGAGTGATAGCTTTGCGGATTGTATAGTCGGAGTAACCATTAGCCCTAAGAGCTTGGTGTACGTGCTTGAGTTCACTGCTTATGTGTTCCTGGTCGGATATGCATTGGGCTCTATGATACAGAGTCTTGATGAGAGAATTCTTCTGTGATGGATGGTGGTGGGAATCCGGTTTCAGATAAGCATCCGTATGGGTAGCTTTCCTGTAGACAGAGTGGCTCATTGAACCATCAGGTCTCTTTTTAATTAGGACATCCAAAAAAAGGTATCTTGCCATCTATTTCGACTTCCATGGTAAATCTGATGGCTGGGTGTATGGAATTGATGTGGTCGAAGAATTGGTCTAGAGCAGGCCGGCCATGTGGCCAGATGACAAAAGTGTCATCCACGTACCTCTTCCATAAGGTTGGGCGCAGAGTGGCAGTCTGGATGGCGTCAGTCTCAAATTTCTCCATGAAAATGTTAGCTATAACTGGAGAAAGGGGGGAGCCCATTGGGGTGCCCTCAGTTTGTTTGTAGAAAGTTCCATTCCAAGTGAAGTATGTATTGGTTAAACAGTGTCTCACCAGGGGGGGTACCTCAGTGTTTAGTCCTTGATGAACCAAGTCTTCAATGATTGCAATGGTGTCAGGTACAGGAACCTTGGTGAATAAGGAAACCACATCAAAACTGACAAGCAGGTCGTCTGGGGACAGGGAAATACCCTTGATTGTTGATACCAGGTGAGTAGAATTTTGTACCGCAGAGGTGGTCTTTCCAGTGAAAGGACGCAGGATTTCAGACAAAAAACGAGCTAGTTTGTAGGTGGGGGAGCTGATAGTAGAGACTATGGGACGAAGAGGTGTATCAACTTTATGTATTTTTGGTAAGCCGTATAATCTTGGTGGCCTGGCAGCAGAAGGTTTCAACGAAAACTGTTTAGATTGATCAATTAATGCGGTTGAATCAGAAATTATTTTGTTGGTTTGTGTGACGAGGCTGTTGGTGGGATCTCTTTTTATTTTTGTATAACTACCATCGTCGAGTAATTCTTTAATTTTGTTGTTGTATTCTATTTTATCCATGATGACAGTAGCATTGCCTTTGTCAGCTGAGAGAACTACAATATCATTCCTCTTTTTTAATTTATATAATTCAAAACGCTCATCTTTGCTGAGGTTGCTAGCTGGCATCTTAGCGTTTTTGAGGGTTGCAGCAATTTCAGATCTTGCTACGTCTGCAGCGATGTGACCCAGGCCCCTGAGAGCAACGTCTACTTGGGCAATTATATCATTAACTGGTATGTGTTTAGGTGTGACTGCAAAGTTTAGACCTTTAGCTAAAACGGATTTCAGACCATCGGAAATAGAACTGTTACTGCGATTAATTACGACTTTATTAACGTCTAACTTTTTGGTGTGTGGGTCCGGTCTTTTGTTGAAGAGGAGGTTAAATTTGGAAATCAGGTTTTCCTTACATTTGGTCGACATAGTAGCAGCTGAAGAGGCAGTCATATTGTCTACATGTTCCCAATCCGATGTGGACATTATTGCTGTCAATGATAAGTGTGATTTGTAAAGTGTCTTGTCTAACTGATCTAGTTCTGTGCGTATAAGTCTGATTTTTT
The DNA here is from genome assembly GCF_048934315.1 of Petromyzon marinus. Taxonomy (NCBI): domain Eukaryota; kingdom Metazoa; phylum Chordata; class Hyperoartia; order Petromyzontiformes; family Petromyzontidae; genus Petromyzon; species Petromyzon marinus. The sequence goes on along the minus strand of NW_027422651.1, from coordinate 515,162 downwards.
CTGAGATAAGAGCTAAGCTAGTTTTGAAAAGAATTCGTTTTGCATTAGAAGAAGTTACAGTAGCAGAGGTGAGTGTAAATGCGATTGGTATTACCCCAGAGTCGCGGCATCTCTTCAGGAAGGTGAGAGACTCGATCAGCTGAGCTTTCTTATCCCGGAGTTTGTTGAAGGATCTTAAAGTTATGTGAAAACCCTCCCCGTAGAGGCGATTAAATTTTGATTTAAAGCTTTCGTGACTGCAGTAATTCATATTCTTAGTTTTTTCGGTAAAGTCACGTTGAAGAGAAACAACAAAATAACAAAATATATATAAAACAATAAAAAATTCTCACGACGTTTCGACCATAACTCAAACGGTCATCATCAGGTGTGTCGGTTTGCATAAATGTATTTCGAAAACGGCATATTTATTTATTTATTTATATATAAAAAAAATAACGTTTGCGTCACGCGCAACGATTGGCAGTTAGCCCAGGACTAGTCCATCTATTTTTTGAAAAGAGGAGGGGGGAGACGAAATTTGTTTTTATGTATGCTGTCTGAAAGCCACTGTAAGCGTGAACAATCAATCAAGAACTGAAATGATTTATCAAATCTTTCCAATGATTGCTAAGATAGAATCCATCTTCTCGGTTGAAATTGTCTCTGTGCTTGTATATGTGGATAGCCTCATGAACGAATCTCTCATGGAAGCCAGATGGCTTACAAAGAACCTCCGTCTTGGAAAAGTCAATGGCATGTGAGCCTACTGAATTAGAACAATGATCTGCTACGGCCGAGGTGTTGGTCCTACCGTGTTTAAGGTCTGCTTTATGTTCACGAATGCGGTCCGAGATATGGCGTTTGGTTTCTCCAATGTAACTACTACCACAGAGGCAACTTAGTTTGTAGACACCAGGGTATTGTATGTCCGGAATCACATCTTTTACAGATGGAACCAGATCACGGATTTTATGTAATGTGTTGAAACGGACCTGGATCTTGTGTTTATTCAAGATTTTGGAGATCTTTTTTGTGATCCCAGCAATGTAGGGTAAAGTGATGGTTTTGAAAGGCTCCTCAAGAGGGTTCTTCTTCATGGTTTGAGTGATAGCTTTGCGGATTGTATAGTCGGAGTAACCATTAGCCCTAAGAGCTTGGTGTACGTGCTTGAGTTCACTGCTTATGTGTTCCTGGTCGGATATGCATTGGGCTCTATGATACAGAGTCTTGATGAGAGAATTCTTCTGTGATGGATGGTGGTGGGAATCCGGTTTCAGATAAGCATCCGTATGGGTAGCTTTCCTGTAGACAGAGTGGCTCATTGAACCATCAGGTCTCTTTTTAATTAGGACATCCAAAAAAGGTATCTTGCCATCTATTTCGACTTCCATGGTAAATCTGATGGCTGGGTGTATGGAATTGATGTGGTCGAAGAATTGGTCTAGAGCAGGCCGGCCATGTGGCCAGATGACAAAAGTGTCATCCACGTACCTCTTCCATAAGGTTGGGCGCAGAGTGGCAGTCTGGATGGCGTCAGTCTCAAATTTCTCCATGAAAATGTTAGCTATAACTGGAGAAAGGGGGGAGCCCATTGGGGTGCCCTCAGTTTGTTTGTAGAAAGTTCCATTCCAAGTGAAGTATGTATTGGTTAAACAGTGTCTCACCAGGGGGGGTACCTCAGTGTTTAGTCCTTGATGAACCAAGTCTTCAATGATTGCAATGGTGTCAGGTACAGGAACCTTGGTGAATAAGGAAACTACATCAAAACTGACAAGCAGGTCGTCTGGGGACAGGGAAATACCCTTGATTGTTGATACCAGGTGAGTAGAATTTTGTACCGCAGAGGTGGTCTTTCCAGTGAAAGGACGCAGGATTTCAGACAAAAAACGAGCTAGTTTGTAGGTGGGGGAGCTGATAGTAGAGACTATGGAACGAAGAGGTGTATCAACTTTATGTATTTTTGGTAAGCCGTATAATCTTGGTGGCCTGGCAGCAGAAGGTTTCAACGAAAACTGTTTAGATTGATCAATTAATGCGGTTGAATCAGAAATTATTTTGTTGGTTTGTGTGACGAGGCTGTTGGTGGGATTTCTTTTTATTTTTGTATAACTACCATCGTCGAGTAATTCTTTAATTTTGTTGTTGTATTCTATTTTATCCATGATGACAGTAGCATTGCCTTTGTCAGCTGAGAGAACTACAATATCATTCCTCTTTTTTAATTTATATAATTCAAAACACTCATCTTTGCTGAGGTTGCTAGCTGGCATCTTAGCGTTTTTGAGGGTTGCAGCGATTTCAGATCTTGCTACGTCTGCAGCGATGTGACCCAGGCCCCTGAGAGCAACGTCTACTTGGGCAATTATATCATTAACTGGTATGTGTTTAGGTGTGACTGCAAAGTTTAGACCTTTAGCTAAAACGGATTTCAGACCATCGGAAATAGAACTGTTACTGCGATTAATTACGACTTTATTAACGTCTAACTTTTTGGTGTGTGGGTCCGGTCTTTTGTTGAAGAGGAGGTTAAATTTGGAAATCAGATTTCCTTACATTTGGTCGACATAGTAGCAGCTGAAGAGGCAGTCATATTGTCTACATGTTCCCAATCCGATGTGGACATTGCCGTCAATGATAAGTGTGATTTGTAGAGTGTCTTGTCTAACTGATCTAGTTCTGTGCGTATAAGTCTGATTTTTTCTGAGATAAGAGCTAAGCTAGTTTTGAAAAGAATTCGTTTCGCATTAGAAGAAGTTACAGTAGCAGAGGTGAGTGTAAATGCGATTGGTATTACCCCAGAGTCGCGGCATCTCTTCAGGAAGGTGAGAGACTCGATCAGCTGAGCTTTCTTATCCCGGAGTTTGATGAAGGATCTTAAAGTTATGTGAAAACCCTCCCCGTAGAGGCGATTAAATTTTGATTTAAAGCTTTCGTGACTGCAGTAATTCATATTCTTAGTTTTTTCGGTAAAGTCACGCTGAAGAGAAACAACAAAATAACAAAATATATATAAAACAATGAAAAATTCTCACGACGTTTCGACCATAACTCAAACGGTCATCATCAGGTGTGTCGGTTTGCATAAATTTATTTTGAAAACGGCATATTTATTTATATATATATAAAAAAAATAACGTTTGCGTCACGCGCAACGATTGGCAGTTTGCCCAGGACTAGTCCATCTATTTTTTGAAAAGAGGAGGGGGGAGACGAAATTTGTTTTTATGTATGCTGTCTGAAAGCCACTGTAAGCGTGAACAATCAATCAAGAACTGAAATGATTTATCAAATCTTTCCAATGATTGCTAAGATAGAATCCATCTTCTCGGTTGAAATTGTCTCTGTGCTTGTATATGTGGATAGCCTCATGAACGAATCTCTCATGGAAGCCAGATGGCTTACAAAGAACCTCCGTCTTGGAAAAGTCAATGGCATGTGAGCCTACTGAATTAGAACAATGATCTGCTACGGCCGAGGTGTTGGTCCTACCGTGTTTAAGGTCTGCTTTATGTTCACGAATGCGGTCCGAGATATGGCGTTTGGTTTCTCCAATGTAACTACTACCACAGAGGCAACTTAGTTTGTAGACACCAGGGTATTGTATGTCCGGAATCACATCTTTTACAGACGGAACCAGATCACGGATTTTATGTAATGTGTTGAAACGGACCTGGATCTTGTGTTTATTCAAGATTTTGGAGATCTTTTTTGTGATCCCAGCAATGTAGGGTAAAGTGATGGTTTTGAAAGGCTCCTCAAGAGGGTTCTTCTTCATGGTTTGAGTGATAGCTTTGCGGATTGTATAGTCGGAGTAACCATTAGCCCTAAGAGCTTGGTGTACGTGCTTGAGTTCACTGCTTATGTGTTCCTGGTCGGATATGCATTGGGCTCTATGATACAGAGTCTTGATGAGAGAATTCTTCTGTGATGGATGGTGGTGGGAATCCGGTTTCAGATAAGCATCCGTATGGGTAGCTTTCCTGTAGACAGAGTGGCTCATTGAACCATCAGGTCTCTTTTTAATTAGGACATCCAAAAAAAGGTATCTTGCCATCTATTTCGACTTCCATGGTAAATCTGATGGCTGGGTGTATGGAATTGATGTGGTCGAAGAATTGGTCTAGAGCAGGCCGGCCATGTGGCCAGATGACAAAAGTGTCATCCACGTACCTCTTCCATAAGGTTGGGCGCAGAGTGGCAGTCTGGATGGCGTCAGTCTCAAATTTCTCCATGAAAATGTTAGCTATAACTGGAGAAAGGGGGGAGCCCATTGGGGTGCCCTCAGTTTGTTTGTAGAAAGTTCCATTCCAAGTGAAGTATGTATTGGTTAAACAGTGTCTCACCAGGGGGGGTACCTCAGTGTTTAGTCCTTGATGAACCAAGTCTTCAATGATTGCAATGGTGTCAGGTACAGGAACCTTGGTGAATAAGGAAACCACATCAAAACTGACAAGCAGGTCGTCTGGGGACAGGGAAATACCCTTGATTGTTGATACCAGGTGAGTAGAATTTTGTACCGCAGAGGTGGTCTTTCCAGTGAAAGGACGCAGGATTTCAGACAAAAAACGAGCTAGTTTGTAGGTGGGGGAGCTGATAGTAGAGACTATGGGACGAAGAGGTGTATCAACTTTATGTATTTTTGGTAAGCCGTATAATCTTGGTGGCCTGGCAGCAGAAGGTTTCAACAATGAGGCTATCCACATATACAAGCACAGAGACAATTTCAACCGAGAAGATGGATTCTATCTTAGCAATCATTGGAAAGATTTGATAAATCATTTCAGTTCTTGATTGATTGTTCACGCTTACAGTGGCTTTCAGACAGCATACATAAAAACAAATTTCGTCTCCCCCCTCCTCTTTTCAAAAAATAGATGGACTAGTCCTGGGCAAACTGCCAATCGTTGCGCGTGACGCAAACGTTATTTTTATATATATATAAATAAATATGCCGTTTTCAAAATAAATTTATGCAAACCGACACACTTGATGATGACCGTTTGAGTTATGGTCGAAACGTCGTGAGAATTTTTCATTGTTTTATATATATTTTGTTATTTTGTTGTTTCTCTTCAACGTGACTTTACCGAAAAAACTAAGAATATGAATTACTGCAGTCACGAAAGCTTTAAATCAAAATTTAATAAATTAATGTTCAATCGCAACTTAGAGGTGTGAATCCAGGCTCAGATCTCCTTGAATGCTGGCATGAACAATTCCGACTTCAGCTGCATGTGTGTGCTGTGTTAATTCCTGTTTCCATTCTTATAAAGAGTTCCAGAGGAAAACAAAAGTAAACTATTATGATATAACCTCCGTGTTCAACAGAGTTAATAGACGTTACTGCAAACACAAACTGTACACTGTCACTGGGTAAACAGGCGGTGGCGTGTCTAGAATCACACCTGGCCACCTTCATCTGCTTGGCATGATTGCTTCCTCACTTCACCAAGTAATTAATTGAGGATCAACGAACATAATCGAGGCTAGCTGGAGTTTGCGTGTCTCTCTCCGTGGTGAGATGTTAACTACCTCACCTGGTTTACAGGAAGTGGTGGGTTCGATCCCGACCCTGACGCCTGCTGTATATTTGGAGTGTGCGAGTCTCTCTCCGTGGTGAGATGTTAACTACCTCACCTGGTATACAGGAAGTTGTGAGTTCGATCCCAACCCTGACGCCTGCTGTATATTTGGAGTTTGCGTCACTCCGTTTAGCGTCTTTGACCGATAGACATTGACACACGTGTTCTTGTTGATTTCGGTAAAGTTACGTAGATAGAAAATAACAATAACAGATGATACAATTACATTAAATAAAGACCACTTGTGTTGCGATAAAAACGATGTGAGTTGTTTTGCTTTATTTGGAATTATTTTTTTGTTATTTTCATTTAATTTTCTATCTACGTGACTTTACCGAAAGAACCAAGAATATTAATTCCTACAGTCACCAAAGTTTTAAGTCAAAACATTCACACACGTTGACAAAGCCCCACCTTGTGTTGTTGTGGGCAGGTCGCTTCTGATAACAAGAGCGGTATAGCAGCTCAAGCGGGCTTGGCCTGGTGAAAAAAATAAAAAAACTGCGTGAATATTTACAATAAAACAAAGTTACAAAGTGGCGAGCCGGGTGAAGACAAATTAAACTTAAGCGAGATAATTAAAGTGAATGCAATCAGGCGAGGGCAGGAGGCAAGGCCCCGCGTGGCTAGGCCCCGCGCTGTAAAGTTCCAACCTGGACTTCGATTCCCATGCTCGCTGCTACTCAACTGACATCCCTACGAGAGAGAGCGAGGCTCTACCTTGGTAAACAACAACAACCACCACCACAACAACCACCACAACCGCCACCACAACAACCACAATCGCAATAAGAAGTTCACACCTCGGATTTCAGTGCAGTGTTACCTCGTGACGTCACGCGGCAGCAGGTGACATGACGTCCCATCCGGGGACCGATACACGCTCCTCCCACAATGAGCGGCTCCGTAACTAAAATAGTGAATAAATTATGTAAATGTTACTTGTCCCATGTGTCGTGGGCAATGAACTCGTTGGCTTTAACGAATTAATTATGTTAATGAGTTGCCATCACTGGGCGTAGCTTTGCCCAAATAAGGATTGGCACTGGAACGCAACCGGCAGTGACACATGAGGTGACGTCACGCTCAAGAGCGAGGTGTAATACCTTGGTGACATGACGTTACTGGTGAGGTACACCTCCCCCTGGCGTTTCACGCCGATGAAGTAATGCTGAGTGGTGACGTCACAGAGCGGGATTGGAGTTTAAGTTGATTTAGATTCATTTTCATTGCTCCCTTCCTTGGGTGCGTGGGCTCAGCTACAACAACAACGTGGACATTATTGTGTGTACACTGTGTGTGTGTACACTGTGTGTATATACTGTGTGTGTGCACAGTGTGTGTACACTGTGTGTGTGTACACTGTGTGTACACTGTGTGTGTGTACACAGTGTGTGTACACTGTGTGTGTACACGTACACTGTGTGTGTGTACACTGTGTGTGTGTACACTGTGTGTGTGTACACTGTGTGTGCACAGTGTGTACACTGTGTGTGTGTACACTGTGTGTATACTCTGTGTGTGTGTGTGTGTACACTGTGTGTGTGTACACTGTGTGTGCACAGTGTGTACACTGTGTGTGTGTACACTGTGTGTGTACACAAGGTGTGTGTGTGTACATAATGTGTGTGTGTACACAATGTGTGTGTACACTGTGTGTGTGTACACAATGCGTGTGTGTACACTGTGTGTGTACACTGTGTGTACACTGTGTGTGTGTACACTGTGTGTTTACTCTGTGTGTGTTTACACTGTGTGTGTACACTCTGTGTGTTTACACTGTGTGTGTGTGTACACTCTGTGTGTGTTTATACTGTGTGTGTTTACACTGTGTGTACCCTGTGTGTGTACACTGTCTGTGTACAGTGTGTGTGTGTGCACTGTGTGTGTGTACTCTGTGTGTGTGTACACTGTCTGTGTACACTGTGTGTGTGTGTACACTATGTGTGTGTGTACACTGTGTGTGTGTACACTGTGTGTATGTGTGTACACTGTGTGTGTACACTGTGTGTGTACAATCTGTGTGTGTGTGTACACTGTGTGTGTGTTTACACTGTGTGTGTGTACAATGTGTGTGTACACACACAGACACAACCTCTACCGTCAGCAGTGGATGGGTGTAGCAAGGTGCAATGCCCCCCCCCCATCTCTGTGATTAAAACACACAAACACCACTAGCCTATAATAATAAAGTGACCAAAAAGGACAAAGAGTACGTTTGACCTGTCAACTGATATAAATTCCACATTTATATTGCGTAGCCCAGTCTCTCCATTGGATGACTCCTGTTAACCTCAGACAGAGTAGTACTCAATTTATTGAGCTCTGATGCCCAAACTGTATCTTGAAATTGCAACCTTTAAAACTGCTAGACAAACGTTTTAACCACATCACTTTCCAGCCAGATATCTCTGCCCAAGTTGGAGCACTCTACCAATGAATCCAGTCATCTGAAATGAACGTTATTGTAACATGCATTCGGAATTCCTTTGGTCGCCCAAATGAGCCTCCGCACCTTGGCATGGATAGCGAGTCCTGCACTCACGTCAGAAGCAATAACGTCCAGCTATTTTATTTCAGCATGGCAGATTTTAAGCCATGTTGACTTGGGATAAACCTCCCCAGGTACTTGGTCCGATTGAAACTGTAAAAATAAAATTGTACCCTTAGGGGTTAGCCTGAATTGAACCCATGAGATCGGATCCAAGCGTAATGCATCAAAGCAGCACTCCCATCTCACTGGGTTTGTACAAAATATCTGTGCTATACACCATACTACTTTACAGTAATATACTACTATACTTTAGCTGGAATGTAGCATGTTTATGGTAGAGTGGATTATTGGTAAATTTTGATTGAAAATCCGAAGTGTCTTCAGTCATAAGACTCCGTCATTCTTCAAGCTGCATACCAATGTTGAACAAACATTTACATTGCTAAAGGACATTTGCAGATGATGCATTATTAATCTTTGAGACAGAGGGACATGCCAATGCACGTGAATGTTTTTCAATAAAACATATCAAAACTATACAGTTGCAATGATATTAAAATTAAATCCAAGCAACATTACCATTTTCCCCGCTCCTTGAGTTTGTGCTCAATACTTTAACGTGTACAGGGCCATGGCGGTGTGGGGGCCGACGTCCACCCCACCGCCCTCGCTGGGTTGGTGGGGCGCGACGTCCGCCCCTTCCGCCGCCTCCTCCACCGCGTCGGTCGGCTCCCGCCGGGCCCCCGCCGACCGAGCGATCGGGCCCCCCGCGCTAGCGCCCTCTCCGAGGGACAGACTCGTGCTGCTGGCTCACGGCCGCACGGAGTAAACCCACGCACCCCCGCGCGCACCGCGGCTATCGCTAGCGCAGCGGACAGCGGCACGCTAGCGCCTACACCGGCGAGCGATTACCTCCACGAGCATCCGCGCACACCGCAGCCGTCGTTAATACGGGGCCCGAACGGTCTTGCACCTGCGGGCGATTATTTCAACGCGCGTCCGTGCACGCCGCGCGCCCACTACGGCTGACGCTGATGCAGCACGCGGCGGCCCACTCGCGTCCACGCCGACGGGCGATGATCTCAACGCACGAGCTCCGGCCGCGGCTCCACCCTCGCTCTCGCCGCGCATCCGCCCACAGAGCCGCTCCGCACGGGAATCACACGCGCACCACACCGATGCTCTCTGCTAACTTTTATTCGTGGCGCAAATTCCCGCACCGCCCGGAGGGAATATTCTACGAGCCGACCCTAGGTCTACCGCTACCCAAGTCCGCAAATGCTAGCACGCCCCATCACGTACCTCGCGGCCGTGCTCACGGCGTCGCGCGGACACCGTGAGAGTCATGAGGGACGAAGACGAAAGGGAACTTTGCCTATTGCCGCCTCGTAGCGGCGCTCGCCGGCGTCGCACGGATTCCGCGAGTGGCTCGAGAAGGCGGGGAGCGTCGCGTGCGACTCGTCGCCGCCGACCCGGCGAAACTTCGCGCGCCCAAACAATTTGAAGCCAACTCAGGGGCGCCGCAATGTGACTCGCTCCGCGAGGGTCGGCCATTCTCCTGGCGCCGGGAAACCGCGGGACTTTCATCCCAGAGACCCTTCGGATGAAAACCCGTCGTGCAGGGCAATCCCCCGCCAGGACGCTACGTGCGCTCGCTGCAGGTGCGTGCTCAGTGTGGGGGGGCACGGGGGAGTCGAGGCGCCGGCAGAGTTGCTCCGAGACCGTGGCACCACAACGGATCGGGAATTGTGTTGAAATCCGGCTCACGCAAAAGCACAAAAGGGGCGACCCAACGGGACCCGAAATCAAATCGATTCGCCGAGTCGACAAATGTGCACATTGCCCCGGGGATGGCAACTGACAGTCGAGTACGGAAAATCGTGATGTGCACAGATTCTGTTTATGTGCGACACAACTTCACGCCACATGGTCCCACGGGGAAAGACGGTGGCATAAGTAAATACAAAAATGAACCAGTAAACCATTGGTGATTGAATTTAGATTTAAAGCTTTCGTGACTGCAGGGATTCATATTCTTGGTTCTTTCGGTAAAGTCACGTATAAGGAAAACAATAAAATAATAAAAATATAAAACAATAAAATTCTCACAACGTTTCGACTGCAACACAAGCAATCATCATCAGGTGTGAAAACCACAGCAAGAAAATTTGAAAAAAAAATTGGTAATGGATCAAAGCTATGAAGGTGATGATCCAGGAAAATTATATTATGATGCTGTGGGAAAAGGTAATAAGTTACTCTAAAGTGCCTGGCCATGGAAACGTTGGTAATGATTAGGAAAAAGTCTTAAATATGTTGACGTGTAAATCAGCAAATCAAATTAAATCCACAGAGGAGGGAAAGAAGGATCCCAAACATGCGACACTCAGAACCAAAAGTGGCAGAGACTCGGCCGAGAGAGTGGAGAGAGAGGAAGAGACTTTTCAGGACTTTATTTCCACTAAAAAATTTACAAAAAAACATTACAGGAAAAAAACAGCTAAATGGAAAATCAATAAAACATCAAACTCTTAACAGCGGTATGCGCATGAAATACAAATGGCAGCGGGATAGAAGCTGTGGAAACGAGGCATGCACGGACATCTCCGTGTGCAGCAAAGTTGTTCAAGGGTTTTTCAATTTTATAAAGAATCAAATGTTTTGACATCAGAATGCGATGTGAACAATATATATTTTTCTCCCGTACAAAACGAAATGTCAAACACCTGAATTCGTTTTTTCTTCAAGGATTCTGTTGTCGTAGTTACGTATGCAGTCTGCAAGTTTTTTTAATGTGGGCACGTGCAAATATTGTCTGGGTACATGAAAATATTTCTTTGAAAATGTGTCCTAGACACTATATTTGTAAGTTAATAAAAGTAGAATTGAAACATTAGCACAATGTAGATTTGTATATTGTAGGGTAGAAATATATTTATCATAGCGATGATCTAACATTGGTTTAATACAATTTATATTTTTACTTAGAATACTTTAGCCATGCAATAGACTAAATACAATGCTTGTGTTTTAAAAGAAAAAAATATATTTACTAGGATTAAAGTTGCGCGAAAGATTTTCTAAAATCTGAGGCTTGGAGAATTGCATGCTGGGAATTAAATTGAGACAGAAAGGGGTTAATGCATGGCTTGCAGAGCAGTCGCACGTTACAGAGATCATTGACAAAACAGAATGCGATGTGAACAATATATATTTTTCTCCGCTACATTTTCAAAACGAAATGGCGTTGACATGTCAAACACCTGAATTAGTTTTTTCTTCAAGGATTCTGTTGTCGGTTTTCATTAAAGTGCAATGACAGGGTGACACCTGCTGACATCACAGGGTGACACCTGCTGACATCACAGGGTGACACCTGCTGACATCACAGGGTGACACCTGCTGACATGACAGGGTAACACCTGCTGACATGACAGGGTGACACCCGCTGGCCTGACAAGGGCTTCACGGGTACGGCCACAGAGGTAACAACCAATCAGGGAAGGAGGCGCATCTGGGGCAAAGGCAACAGGTGGGGCTAGCCGAGTTACTCCGGTAACCTTTGCGAAAGGTTCCACGAGAGGGCGTGGCCGGAGGCGGGGCCTAGCCACGCCTCTGGCCACATTCTCAGAGGATTTGCCATGCTGAGGATGTTGTAGGCGAGCTGACATGCCACCTCCCGTGCTCCCTCCTCGCTGGAGCTCATAAATTCGGGGAAGATGTCGGCGCCTTCTCCCACCCCGGGAATCGACACCTTATAGAGGAGGCCCACGGGTATCCCGGGCTCCGAGTGAGCGTGCAGCTCGAAGATTGGGTAGCTGATGCCGGCGGTCCGGCACAGCATCCGCAGCCGCACCTCCCACGACAGCATGGCCGCCTCCGGCAGCGCCTCGAGAGCTACGGGCATGGGCCGCAGGTGGAGAGGTACCCACCACAGCCACGTGCGTGCCCCCCAGCCCTCAAACAGGCTGTGTGCGGCTTTACCGGTGCCCGTGCACTCCGGCTGCAGCAGGTCTGGCACGGCCGCCTCCATCTCCACCGCCGCGGCCGCAGCCACCTGTTCCGGGATGGCCCAGTCCACCTTGATGGTCTGGCCCCATAGCTGCAAGGTGATTCGAAGGAGCTTCTTCCTGGCCATGGCGGCCGCGTGATGGCTCCCGTACTCGATGAACGCGTAGCCTCGGTTGAGGGTTTTGTCCCAGCAACAGACGCTCATCGTGACGTCCACCACGCCCTCCGTGGCACCGCTCATCGCAATCATCACCTCCGCTCGCTTCTTGTCCTCTGGCAGCCCCCCAATAAAGAGGTGGCGATTGTCCACACTGAAGCGGACTCCAATGCGGCGTCCGGGACGGATCTCGAATTTGTTGAGTTTCTTGACAGCATCCGTGGCTTGGGCGCGCGTGGCGTAGGTAGCGAACGCATAGCCGCGGTTCTCTCCGCTATGCTCCATCATGAGGTGGAGCTGGTAGAGATTCCCCACCGTCTCCAGCACGGGCACCAGCTCGTCCTCGTAGAGGTCGCGCGGGATCCTCCCCAGAAACACCTCGCAGCCACGTGCGGGAGGAGGCCCCTGCCAGTCGGGCGGCGGTCCGAACTTCCTCTGTCCGTTCTCCTGGACGATGTTGTACCCCGTGCGCAACATGAAGTCCAGCAAGACCTTCATACAGGCCATGCCGAGCACCGGTGGTTTGGCTACTACGGTGGTGCTGGGGCAGCGCCTTGGGGCCCGGTGGAGCCCTTGACACTCCGCGCGGTCGCCTCGTGCCGACAAAGCCACGGGGGGAATCAGCTCCTGAAAAGCCAAATCCCCGGCAGGAACTCGCTCGGCCCAAACCTACAGGCCAGCAGTGGAGAGAGGAAGAGAGAGAGTGGAGACGGATGGAGAAAGAGAGACGCGTTTGTTCGGTCCATGGGCCTAAATGTGACGTTAGCGTAGCCTGTGCAGTATGCATACAGCGCTTTTGTCAATCCACTGCTGGATGAACCCCTTCCCCACATTGTGCAAAGGAGACAAGAAACACAAACCCACACGGTTCCCGAGCGGCGCTCACGAGGCGGCGTTTGACTTCGCGTGGTGAACTTCGCCCGTGATGACGTCACTGGGCACGACAGGAGAGGTTGGCGCTGACTTTTAGCGCCGTTTTTTTTCTCCCCATCCAATAGTCCATGAGACGCTTCAAAATGAGACCGTTTTGCCGGTATCAAAGTATGACAAAATAAGAATAGATTTGATCTTTTTTTGGCAATAAAACGGGTGTTTAGATGTTCAAACACCAAACAGAAACCTTCAATGAATCGTAAGATCTGTTTTATTGCCAGAAAGGATACAACCTATTCTTATTTTTTCATAGCCCATGAGATGTCTCCTTTGTCGGTACCACGTGAGGTGGCCTAAATTGAGCAGTTTCAATTTCTCTACGTGGCCAGTGATAAACAAATGCAATGAGTGAGACTATCAAGTAATTTACTTTCATTTTCCATCCAAATAAATGGGTACGACTGAAGTGTTGCTACCTTAGGTGGTACCGAGTTCTGCTCTGGACCATGAGTGGGCCGTGTAATAAATTTTGGCCAGTTTTCAACATTGTTAGGTCCCTAACAGCAACAGAGCTGTTGTACTACAATTGTGTTCATATTGGATCATCTTTACAACAGAGCAGACATGCAGACAGAGCTAATGCTTAATGCTTTCAACCCACGTTGTTGAAATGTGAGTTTACTTGCAAATGGAATCACAGTTCTAGATTTAAAGCTTTCGTGACTGCTAGGATCCATACTCTTTGGTTCTATTGGGTAAAGTCACGTAGGTAAAAAAATAAAATAACAAAAATCACGACGTTTCGGCCACAACACGGCCTTCATCAGGTGAAGGGACGAGACTGTCTGGAGGACAGCGCTGGAGTGAAAAAAGCCACGCTCAGATCACGACCTTTAAGCTGTGTGAGAAGAAACAAAGCGCCGTGACAAAGGAATTAGCATATAATTTAGCATTGAAATAGCTCATTGAAATAGCTAGGTTAAAGTATACACATCCGCAGAGGCACCCCTTGACAAAGGAATTAGCATAGAATTTAGCATTGAAATAGCTGAGTGATTAGCTTGTAACTGGTCACAGAAATAGCTATGTTAAAGTCAGAGCATATACATTCACCGAGGCACCTAGTACAAATCAAACAGGAGAATTTAGCGAAACACAACCACGCCAGACCGCGGACCTTTAAACTGTGTGCGAGCAAACAAGGTGTCCTGACAAAGAAATTAGCATAAAAATTAGCATTTGATTGGCCGATTTTAGAAAAGAGGTGGTGTACGTGCCGGTGGACTTGCCGTTTGGCGCGGGGGGGGGGGGGGGGGGAGGGGGAGTTAAACCTATTGATGGGTGTGAAAAGGGAATTTATAAGAGCTGCGAAAGTTTGGGGTACCACTACTTGAAAAATATACTGTACCATTGAAATTAGTTTAATGTTTAGTTCGATTTAGAACATCTTTCCAATGGTTGCTTAATTTGAAACCATCTTCTCGGTTGAAATTGTGTCTGTGTTTGTAGATCTGAATTGCCTCGTGAACAAATCTCTGATAAAAACCCGTGGGTTTGCCAAGAACCTTGGTATCGGGAGAAAATTATATCGTGATCACCCACAGCATTGTAACAGTGATCAGCCATGGCAGAAGAATTCGTTTTGCCGTGTTTCAAATCTGATTTGTGCTCGCGAATTCGGTCAGAGACATGTCGCTTTGTCTCCCCGATATAGCAATCACCGCAGGTACAACTCAATTTGTAAACCCCGGGGTACTGTAAGTCAGGAATGACATCCTTCACGGATGGGATCAGATCACGAATTTTGTGTACTGTATTGAACCGGACCTGGATCTTGTGTTTATTTAGAATTTTGGAAATCTTTTTAGTAACGCCTGCTATATATGGTAGTGTGATGGTTTTGACCGGAGTATCAAGTGGCTGTTTCTGTATGGAGGGAGAAAAAGCTTGGCGGATGGTACGGTCAGAGTAACCATTCCTTTTGAAGGCCAGGTGTACATGTTTTAATTCACTGGTCAGGTGGTGTTCGTCCGAAATGCAATGAGCACTATGGTATAAAGTTTTGATGAGAGAATTATTTTGGGCTGGGTGGTGGTGGGAATCAGGTTTCAAGTAGGAATCTGTGTGGGTAGGTTTCCTGTAGACAGAATGCCCTAATGAGCCATCAGGTCTCCTCTCAAACAGAACATCACTCAGCTATTTCAATGCTAAATTCTATGCTAATTCCTTTGTCAAGGGGTGCCTCTGCGGATGTGTATACTTTAACATAGCTATTTCAGTGAGCCATTTCAAAGCTAAATTCTATGCTAATTCCTTTGTCAAGGCGCTTTGTTTCTTCTCACACAGCTTAAAGGTCGTGATCTGCGTGTCGCTTTTTTTCACTCCAGCGCTGTTGTTGTATATGAGCCTTTTCCAAAATTGATATTAACAATAATATTTGCCGTTGTATATATCATATTTTTTTTAACAAACGAAAAAAATAATCAATAAAACCCGTAAGCCAGGCACACGAAAAACCAGATGTCGGTCATAAACAGGCCATTAATAAATAAATAAATAATAAAACTCTCGAGGCGAGGATGTTAGCAGCTATCTGCGAAGATCTCCAGATGAACAAGAGATTAATGTGCCCTAAGGGAGGTCACGCAGAGGGAAGCCATCCGCAAGCCAGAAATGAGGACGCCCACGGGTTAAACCATTTTTTTTAAACGGTTAAAATTTTAAATGCAATAACAAGAATAAGCTAAAGTTAGCGGTCCTCGCGCTCACTCCAATTAAGACCAGGCCACCAGATACATCAGTGAATTATTATCCAATAATTAATTCGCTATCAAATGATTTTCACCTTTAATACTTTTACTGTTAAAACAAAGCTTGGAGACAAAATACAGAGTCACATCAAAGGTTTTCGAGAAGGAATGAGACGACGGGCAAACTTGCGAAAGAGTTTAAACAATATCCCAAGCAACCCCGACCACCTTTGTCTCTCTCGCAGCGCGGAGAAGCAAGAATTACACCTTATCACAAGGGGCCATCTGGAAAAGCCAGCCGGGTTTGATGAGGAGACACACCCCACCCCACACACGGCAACCAGGCAAACAAAGTTTTAAAGAAATTGCAATATAACATTAATAATAACGTGTTAACCTTAAACTATATTCCATTATAGAACCTTACAGAACCAAGGGATATGGATTCCAACAATCAAGAAACGGAACTCTTAAACTCAGGATGAAAATTATTTTTCTTTTTAATAATTCCATCATAACAATGCGAACCTCGGTAACCCGAGAGGGGTGTCGGGAGGACGTAGTTACAAACACGAGTCTTGGTGAACATGGGACCAAATGGTATTTGAGAAATATAAAGTCGAAAGTATAAAGAGATAGGTGCTCCCGACCACCTTTGTCTCTCCCGCAGAGCGCGAGAGAGGAATTTCACGCCAGGGCAAACAGATCGTTATCGCAGGAGCCATCTGTACACACACGAACTCACACACAAACAGACCACCCCCGCCTTTTCCACAGCGCGGAGAGAATTGTCTTTGAATATAACGGTCAGCCGCATTTTCAAAAGTCAGTCAACAGTCAAGAGTCAAGACAGATCAGCGAGTCAAGACGTCCACAGGACGAGCAGTCGCATGGAGCGGCTGGCTGCGAGCCTTGCTGAGTAGCGAGGATCGCATGAGTCGCCATGTATCAACGAAATTGAGTCATACAGCAGTGGAGAGAAACTGCTATCAGCGAATCAGCGCTGAGAGCACTCGAGCATCTCCACAGGGAGAGAGCGTGCAACGTGGCTCAACCAGCAGCGGAAAAGCTTGGACAGCCGCCAACAACTTCAGCAAACCAGCGACCAAGCGCATGCGACTTGAGTCATACAGCAGTGGAGGAAACCTGCTGTCAGAGAGCCGCCAACAACTTCAACAAAGAGAGCACGTGCGACTCGGCTCACTCAGCAGAAGAAAACTTGACCTGTCACCCGCGAGCGCAGCGTCAGATACTACAGCAGTGGAAAGAGCGTGGCCAGCAACGCCAAGCAAGAGCATGCAGCAGCTCATCCAGCAGTGCAGGAAACTGCTGTCAGCGAACCAGCACGGGCGCGTTCGCGCATCTTCAAGGAGAGGGAGCGCGCGCCACCAGCGTGCCATCAGCACCAGCATCAGCACCAGTGCGCGAACAGCGTGCCACCAGCGTGCCACAGCGCGCAACTTCGCGTCACCAGCGCTGAGAGGGCAGCGGCCCCGCACTCAACACCCATCGGCGCGACGACGGCGAGCGTCGTGCTGACTCATCCAGCCAGCGGTGGACAGAAACTGGCAGTCGTTCATATGCCCCCCACACTCTCCCCCCTCCTCACTCCCCCACCGCTACACAACGAACAAACATTTTTTTTTGACAAGGAAATCAACCTAGGCGTTTGCTCAACGCAAGAAATCAACAACGCTCCCATTAAACATACAAGACTCATGATAACTGCGTCAACTATTAGCTGATAACGAAAAACATCGCCACCCATTGAGTTACGTTGATGAGGCAATCAGAATTATTTCAATAGAACGCTTTAATTGCATAATCGTTGATGAATCAATGAACGAACATCGCCGTGGTACTGTGCTGACGATTTCAAGCATAATAATTTTGCATATCAGAATGTGTTAAGGATTGGATACGAATCAAAGACCGAGTGCCGTCTTGTGTAATAATTCAAGTATACGAATTCGCATATAATAGAGTTAAGGTTTGATAGAATAGTTATGCATGTTTAATCTCTCTCTCAACAACCGATTGATTGCATTACGCGTCGGGAATTAACCACAGGTGCCGCTATCGAGGTGAAACAACGCAATCGTGATGGTATCATGTTAACGCTGTGTTGAAATTCCAAAATCCCGAGATTGAGTTTTCATATTATCTAAAATTAAAGTTAGCTAGAAAATAAAATTGATTAAAGCAGAAGGTTTGTGTGATTCTTCCTGAAATTCTGCATATTGTTCTGCGTATGAGATCTGAATCCTGGGGACCTATCATAAGCACACTATCACCACACATAATCCATAACACACATAATTCATAATGTTCAATCGAGAGTAATCGTATCCTTATCGATAATACGGAATTAAAGAGCAGAGTCGAATCGACTCTCTCTCATTCGTGCTCACAACACCTACAGAACTGCATACGATTAATCGCGTTGTTCAAATTCATAACACAATCCTCGTCACCGAGGCTCGACCTAATTATCATAACGACCTGCATTATTATAACCACGCCCACTCGCATAAATTAATACGATCATCTCTCGAATCAGCATAATGTATGCGCATAATTACACAAATTAACATAATTTCGGATAAATTATGCAAATTTCATTTACTTTTCATTATTTTCATCAATTTTCATAACACCTATATATACAACAGTTCCAACCTAGACATCGATTCCCATGCTCGCTGCTACTCAACTGACATCCCTACGAGAGAGGCTCTACCTTGGTAAACAACAACAACCACCACTACCACCAGCATGAGAATTTCTCACCTCGGATTTCAGTGCAAGCGTGGATCCGCAGCCTCCTGTTACTCGCGACGTCACGCGGAAGCAGGTTGGGGGAGTGTGAATACCTTGGTGACATGACGTCACTAGCGAGGTACACCTCCCGCTGGCACTTCATGCCGATGAGGTCATGCTGAGTGGTGACGTCACAGAGCGGGGATGGAGTTTAAGTTGATTTAGCTTCATTTTTCATTGCCCCCTCCCTTGGGTGCGTGAACTCAGCAACAACGTGGACATTATTGTGTGTACAGTGTGTGTACGTACACACAGTGTGTGTAGTGGGGGACAAAGGCGGTGGATTGGCCAGTCATCTGAGTCAGTCGACCCCTGGCATCTTATCAACTTATTTTTTTAAATTTATTTTTATTTGTTATTTGTATTAATTTTTATTTTAAAAATCTTTTATTTTGTTTTCTATCTACGTGACTTTACCGAAAGAACCAGGAATATGGTAGCGTATTCTCTATTTGTTGCAGAGGTTCAAAGTTCAAATCCGACAGGCACACCTGGCTACCCCAGTAACATTCACCACAATATGCGCTGTTCTGCTTCACGGCGGATGTCAGAGTATTTTGTCACTCACAATGCACAGGTCATTGCATGTTGGTGTCACGGTCAAAATTGTGGTTAATTCCAGACATTATCCGGAAACTCCACAATGTAGATGACGCGTCAATGATCGCCCCCTACTGACAGACTCATGCCACGTGCAGGCCGGTGCAGGGCCACCTTGTGCCACACAGGGGCAGCTGCCACTAGGGGGCGCCCTTCGATTGTTTGAGATGAGATTCGATACGAAACACCGAGTTGCTGAGGCAATTAGACAAGCGACTTATGAGTGAAAATATGTTGTTTATAACGTAGTGAATGCTTGGGAGCTTAATTATCTCTCGCTCCTGCTCACAGATTTACCCAGCCCACAGATCTTACATATGAAAAGCTAACGGTCAGTGAGGTCAGCAGCACTGTAGGTTCTGGTGTCAAGGACATGGGCCTGCATTCGCTGGTCCACTGCTATATAGTCCCGCGGATGTTCTTGCTTGGACCCGGCGTGAATTCAAGATGTTGTCTGGATGCACAGATGCCAGAACAGCGTGTTGGCCATGACAAGCCCACAGGCTCCACAGAAGTCTAACAGCCTCCTACCGTTGTTATTGAGTTGATCTGGCCCATGCCTTCCAATCGCTCCAGACCAGGTGCCAGCATCATCACCAACTCGGGCATTGAAGTCACCCAACAGGATGACTCTATCCCGAGGGGGCACTTTTAGCTAACACCTGTGACAGGAGGTCATAGAAGGAATCTGAATCCACGGGCTTGCCTGCATCCCTCCACTGATGTTCGTCTTCGGTGGGGGCGTAAGCAGCCACCACCACCATTCTCTGCCTCCTGTTGATGGGGAGGCGAGCCCAAAGTAGCCTGGGGCTTACAGCTTCCCACACCTCGCCGCCACCTTCCCACGCCGCCTTCATTCTTTTTTTCAGAATAAGAGCCACTCCTTGTTGTTTGGCAGTCTCCTGCCCCGAGTGGATGACTCTGCACCCCTCATGATGATTGGAGTCAGAGCCAGTCCACTGGATCTCCTGAATGTCACAGAGATCCAGGCGGTACCGGTCCAGCTCTGTGCAGAGTAGCAGCCTCTCCTCCACGTGGCCACTCTCAGTGACTTTTTGCCATTTCTAGAGGAACCCCAAGGGTAAGGATTCAGGCATTGCTCCTCACAATGTTATCGTCTGGCATCACAACCACCAACAACACACCTGTATTTGAATTGCAAGTAACTTTAATGAACACAACGCAACCCAAACAACCGTTCGTTTGAAAAACATATCCTAAAGAATCGTCACTGGGTGTTGGCTGTGAGCGGGAATCAAACTCGAGTCGTCATGTTTGTAGAGCAGCACACTAACTGCTAGACTACCGCCACACACGTTACGCACACACAAGGTACACACACACACAGTGTACACACACATGGTACACACACACACACACAATATATATACACACACACACAGTACACACGCACGCACAGTACACACACACACAGTACACACACACACGCACGGTACACACACACACACACACGGTACACACACACATGCAAGTACACACACACACAGTACACACACACATGGTATATACACACACACGCACGGCACGCCCTCACTCCTTCAGTCACGTGACTAAGGTTGACGTGCCGCCCCGTCTCCCGAGGTGACCTCTTGGTTCTCTCGTCTCTCCTCGACACGTAGATTCATTTCTTACTCTTACCTAGAAACGTCATTGTCTGTGTCTGTGGACGCAACTTGCGAGGAATTGTACTCACACACTGTGGGGTTTACGTTTCAAATAAAGTGCCCAGATACCACGCGATAAGCCCCGTGGTGAGCCAGTGCTATTCGTAGTTACAATCCGTCAACATGAAAGTAATTAAATTAACAATTTATTACTAATCTCCATATATATCAAAGGCAAAGTTGTGAATGTGTGTGTCTGTTCAAAATGTTTAGCGTACTTCCCGACACGCACCAAGCTTGAAATTTGCCATGTGGGTAATTTCCAGACTGTACACCATGCAAACATTATAAAAATACACTTTTGTATATTTTTTGGGGGGGCGCGCAATAATGGATAAGCATGAAAACACCAAGATACATAGGACTTACTTTGATTAGAATCTTGGAATTGATTGTGTACATGTTGAAATTGGTAAATTTGCATTTTGAGCACACTGCTGTTTTAATAAATGTTCATGATTCTGAGAATATAAGTGTAATTCTGAGCATCATAATGACCATATTGGATTTGTCATCATGAATGGGGGTTCAATTATTTTTTATAATAGGAATGCGGTTTTGAGCATGACTATTGCTATTTCGGACTCATTAATGACAATAGATTGATGATTAAATTGCGATTTTGTTTTGCTCATCAATCAGGACACTGTTAATGATGCGCCCGCCCATAAATTGTTGAAATTACTAGAAATGCAAGTTGTGTATACTCTCCAACCCCATTCCTCTACCTACCCATTCCCTTGGCGGGCTCCATGCCCACTTAAAACCCATGACGGTGACGATTCCACCCATCGCTGTAACAATCAAAGCACCTCCAACTTCTGAATGCAAAGGTGCTGGTTGGTGTAACGCCAAAACACATCGTCAACGCCGCTCCCAAGCCCGCCCAACGTTAGTTAAAGCGTTAGAATCAACAAAATAAAAAGTTCCACAGAGGAAACTAAAATGACATTACGCAATCCCCAAAGTTGCACGCGGTAGGCTACATGACTCGGAGAACAACGTCAGACTTCAAGACTTGCATCGCCATCATCATCATTCTTCCTCTCCACAAGTCATCGCACGTCAATATTCAATAAGCTGCACACACGTGCAAGTCACCTCTCGACCCGCCACCTGCACAGTTAACGCGATCAGACCCGGGGGTCAAATTAAAATTGTGTCGTCTTTGGTGACGTATTACAATCGGTGTAATTTTAATGATGTACGTACAGCAACTGCTGTACAGCAACTGCTGTACGTACATCGAATTATATCATTGACAACGGGGTCCACTTTTGCGGTATTTGCGTGCGGTCTTTTAATTATATAGATACGTAGTCAGTTCATTAGTATGGGGTTCCTCTATAAGGAATTGTAATTGTAAAATGTATTACTTAATAATACGATTCCAGGCCGCACTTAGCTTGTAGCAGTCAGAGCAGTTAAAATGACTGTACATGTGTAGGTATGAAATAAAATAAATTTAATTTAAATAAAATAAATGTAATTTATAAAAAATTTAAATTCAACGTAGGTATAAAATAAATTTAATTTAAATAAATTTAATTCATTAAAAAAATCAATTTAATTTAACGTATGTATGAAATAAAATTTAATTTATTACAAATTTAAATTAAATTTAACGTAGTTATAAAATAAAAATAATTTAAAGTATGAAAAAATATTCATTTATAAAAAAAATTACGTAGGTATAAAATAAATTTTAATTAAATTAATTACAATTTTAAATTAAATTGAACGTAGGTATGAAATACATTTTAATTAAATTAATTAAAATTTTTAATTAAATTTAACGTAGGTATAAAATAAAATGTAATTAAATAATAAATAAATTATATTTTCTACCTCCGTGACTTTACCGAAAGACACAAAGAGTGTGGACCCACGTGACATCAAGGCTGTCCTAGTCTAGGCAAGGCCTCAGGGTGTACCAGGCCTTTCACAACAACAGCAGCAGCAACAACAACGGTTCTCTTGAGAAAATGCTTTAAAAAATAAAGTCTACGTAGCTTACCTTGACACTCGCGAATTTTAATGATTAAAATAATTAAAACAAAACTAAACACTCACACGCACATGGGCGCGCGGCTTTCAGCGTTTAAGGCATTAAAAATGGTAGCGTCCTCCCGCGATCTGATTGGTCGCAGCGTGCCAAAGTGGGGAGGAGGGAGGGCCAGCGATCCGATTGGTCGAGAGGCAAACCTGGGCGCGTCTCCAGCGATGGTGCGCAGCGATTGGTCAACGCTCGACCTCCCTAATCGACCCAACTAAACGTCCCTCCCTAAAACCTTCTGCTGCAAGACCCCCTAGATCAGGGGTCGGGAACCTTTTTGACTAAGAGAGCCATGAAAGCAAAAAATTTGGAAATTTATTTCAGTGAGAGCCATATAATATATTTTAAAAGTGAATTCAACTAAATGTCAGTATAATAAGCCTCTGAATTTATTCTTTTAAATAATGTTGTTATAACACTCACCATTAATGCGACTTCTGGTGCTGCATGGATTTGCTGATGTCTTTGTAGTCGAGTTGGTACTTTGTAGTCGGGTTGGTACTTGGTGAGGTTAAGCTTCATGCAAGCGTTGAGGCTTTCATCCGTTAAACGTGATCGTAGGTTGGACTTGATGTTTTTAAGATGTGAGAATGACTGCTCACATGCATACGTAGATCCAAACATGGTCAATACAGCAATACTCACACGCTGCAGTGTGTGGTATGTGACAGGAAGCGCGTTCCAAGTTTTGAGAATCAGCTGGTCTTCGGGTTGGAGTTTTTTCATTTCTGTCCACATGTGCTTGCTCGCCAACTCCGCTTTCTGTCGTGTGATTCTTTCCAAATCTTCATTCAGTGACTTGAACTTATTCACCCACATGTCTGAGGCCTTCAGGTCAGCCACTTCTGCTTCAAAATCTCTGACGGAGACACCAGGGATGTAATTCAGGTCGGCTGTGTTCAGTGAACACTCGTTTGGATGGGTGATGAACTTAAAAAGACGAGTGTGCTCACGAAATTCTCCAAAGCGTGCTTTGAAGGACTGTAGGAGACTGGATGTGCAGCCAGCTAGCTGGTGGAGATCAAGGTTTTGAATGGGCTCACTTGCTGTGCATGCATCTTTAAATTGGCTCAGTTTTTCAAAATGTAGTAAACGACCTGTTTCAAGATCCGTGATGAAAAGCTCCAGCTTGTTTTCAAAAGCAAATACAGCTTGTTGAAGGGATAACACTGTATTTCCAATGCCTTGCATTTTCACGTTGAGCTGGTTCAGATGTTCAGTCAGATCTACGAGATAGTAAAACTTGAGGAGCCACTCGGTGTCGGCTAGCTCAGGATGCCCGACGCCTTTCATTTCAAGGAAAGTCCGGATTTCGTTCAGGCAAGCCGCAAAACGGCTAAGCACCTTCCCTCTTGACAACCAACGCACATTGCTGTGCAAAAGCAGACCAGGATAGTTATTTACAACTTCATCCAGCAGTGTTTTAAACTGGCAATCATTTAAGGCTCGGGCAACAATAAAGTTGATCACACGAATGACCAGCGACATCACTTCGCCAAACTGCCTGTCACACATCTGAGCACAAAGTGCCTCCTGGTGTATAATGCAATGGAAACTTAGGATGGGTCTATTTTCATGTTCACGGAGAAGCGCCACAAATCCTTTGTTTTTCCCCACCATACACGGAGCACCATCAGTACACACTGAGAGAAGTTTATCCATAGGTAGACTTTTTTCTTGAGCAAACTCTATGAAAGACTTGAATAAATCCTCACCTCTTGTGGACCCTTTTAATGGCAGAACAGCAAGACTTTCTTTGCGCAGTGTGTCACCAACAGCATATCTTGCAATCACGCTGAACTGCGACAAATGGCTCACGTCTGTTGACTCATCCAAAGCCAGAGAAAAGAACGGCGCTGCATTTATGTCCTTCACTTGCGTTTCCTCCACTTTGTTTGCCATCACGATGGTACGATCATGAACAGTTCTTGCCGACAGGCATGTCTTGTATCCGTTTGATTATCTTGTCTTTGTTCGGAAGATCATCAAAAAGTTCATTGGCTACATCCAGCATGAACGTTTTAGCATACTCGCCATCTGTGAATGGTTTTCCGTTCCTCACTATTGCTAAAGAACCAGCAAAGCTAGCCGAATTATAGTCACCTTGCCGGGTCTATACGCGGAGTTGCTGCTGGCTAGCTTGCACCCTGCTCAGAAGCTCTTGGCATGCTTTCTTTCTGCTGTCTCCCGCAGGGTATTTTGATGCAAAGGTAGCGTGGCGCGTGTCGAAGTGCCGCTTTACATTCGACCGTTTCAACGATGTAATTTTGTCATTGCAAATTAGACACACCGCAGAACCCGCTCTCTCCACAAAGGCGAAGTCTTCGGTCCATTCGTCCTGAAATGTACGATACTCGTCGTCTTTTTTTCTTTTCGCCATCTTCTTCGTCGAAGGGTTAGCTTTGAGCTAATGACCAAGCAGACGCAGTCTCAGACTGATTCAAAAGGGGGCGTTTACCTGTTTTACCCAGCAACGGCAAACGTAGGCCAGTATCATCCAATTAAAATAATGGACAATTGCTCCTGCAGCCCTGAACAGGACATGCGCAGTGAAAAATCGATGGATGGATTAAAACAAGTGAGAATATTTTGTTTTATCTGCGAGCCATATGCAATCATCAAAAGAGCCACATCTGGCTCGCGAGCCATAGGTTCCCGACCCCTGCCCTAGATTCTATGGTCTTCCCAAGATTCATAAAGAAGGCACCCCACTACGACCCATTGTATCCACGATCAACTCCCCTACCTATAGACTAGCCCGTTTTCTGTCAGATACCTTGCTGCCTTTCACTGGCAAGACCACCTCAGCAGTACTTAACTCAGCCCAATTGGTCTCTATGGTCAAAGACGTTGTACTGTCCCCTGACGATATCCTTGTCAGCTTCGATGTGGTCTCTTTGTTCACCAAGGTCCCAGTACCTGATACCATTGAAATAATTGAAAATTTGGTCCAACATGGACTAGACCCCGACACACCTGCACTGGTTAGGCACTGCCTCAACAATACCTACTTTACTTGGAATGGCTCCTTCTACAAACAAAATGAGGGTACCCCGATGGGTTCCCCCTTGTCACCAGTGATAGCCAATATTTTCTTGGAGAAATTTGAATCAGACGCCATCCAGACTTCCACCCTCAGACCTTCCCTGTGGAAGAGATATGTGGATGACACTTTCGTCATTTGGCCACATGGCCTCCCAGCTCTGAACCTTTTCCTACACCACATCAATTCCAGACATCCCGCCATCAAATTCACCATGGAAGTGGAGAAAGATGGCAAGCTACCATTCTTAGACGTTCTGTTTGAGAGGAGACCTGATGGCTCATTGGGGCATTCTGTCTACAGGAAACCCACCCACACAGATTCCTACTTGAAACCTGATTCCCACCACCACCCAGCCCAAAATAATTCTCTCATCAAAACTTTATACCATAGGGCTCATTGCATTTCGGACCAACACCACCTGACCAGTGAATTAAAACATGTACACCTGGCCCTCAAAAGGAATGGTTACTCTGACCGTACCATCCGCCAAGCTGTCTCTCCTTCCATACAGAAACAACCACTTGATACTCCGGTCAAAACCATCACACTTCCATATATAGCAGGCGTTACTAAAAAGATTTCCAAAATTCTAAACAAACACAAGATCCAGGTCCGGTTCAATACAGTACACAAAATTCGTGATCTGATCCCATCCGTGAAGGATGTCATTCCTGATTTACAGTACCCCGGGGTTTACAAATTGAGTTGTACCTGCGGTTATTGCTACATCGGTGAGACAAAGCGACATGTCTCTGACCGAATTCGCGAGCACAAATCAGATTTGAAACACGGCAAAACGAATTCTTCTGCCGTAGCTGATCATTGTTACAACGCTGTGGGGGATCACGATATAATTTTTTCTGATACCAAGGTTCTTTGCAAATCCACAGGCTTTTATCAGAGATTTGTTCATGAAGCAATTCAGATCTACAAACACAGACACAATTTCAACCGAGAGGATGGTTTCAAATTAAGCAACCATTGGAAAGATGTTTTAAATCGAACTAAACATTAAACTAATTTCAATGGTACAGTATATTTTTCGAGTAGTGGTACCCCAAACTTTCGCAGCTCTTATAAATTCCCATTTTCACACCATCAATGGGTAAAATCCCCCTCCCCCCTTTCCCCCCCCCCCCCTCGCCAAACTGCAAGTCCACCGGCACGTACACCACCTCTTTGCTCGCACACAAGTGCGATGTCTGAGCGTGGTTGTGTTTCGCTAAATTCTCCTGTTTGATGAGTACTAGGTGCATCGGTGAATGTATATACTCTGACTTTAACATAGCTATTTCTGTGACCAGTTACTAGCTAATCACTAAACTATTTAAATGCTAAATTCTATGCTAATTCCCTTTGTCAAGGGGCACCTCTGCGGATGTGTATACTTTAACTTAGCTATTTCAATGAGCCATTTCAATGCTAATTTATATGCTAATTCCTTTGTCAAAGCCCGTGGTCTTCTTCTTCTTCTCACACAGCTTAAATGTCGTGATCTAAGCGTGGCTTCTTCCACTCCAGCGCTGTCCTCCAGACAGGCTCGTCCCTTCACCTGATGAAGGCCGCTTGTGTTGTAGCCGAAACGTCGTGATTATTGTTGTTTTATTATTTACCTACGTGACTTTACCGAATAGAACCAAAGAGTATGGATCCTTGCAGTCACGAAAGCTTTAAATCTAGAATTGATTGGTCAACGGTTGACCTATGCTAATTTTGGTATGCTAATATATTTTAATCTTGACTTAAAGCTTTCGTTACTGCAGTAATTCATATTCTTAGCTCTTTCGGTAAAATCACGCTGAAGGGAAAGAATAAAATAATAAAATATATATAAAACAATAAAAATTCTCACGACGTTTCAACCATAACACAAACGGTCGTCATCAGGTGTGTCGGTTTGCAATAATTAATTTATTTTAAAATGTGCATTTATTTATTTAAAAAAACGTCAGCACCACACGCAGCGATTTGGCAGTTTATTTAGAAGGACTAGTCCATCTATGTTCTGAAAAGAGGAGGGAGACGAAAAATTAATTTGTTGTCTGAAAGCCAATACCAGCGACAATTAGGGGCCGTCCGTGAATGACGTCACGCACCTAGAGGGGGGGCGGTGTCAGACGTTTGTGACGATGACAAGAATAGTTTAAAGCGATTTGAAGCATGTTTTATTTTTTTGGGGTGGGGGGGCAGAGCTTTGTGACGTCATAATTGAGGGGGGAGGGGTCTGACTTTTTGTGACGTCGTGTGACGATGGGGCGGGGGTCAAAAATCCTCTAAAATCGCGTGATGTCATTTAAGGTCGGCCCCTTACCTGAAGCAGTCCTGAGCGTCACTTAGGTGGACTCAGCCATAATTAAGGAGGTGGTGAGGTGGGTGGGGGTGCTAACATCAGAATTTGAGAGACGAGCGGCCAGCCGTGGTTCTGTCCACACCAGCCCCTGGTGTTGTTCCATTGCGACCCTCACCGGTGCTCGCTAACAGCGCACGCCCAGTGGGAGTCGATGAGTCCGTGGGTTTCTGTGCGAGTCCGTGGGTCCACGTGTGGGTCTGTGGATGCGTCAGTCTACATTGGGGAGCCTTTGTCTTTGCAGTTTGGGGACTAGTGCAGCACTAGTGTGTAGTAGTGGTGTATAGTAGTGTATAGTGTAGTGTATAGTATGATAGTGTTTAGTGTAGTGTATAGTGTAGTGTATAGTAGTGCATATTGTAGTGTATAGTCGTGCATATTGTAGTGTATATTGTAGTGTATAAGTGTAGAGTGTAGTGTATAGTAGTGTATTGTATAGTAGTGTATAGTGTAGTGTATAGTAGTGTATATTACAGTGTAAAAGTATATAGTGTAGTGTATAGTAGTGTAGTGTATAGTAGTGTATAGTGTATAATAGTGTTTAGTGTATAATAGTGTTGTGTAGTGTATAGTAGTGTATAGTGTAGTGTATAGTGTATAATAGTGTTTAGTGTATAATAGTGTAGTGTATAGTAGTGTATAGTGTAGTGTATAGTGTATAATAGTGTTTAGTGTATATAGTGTTTAGTGTAGTGTATAGTGTAGTGTATAGTAGCATAGTGTATAGTGAAGTGTATAGTGTAGTGTATAGTTTAATATATCACGTGACTAGTGTAGTTAGCCAGGTGCTGACCAGCAGTTTGCCTGCCGACCAGTAGGCAAACTCGTATCGAACTCTTCGTGAATTCACTTGGTCAAACAGTTCAGGTACTCGGCAAAGCATTTCACCACCCAGTATGCAACAGTTAAACAATCTACTCCAAATCAACACCAAAATTTCAAATTATCATCCACCATTGACTTCCACATCGATTGAAGCCATTTGCCACGACGTCCAAGCCATTAAACACAGGAACAACGAACGTGCCATTCAAGTACATCTTGAAACCCATTATCTGAAGTAGTTTGTATTAAACAATAACTAAATAATAGAAACACGTTTACAATATTGAGCGAAGTTATAGTCACGGACTTTTTTCAACTTTAGCTCAACAGGACCACAAAAGCTCAGATATGTGGTTCATAATAAATGAATCAATCTGATTCAAATCATGACCTGGCCAAACACTTTTCGATTTCAACATCACCTTATAAAAGAATAACATTTTAAATATAAGCGCACAACTTTATCTGTAATGAGCGCTGCACTTTCCGTTGTTTTCATGCAGGGGGCGCTGCAAACCTACGCACCCCCTGCATGGACGACGGAGGCGCAGGGACAGACGTTCGATAACGTTGGAATCGATCTGCAGACGGCGGTCTTCTCACACGGCCAGCTCCGTGTCGCCTTATCTCAATCCCGCAATCCCAAACAGGTGAAAGTGCGCATCGAACCGAACCCCCGACATGGCCATCTACTTAATGACGAGAGAAAAGTCACATTAAATGTCCTTTTCAATTAAGTCTTCCAGATGTAAATTGATACAAGCTTTTAATGAGGAAATAAAATCATCTAATTCAAAACACAACACAATTCAAAGATGTTTCATTTTAAAACTTCAAAACGGAGCATGGGGTACTTGCGTGAATGCGTCCTTCGTGTGCAAATGTTGTGACTTTCCTGGCCTGAAGGCCATCAATGTGTTGGACCCTTAAATGGTGCACAGCGTCTCAACAACAGCAGTGGGGTTTGCTTCAACCGATGGTTACGAACATCCAGACGTGAATCAGCAAGGTGCATTTCTAGTCCCAGTTAGACAAAATCTACGTCAACACATAAGACAAAACTACAATTCGTGTTGTAGGGAATGTACCTCCTCCTATACGTGTAACTTTTAAGTGGTAACTGATGAATGTTCCGAGCGTGCTACCTATTTCAAAGACAATGAGTTGCTCCAGATGCTTCGTGGAACACAAAAACACCGTTTGACCTGTATCACAAGAACAACGGGTCTCACCTGAGTTCTCTGTACAGGTTACTTTCAAACACACACACCTTGTCCTAACATCACTTATTCAATGTGTGACCCTTATAGATCAAATGTTACAAGTATGCACAAAACCAGACAAGTATACATTCTAAATTATTGACAGGCATATTAACAAAATTGGATTACTGCAGTGAAATATCCTGCATCACGTTACATCGTATTAACAAGAAACTTTTTTAAAAAGTTGCACATTCTGCTTCACAGTGTATGTAAAACATACTATCGTGTCATTCAAAACGAGGCCATTGCATGCTGGCGTCTGAGTGAAAATGTAGCAAATTCTAAACATTACCTACAAACTACACAACTGAGATGACACATCAATCATCGCCCCCTACTGACAGGCTCTTGTCCACATGCAGGCCGGTGCAGGGCCACCATCTTGTGCCACACAGGGGCAGCTGCTACTTGGGGATGCTCTTCGAGTGTTTCAGACGAGGTACGACACAAAACTCCGAGTTGCTGAGGCAGTTAAGCAAGCACCATGTAAAATAAATTATTATAACATAGTGAATGCTTGGGAGCTTATTAGCTCTTGCTCCTGGTTAGAGATCTACCCAACCCACAGGTCCACAAAGACTGGCCGCCCTTACTCTGCAGGATTAACCTAAGAAATGAGTGTTCAACTTCACATTCTAGTCATTAAAGGCCTGTGACAAAGGTGCATCTATTGGAGCAACATCGTCTCTGGCTTACACATCTACCGGGTCTCCACTTGACTTTGTATTGTCTAGGAGTAAGTCCACCCACACCTCCACTTCCACAAACTGCTGGGAGTGGCCTCACTCTGACTCAGAGTCAGAATTCTCCTCCTGCTTCACGTTGTGAAGGTCCCATTTTGGAGTTGAATCTTCATCTTCACATTTTACCTTCACTTCTTCGCTCATCACCTCTTCACATTTCACCATCACCTCTTCATATTCCACCTTTATACCTTTAAAAGTGTCCAAGCTGGGATTTTCGTCTGGTTCTTGTTTCATGAGGGATGGGCTCATTGCGGCACTTTGACTTTCACAAGCTGATTTCAGACTCCGACGCGGCTCCTTGTGATGCTTTTGTGTTCTCTGGTGTCTTCGAAGATTTGATGAATCTGCAAACGGCTTCCCGCACAGAGTACACGTGAAGGGTTTCTCTCCTGTGTGTTCTCTGTTGTTTTACAAGAGCAGATGACTGTGCAAACGCCTGCACGCACACACTGAACTTGAAGGGTTTCTCTCTCGTGTGTGTTCTCTGGTGTACTTCAAGATTTGATGAACGTGCAAATGCCTTCCCGCACAGAGTGCACCTGAAAGCTTTCTCTCCCGTGTGTGTTCTCTGGTGCGTTACAAGATGCCATGAATCTGAAAACGCCTTGCCGCACAGAGTACAGTTGAAGGGTTTCTCTCCTGTGTGTGTTCTCTGGTGTTTTTTAAGACCAGATGACCGTGAAAATGCCTTCCCACAAACACTGCACTTGAAGGGTTTCTCTCCCGTGTGTGTTCTCTGGTGTGTTTTAAGAACAAATGAACCTGAAAATGTCTTACCACAAACACCGCACCTGAAAGGTTTCTCTCCCGTGTGTATTCTCTGGTGCGTTACAAGATGCCATGAATCTGAAAACGCCTTGCCGCACAGAGTACACTTGAAGGGTTTCTCTCCTGTGTGTGTTCTCTGGTGTTTTTTAAGACCAGATGACCGTGAAAATGCCTTCCCACAAACACTGCACTTGAAGGGTTTCTCTCCCGTGTGTGTTCTCTGGTGTGTTTTAAGAACAAATGAACCTGAAAATGTCTTACCACAAACACTGCACTTGAAGGGTTTCTCTCCCGTGTGTGTTCTCTGGTGTATTACAAGATTATATGACTGTGTAAACGCCACCCCGCATATCGTGCACCTGAAGGGTTTCTCTCCCGTGTGTGTTCTCTGGTGGGTCTGAAGAACTGATGGCCATGCAAATGCCTTGTTACACACAGTACATTTGAAGGGTTTCTCTCCTGTGTGACTTCTCTGGTGCCGTGTCAAATTTCCAGACCGGTCCGTGCTGTATGCACGCTGGTCGCATTGTTGACTTGTCATACCGAGCTGCGCTGAGTGCCTTTGCTCCATCAGACCAATTCTGCAGAGGAAGCGTCAGCTGCAAACAGAAAAAAAGAATATCCACACCATCTACACGTCAGGCACAGAGGAATGCACACGTGACTTACACGTCTATACTTATTAATATATTCATGATGTAGTGAAAAAGTTTCCCAAATTCATCAGATTTGATGAACGTGCAAACGCCTTCACGTACACAGTGCACCTGAAGGGTTTCTCTCCACGGGCTGCTATGGCACACAATGAGAGGGGAAATGTCATGAATATGCCTGGAAGCCTTCATATCTTCAAGATGAATGTTAACTCAAAACTCTAAGCACACAATTTCGGCTGTCTGACTACAAAATGAATATTTATGAAAGCTAAATTCAGCTGACAAAGCAAAGGGTGTTGAAAACAATACTATTTGTGTTATGCAGAAATGCATAAATTAGCGTTCAATCGCAACTTAGAGGTGTGAATCCAGGCTCAGATGTCCTTGAATGCTGGGATGAACGGTTCCGACTTCAGCTGCATGTGTGTGCTGTGTTCACCTCCTGTTTCCATTCTTATAAAGAGTTCCAGAGGAAAACAAAAATAAAGTATTGTTTTGATAGAACCTCCGTGTTCAACAGAGTTAATAGACTTTACTTCAAACACAAACTTGACATTGTCACACACTGCCATGAGTAAACTGGTGGTGGAGTGACCAGAACCATGCCTGGCCACCTTCATCTGCTCAGCATTAATTCTTCCTCACTCCACCAAGTAATGAATCGAGGATCATCAACATAGCCGAGGCTATCCGTGTCTCTGTCTCTCTCTCCCCGTGGTGAAGGTGTTCCCCTCCACACATTCAGAGTCAACAGCGGCACGCGCTTAGCGTCTTTGACCAATAGACATTGACACACGTATTGTTGGTTCTTTCAGTAAAGTCACGTAGATAGAAAATAAAAATAACAAATTAAATTCAATAAGATAAAGACCACTTGTGTTGCGATTGAAACGTCGTGGGTTTTTTGCTTCATTTTAATTTTTTTATTTTTCATTTAATTTTATTGTTATTTTTATTTTATTTTCTATCTACGTGACTTTACCTAATAAACCAATAATATTAATTCCTGCAGTCACCAAAGTTTTAAGTCAAAACATTCACACACGTTGACAAAGCCTCACCTTGTGTTGTTGTGGGCAGGTCGCTTCTGATAACAAGAGCGGTATAGCAGCTCAAGCGGGCTTGGCCTGGTGAAAACAAAAGAAAATAAAAACTGCGTGAATATTTACAATAAAACAAAGTTACAAAGTGGCGAGCCGGGTGAAGACAAATTAAACTTAAGCGAGATAATTAAAGTGAACGCAATCAGGCGAGGGCAGGAGGCAAGGCCCCGCGTGGCTAGGCCCCGCGCTGTAAAGTTCCAACCTGGACATCGATTCCCATGCTCGCTGCTACTCAACTGACATCCCTACGAGAGAGAGCGAGGCTCTACCTTGGTAAACAACAACAACAACCACCACCACAACGACCACCACCACAACGATGAGAATTTCTCACCTCGGATTTCAGTGCAAGCGCGCACACGGCAGCTTCCTGTTACCTCGCGACAGCAGGAAGTAGTATGACGTCACTTCCCTCCCAAGAGCGGCTCTCCAACTGAATAAATTATGTTAATGAGGCCGGCCCATGTGTCGAGGGATGGGGGCGTGGGCGCTGAACCCGTCGCAATAAACTCGCGACGGCTTTAACGGATACATTATGTTAATGAGCCGCCAGTCACTGGGCGTGATGAGTACTAGGTGCCTCGGTGAATGTATATGCTCTGACTTTAACATAGCTATTTCTGTGACCAGTTACAAGCTAATCACTCAGCTATTTCAATGCTAAATTCTATGCTAATTCCTTTGTCAAGGGGTACCTCTGCGGATGTGTATACTTTAACTTAGCTATTTCAATGAGCCATTTCAATGCTAAATTATATGCTAATTCCTTTGTCAAGGCGCTTGGTCTTTTTCTTCTCACACAGCTTAAAGGTCGTGATCTAAGCGTGGCTTCTTCCACTCCAGCGCTGTCCTCCAGACAGTCTCGTTCTTTCACCTGATGAAGGCCGCTTGTGTTGTGGCCGAAACGTCGTGATTTTTTGTTAATTTTTTATTTTATTTTCACCTACGTGACTTTACCCAATAGAACCAAAGAGTATGGATCCGAGCAGTCACGAAAGCTTTAAATCTAGAATTTACCCAATAGAACCAAAGAGTACTGGGCGTAGCTTTGCCCAAATAAGGATTGCCACTGGAACGATATCGGCAGTGACCCAAGCGGAGGTGACGTCACGCTCAAGAACGCGGTGGACGGGGTTGGGGTGAACACCTTGGTGACATGACGTCAGTAGCGAGGCACACCTCCCCCTGGCGTTTCACGCCGATGAGGTAATGCAGAGTGGTGACGTCACAGAGTTGGAGTTTAAGTTGATTTAGATTCATTTTCCATTGCTCCCTCCCTTAGGTGCGTGGGCTCAGCAACGTGGACATTATTGTGCATACACTGTGTGTACACTATGTGTGTACACTGTGTGTGTGTGTACACTGTGTGTGTGTACACTATATGTGTGTACACTGTGTCACTGTGTGTCACTGTGTGTGTACACTGTGTGTGTACACTGTGTGTGTACAGTGTGTGTATGTACACTGTGTGTACGTATATACATTGTGTGTGTACACTGTGTGTGTACACTGTGTGTGTGTACACTGTGTGTCACTGTGTATACACTGCGTGTGTATACACTGTGTGTACACTGTGTGTGTGTACACTGTGTGTATACACTGTGTGTGTCACTGTGTGTCACTGTGTGTCGCTGTGTGTGTCACTGTGTCACTGTGTGTCACTGTGCCTGGAACAAGCGTCGTGGTGACGTCACCGCCACTTAGTGGCGAATGGCGGCTGTTATGTCACTGTGTGTACACTTTGTGTGTACATTGTGTCACTGTCACTGTGTGTGTACACTGTGTGTGTGTGTACACTGTGTATACACTGTGTCACTGTGTGTGTACACTGTGTGTGTACACTATGTGTATACACTGTGTGTCACTGTGTGTCGCTGTGTGTGTCACTGTGTCACTGTGTGTGTCACTGTGCCTGGCACAAGCGTCGTGGTGACGTCACCGCCACTTAGTGGCGAATGGCGGTTGTTGTGTCACTGTGTCACTGAGTGTGTACACTGTGTGTGTGTACACTGTGTGTACACTGTGACACAGTGTGTACACTGCGTGTGCACAGTGTGTCACTGTGTGTGTGTACACTGTGTGTGTGTCACTGTGTGTGTACACTGTGTACACTGTGTGTGTATACACTGTGTATGTACACTGTTTGTGTCCACATTGAACCAAACCCCCGGCAAGGCCATCTACTTAATGACGAGAGAAAATTCACACGAAATGTCCTTTTCAATTAAGTCTTCCAGACGTAAATTGATACAAGCTTTTAATGAGTAAATAAAATCATCTAATTCAAAACACAACACAATTCAAAGATGTTTCATTTTAAAACTTCAAAACGGAGCATGGGGTACTTGCGTGAATGCATCCTTCGTGTGCAAATGTTGTGACTTTCCTGGACTGAAGGCCGTCAATGTGTTGCACCCTTATTGGTGCACAGCGTCTCAACAACAGCAGTGGGGTTTGCTTCAACCGATAGGTACGAACATCCAGACGTCAATCAGCAAGGAGCATTTCTAGTCCCAGTTAGACAAAATCTACGTCAACACGTAAGACAAAACTACAATTCGTGTTGTAGAGAATGTACCTCCTCCTATACGTGTAACTTTCAAGTGGTATGCCTTGTAACTGATGAATGATCCGAGCGTGTTCCCTATTTCAAAGACAATGAGTTGCTCCAGATGCTTCATGGAACACAAAAACACCGTTTGACCTGCATCACAAGAACAACGGGTCTCACCAGAGTTCTCTGTACAGGTTACTTCCAAACAGACACACACACTTTGTCCTAACATCACTTATTCAATGTTTGACCCTCAGACAAAATGTTACATGCACGCGCACAATCAGACAAGTATTCATTCTAAATCATTGACGGGCATATTAACAACATTGAATTACTGCAGCGAAATTGACTGCATCACGTTACATCGTATTAACAAGAAGTTATTTTACAAATACGCACTGTCTGCTTAACAATGTATGTACACCGTACTATTGTTGCGTCATTCAAAACGAGTAGGCCGTTGCATGCTGGCGTCTGGGTCAAAATGTAACAAATTCTAAACATTGCGCTACAAATAATAGATCAGGGAGTTTCGATGGCAACACAAACAATCGTCATCAGGTGGGACAAGCACAGCAGCACTAATAAGAAACTGCTGGAGTAGGCGCCTACTACTTCAGCAGTTTCTCTTGCTGTGGTTGTCCCACCTGATGACGATTGCTTGTGTTGTGATCTAAACGCCGTGATCTGTTATGTTTCTACCCACGTGGTGACTTTACCGAAAGAACTCAAGAGTGTGGATTCCTGCAGTCACGAAAGCTTCGAATCAAGATTACCTACAAACTACACAACTGAGATGACGCATCAATCATCGCCCCCTACTGACAGGCTCTTGTCCACATGCAGGCTGGTGAAGGGCCACCACCTTGTGCCACACAGGGGCAGCTGCTACTTGGGGATGCTCTACGAGTGTTTCAGACGAGGTACGACACAAAACTCCGAGTTGCTGAGGCGATTAAGCAAGCACTGTGTAAATGCAATTATTATAACATAGTGAATGCATGGGAGCTTATTGTCTCTCGCTCCTGGTTAAAGATCTACCCAACCCACAGGTCCACAAAGACTGGCCGCCCTTACTCTGCAGGTTGAACGTAGCAACTGAGTGTCCAACTTCACATTCTTGTCATTGAAGGCCTTTGATAAAGGTGCATCTATTGGAGCGACATCATCTCAAGCTTACACATCTACCGGGTCTCCACTTGACTTTGTATTGTCTCGGAGGAAGTCCACCCACACCTCCACTTCCACAAACTGCTGGGAGTTGCCTCGCTCTGCCTCACAGTCAGAATTCTCCTCCTGCTTCACGTTGCCTCCATCAATGTGAAGGTTCCATTTTGGATTTGAATCTTCATCTTCACATTTCACCTTCACTTCTTCACTCTTCACCATCACTTCTTCACATTTCACCATCACTTCTTCACATTTCACCATCACCTCTTCATATTTCACCTCGATACCTTTAAAAGTGTCCAAGCTGGGATTTTCCTCCGGTTCGTGTTTCATGAGGGATGGGCTCATTGCGGCACTTTGACTTTCACAAGCTGATTTCAGATTCCACTCATTGTGGATCTTCTGATGCTTGTGCGTTCTCTGGTGTACTTGAAGATTTGATGAATTTGAAAATGCCTTCCCACACACACTGCACCTGAAGGGTTTCTCTCCCGTGTGTGTTCTCTGGTGTGTTTTAAGAGTAGATGACCGTGAAAATGCATTCCCACACACACTGCACTTGAAGGGTTTCTCTCCCGTGTGTGTTCTCTGGTGTCTTTGAAGATTAGATAAATTTGGAAATCCCTTCCCACACACACTGCACTTGAAGGGTTTCTCTCCCGTGTGTGTTCTCTGGTGATTTTTAAGAGTAGATAAATCTGAAAATGTCTTCCCACACACAGTGCACCTGAAGGGTTTCTCTCCCGTGTGTGTTCTCTGGTGTGTTTTAAGAGCAGATGACCGTGAAAATGCCTTCCCACAAACACTGCACTTGAAGGGTTTCTCTCCCGTGTGTGTTCTCTGGTGTAATACGAGATTATATGACTGTGTAAACGCCATCCCGCACATCGTGCACCTGAAGGGTTTCTCTCCCGTGTGTGTTCTCTGGTGTTTTACAAGAGCAGATGAATGTGCAAATGCCTTCACGCACACAGTGCACTTGAAGGGTTTCTCTCCCGTGTGTGTTCTCTGGTGTGTTACAAGATGACATGAATCTGAAAACGCCTTGCCGCACAAAGTACACTTTAAGGGTTTCTCTCCTGTGTGTGTTCTCCGGTGTTTTTTAAGAGCAGATGAATGTGCAAATGCCTTCCCACACACACTGCACTTGAAGGGTTTCTCTCCCGTGTGTGTTCTCTGGTGTATTACAAGATTACATGACTGTGCAAACGCCATCACGCACACAGTGCACTTGAAGGGTTTCTCTCCCGTGTGTGTTCTCTGGTGTGTTACAAGATGACATGAATCTGAAAACGCCTTGCCGCACAAAGTACACTTTAAGGGTTTCTCTCCTGTGTGTGTTCTCTGGTGTTTTTTAAGAGCAGATGAATGTGCAAATGCATTCCCACACACACTGCACTTGAAGGGTTTCTCTCCCGTGTGTGTTCTCTGGTGTATTACAAGATTACATGACTGTGCAAACGCCATCCCGCACATCGTGCACCTGAAGGGTTTTTCTCCTGTGTGTGTTCTCTGGTGCCGTGTCAGATTTCCAGTCCAATCCGTGCCGTATGCACGCTGGCCGCATTGTTGACTTGTCGTACCGAGCTGCGCTGAGTGCCTTTGCTCCATCAGACCAATTCTGCAGAGGAAGCGTCAGCTGCAGACATAAAAAAAGAATATCCACACCATCTACACGTCA
The DNA here is from genome assembly GCF_048934315.1 of Petromyzon marinus. Lineage (NCBI taxonomy): Eukaryota > Metazoa > Chordata > Hyperoartia > Petromyzontiformes > Petromyzontidae > Petromyzon > Petromyzon marinus. The sequence continues at coordinate 475,988 of NW_027422651.1, read as the reverse complement.
GGCACAGAGGAATGCACACGTGACTTACACGTCTATACTTATTAATATATTCATGATGTAGTGAAAAAGTTTCCCAAATTCATCAGATTTGATGAACGTGCAAACGCCTTCACGCACAGAGTGCACCTGAAGGGTTTCTCTCCACGGGCTGTTAGGGCACACAGTGAGAGGGAAAATGTCATTAATATGCGTGGAAGCCCTCATATCTTCCAGATGAATGTTAACTCAAAACTCTAAGCACACAATTTCGGCTGTCTGGCTACAAAAGGAATATTTATAAGAGCTAAATTCAGCTGACATAGCAAAGGGTGTTGAAAACAATACTATTTGTGTTATGCTGAAATGCATGAATAAATGTTCAATCGCAACTCAGATGTCCTTGAATGCTGGGATGAACAGTTCCGACTTCAGCTGCATGTGTGTGCTGTGTTCACCTCCTGTTTTCATTCTTATAAGGAGTTCCAGAGGAAAACAAAAATAAACTATTGTTTTGATATAATCTCCGTGTTCAATAGAGTTAATAGACTTTACTGCAAATACAAACTTTACACTGTCACACACTGGCGGTGGCGTGTCTAGAATCATGCCTGGCCACCTTCATCTGCTCAGCATTAATGCTTCCTCACTACACCAAGTAATTAATCGAGGATCAATTAACATAGCCGAGACTAACTGGTGAGATGTTAACTACCTCACCTGGTATACAGGAAGTCGTGGGTTCGATCCCGACACTGACGCCTGCTGTATATCTGGAGTTTGCGCGTCTTTGACCGATAGACATTGACACACGTATTGTTGGTTCTTTCTGTAAAGTTACGTAGACAGAAAATAACAATAACAGATAATACAATTACATTAAATAAAGACTACTTGTGTTTCAATCAAAACGTGGGTTTTTTTTGCTTTATTTACTATTTTTTACGTTTATTGTTATTTCATTTTCTATCTACGTGACTTTACCGAAAGAACCAAGAATATTAATTCCTACAGTCACCAAAGTTTTAAGTCAAAACATTCACACACGTTGACAAAGCCTCACCTTGTGTTGTTGTGGGCAGGTCGCTTCTGAAAACAAGAGCGGTATAGCAGCTCAAGCGGGCTTGACCTGCTAACAAAAGAAAATAAAAACTGCGTGAATATTGACAATAAAACAAAGCTACAAAGTGGCAAGCCGGGTGAAGACAAATTAAACTTAAGCGAGATAATTAAAGTGAATGCAATCAGGCGAGGGCAGGAGGCAAGGCCCCGCGTGGCTAGGCCCCGCGTTGTAAAGTTCCAACCTGGACATCGATTCCCATGCTCGCTGCTACTCAACTGACATCCCTACGAGAGAGAGCGAGGCTCTACCTTGGTAAACAACAACAACCACCACCACCACCACAACGACCACCACCACCACAACGATGAGAATTTCTCACCTCGGATTTCCGTGCAAGCGCGCACACGGCAGCTTCCTGTTGCCTCGCGACAGCAGGAAGTAGTATGACGTCACTTCCCTCCCAAGAGCGGCTCTGCTACTGATTAAATTATGTTAATGATGCCAGCCCATATGTCGAGGGATGGGGGCGTGGGCGCTGAACCTGTCGCAATAAACTCGCGACGGCTTTAACGGACACATTATGTTAATGAACCACCAGTCACTGGGCGTAACTGTGCCCAAATAAGGATTACCACTGGAACGATATCGGCAGTGACACGGGCGGAGGTGACGTCACGCTCAAGAGCGCGGTGGACGGGGGAGGGGTGAATACCTTGGTGACATGACGTCCTAGCGAGGTACACCTCCCCCTGGCGTTTCACGCCGATGAGGTAATGCAGAGTGGTGACGTCACACAGTTGGAGTTTAAGTTGATTTAGATTAATTTTCCATTGCTCCCTCCCTTGGGTGTGTGAGCTCAGCAACAACAACGTGGACATTATTGTGTATACACTGTGTGTGTCACTGTGTGTGTGTACACTGTGTGTCACTGTGTGTGTGTACAGTGTGTATATATACACTGTGTGTGTACCCTGTGTGTGTACACTGTGTATATACTGTATGTACAATGTGTGTGTACACTGTGTGTGTACACTGTGTGTGTACAGTGTGTGTACATTGTGTGCACACTGTATGTACACTGTGTGTGTGTACACTGTGTATACACTGTGTGTACACTGTGTGTGTGTACACTGTGTGTGTACACTGTGTGTGTGTACACTGTGTGTGTACACTGTGTGTACACTGTGTGTGTACACTGTGTGTGTCACTGTGTGTGTGTACACTGTGTGTGTACACTATGTGTATACACTGTGTGTGTACACTGTGTGTGTGTACACTGTGTGTGTACATTGTGTGTGTGTGTACTGTGTGTGTACATTGTGTGTACACTGCGTGTGTGTGTACATTGTGTGTGTGTGTACACTGTGTGTATACACTGTGTGTGTACACTATACTCTTTGGTTCTATTGGGTAAAGTCACGTAGGTGAAAATAAAATAAAAATCACGACGTTTCGGCCACAACACAAGCGGCCTTCATCAGGTGAAGGAACGAGACTGCCTGGAGGACAGCGCTGGAGTGAGAGAAGCCACGCTTAGATCACGACCTTTAAGCTTGTGATCGCGGCATCTTTTGAGGAAGGTCAGCGTCTCGATGAGTTGCGACTTCTTGTCTCGTTGTCTGTTAATAGAATAGAACCAAAGAGTATGGATCCTAGCAGTCACGAAAGCTTTAAATCTAGAATTGTGTGTACACTGTTTGTATACAGTGTGTGTGTACACCGTTTGTATACACTGTGTGTACACTGTGTGTATACACTGTGTGTCACTGTGTGTCGCTGTGTGTGTCACTGTGTGTGTCACTGTGTCACTGTGTGTGTCACTATGTGTGCGTCACTGTGTCAGTGTGTATATACTGCGTGTGTATATATACTGCGTGTGCACACACTGTGTGTGTACACTATGTATATACACTGTGTGTGTACACTGTGTCACTGTGTGTGTGTACACTGTGTGTGTGTACACTGTGTACCCTGTGTGTACACTGTGTGTACACTGTATGCGTGTACAGTGTGTACAGTGTGTGTACACTGTGTGTGTGTACACTGTGTGTGTGTACACTGTGTGTGTGTACACTGTGTGTGTGTACACTGTGTATACAGTGTGTGTGTACACTGTGTGTGTACCCTGTGTGTACACTGTGTGCACTGTGTGTGTGTACACTGTGTGTACACTGTGTATACAGTGTGTGTACACTACGTGTGTTTACAGTGTACATACACTGTGTGTGTACACTGTATGTGTTCACTGTGTGTACACTGTGTATACACTGTGTGTGTAAACTGTGTGTGTACACTGTGTGTGTACACTGTGTGTGTACACTATGTGTGTGTACACTGTGTGTATACACTGTGTGTGTACACTGTGTGTGTGTGTACACTGTGTGTGTGTACACTGTTTGTGTCCGCATTGAACCGAACCCCCAGCAAGGCCATCTACTTAATGACGAGAGAAAATTCACACGAAATCTCCTTTTCAATGAAGTCTTCCAGATGTAAATTGATACAAGCTTTTAATGAAGAAATAAAATCATCCAATTCAAAACACAACACAATTCAAAGATGTTTCATTTTACAACTTCAAAACGGAGCATGGGGTACTTGCGTGAATGCGTCCTTCGTGTGCAAATGTTGTGACTTTCCTGGCCTGAAGGCCGTCAATGTGTTGAACCCTTATTGGTGCACAGCGTCTCAACAACAGCAGTGGGGTTTGCTTCAACCGATAGGTAACGAACATCCAGACGTCAATCAGCAAGGTGCATTTCTAGCCCTAGTTAGACAAAATCTACGTCAACACGTAAGACAAAACTACAATTCGTGTTGTAGAGAATGTACCTCCTCCTATACGTGTAACTTTCAAGTGGTATGCCTTGTAACTCATGAATGATCCGAGTGTGCTACCTATTTCAAAGACAATGAGTTGCTCCAGAGGCAGATGCTTCGTGGAACACAAAAACACCCTTTGACCTGTATCACAAGAACAACGGGTCTCACCTGAGTTCTCTGTACAGGTTACTTTCAAACACACACACACACTTTGTCCTAACATCACTTATTCAATGTTTGACCCTTACAGATCAAATGTTACAAGTATGCACAAAACCAGACAAGTATACATTCTAAATTTATTGACAGGCATATTAACCATTACTGCAGTGAAATATACTGCATCACGTTACATCGTATTAACAAGAAGCTTTTAAAAAAAGTTGCACAGTCTGCTTCAAAGTGTATGTTAAACATACTATTGTGTCATTCAAAACGAGTAGGCCATTGCATGCTGGCGTCTGAGTGAAATTGTAGCAAATTCTAAACATTACCTACAAACTACACAACTGAGATGACGCATCAATCATCGCCCCCTACGGACAGGCTCTTGTCCACATGCAGGCCGGTGCAGGGCCACCACCTTGTGCCACACAGGGGCAGCTGCTACTTGGGGATGCTCTTCGAGTGTTTCAGAAGAGGTACGACACAAAACTCCGAGTTGCTGAGGCAATTAAGCAAGCACCATGTAAAAGCAATTGTTATAACATAGTGAATGCTTGGGAGCTTATTGGCTCTTGCTCCTGGTTAGAGATCTACCCAACCCATGGGCCCACAAAGTGCTCAACTTCACATTACTGTCATTAAAGGCCTGTGACAAAGGTGCATCTATTGTAGCGACATCGTCTCTGGCTTACACATCTACCGGGTCTCCACTTGACTTTGTATTGTCTAGGAGCAAGTCCACCCACACCTCCACTTCCACAAACTGCTGGGAGTTGCCTCACTCTGCCTCAGTCAGAATTCTCCTCCTGCTTCACGTTGCCTTCATCAATGTAAAGGTCCCATTCTGGAGATGAATCTTCATCTTCACATTTTACCTTCACTTCTTCGCTTATCACTTCTTCACATTTCACCTTCACCTTTTCATATTTGACCTTGATACCTTTAAAAGTGTCCAAGCTGGGATTTTCGTCTGGTTCTTGTTTCATGAGGGATGGGCTCATTGCGGCACTTTGACTTTCACAAGCTGATTTCAGACTCCGACTCCGCTCCTTGTGATGCCTTTTTGTTCTCTGGTGTCTTCGAAGAGTTGATAAATCTGCAAACGGCTTCCCGCACAGAGCACACTTGAAGGGTTTCTCTCCTGTGTGTGTTCTCTGGTGTTTTACAAGATCAGATGACTGTGCAAATGCCTTCCCACAAACACTGCACTTGAAGGGTTTCTCTCCCGTGTGTGTTCTTTGGTGTTTTACAAGATTACATGACTGTGCAAACGCCTTGCCACACACACTGCACCTGAAGGGTTTCTCTTCCGTGTGTGTTCTCTGGTGGGTCTGAAGAACTGATGGCCATGCAAATGCCTTGTTACACACACTGCACTTGAAGGGTTTCTCTCCTGTGTGACTCCTCTGGTGCCGTGTCAGATTTCCAGTCCGGTCCGTGCTGTATGCATGCTGGTCGCATTGTTGACTTGTCATACCGAGCTGCGCTGAGTGCCTTTGCTCCATCAGACCAATTCTGCAGAGGAAGCGTCAGCTGCAGACAGAAAAAAAGAATATCCACACCATCTACACGTCAGGCACAGAGGAATGCACACGAGACTTACACGTCTATACTTATTAATATATTCATGATGTAGTGAAAAGTTTCTCAAATTCATCAGATTTGATGAACGTGCAAACGCCTTCACGCACAGAGTGCACCTGAAGGGTTTCTCTCCACGGGCTGTTATGGCACACAATGAGAGGGAAAATGTCATAAATATGCCTGAGAGCCTTCATATCATATTCTTAGTTTTTTCGGTAAAGTCACGTTGAAGAGAAACAACAAAATAATAAAATATATATAAAACAATTAAAAAATTCTCACGACGTTTCGACCATAACTCAAACGGTCGTCTTCAGGTGTGTTGGTTCGCATACATTTATTTCTAAACGGGGCATTTATTTATTTATAAAAAAACGTTAGCGCCACGCGCAGCGATTTGGCAGCTTACCCAGGACTAGTCCATCTATATTCTGAAAAGAGGAGGGGGGAGACGAAATTTTGCAATCATTGAAGACTTGGTTCATCAAGGACTAAACACTGAGGTACGCCCCCTGGTGAGACACTGTTTAACCAATACATACTTCACTTGGAATGGAACTTTCTACAAACAAACTGAGGGCACCCCAATGGGCTCCCCCCTTTCTCCAGTTATAGCTAACATTTTCATGGAGAAATTTGAGACTGACGCCATCCAGACTGCCACTCTGCGCCCAACCTTATGGAAGAGGTACGTGGATGACACTTTTGTCATCTGGCCACATGGCCGGCCTGCTCTAGACCAATTCTTCGACCACATCAATTCCATACACCCAGCCATCAGATTTACCATGGAAGTCGAAATAGATGGCAAGATACCTTTTTTGGATGTCCTAATTAAAAAGAGACCTGATGGTTCAATGAGCCACTCTGTCTACAGGAAAGCTACCCATACGGATGCTTATCTGAAACCGGATTCCCACCACCATCCATCACAGAAGAATTCTCTCATCAAGACTCTGTATCATAGAGCCCAATGCATATCCGACCAGGAACACATAAGCAGTGAACTCAAGCACGTACACCAAGCTCTTAGGGCTAATGGTTACTCCGACTATACAATCCGCAAAGCTATCACTCAAACCATGAAGAAGAACCCTCTTGAGGAGCCTTTCAAAACCATCACTTTACCCTACATTGCGGGGATCACAAAAAAGATCTCCAAAATCTTGAATAAACACAAGATCCAGGTCCGTTTCAACACATTACATAAAATCCGTGATCTGGTTCCGTCTGTAAAAGATGTGATTCCGGACATACAATACCCTGGTGTCTACAAACTAAGTTGCCTCTGTGGTAGTAGTTACATTGGAGAAACCAAACGCCATGTCTCGGACCGCATTCGTGAACACAAAGCAGACCTTAAACACGGTAGGACCAACACCTCGGCCGTAGCAGATCATTGTTCTAATTCAGTAGGCTCACATGCCATTGACTTTTCCAAGACAGAGGTTCTTTGTAAGCCATCTGGCTTCCATGAGAGATTCGTTCATGAGGCTATCCACATATACAAGCACAGAGACAATTTCAACCGAGAAGATGGATTCTATCTTAGCAATCATTGGAAAGATTTGATAAACCATTTCAGTTCTTAATTGATTGTTCACGCTTACAGTGGCTTTCAGACAGCATACATTATAAAAATTTTCGTCTCCCCCCTCCTCTTTTCAGAATATAGATGGACTAGACCTGGGTAAACTGCCAAATCGCTGCGCGTGGCGTTAACGTTTTTATAAATAAATAAATGCGCCGTTTAAAAATAAATTTATGCGAACCAACACACCTGAAGACGACCGTTTGAGTTATGGTCGAAACGTCGTGATATTTTTTTATTGTTTTATATATATTTTATTATTTTGTTGTTTCTCTTCAACGTGACTTTACCGAAAGAACTAAGAATATGAATTACTGCAGTCACGAAAGCTTTAAATCAAAAGCCTTCATATCTTCAAGATGAATGTTAACTCAAAACTCTAAGCACACAATTTCGGCTGTCTGACTACAAAAGGAATATTTATGACAGCTCAATTCGGCTGACATAGCAAAGGATGTTGAAAACAATACTATTTGTGTTATGCAGAAATTAATGTTCAATCGCAACTTAGAGGTGTGAATCCAGGCTCAGATGTCCTTAAATGCTGGGATGAACAGTTCCGACTTCAGCTGAATGTGCGTGCTGTGTTCACCTCCAGTTTCCATTCTTATAAAGAGTTCCAGAGGAAAACAAAAATAAACTATTGCTTTGATATAACCTTCGTGTTCAACAGAGTTAATAGACGTTACTGCAAACACAAACTGTATGCTGTCACTGGGTAAACAGGCGGTGGCGTGTCTAGAATCTGGCCACCTTCATCTGCTTGGCATGAATGCTTTCTCACTCCACCAAGTAATTAATTGAGGATCAACGACCATATCCGAGGCTAACTGGAGTTTGCGTGTCTCTCTCCGTGGTGAGATGTTAACTACCTCACCTGGTATACAGGAAGTCGTGGGTTCGATCCCGACCCTGACGCCTGCTGTATATTTGGAGTTTGCGCGTCACTCCGTTTAGCATCTTTGACCGATAAGACATTGACACACGTATTCTTGTTGATTTCGGTAAAGTTACGTAGATAGAAAATAACAATAACAGATAATACAATTACATTAAATAAAGAGCACTTGTGTTGCGATCAAAACGACGTGAGTTTTTTGCTTTATTTACAATTATTTGTTCATTTTATTGTTATTTTTATTTAATTTTCTATCTACGTGACTTCACCGAAAGAACCAAGAATATTAATTCCTGCAGTCACCAAAGTTTTAAGTCAAAACATTCACACACGTTGACAAAGCCTCACCTTGTGTTGTTGTGGGCAGGTCGCTTCTGATAACAAGAGCGGTATAGCAGCTCAAGCGGGCTTGGCCTGCTAACAAAAGAAAAAAAACTGCGTGAATATTTACAATAAAACAAAGTTACAAAGTGGCGAGCCGGGTGAAGACAAATTAAACTTAAGCGAGATAATTAAAGTAAACGCAATCAGGCGAGGGCAGGAGCCAAGGCCCCGCGTGGCTAGGCTCCGCGTTGTAAAGTTCCAACCTGGACATCGATTCCCATGCTCGCTGCTACTCAACTGACATCCCTACGAGAGAGAGAGGCTCTACCTTGGTAAACAACAACCACCACCACCACGACCACCACCACCACAACGATGAGAATTTCTCACCTCGGATTTCAGTGCAAGCGCGCACACGGCAACTTCCTGTTACCTCGCGACAGCAGGAAGTAGTATGACGTCACTTCTCTCCCAATATCGGCTCTCTGAATAAATTATGTTAATGAGGCCGGCCCATATGTGGAGGGAAGGGGGCGTGGGCGCTGAACCCGTCGCAATAAACTCGCGACGGCTTTAACGGATGCATTATGTTAATGAGCCGCCAGTCACTGGGCGTGATGAGTACTAGGTGCCTCGGTGAATGTATATGCTCTGACTTTAACATAGCTATTTCTGTGACCAGTTACAAGCTAATCACTCAGCTATTTCAATGCTAAATTATATGCTAATTCCTTTGTCAAGGGGCACATCTGCGGATGTGTATATTTTAACTTAGCTATTTCAATGAGCCATTTCAATGCTAAATTATATGCTAATTCCTTTGTCAAGGCGCTTGGTCTTTTTCTTCTCACACAGCTTAAAGGTCGTGATCTAAGCGTGGCTTCTTCCACTCCAGCGCTGTCCTCCAGACAGTCTCGTCCCTTCACCTGATGAAGGCCGCTTGTGTTGTGGCCGAAACGTCGTGATTTTTTGTTAATTTTTTATTTTATTTTCACCTACGTGACTTTACCCAATAGAACCAAAGAGTATGGATCCTAGCAGTCAAAAAAGCTTTAAATCTAGAATTTACCCAATAGAACCAAAGAGTACTGGGCGTAGCTTTGCCCAAATAAGGATTGCCACTGGAACGATATCGACAGTGACCCAAGCGGAGGTGACGTCACGCTCAAGAGCGCGGTGGACGGGATTGGGGTGAATACTTTGGTGACATGACGTCACTAGTGAGGTACACCTCCCCCTGGCGTTTCACGCCGATGAGGTAATGCAGAATGGTGACGTCACAGGGTTGGAGTTTACCTTTGTCGTTCCGCAAGAATATTAACGCTCAAACTCGTATCGAACTCTTCATGAATTCACTCTGTCAAACAGTTCAGGTACTCGGCAAAGTATTTCACCACCCGATATGCAACAGTTAAACAATCTACTCCAAATCAACACCGAAATGTCAAATTATCATCCACCATTGACTTCCACATCGATGGAAGCCATTTGCCATGACGTCCAAGCCATTAAACACCGGAACAACGAACGTGCCATTCAAGTACATCTTGAAACCCATTATCTGAAGTAGTTTGTATTAAACAATAACTAAATAATAGAAACACGTTTACAATATTGAGCGAAGTTATAGTCACGGACTTTTTCCAACTTTAGCTCAACAGGACAACAAAAGCTCAGATATGTGGTTCATAATAAATGAATCAATATGATTGAAATCATCAATTGGCCAAACACTTTCCGATTTCAACATCACCTTATAAAAGAAAAACATTTTAAATATAAGCGCACAACTTTATCTATCTGTGATGAGCGCTGCACTTTCCGTTGTTTTCATGCAGGGGGCGCTGCAAACCTACGCACCCCCTGCATGGACGACGGAGGCGCAGGGACAGACGTTCGATTACGTTGGAATCGATCTGCAGACGGCGGTCTTCTCGCACGGCCAGCCCCGTGTCGCCTTATCTCGATCCCGCGATCCCAAACAGGTGAAAGTCTGCATCGAACCGAACCCCCGGCAAGGCCGTCTACTTAACGTTGAGAGAAAATTCACACGAAATGTCCTTTTCAATGAAGTCTTCCACATGTAAATTGATACAAGCTTTTAATGAGGAAATAAAATCATCTAATTCAAAACACAACACAATTCAAGGATGTTTCATTTTAAAACTTCTAAACGGAGCATGGGGTACTTGCGTGAATGCGTCCTTCGTGTGCAAATGTTGGGACTTTACTGGCCTGAAGGCCGTCAATGTGTTGGACCATTAAATGGTGCACAGCGTCTCAACAACAGCAGTGGTGTTTGCTTCAACCGATAGGTAACGAACATCCAGACGTTAATCAGCAAGCAGCATTTCTAGTCCCAGTTAGACAAAATCTACGTCAACACGTAAGACAAAACTACAATTCGTATTGTAGAGAATGTACCTCCTTCTATACGTCTAACTTTCAAGTGGTATGCCTTGTAACTGATGAATGATCCGAGCGTGCTCCCTATTTCAAAGACGATGAGTTGCTCCAGAGGCAGACGCTTCGTGAAACACAAAAGTACCCTTTGACCTGTATCACAAGAACAACGGGTCTCACCTGAGTTCTCTGTACAGGTTACTTCCAAAACACACACACACTTTGTCCAAACATCACTTATTCAATGTGTGACCCTCAGACAAAATGTTACATGCACGCACACAATCAGACAAGTATTCATTCTAAATCATTGACGGGCATATTACAACATTGAATTACTGCAGCAAAATTTACTGCATCACGTTACATCGTATTAACAAGAAGTTATTTTACAAATACGCACTGTCTGCTTAACCGTGTATGTACAACGTACTATTGTTGCGTCATTCAAAACGAGTAGGCCGTTGCATGCTGGCGTCTGGGTCAAAATGTAGCAAATTTAAAATATTACCTACAAATAATAGATCACGGCGTTTCGATGGCAACACAAGCACTCGTCATCAGGTGGGACAAGCACAGCAGCAATAAGAAGAAACTGCTGGAGTAGGCGCCTACTACTTCAGCAGTTTCTCTTGCTGTGGTTGTCCCACCTGATGACGATTGCTTGTGTTGTGATCTAAATGCCGTGATCTGTTATGTTTCTACCCACGTGGTGACTTTACCGAAATAACTCAAGAGTGTGGATTCCTGCAGTCACGAAAGCTATGAATCAAGATTGCCTACAAACTACACAACTGAAATTACGCATCAATCCCCCTACTGACAGGCTCTTGTCCACATGCAGGCCGGTGCAGGGCCACCACCTTGTGCCACACAGGGGCAGCTGCTACTTGGGGATGCTCTTCGAGTGTTTCAGACGAGGTACGACACAAAACTCTGAGTTGCTGAGGCGATTAAGCAAGCACCATGTAAAAGCAATTATGATAACATAGTGAATGCTTGGTAGCTTATTGGCTCTTGCTCCTGATTAGAGATCTACCCAACCCATGGGCCCACAAAGTGTCCAACTTCACATTCTTGTCATTAAAGGCCTGTGACAAAGGTGCATCCATTGTAGCGACATCGTCTCTGGCTTACACATCTACCGGGTCTCCATTTCACTTTGTATTGTCTAGGAGCAAGTCAACCCACACCACTTCCACAAACTGCTGGGAGTTGCCTCACTCTGCCTCAGTCAGAATTCTCCTGCTTTACGATGTGAAGGTCCCATTTTGGAGTTGAATCGTCATCTTCACATTTTACCTTTACTTCTTCGCTCATCACTTCTTCCCTCTTCACCATCACCTCTTCATATTTCACCTCGATACCTTTAAAAGTGTCCAAGCTGGGATTTTCGTCCGGTTCGTGTTTCATGAGGGATGGGCTCATTGCGGCACTTTGACTTTCACAAGCTGATTTCAGACTGCACTCCTTGTGGATCTTCTGATGCTTCTGTGTTCTCTGGTGTACTTGAAGAGTTGATGAACCTGCAAATGCCTTCCCACACACACTGCACTTGAAGGGTTTCTCTTCTGTGTGTGTTCTCTGGTGTGTATTAAGAGCAGATGAATCTGAAAATGTCTTCTCACACACACTGCACTTGAAGGGTTTCTCTCTCGTGTGTGTTCTCTGGTGTTTTTCAAGATTTGATGAACGTGCAAACGCCATCCCGCACATCGTGCACCTGAAGGGTTTCTCTCCCGTGTGTGTTCTCTGGTGTGTTACAAGATTACACGACTGTGCAAACGCCATCCCGCACATCATGTACCTGAAGGGTTTCTCTCCCGTGTGTGTTCTCTGGTGTTTTACAAGATCAGATGACTGTGCAAACGCCTTCACGCACACACTGCACTTGAAGGGTTTCTCTCCCGTGTGTGTTCTCTGGTGTTTTTTAAGAGCAGATGACTGTGCAAATCCCTTCACGCACACACTGCACCTGAAGGGTTCCTCTCCTGTGTGTGTTCTCTGGTGTTTTACAAGATCAGATGACTGTGCAAATCCCTTCACGCACACACTGCACTTGAAGGGTTTCTCTCCTGTGTGTGTTCTCTGGTGTTTTTTAAGAGTATATAAATCTGAAAATGCCTTCCCACACACACTGCACTTGAAGGGTTTCTTCCATGTGTGAGTTCTCTGGTGCAATGTCAAATGTTCAGTACGATCCGTGCTGTATGGACACCGGTCGCATTGATGCCTTTTTGCACCGAGCTGCACCGAGTGCCTTTGCTCCATCAGTAAAATTCTGCAGAGGAAGCGACAGCTGCAGAGAGAAAAAAATAATATCCACACCATCTACACGTCAGTATCGATGCACAGAGGAATGCATATATACAGTCACACGTGACTAACACGTCTATACTTATTCATATATTCATGTTATAGTGAAAAAGTGTCCCAAATTCATCACACGAGCTGTTATGGCACGCAATGAGGGCAAATGTCATAAACGTGCCTGGAAGTGCTCGTATCTTCAAAATGAATGTTAACCCAAAACTCCGAGCACACAATTTCGGCTGTCTGGCTTCAAAATGAATATTTATGAAAGCTAAATTCAGGTGACCTAGCAAAGGGTGTTGAAAATAATACTATTTGTGTTATGAAGAAATGCATAAATTAATGTTCAATCGCAACTTAGAGGTGTGAAGCCAGGCACAGATGTCCTTGAATGCTGGGATGAACAGTTCCGACCAGCTGCACGTGTGCTGTGATAACTTCCCGACTACATTCTTAGAAAGAGTAGCAGAGGAAAACAAAAATAAACTACTGTTTTTATATAACCTCCGTTCTCAATAGAGTTAGACTTTACTGCAAATACAAACTTGACCCTGTCACACACTCAGAGGTGGAGCCAGGATTTTCAGGTAGGAGGGGCAACCCCTTCAGCAATGAAAAATGATGAGTAAGTAAGGAGTTGTTAGTAGGGAGTTGTTAGTACGTAAGGAGTTGTTAGTAGGGAGTTGTTAGTAAGTAGGGAGTTGTTCGTAAGGAGTTGTTACTAAGGACTTGTCCCTTATATTCTTAGCTCTTTCGGTAAAGTCACGTTGAAGGGAAACAATAAAATAATAAATATATAAAACAATAAAAATTCTCACGTTTTATATATTGAATATAAATTACTGCAGTCACGAAAGCTTTAAATCAAAATTTAGCTTGTGTTGCGCCCGAAACGTCGTGATTTATTTTATTTTGTACCTACCACGTGATGACTTTAACCTGAAAGGACCAAAGAGTATCACGCTGAAGAATATTCTCCGTGTCTCTGTTGGACTGGAGTAGGCTCGTGGCTCGTGGTCACAGCTGTGGGTGACAAGCGTGGCGGATGCGGCGTGCGCAGCCGACTTGGGGACAGATCTGGCTGAAATGAAGCTTTGTACATGACCCGCAGTGGTGAAGTATGGTCAAACAACCTCCTCCCCATTACCGCCATGTAGTTGGGGAAGCCTTCATCCATTGGTGGAATGAGATGAGCGGAGTTTATTTATTCTGTATCAACGATATATTGAAATGACAAGAGGGACCTTGAAAGTGTTTCTCAGAGGGGAGAAACACCTTAGGCTTAAGTTTCAACGCGTGCCATTGAAGTATTGTTCATTGTAAGAGCTGGCTAAGTGTACATGTTGTGGCGGCTTGTAGAAGAATTAAAAAAAGATTTCCCCCCAAAAAAATATTGCTCAAAATGCCCCCCTCCCAATATATTTATATTAAAAAATATTTAAACAAAAATAATAATTGCTGTGCTATGTAAATAAAAATAACAATTTTCTCAACCTTGGCCACAATATGTGGACTTGTCTTCATGTAACAATGCATAGATTTCTGTTTATATGATTGTGGTTATGAAGAAAAAAACGGAGCAACGTTGTAATAGAATAACACTCTTAGACATTGTTTAAAAAGTAACATGGAGTCGATTCCCGTTGCGGCTTCCGACGTTCAGATGGAGTCGATTCCCGTTGCGGCTTCCGACGTTCAGATGGAGTCGATTCCCGTTGCGGCTTCCGTCATTTTAGATGGAGTCGATTCCCGTTGCGGCTTCCGACGTTCAGATGGAGTCGATTCCCGTTGCGGCTTCCGACGTTCAAATGGAGTCGATTCCCGTTGTTGATAACATGGGAATCGATTGTTGGTGAATGGAGCTCGTGGAATCGATTTTCAATGGGGATAAAGCGGGAATCGAGATGGTAGTGATTATAGCTGATGGAATCGATTGCCATTGGGATAATATTGGTGTAGTTATATTATTGTTACTGCTCCTCTGTTTAAATATAATTTACGTGCGAACTTTTCCGACTACACACTTATTAAAACAATGCTCTTGATAACTTTTACCCCGGGGTTTAAATATTGTTTTTGTGATTTAACAAAAAACCCCGAAAGAGCGGGAAACATTGAACACCCTGCTCACTGATTGGTCCAAGCGGCACCCGGCCACCTCCCACCATCGCCTGCTCCTATTGGACGCTGCCTTCAGCAGCGTTGCGCTCCTATTGGCTCAGCAAACGCGGACCACGATTCGCGTTTCGTAATCATAGCACGACACGATTCAGGACTGAAAAGGAATCGAAACAATGGAATCGTGTTCGAGTCAAAAACATTTGATTTAAATATGGTACGTCAACAATACAACTTTTATTTTATTTTTACATTTATTTACACCGCGCGAATGCCAACGCGAGTTTTATTGTCGATGTTGAGTTTTGTAATTTCTTACTGTAAAAAAGTTTTCCTCAAAGTCGCTCCCACCTCGGAGCCAATCGGATTTGGCGTCTCCCTTCCCACGTGACGCGAAGTTTTTTTTGTTTTCCCGCCAATTTGTTTTGGCTCCTCCCCCTCACCCACCGCCATTTTTTTTAATCCGTGAGGGGGGTGCAGACGCCGGAAAATTTATTTTTGTTGCTCAATTAACGACGAGGACGAGGAGGACGACGAGGACGACCCGCTAGGAGCGTGAGGTCACCACTTTTGAGAGAAAGCGTGAGGTAAAGAATGCCCTCTACCGTCCACTCCGTGATTTGCAGACGATTTGCAGATGCAGCAGTGTTGAGTTTGTCGACGCTAAAAGGGGCTGCAACTAACCCAACTATCGTGCAGTAAATCGATGTGAAAAAAACACAAAGTATAAATTACATCAATATAATTAATGTACTCAGTATATTCTTCAATAAGCTGAGCTATTAACACAGAGCAACTGGGTATACACTACGCTATATAATGAATGCCATATAGTAAACCAATAAAAAACTAAAATATAAACTACCTCAGTGTTTTATGAGACCTCCTTTGCCAGTAACAAGATATAGTAATAGGTTTTACTCTTTTAACTGGCACAAAAACTGACACCTTTATTCAAGTCATCATGTGTTGTGGTTATTGCAAACATGATGCCTTGAATAAAGGTGTCAGTTTTTGTGCCAGATAAAAGGGTAAAATCTATTACTATACCTCAATGTTATCAATAAACTCTCCAACCAGCTGAGCCACCAACAATAAGTCGGTATATATCACAATGCCATATGGCAAAACAATGTGTGGATTCTTCTATTCGTGACTGCAAGGATCCATACTCTTTGGTTCTATTCGGTAAAGTCACGTAGGTAACAAAAATAAAATAACAAAAATCACGACGTTTTGGCCACAACGCAAGCGGCCTTCATCATGACGGCACGGTCTCTTCACCTGATGAAGGCCGCCTGTGCTGTGGCCGAAACGTCGTGATTTTTTGTTATTTTATATTTTAATTAACCTACGTGGTGACTTTACCGAATAGAACCACAGAGTTTGTGGGATCCTTCCCCTCACCTCCAGCACCATGGACAGCGACGGGCCCCGTTCACAGGGACGCGTCCATCCACGCTCCTCGGGACGGAGGAGTGGGGGAGAGAAACAGCCACGAGGCGCTGTTATACTCCACGTTACAAACCACAACGTTAACCGTGCTGTGAGAGGTGTTAAGAGGCAGTGCCAGCGAAAGAGCTGCGGTCTGAGGTCACCGTAAAAATACAATTAGTTAAGAACCGACATGACTTTACCGAAAGAACCAAGAAGATTAATCCCTGCAGTCACGACAGCTTTAAATCGAAATCTATCGTGTAGTGTTGAGTCTATGGTGTAGTGTTGAGTCTATGGTGCAGTGTTGAGTCTATGGGCAGTGCTGAGTCTATGGTGCAGTGTTGAGTCTATGGTGCAGTGATGAGTCTATGGGCAGTGCTGAGTCTATGGACAGTGTTGAGTCTATGTGCAGTGCTGAGTCTATGGGCAGTGCTGAGTCTATGGACAGTGTTGAGTCTCTGTGCAGTGCTGAGTCTATGGACAGTGCTGAGACATCACTATGTAGTCCAGCAGATGTTCTTGCTTGGACCCGACATGTATCCATGATGTTGTGTGGATGCGCCGATGCCAGAACCGCGTGTTGGTAATTACAAGCCCATGGGCTGCACAAAAATCTAGCAGCCTCCTACCGTTGTTATTGAGCTGATCTGGCCCATGCCCTCCAATCACTCCAGACCAGGTGCCAGCATCATGACCAACTCGGGCATTGAAGTCACCCAACAAGATGACTCTATCCCGAGGGGCCACTTTAGCCAGCACCTGTGACAGGTCATAGAAGGCATCTGACTCATCGGCTTTGCCTGCATCCCTCCACGGATGTTCGTCTTCGGTGGGGGCATAAGTAACAACGACCACCACTCCTCACCTCCGGTTGATGGGAAGGCGAGCCCAAAGTAGCCTGGGGCTTACAGCTTCCTACACAGGTTTGGGTTAGAACGCCACTCCCTGTTGGTTGGCAGGCTCATGTCGTCATGGTGACGGGTAAACCGTTCATGCCATCGTCATAGTGACAGGTAAACCGCTCACTCACTCCGTCGCCATGGTGACGGGTAAACCAGTCACTCACGTCGTCGTCATGGTGACGGGTAAACCACTCACTCACTCCGTCGTCATGGTGACGGGTAAACCGCTCATGCCATCGTCATGGTGACGGGTAAACCACTCACTCACGCCGTCGTCATGGTGACGGGTAAACCACTCACTCACTCCGTCGTCGTGGTGACGGACGGCTGAACCTAGGGGACGAGGCCCAGAACGAGTGTCTGATGGTGGCGCCATTCTGATGGCGTCGTCCCTCGACCGGGGAATCAAACCCAGGCCGGTGAGTTTGCGGTGCTCCCAATTCTTGCGTGGGTAACGACAAAGACACCACTCCACCCCCCCCCACCCCCCCGTATAGCCCCAACAGGGTGTCGGGGTAAGTGCAGTCAGCGAACAGCAGTGCCTGTGAAGGCTACCGGCACTGTGGCACACGAGGGGGTGGGTGGCCAGCACCACGCCCGGCCGCCTTTGTCTCCCCCAATTCGGATTATCGCTAACCGGGCGTTGGTGGGAATCGAACTCGGTGTCGTCACCAGGTCAGCAGTGCTGACCGCTTCGCTGATTTCCGCCAACACGCCACACGCACGCACAAACACAACGAAGATCCCCCGTGTAGCCTTAACAGACTGCAGGGGCAAGTGCTGTTAGCGAGCACCTATGAAGGCCGTCACAGCACACGAGGGGGTGGGTGGCCAGCACCACGCCCGGCCGCCTTTGTCTCCCGAGTGCACTAACCGCTACGCTACGCACACTCGCGTAGCGTAGAGGTTAGTGCAGCGTAGCGCTGACCTCTACACTACGCACACTGTGTACACTGTGTGTGTGTACACTGTGTGTAAACTATGTGTACAGTGTGTGTGTACACTGTGTATGTGTACACTGTGTGTGTACATTGTGTGTGTGTGTGTACACACTGTGTGTGTACAGTGTGGGAACACTGTGTATGTACAGTGTGTGAACACTGTGTGTGTGTACACTGTGTGTGTGTACACTGTGTGTGTATACACTGTGTGTGTGTACACTGTGTGTGTACACTGTGTGTGTATACACTGTGTGTGTGTACACTGTGTGTACAGTGTGTGTGTACACTGTGTGTGTACACTGTGTGTACACTGTGTGTGTGTACACTGTGTGTACATTGTGTGTGTGTACATTGTGTGTGTACACTGTGTGTGTGTACACTGTGTGTGTGTACACTGTTTGTGTCCGCATTGAACCGAACCCCCGGCAAGGCCATCTACTTAATGACTAGAGAAAATTCACACGAAATGTCCTTTTCAATGGAGTCATCCAGATGTAAATTGATACAAGATTTTAATGAAGAAATAAAATCATCTCATTCAAAACACAACACAATTCAAAGATGTTTCATTTTAAAACTTCAAAACGGAGCATGGGGTACTTGCGTGAATGCGTCCATCGTGTGCAAATGTTGTGACTTTCTTGGCCTGTAGGCCGTCAATGTGTTGGACCCTTATTGGTGCACAGCGTCTCAACAACAGCAGTGGGGTTTGCTTCAACCGATAGGTACGAACATCCAGACGTGAATCAGCGAGGTGCATTTCTAGTCCTAGTTAGACAAAATCTACGTCAACACGTAAGACAAAACTACAATTCGTGTTGTAGAGAATGTACCTCCTCTTATACGTGTAACTTTTAAGTGGTATGCCTTGTAACTGATGAAAGATCCGAGCGTGCTCCCTATTTCAAAGACAATGAGTTGCTCCAGAGGCAGATGCTTCGTGAAACACAAAAGTACCCTTTGACCTGTATCACAAGAACAACGGGTCTCACCTGAGTTCTCTGTACAGGTTACTTCCAAACACACACACACACTTTGTGCTAACATCACTTATTCAATGTGTGACCCTCAGACAAAATGTTACATGCACGCGCACAATCAGACAAGTATTAATTCTAAATCATTGACGGGCATATTAACAAAATTTAATTACTGCAGCGAAATTGACTGCATGACGTTACATCGTATTAACAAGAAGTTATTTAACAAATACGCACCGTCTGCTTAACAGTGTATGTACAACGTACTATTGTTGCATCATTCAAAACGAGTAGGCCGTTGCATGCTGGCATCTGGGTTAAAATGTAGCAAATTCTAAACATTACGCTACAAATAATAGATGAGGGCACTTCGATGGCAACACAGCAATCGTCATCAGGTGGGACAAGCACAGCAGCAATAAGAAGAAACTACTGGAGTAGGCGCCTACTACTTCAGCAGTTTCTCTTGCTGTGGTTGTCCCACCTGATGACGATTCTTTGGGCTGTGATCTAAACGCCACGATCTGTTATGTTTCTACCCATGTGGTGACTTTACCGAAAAAACTCAACAGTGTGGATTCCTGCAGTCACCAAAGCTTCGAATCAAGATTGCCTACAAACTACACAACCGAGATGACGCATCAATCATCGCTGCCTACTGACAGGCTCTTGTCCACATGCAGGCTGGTGCAGGGCCACCACCTTGTGCCACACAGGGGCAGCTGCTACTTGGGGATGCTCTTCGAGTGTTTCAGACGAGGTACGACATAAAACTCCGAGTTGCCGAGGCGATAAGGCAAGCAAGCGTGTAAATGCAATTATTATAACATCGTGAATGCTTGGGGGCTTATTGTCTCTCGCTCCTGGTTAAAGATCTACCCAACCCACAGGTCTATAAAGACTGGCCGCTCTTACTCTGCAGGTTGAACCTAGCAACTGAGTGTCCAACTTCACGTTCTTGTCATTAAAGGCCTGTGACAAAGGTGCATCTATTGGAGCGACATCATCTCAAGCTTACACATCTATCGAGTCTTCACTTGACTTTGTATTGTCTCGGAGGAAGTCCACCCACACCTCCCCTTCCACAAACTGCTGAGAGTTGCCTCGCTCTGCCTCACAGTGAGAATTCTCCTCCTGCTTTACGTTGCCTCCATCGATGTGAAGGTCCCATTTTGGAGTTGAATCTTCATCTTCACATTTTACCTTCACTTCTTCCCTCTTCACCATCACTTCTTCACATTTCACCTCGATACCTTTAAAAGTGTCCAAGTTGGGATTTTCTTCCGGTTCGTGTTTCATGAGGGATGGGCTCATTGCGGCACTTTGACTTTCACAAGCTGATTTCAGACTGCACTCCTTGTGGATCTTCTGATGCTTCTGTGTTCTCTGGTGTGTTTTAAGACCAGATGACTGTGAAAATGCCTTCCCACACACACTGCACTTGAAGGGTTTCTCTCCCGTGTGTGTTCTCTGGTGTGTTACAAGATCAGATGACTGTGCAAATGCCTTCACGCACACACTGCACTTGAAGGGTTTCTCTCCTGTGTGTGATCTCTGGTCTTTTTTAAGATTAGATAAATCTGAAAATGCCTTCCCACACACACTGCACTTGAATGGTTTCTCTCCCGTGTGTGTACTCTGGTGTGTATTAAGAGCAGATGACTGTGAAAATGTCTTCCCACACACACTGCACCTGAAGGGTTTCTCTCCCGTGTGTGTTCTCTGGTGTATTTTAAGAGCAAATTACTGTACAAATGCCTTCCCACATACAGTGCACTTGAAGGGTTTCTCTCCCGTGTGTGTTCTCTGGTGTTTTAAGAGATGAATCTGAAAATGTCTTCCCACACACACTGCACTTGAAGGGTTTCTCTCCCGTGTGTGTACTCTGGTGTGTATTAAGAGCAGATGACTGTGCAAATGCCTTCCCACACACAGTGCACTTGAAGGGTTTCTCTCCCGTGTGTGTTCTCTGGTGTGTTTTAAGAGCAGATGAATCTGAAAATGCCTTTCCACACACACTGCACTTGAAGGGTTTCTCTCCTGTGTGTTCTTTGGTGTGTTTTACGAGCAAATGAATCTGAAAATGTCTTCCCACACACACTGCACTTGAAGGGTTTCTCTCCCGTGCATGTTCTCTGGTGTCTTTGAAGATGAGATGAATCTGAAAATGCCTTTCCACACACACTGCACTTGAAGGGTTTCTCTCCTGTGTGTGTTCTCTTGTGTGTTTCAAGAGCAAATGAACATGAAAATGTCTTCCGACACACACTGCACCTGAAGGGTTTCTCTCCCGTGTGTTCTCTGGTGCTTTTTAAGAGTAGATGAATGTGAAAATGTCTTCCCACACACTACACCTGAAGGGTTTCTCTCCCGTGTGTTCTCTGGTGCTTTTTAAGAGTAGATGAATCTGAAAATGTCTTCCCACACACAGTGCAATTGAAGGGTTTCTCTCCTGTGTGTTCTCTGGTGTGTTACAAGAGTAGATGACTGTGCAAACGCCATCCCGCACATCGTGCACCTGAAGGGTTTTTCTCCTGTGTGTGTTCTCTGGTGTGTTACAAGATCAGATGACTGTGCAAATGCCTTCACGCACACACTGCACTTGAAGGGTTTCTCTCCTGTGTGTGATCTCTGGTCTTAAGATTAGATAAATCTGAAAATGTCTTCCCACACACACTGCACTTGAAGGGTTTCTCTCCTGTGTGTTCTCTGGTGTTTTTTAAGAGTAGATAAATGTGAAAATGCCTTCCCACACACTGCACTTGAAGGGTTTCTCTCCCGTGTGTTCTCTGGTGTGTTTTAAGAGCAAATGAATCTGCAAATGTCTTCCCACACACACTGCACTTGAAGGGTTTCTCTCCCGTGTGTGTTCTCTGGTGTCTTTGAAGATGAGATGAATATGAAAATGTCTTCCCACACACAGTGCAACTGAAGGGTTTCTCTCCTGTGTGTGTTCTCTGGTGTTACAAGATTACATGACTGTGCAAACGCCATCCCGCACATCGTGCACCTGAAGGGTTTCTCTCCCGTGTGTGTTCTCTGGTGTTTTACAAGATCAGATGACTGTGCAAATGCCTTCACGCACACACTGCACTTGAAGGGTTTCTCTCCTGTGTGTGTTCTCTGGTGTTTTTTTAAGAGTAGATAAATGTGAAAATGCCTTCCCACACACACTGCACTTGAAGGGTTTCTCTCCCGTGTGTGTTCTCTGGTGTGTTTTAAGAGCAAATGAATCTGCAAATGTCTTCCCACACACACTGCACTTGAAGGGTTTCTCTCCCGTGTGTTCTCTGGTGTCTTTGAAGATGAGATGAATATGAAAATGTCTTCCCACACACAGTGCAATTGAAGGGTTTCTCTCCCGTGTGTGTTCTCTGGTGTCTGAAGATGAGATGAATCTGAAAATGCCTTTCCACACACACTGCACTTGAAGGGTTTCTCTCCTGTGTGTGTTCTCTGGTGTGTTTTAAGAGCAAATGAACCTGAAAATGTCTTCCGACACACACTGCACCTGAAGGGTTTCTCTCCCATGTGTGTTCTCTGGTGCTTTTTAAGAGTAGATGAATGTGAAAATGTCTTCCCACACACTGCACCTGAAGGGTTTCTCTCCCGTGTGTGTTCTCTGGTGTGTTTTAAGAGTAGATGCATCTGAAAATGTCTTCCCACACACAGTGCAATTGAAGGGTTTCTCTCCTCTGTGTGTTCTCTGGTGTGTTACAAGAGTAGATGACTGTGCAAACGCCATCCCGCACATCGTGCACCTGAAGGGTTTTTCTCCTGTGTGTGTTCTCTGGTGTGTTACAAGATCAGATGACTGTGCAAATGCCTTCACGCACACACTGCACTTGAAGGGTTTCTCTCCTGTGTGTGATCTCTGGTCTTTTTTAAGATTAGATAAATCTGAAAATGTCTTCCCACACACACTGCACTTGAAGGGTTTCTCTCCTGTGTGTTCTCTGGTGTTTTTTAAGAGTAGATAAATGTGAAAACGCCTTCCCACACACTGCACTTGAAGGGTTTCTCTTCCGTGTGTGTTCTCTGGTGTGTTTTAAGAGCAAATGAATCTGCAAATGTCTTCCCACACACACTGCACTTGAAGGGTTTCTCTCCTGTGTGTGTTCTCTGGTGTGTTACAAGATTACATGACTGTGCAAACGCCATCCCGCACATCGTGCACCTGAAGGGTTTCTCTCCTGTGTGTGTTCTCTGGTGTTTTACAAGATCAGATGACTGTGCAAATGCCTTCACGCACACACTGCACTTGAAGGGTTTCTCTCCTGTGTGTGTTCTCTGGTGTTTTTTAAGAGTAGATAAATCTGAAAATGTCTTCCCACACACACTGCACTTGAAGGGTTTCTCTCCTGTGTGTGTTCTCTGGTGTTTTTTAAGAGTAGATAAATGTGAAAATGCCTTCCCACACACACTGCACTTGAAGGGTTTCTCTCCCGTGTGTGTTCTCTGGTGTGTTTTAAGAGCAAATGAATCTGCAAATGTCTTCCCACACACACTGCACTTGAAGGGTTTCTCTCCCGTGTGTGTTCTCTGGTGTCTTTGAAGATGAGATGAATATGAAAATGTCTTCCCACACACAGTGCAATTGAAGGGTTTCTCTCCCGTGTGTGTTCTCTGGTGTCTTTGAAGATGAGATGAATATGAAAATGTCTTCCCACACACAGTGCAATTGAAGGGTTTCTCTCCCGTGTGTGTTCTCTGGTGTGTTACAAGATTACATGACTGTGCAAACGCCATCCCGCACATCGTGCACCTGAAGGGTTTCTCTCCCGTGTGTGTTCTCTGGTGTTTTACAAGATCAGATGACTGTGCAAATGCCTTCACGCACACACTGCACTTGAAGGGTTTCTCTCCTGTGTGTGTTCTCTGGTGTTTTTTAAGAGTAGATGAATCCGAAAATGTCTTCCCACACGCAGTGCAATTGAAGGGTTTCTCTCCTGTGTGTGTTCTCTGGTGTTTTTTAAGAATAAATAAATGTGAAAATGCCTTCCCACACACACTGCACTTGAAGGGTTTCTCTCCCGTGTGTGTTCTCTGGTGTTTTACAAGATTACATGACTGTGCAAACGCCATCCCGCACATCGTGCACCTGAAGGGTTTCTCTCCCGTGTGTGTTCTCTGGTGGGTCTGAAGAACTGATGGCCATGCAAATGCCTTGTTACACACAGTACATTTGAAGGGTTTCTCTCCTGTGCGAGTTCTCTGGTGCCGTGTCAAATTTCCAGTCCAGTCCGTGCTGTATGCACGCTGGTCGCATTGTTCACTTGTCGTACCGAGCTGCGCTGACTGCCTTTGCTCCATCAGAACAATTCTGCAGAGGAAGCGTCAGCTGCAGACAGAAACAAAGAATATCCACACCATCTACACGTCAGGCACAGAGGAATGCACACGTGACTTACACGTCTATACTTATTAATATATTCATGATGTAGTGAAAAAGTTTCCCAAATTCATCAGATTTGATGAACGTGCAAACGCCTTCACGCACAGAGTGCACCTGAAGGGTTTCTCTCCACGGGCTGTTAGGGCACACAATGAGAGGGCAGATGTCATTAATATGCCTGGAAGGCTTCATATCTTCAAGATGAATGTTAACCCAAAACTCTAAGCACACAATTTCGGCTGTCTGACTACAAAAGGAATATTTATGAAAGCAAAATTCAGCTGACATAGCAAAGGGTGTTGAAAACAATACTATCTGTGTTATGCAGAAATGCATGAATTAATGTTCAATCGCAACTTAGAGGTGTGAATCCAAGCTCAGATGTCCTTGAATGCTGGGGATGAACAGTTCCGACTTCAGCTGAATGTGTGTGCTGTGTAAACTCCGTTTCCATTCTTAGTAAGAGTTCCAGAGGAAAACAAAAATAAACTATTGTTTTGATATAACCTCCGTGTTCAACAGAGTTAATAGACTTTACTGCAAACACAAACTTGACACTGTCACACACTGCCATGAGTAAACAGGTGGTGGTGTGACCAGAACCATGCCTGGCCACCTTCATCTGCTCAGCATTAATTCTTCCTCACTCCACCAAGTAATGAATCGAGGATCATAAACATAGCCGAGGCTATCCGTGTCTCTGTCTCTCCCCGTGGTGAAGGTGTTCCCCTCCACACATTCAGAGTCAACAGCGGCATGCGCTTAGCGTCTTTGACCGATAGATACATTGACGCACGTATTGTTGGTTCTTTCAGTAAAGTCACGTAGATAGAAAATAAAAATAACAGATTAAATTCAATAAGATAAAGACCACTTGTGTTGCGATCGAAACCTCGTGGGTTTTTTGCTTTATTTTCAATTTTTCATTTAATTTATAATCTGTTATTTTATTTTATTTTCTATCTACTTGACTTTACCGAAAGAACCAAGAATATTAATTCCTGCAGTCACCAAAGTTTTAAGTCAAAACATTCACACACGTTGACAAAGCCTCACCTTGTGTTGTTGTGGGCAGGTCACTTCTGATAACAAGAGCGGTATAGCAGCTCAAGCGGGCTTGGCCTGGTAAAATATAAAAAAACTGCGTGAATATTTAGAGGAAAACAAAGTTACAAAGTGGCGAGCCGGGTGAAAACAAATGAAACTTAAGCGAGATAATTAAAGTGAATGCAATCAGGCGAGGGCAGGAGGCAAGGCCCCGCGTGGCTAGGCCCCGCGTTGTAAAGTTCCAACCTGGACATCGATTCCCATGCTCGCTGCTACTCAATTGGCATCCCTACGAGAGAGAGAGGGAGGATCTACCTTGGTAAACAACAACAACCACCACAACAACAACAACCACCACCACCACGACAACCGCGATGCGAATTTCTCACCTCAGATGTCAGTGCACGGGCGGAGGCAACTCCCTGTTACCTCGCGACGTCACGCGGCAGCAGGTGACATGACGTCACTTCCGGGAGACAATACTCTCCTCCCACAATGAGTCTCTACAACTGAATAAATTATGCTAACTAGTTTGGTCCATTTGTCGAGGATGTTAATGATCCGCCAGTCACTGGGCGTAGCTTTACCCAAATAAGGATTGTACCGGAACAGATTTCGACAGTGACCAAGCGGAGGTGACGTCACGCTCAAGAGCGCACCGAATACCTCGGTGACATGACGTTACTTGCGAAGGACACCGCCGCCTGGCGTTTCACGCCGATGAGATAATGATGAGTGGTGACGTCACAGAGCGGAGTTCGAGTTTGTTTATTTAGATTAATTTTCCATTGCTCCCTCTCTTCAACAGAGACCCCTTGGGTGCGTAAGCTCAACAAGAACGTGGATATTATTGTGTGTACAAACTGTGTGTGTGTTCAAACTGTGTGTGTGTGTGTACAAACTGTGTGTGTTCAAACTGTGTGTGTGTACACTGTGTGTGTGTACACTGTGTGTGTACATTGTGTGTGTGTTCAAACTGTGTGTGTGTACACTGTGTGTGTACAAACTGTGTGTGTACAAACTGTGTGTGTGTACACTGTGTGTGTACACTGTGTGTGTACAAACTGTGTGTGTACAAACTGTGTGTGTGTACACTGTGTGTGTACACTCTGTGTGTGTACAAACTGTATGTGTGCACTGTGTGTGTACAAACTGTATGTGTGTACACTGTGTGTGTGTGTACAAACTGTGTGTGCGTACAAACTGTGTATGTGTGCACTGTGTGTGTACAAACTGTATGTGTGTACACTGTGTGTGTACAAACTGTGTGCGTGTACACTGTGTGTGTGTACAAACTGTGTGTGTACACTGTGTGTGTGTACAAACTGTGTATGTGTGCACTGTATGTGTACAAACTGTATGTGTGTACACTGTGTGTGTGTACAAACTGTGTGTGTGTGTACACTGTGTGTGTGTATACACTGTGTGTGTACAAACTGTGTGTGTACGCTGTGTGTGTGTTCAAACTGTGTGTGTGTACACTGTGTACAAACTGTGTGTGTGTACACTGTGTGTACAAACTGTGTGTGTACAAACTGTGTGTGTTAAAACTGTGTGTACAAACTGTGTGTGTGTGTACACTGTGTGTGTGTACAAACTGTGTGTGTGTACAAACTGTGTGTGTACACTGTGTGTGTGTACAAACTGTGTGTGTGTACACTGTATGTGTGTGTGTACAAACTGTGTGTGTGTACACTGTGTGTGTGTACAAACTGTATGTGTGTGTGTACACTCTGTGTGTGTGTGTACAAACTGTGTGTGTGTACACTGTGTGTGTGTACAAACTGTGTGCACACTGTGTGTGTACAAGCTGTGTGTGTGTACACTGTGTGTGTGTGTACAAACTGTGTGTACACTGTGTGTGTACAAACTGTGTGTACAAACTGTGTGTGTGTACACTGTGTGTGTGTACAGTGTGTGTACACTCTGTGTGTGTGTACAAACTGTGTGTGTGTACACTGTGTGTGTACACTGTGTGTGTGTACAAACAGTGTGTGTGTACACTGTAGGGGGCACAGGTGGTGCATTGGCCAGTCATCTCAGTTGTGGTGCCACGACCACGGAGCAACTCCGCAAATACCACAATCCCCTCCCGGCCCCCGACTAAGCGCACAACCCGCACACAGCGCCACCCCCCTAGTAGTGTCCTGACGGGGGGTTTCCTGGCACATCGGGTTTTAATATAAAGGGCGCCTAGAGGGAGAGTCCCACGGTTTCCCGGTTCCAGGAGATTGGCCAGCCCCCCACAGGACAGGTTACATTGCGGTGCCCCTAAATTGGCTGAAGATTTTATGGGCGCAGAAGGGAAAGGTTCACTGGACCAACCGCGATGAGTTACTCACGACCTTGGGATAGGCGGAGTGTGGAATAATTGGCCAGAAGAGCAGACCAGTGGGTTAGAATTAATGAGCACGGGAGGACAATGGGTGAGCAGCAGCAGACCCCGTGGCCCTCCATTTAGACGGCGCAGGTTAAGCGCGCGATTGGCCGCGCGGTACAATTCCACCTTGGGCCTTTTAAGTTTAGAGAATGAAGGTGGGAGCCCCGGGACGATTGGGGCAGTTGTCTTCAACCTCCGGGCAATCCAGACCCACTGCCTGCCGTCCTGCCTCCTCGAGCCGCTCGCAGCATCCATGTGATGCCAGCAAGTGCTGCTATGAGGCAGCGATAGGCAAGGGTTTCGCTCGTCCTTCTCCCTCTGACTCTCATAGCGTCCGTGCGATGCCGTGAGTACAGCTACGAGGTACATGGTAGGACGTTTGTGTAACTGGGGGCATAGGCTGAGTTAGGCTAGGTTCTCCTCACGAAATATTCCCCCTCCAGGTAGCGGATTTTTGTGCCGTTAATAAACTTTAGTTCATTTCTGTGTGTGTGGGTAGAGCCTCGGCGTGGAGTCTGTGATTTTTGTGGGGAGACGGTGTGCATGAGAAGGTGTGCATGAGAAGGTGTGCGCGGTGCTGCAAGGTTTCGGCGTGGGGCCCGCTTGCTGGCAATCGCGCGCACTTACACAGCGTGTGCATAGTAAAAACAGCCTTAGCGGCGAGGCGTGCACCCAGAGTCCTGCCGCAGCTATCCCTTTTTCCTTATCATTAGCATTGGTACACAGCGGATTAGGGCCTCGCCACGGTACATTCTAAATCCACTCACACGCTCACTCACCCTCATGCAGAACAAGGGGAGTACATTCCAACTACACTCACTCACACGCTCACCCTCATGCAGAACAAGGGGAGTACATTCCAACTCCACTCACTGACACGCTCACTCACCCTTATGCAGAACAAGGGGAGTACATTCATACTCCACTCACTCATACGCTCACTCACCCTCATGCAGAACAAGGGGAGTACATTCCAACTCCACTCACTCACACACTCACTCACCCTCATGCAGAACAAGGGGAGTACATTCCAACTCCACTCACTCACTCACCCTCATGCAGAACAAGGGGAGTACATTCCAACTCCACTCACTCATAAGCTCACTCACCCTCATGCAGAACAAGGGGAGTACATTCCAACTCCACTCACTCACACGCTCACTCACCCTCATGCAGAACAAGGGGAGTACATTCCAACTCCACTCACACGCTCACTCACCCTCATGCAGAACAAGGGGAGTACATGCCAACCCCACCCAAAAAAGCACACGAGTCTGGAATCGATCCCAGACCCATTCTGGTGCACCACTGCCCCCCAATAGAGCGTGATTCAATTATTTCTGTCAATATGTAGCGTTGACTTCGGATGCACCTCATGTAACTCCTGAACCCCGTTAAATCGGTTGCATTGGATTGTTGCAGCCAACTCTCTGGGAACCAATTCCTTCAACAAAGTGCGGGCTTGCGTGTGGCGGTCTGAGTGTCTGGAGACAACTGGAATTGGACTCTGCGATGCCTGTAATGTGAAGGTTTCTGGTCTTTTTCACAAATGTCCAGCAGGGGCGGATCAAGTTACAACAAGCAATACAATTTTGTTAGGAGTACAAAATAGAAAAAAGTAATGCAAGTCACTAAAAATGTACGAATATAAATATAGTATCTAAGTACAAATTAAATGAGTACATACATGCCTGCCGATGTATCAATACCGAACGCAAGCTAGGGCAAGGCAGTAAAACACCAACAAAACAGTCCCAGACCACACCAAGACAACACGCAGTCATTTAATTAAATGTTCTGATCTGTGTTCTGACTTTACTGCTTCCTAACTTGTATTCTCCTGCAAGAGATGATGACATTCTAACTTGCAACTTTCATCAGCTAGCTGAGACCAGGCCACTGTGGCTTTGAATGGTGTCCTAGATGGACACCCACCACCGGAATGGAAAATCTTACAGATGTCAAGCATATGGTCAGCGGGCAGATCACCTCAACAGTAGGTCCTGGTGTCAAGGACATGGGCTCGCATTCGGTGTTCTGTTACTATATAGTCCAGCAGATGTTCCTGCTTGGACCCAGTGTGCATTCATGATGCTGTGTGGATGTGCCGATGCCGGAACAGCGTGTTGGTAAGCCCAATGTGCTGCATAGAAGTCTAGCAGCCTCCTACCGTTATTATTGAGCTGTTCTGGCCGATGCCTTCCAATCACTCTGGCCCAGGTGCCAGTGACATGACCCACTCAGGTATTAAAGTCATCCGACAGGATGACTCCATCCCAAGGGGCGACTTTAGCTAGTACTTGTGACAGGTCATAGAAGGCATCTGACTCACCAGCCTTGCCACCATCCCTCCACTGGTGTTAATAGTCGGTTGAGGCGTAAGCAACCACCATTACCATTCCTCGCGTTTTGTTTATGGGAAAGCCAGACCATAGAAGCCTGGGACTTACAGTTTCCTAAACCTCAGCGCCATGCTCCCACACCTGTTGTATATATGCCTCTTCCAAAAAAAATGTTATTGTGTAATATTGTCTATTTTTTATATCATGGCTCCTTGGAGACAAATATGCGTTCCCTGCATGCTGAAGCTTGGGAAAACCAGATGACGAAGCCAAAACAGCACTATAATGAGAAACGGGTAAACATAATACAAGAGACATTGATCAGATGGGCATGATGAGAATAACCAGAGCTGAGGAGGGCCTTAAAGCCGTCGAATATTTCGCTTCTCAGGAATAAACCTAACTCATGTAGCAAAAGGTGAAACGTTAATGAAAGGCCATAAAGGAATAACTCTTCCATGGGCAAGGAGTGACTCAGGGAATTTCTGAGAGAGCAAGGGAGGACCCATGGCAAAACACCATAAACTCACTGCACCCGAGGGCAAACACAGGACAAAGAGATGAGAATGTCCCTTGCTGTTTCACTCTCTGAATTAACAAACCGAGTGCCTGGAAAGTTGAAACGTAAAAATGCCAACCCGCTGCATGTGAATATTGTTAAACGTCATGATTTTAAATGTTAACTTTTGTGAAAGGATACATTGTTACATGACAATACAGAAGGTTTTGAATACGACTAGTTGCATGTTTTATTAACATTCACTTATCAATATGTAATCAGCGTCTCCGACCTGGGTTAAACTTCAGTTGTATTTATTCTCAAGTTGCAGTACAGCACGTGTCTCCCTTCGCGGCTGGCTTCTCTCTTGCTCTCTGGACGGCGGCGCACGCTTTGCCTCCCGCCGCCGTGGCACTCGCTCTCTCTCCGTCTCGCCGCTGGCTGACGGCGTGTCGGAGAGAGGGGAGGCTCAGCTGGTGGAGCCCGCCACGTGGCCGATGGGTGGTAGCGCAGGTGGTGACGACGTTCGGACCCGGGCTCTTCACACACCGACGACCCAGAGTCCTCTGCTGCTTCTGCTTATATCCCTCTCGGCGGTGCTAAGCTCTGGCTCTAGCCACGCCCCTCTCGGAACATTCTAGAGGGCTCTCGAGGCTTCCCGCTAGCTCTACCCATTTACCTTTCACCCAGATGGGATCCCCCTTACTGATTAGATGTGAGACAACATAGCACGTGTCTGCAATAACCCCCCGGTCGTCCTGTAGGTGGCGCACTCTCGTTACAAATACATAAGTGCCATGATATCTGGGTTAAGCATATAAACTTGTTAACGATTTATGGAAGTTTTGTATTGAAGTATTCTACCGAAGGATCATCCCTAAGAAAAACACGTACAAATTACATATATTCTCCACTCTCACTCACTCTTCTCCTCACCCTCCTCCTGTCACTCACCCTTCTCCTCACGCTCACTCACTCTTCTCCTGTCACTCTTCTCCTGTCACTCACCCTTCTCCTCACTCTCACCATTCTCACTGTCACCCTTCTCCTCACTCACCCTTCTCACTCTCACCCTTCTCCTCACTCTCACTCACCTTCTCCTCACTCTCACTCACCCTTCTCCTGTCACTCACATGTCTCCTCACCCATCTCCCTCGGGGCAGCAGCGGCCCGAGCACGGCTCTGCCTCAGGGCAGCATCGGGGGGCGTACATGTTGGGGAGGGGCTCATCTCTGCTTGGATGGTTGCTCGCGGTCACTTGACACACTTAAACCAATCCGGGGGCATACATGTTTGGGGGGGGCGCACCTCTGGTTGGCTGTTTGCTCGGGGTCACGTGACGCACTTAAACCAATCCGGAGGCGTTAATCACAGTCACAGAATGACAGAAGGACAGATCTGTGATATTATATATGTAGATAAAGAATAGTAATAGCATTTTGCTGTATATGTTTAAAACTGGTTTGCAAGATTGATAGTACGTGATAATGATGATTTCTGCTGAATAATCCATCGTGAAACTATCTAATGCAACAATTCAGAAATGTCAACTCCATGTATTGTTTAGGAATACATTAACATGGCTTTATAATTTAAAATGAGCTGTATGTATCAACAGCTGGTGTTGTTACATATTCAAATATACAACTATATACATTTGGATGTATAAATATATTCCTACTGAATCTATTGTAATGTTTAATGTGAGTCTTTACTAGCTCATTTAGCCCAAAACACTCAAATTATCACTCAAATTCAAAGTTTAATATCGTATGTGCATTTTTTTTATCACCACAGGATTTACTTTTTAAAATCCTGACACTCTGGGATTTGACTATCCTCCGTGGACATGAGTCGTGAAAACAATAAGCTCATTAGAGACTGGTAGAACATGCACACTGAACATTTATTTAAATAAATTTGTGCCACATTTTAAATGTTTTAACCTGAAAACATTTTGAGT
The DNA here is from genome assembly GCF_048934315.1 of Petromyzon marinus. Taxonomy (NCBI): domain Eukaryota; kingdom Metazoa; phylum Chordata; class Hyperoartia; order Petromyzontiformes; family Petromyzontidae; genus Petromyzon; species Petromyzon marinus. Next base: position 442,844 of record NW_027422651.1, on the reverse strand, counting down.
GGTACTCCCAAAAGCAATAGAAATAATTAGGATTGGTTTAAAATAAACCAATGTTAACTTCCCTAGCTTCCATAAGACATACCAATACAAACCCTATTGTGCCCTGGTGGATTAAAATGCAGAAAAAAATTAAGATAACAAATTTTAACTGTAAACGCAATCATAAGATTAGCAAATAAATGTCCCATACATTGACCACATTCGCAAACGGAAAACTCACAAACACCGGTGTTTAACTCAAATTACAAGACCGCAAAAAACGCAAGATGACAATCAACGCCACCGCCGCCCGTTGTGCCTACTCATTCCAGAAGACCCTGTTGAGGACCTTGTTGACATTTCTGATCAGAGTGGCATTGTATCTCCACAGCGTGAGGTCCACGACCAGCGAGTCGAGCGGCAGGTCGGGCTGCTTGGGCGATCGGTAGTGGTGCGTGATCGCGGTGTCTCCGGGCACCGTCTGCGAGATGCCCAGCGCGTTGAGCGTACTGTGCACCGACGTCTGCAGCACCGCGCGTGGGTTCAGGATCATCTTGGTCGGGTTGAAGACCTCCGGCAGGTTTGGCTCCCGTCTAATGTGGCGCATGATGTTGACGCCCGGGATGGCGTTCCACGCCTGGAACTTCGACCCAAACTCTTCCGATACCGTGTAGGGAAACACGTGGTTTTCGAATGTGTAAATGTCGGCGCCGTACTTGTCGTTCAAGTACCGCGTGAGGTCCTTCCAGTTTGTGTGCTTCAAAGGGATGATCACTTCGTCGATGTCCGTGAGGACCAGGTAGCGCGTGCTGTACATGTGCCGATACACGCAGTCGTTCAGCGCCGCTATCTGGCCATAGTAGTGCAGCTCACCTGGGTGCTCGGGGTAGTGCCACCCTCTGGACACCCACACGTAGTCCGTGATGGGCCACTGAACGACCTCGACGAGGCCGGTCTTGATGTAGTAGAGGAGCACTTTGTTCAGCTCAGAGCTGCAGCTTGTGTTGTATACCGTCACGCGGCCCGCACCCAAGATGCGGTACATTTCGATCGCCTGCACGAACTGCAGGACGTTGCTGTAGTTCCCGAAGAGCGTGGAGATGCAGACGCTGAATTCCTGTGTGAAGGTGGGGGGCATGTAGAGCCGATTTCGCACGGGCATGAAGACCCACTCGGCCTCCTCCTCGTCCGGTATTGTGCGCATGCGCTGGACGGACACGTGTCCCGGCTCGCAGTCCAGCGGCTCCGTGCACAGGAAGTCAGCCGTGCCGTACGTGAAGTCAAAGTGATCCAAGTGGACGTAGGCGCTGGCGGTGACCGTCAGGATCTCCGAGTGCCCTCGGCAGCAGAAGTGGCAGGAGAGCACGTCCGGCTCATACCGGTTGGCGATGCCGATGATGCGTGTGCTCTGACCGGCCTCGCGCTGGTCGTGGTACGCCGACACCAAGAATATCTTGGTGTCGCGCACGCGCATCATCGACGTGTTCTGCAGCGCTCCCCGTTGCCCGCACAGTGTCACGTGGTTGATCTTATCGGAAGCAGACCCCGGCTTTGGCCTGAAGACGGACGAGTTGCCGAGTGCATCGAGGTCGCGAACGAGGAAGCCCGTCCAGCTGTACATGTACCAGATGCTCAGCAGCAATGAGACGCTGAGCAGCAGCAGCGAGAGGAACAGGACCGGGAGGCGTAGCTTCATCATCTTTCGAGGCGTGCAAGGAGACAAGACGTCTGGATCAAATCTCTAGACCGCCGTCTCAGGACGAAAAGTCTGATATCGCTCGGCCTGTGATTACATTTACGTAAAAACACACACACAGAGAGCTTCGCGTTAAAAATGCACAACACTTTACACAATTCCATTTCAGGTAAACCTCACAGAAAAACAAAAGCTCTCCAAAATCAAAAGACTGTATTGGCCTCAGGGCGGATATGTACAGGTACAACTCTCTGCAAGTGAATGCAATATTTGACGCTTGTGTTGCGCCTGAAACGTCGTGATTTAATTTAGTTTTTATTTTTGTTTTATTTTATTTTTACATACGTGACTTTACCGAAAGAACCAAAGAGTAACCATACGATAACCTGGATATAAGCATGCGTTAAATGTATTGCTAAACAATACGCTCCCAGCAGCACTGATCCTGCAGCTGTCAGAACGGTGAAATTGTTTTTTATTTCTCTCAATTTCAACAGATGATCTAAATAGTCGTGGCCAATAATAATTCGTTTTACGCAAACATCAACATATTTCTTTGGTGTTATTTTAGTCTTAATACTGGCCAATACTAATTATAAAATCTATTGAAATTGAGAGAAATACAAAATATTGTCAACCAATTACACAGCCACCACCACAACCAGAGCCGCAACCACCACCACCACAGCCACCACCACAACCAGAGCCACCACCACCACAGCCACTACAACCACCACCACCACAGCCACAACCACCACAGCCACCACCACAGCCACCACAACCACCACCACCACAGCCACCACCACAGCCACCACCACCACCATAGCCACCACCACAGCCACCACAACCACCACCACCACAGCCACCACAGCCACCACCACAACCACCACAGCCACCACCACAGCCACCACAACCACCACCACCACAGCCACCACCACAGCCACCACAACCACCACCATAGCCACCACAACCACCACCACCACAACCAGAGCCACCACCACCACAACCACCACCATAGCCACCACAACCACCACCATAGCCACCACCACCACAACCACTACAACCACCACTACGACAACCACCACCATAGCCACCACTACCACCACCACAGCCACCACCATAGCCACCACAACCACAACTACCACCACCACAACCACCACCATAGCCAGCACTAACACGACCCCAGGCCGCCACCACCGCACCTGCCAGTCGAGGGCGCTGTGCTCCTCCTGCTGCTGTTCCTCTCCGTAGAAGCGCCGCTTCGCGTCGCCCTTCGGCTCGCACGCGAAGCTCAATGCAGCCCGCGGGCACCGGCGGCAGCAGCAGCACAGAGGGCAGCAGCAGTAGCAGAGGGCAGCAGTAGCAGAGGGCAGCAGTAGCAACAGAGGGCAGCAGTACAGAGGGCAGCAGCAGCAGAGGGCAGCAGTAGCAGAGGGCAGCAGCAGCAGCACAGAGGGCAGCAGCAGCAGAGGGCAGCAGTAGCAGAGGGCAGCAGTAGCAACAGAGGGCAGCAGCACAGAGGGCAGCAGCAGCAGAGGGCAGCAGCAGTAGCAGCAGAGGGCAGCAGCAGTAGCAGCAGCAGAGGGCAGCAGCAACAGAGGGCAGCAGCAGCAGAGGGCAGCAGCAGTAGCAGAGGGCAGCAGCAGTAGCAGAGGGCAGCAGCAGAGGGAAGGGCCGTACCCGATTCAAGAGCTGAATGGCTCACAGGGTTATACCAAATACATGGAACTGAACTGGGCCGCGTTGCCGCCAGCACCACGTGCTTCCTGCTGACCTCTGACCCCGCCGCGCGCTTCCTGCTGACCTCTGACCCCGCCGCGCGCTTCCTGCCGACCGCTGACCCCGCACTTGAACCACGACCCCGCCGATCTATGGCTGATTGTGTTAAGTTATATAAAACATATAAATATACCATATACACTTCGTATTCACAATGTACAGCTAAAATTGACAGTGTAAATGTATTACAATATTCTTGGTTCTTTGCGGTAAAGTCAGGAAGATAGAAAATAAAAATAATAAAATAACATTTTCAAATAAAAATAATAAATTGAACATTAAAAATAATAAAATCATAAAAGCAATGGTTTCTGCCTGTAAATTTTGCGTGCAAACAGTTGCTGAGTAGAGGCCCAACACGCGAGGCGGCCAGGCACAAACAGCACTCTGATGGGAGCTGTGGTTGATGGGAGTGGAACGCGGTTCTTGATCTGAGCCAGAGTCATGATTTGTTGTACGTGCACGTGTGACATTCAAGGCAGGGGTAAGCCTGTGGTCACAATCCTGCCTTGTGCTCAAAATGTCAATGAGCCAGCAACAAACAGTGCAAAAGAGAAGCGTCAACACACTTCCTGCAATAAGCAAGGTAATAAGAACTTAAGAAAAGTGACGAGGGGTATTTTATGTTTATATTTGGTGTTTGCAGTTTCTCCCCGTGGTCCGGATTTCCCTCCGCATTTTTGAAACATGCATTTGGAATATTTGGCTGCTATAAATGTCCACCACACACAACATAAGCACACTTCGCTGAGCTATAATGTGTGGCCAGGTTGCTCGCTTCTGACAAAAATATCTGCCTGTGTGTAGCTCAGTGGGACCTTTCCTGGTGAAATGAAAAATAGTTCAGAGTTTAGTTTTTTGTTTATTTCAAAGTCGAGCAGTGGGAGGAAAGAAGGAGAGAAAGAGAGGACTGCAAAAATTGGCTGACTGTGATGACTTGTGGGGCTCAACATAAAAAATCGTGTTCTTGGTGACAGAACGCCTCGAGGGCGTGTGACCAATTTTCTCGGAATGCACCAGGTCATCAAAACACTCAGAAGCTAAGCAGGTTTGAGCCCGGCTAGTGCATGGATGAGTAACCACCGTGTACAAGAGGGCAGGGGCAATGCGGTGTGGTAGGAGAAGGCAGTACAGGAAAGTTCATTGTTGTAGCGTTCTTCTACGCTCCCACTTCATACGCACCTCCATTCTCACCAACCCGCACTGACCGGCGCGATGAAATGTGTTCAAATAACGCACACGGACTGCTCGGCATGGGGAGGCATTCATCCCGCAGTTGATCGACGTAAAAGAACAGCGGATTAACATGATGGGGGCAGAGAGAGAGAGAGAAGTTGGTGTTGGAAAAAATGTTTCAGAGTAAAGCCTGAAGTGAGCACCACAGTGTGTTGAGGAGCACACTACCTGCCACTGCTGACATAAACATTCCATTTCTAACCACAGCGGGACCGCCAAGTCCATTGGAGAGATTGCTGAGATTTGCTTTCATAGACGTTCTTCAGCTCCTCAAACGTGACTAAAACAACGGTCTCTTAGAGATGATGCACTGATTCATGTTGAATTATTAACCTCACGATGCATCATCGTGTGTGCGTGCACATGTAAGAATAATATTTGTTTTGGTGAAATCGTATACGTATGTTGCATGTCATGGGATCGTGTAACCCTCGCAGCAGCCACTAGTGGCCGATACATTCACCGCAATTTTATATATAAAAGAAGAATGGATTATTTAATCAATTCGCGACCCTGAATTGTGACAATTCATTGAATTTGCCTGGTGAGTTGGGATGGGGGCAGAGGGTTGGGGGATACACCACGGAATAAATGTTTGCTTTCTAACCTTAGGCCTTCACCCAGCAGTGGATCGATCATAGCTGCTGATGACGGTGTAGTAAATGTGGCTTTGGGAAGTACGACAAGGACTCAACAGTACCGTGGAACTTGTGCTGTGTAAGACATTACATTCATAATCATTGTAAACATCCTGCATGTGTATTCCGTGTATACATGGTACTGTGTTTGCGCGCACACATCGTGTACGTGGCGACATGGACACCGTGGAATATTGAGGAGAGTTGTAAATAAAGCGGTGTTCGAAGAAAGACAAAAGTTGTCCGAGTGAAATCGAACGCTACATATCTACCCGATCCAAATTCACATTGGTCCGGTGGATCTTTGCACCGCTTACCATATATACGCGTAAACATATACAAAGCATTTACAAAAAAATATTGAAGGTACAATTCACGCACGCGTAAATATGCACATGGAAATAAAATGGTCCGCACCTAGAGAATAAAATGTTTCTTGCCAAAATAATCCTGCGGACCCACCCGAAGTGAGACCTGGGCTGGAGGGCCCACCGTGGGCTCCCTGGATGCGCTGAATGGAGCTCTCCTGCGCGTCTCACTTCATTTTGATTCATTCTTGCTCCAAAGGTTTCATTGACTTGCGACGGACGCCTTTTAAGGGACGTACGAAAGGCGTGCCCGTTGTGTAGATCAGGAAGCCGATTCACTGGAGGAGCGGCGCTTGACGTCACCTTGCGGATGCCCCTTTCTCTGACGCGGGGCCACGCGCCACGCGTTGCCGTGACGTCGATAACACAAACGGCGTGAAATAAGGGAAAACAACAGCAAAGGTGGCAAACAAAATAAACGTTCTGATATTTTAATGTGACCATCACTAAGGGATTCAGGTACGACGGTGTTTCACCTTATTAGTTGGCTGTGTCGGGTGGTAGTGGGTTTAACGACACATTTTAATATTTACGCGATCTAAACCACACACCTCTGTTATGGATGAACTGCTTCGTTTTGCAAGTCGTCAGACTGGACGAAACGTTTGCGTTTCGTCCAGTCTGACAGGGTGACTGTAGCTGTGACACACAGCTACAGTTACCCTGTGTGACACACAGCTACAGTCACCCTGTGTGACACACAGCTACAGTCACGTGACACACAGTTACAGTCACCCTGTGTGACACACAGCTACAGTCACGTGACACACAGCTACAGTCACCCTGTGTCACACTGCTAGTCACCCTGTGTGTCACACTGCTACAGTCACCCTGTGTGAATTGTCTTGCAATTAACGTCAAGCTGCAAACGTTTCGTCCACTCTGACGACTTGCAAAACGATGCAGTTCATCCATAACAGAGGTGTGTGGGTTAGATCGCGTAAATATCTAAATGTCGTTGAACCCGCCACCACCCGACACAGCCAACAAGTAAGGTAAAACACGGTCGTACACGAATCCTTTAGTGATGGTCACATTAAAATAATATCAGAACGTTTATTTTGTTTGCCACCTTTGCTGTTGTTTTCCATTATTTCACGCCGTGTGTTATCGACGTCACGGCAATGCATGGCGTGTGGCCCCGCGTCAGAGAAAGGGGCACCCGCAAGGTGACGTCAAGCGCCGCTCCTCCAGTGAATCGGCTTCCTGATCTACACAACGGGCACGCCTTTCGTACGTCCCTTAAAAGGCGTCCGTCACAAGGCAATGATACCTTTGGAGCAAGAATTCATCAAAATGAAGTGAGACGCGCAGGAGAGCTCCAATCAGCGCATCCAGGGAGCCCACGGTGGGCCCTCCAGCCCAGGTCTCACTTCGGGTGGGTCCGCAGGATTATTTTGGCAATAAACATTTTATTCTCTAGGTGCGGACCATTTTATTTACATGTGTATATTTACGCGTGTAGGGTGCGAAAGAAGATTCAATGTAACATGGGGGACTCACAGACGACCCGTAGACTCATAGATTCACCCATAAACTCACAACAGACACCCACACACAACAGACACCCACACACAACAGACACCCACACACAACAGACACCCATGGGTGAGTCTATGAGTCTACGGGTCGTCTGTGAGTCCCCCATGTCACGTCGAAACTTCTTTCGCACCCTAAAGCCGAGTGTGCGGTGCAACATCGGGGAGGTGATGGGGATTCGCCTCCCCGTGGAGAGGCAACAGGCGGAGTCCACGCCTCGTTGCCATGTCGTCATCTCCCGGCGAGCCAGGGGGGGTCGCGTGGCTCATCGTCGATTGACGCCCACCGTGAAGGGAGTTGGCACAGCATCGTTTGTGGGGGCAGACGCCCACCTCCCCACTCCCCGTGAGCAGGCAGGGCGCGACATCCACCCCCTCAACTCCCCCCTCCTCCTCCTCGTTGGCCACCTCTCGCCGGGCCCCCGCCGATCGAGTGATCACCCCCCCCCCGCACCAGCTCCAAGGGACATCTCTACACGGCCGGCTCACCGCCGCCGGTGTTCTCCCGCGCACGCCGAGCGCTAAACAAAGAAATCGGCTGCTGCTGTGTCAGTAACACGCGCGCATCTCCTGGGATTAAGGCCTAATCCGCGTGCCCGCAATGCTAACTGAAAATAACTGGCGGCAGTATGAATATGTAGTGGAGTAGGAAGGTGTGTAGTGCAAACAGCGTGATTACATGATAACACAGACAGTACGGGTTATGTTGGGTCAGCCTGTAGCGAAGGCAAATACAGTGCAGGTTATGTTAGGGCAATTAAGCTGGGAGAGCCAAGGATGGCTGTGATTGGCTGGAGCTGTTGTTAAGGCTAGAGTGGCGCCTAAAGGTCTGGGTAAGAAACAGGTGCGAACGACGCAGAGCGTCGTTGGGGCACGGACTAATTAATTGGGGAGTAATGAGAGCGGGGATAAATTGGGAAGTCGGGAATTGGAGCGAGGTTGTTGAAGTTGGAGAGCTTGGAGTCAGCAGCGGGGAATTGAAGGGTAGAGAACTTGGCGACAGAGTTGGAGGGACAGAGTTGGAGAGACAGAGTTGGAGACGGAGCTGGGAAACAGCGTAGCGATAGCGGAGCTGAAGAAGAGAAGCAGCCAGCAGTGGCGAGAGCGTAGCGATAGCGGAGCTGAACAGAGACGAAGCAGTTAGCAGTGGAGAGAGCATAGTGACGGTGATAGCGGAGAGCGGAGACGAAGAAGTTAGCGGCGGAGTAAGCGCAATAATCGTGGGGAGTGGAGAGACAAAGGTGGCGAGCGAGTCGAGTGAAGCACGGCGAGCGAGCCGTGGCGACATGGATACTGTGAAATATTGAGGGCATGTGGAGAGTTGTAAATAAAGCGGTGTTCGAAGAAAGACAAAAGTTGTCCGAGTGAAATCGAACACTACAAATATGCACACCCCCCCCCCCCCACCGTGGATAAGCCTTAATCCGCTGTGCACAGGTGCTAATGCAAGCGGGAAAGGAACGGCTGGGACCAGGCTATGGGGCAACGCCTCACCGTTAACGTGAATGCTACTGTGCGAACGCGCTGCGTTAAGCGCGCTGTGCAACAACACGCACGCGAGCACGGCCGCTCCGTGTGCTGCAGTACACGGAGCGCCTCACGCGCACCGCGCTCAAATCACTCGCACGGCGCTGCAGATGCGCGTCTCACACACCACGCCGAAACCCTCACGTAAACCGTAGCGGGTCGTAGAGATGGCGATCTACGCGCACAGCGGTGGAGTGGATTTAGCGCACCCCGAACCCCACCTTAATCGCTCACGCTGCGCTGCAGACGCGCGTCTTCTACACACACACACACACCGCGCGATACCCCGTGTAACCAGTTGCGGTCGTATAGACGTTAATAGATGTGTAGTGATGGTAGCGTCACTACTGCGTACACACGCACACGTGTGACGTCACTATGCGGGGGAGCGTCACTACTACGCCGGTCTACACACACACACATGACGTCATCCCGGCTGGAGGCGGGAATGACGTCAGGGCCGGTTCTGGACTCGGGAGGCCACGAGGGTGGTGTGAGGTCGTGGCCCTCTCTGTGACCCCGGCTGGACACGTGACTGGACCCCAGTGGGGGCCGGGGGCCTAGGGGGCACCTTGGGGGGCATATGGACAGCAGGGGGGGGGGGGCTTCGAGAGGGTTCTCGAAGGGAGGCGTGGCCGGGGCGGAGCCCGGGCACGCCGAGGCCCATATAAGCAGCCTCCTCACGAGCTTCGAGGCTGCCCGTATCAAGAATAAAGATGCATCGTGAAGACGCCAAGAAGAGATCCGTGTGTAGGTCCCAGCCGGAGGACTCTAGGATAGCGGTAGACGTGTTGTAAGTCCCGCCAAGACAGGAGGCTGTACCTCCCTAGGGTATCTGAGAAGTGTGTGTTAGCTAGAGTAAGTCGGTGGTCACCACCCTATGCGTAATGTAAGAGCTAACTGTTTGTGTTCATTAATAAATAAGTGTTGCATCCCAAGAAGTTGTGTGTGCACCTAATTCGAATCCACTACAGATGCGCACCTCACACACCAACCCCGCGCCGACACCCTGCAGCCCCGCGCTCGCTCTCTCACGCACCCCGCCCCCCGCACGCAGTCGCTCCACTCAAAAATCACAGATACCACGCCGAAGTTCGCCCACACGCGCACGCAGAAATCGCACCGCACCGATCTTCTGAACTGAAGTTTATTAATGACGCGTCTAAAGAAAACCCTGTGCGGCCCTGTAGTAAATATTCCACGAGCAGCGTGTAGCCTATCCCTATTCAATCCCTGGGTGTACCCCCCACACTCTACTTCTCAACTCGCAGATGCACTCACGGTGTCGCACGGAAGCTGCGGGAGTCGGAGGGACGATGATCCAAGAGGTCTCCGCCTGGGGTAGAGTCGTAGCGGCGCTCGCCAGCGTCCCTCGGACGCCGCGAGCGGCCGGGAGTCAGACTGGGGTGGCTGGATGGCTGGAGAACCACCTGAACGTTTTTTCACCTCCCTCCCTTTGACGCCCTGGGAATCCGAAGATCCAGGGTCACGTGGTGTTATCCTGCGCAGACCAATCGAGCGCCTACATTTTGATTTTAAACCGATGTTCCCGCCCTTACCTGGAGCGTGACTTTCCGTTGCGCCTTGACCCATTGTCTACGCACCCCTCCTCCCCACCCCCTCCTCCCCACCCGGTCCTCCCTACCCGGTCCTCCCCACCCCGCGGCGTGGCTAGGAACTTCCCTCCCACCTCCACGTCTGCGCTGCCAGCGGAGTGTTCTGCCCTCGAGGCCCCATCTCCCGTGTTGCGTGCGCTTCATTGCGGCCAGTCTGTAAAGCACTATGCGCCCCTGCGACTTTTTAAAGCTGATTTTAGGGGGGGCCGCCGTGTAATCCGGCCTGGGGGGGGGGGGTCAGCCAATCTCCTGGCAATGGGAAACCGGGGGACATCCCTGCTAGGGGCCCTTCGGATGAAAGCCCGTGGGCCAGGCCTCCCCCTTCGAGACCCTACGTGAGTGTGTGTGTGTGTTTAGTGGGAGTGTGCGTACGTTCGTGTGGAGGGGTGCGAGGGGATGGTGGCGCCTGCGGAGTTGCTCCGTTGCTGTGGCACCACGGTATCTATGGAATCGATAGTCATATCTATTGACTATAGTATTATCAGCTGACTATAGCAGTGTCTGCTTACTCTATAACAGTATTTAATTACTCTAAAGTAGCATCTACTCTGCAGCAGTATCTACCGACTCAACAGTAGTATATACCGACTCTATTGCAGTTAACTTCTTACTCAGAGTACCGTGGTGAGGCCTAGTCTCGTGCAGAGCCCCCGGCCTCGCCTAGATTGCCCAGCCGGCCGAGGTGGCACCTTGGCAGGCTGGGGCTGGGCTGCCACATCACGCTGCATAACATACCAAGCACAGATTCAATTTTCAAAATCGGCCCTCAAGCTGGAACAGATGCCTCAATTTATTGAAATGCACTTTACTTTTTTCAAATACAGCAACCCCCCCCCCCTCCCACCATCCCCGATCCTGTTAAAGCCATGCATTGTACTACATTACGGACAAAGTTTACAGGAATCTAAAGCAATGCAGTAAAAATTCAACGAAGCAATGTTGTAAAGCTAACAGTTGGCCAACTTAATTATTTGCCGGCCATTTCACCACAGCGAATGCACCAATATAAATTCTGCAACATTTAATGCTGCCTTGTGAAATACAAACAAAACTCAATTAAATTGTCATGTCCATGCTCATTACAGCTTAAGACCGGTCGCACAAAATAACCAATTTTAGGAGACAATTAAAGCTTTAAAGTTAAGTCCGACTTTACAGAAATGTTTTACCACACCCATTAGACTAAAGTTTAAAACTATACTTACAATTATAAATGTGTAAAGTGTTCAACTAAACGAGGTGTGTATCTTATTTACACACCATAGACATTAAACGAATCGCATATCAATTAACACAACCCACATACAGTCCTTGCACTACCCCTCTACGTAACGTTTCTTCAGACCCAACAAATTTTAACTTTTTAAATCAAGCAAACCCCCAATATATGTACACTCTGGGAGGAAGTTCTCTGCAACCTGCAACAACAAAAGCAAGCATTGCCGACATCAAGAAGCAAAACCAACAGATCATCGTCGACCCCACAAAGGGCTCCATTCTCATTTGGAGAATTTGGTTTGCGTGGTCCCGATTTAGGCCAAGATTTGGTGACAAGGTGCCTCTCCAAACCATCCAATTCCCTTCGTCAATCTCTAAAATTGGGCACGAGAGCGTTGCCAACCAACTCCATTTGAAAGAAACTACTCTACATTTGTATTTTACCAGGTAAGGCCCACGGAGCTATGCAGCGCTCTTTCCGGAGAGACATGGCCACTGTTCTGCCCCACGGCAGATATGGGGCTGTGTTTACACAGGAACTTCCTGATATGATGGTGTCGAGTTTGGTCACGTGACCTGGAAGTGACGCGTTAAGGGTCTCGAAGCGACGAGGCAAGGCAGGGGTGTCAGTCATTACAAAGAGTACAAAATGGAGGCACAATTAGCATCTCAGCGAAGACGGGAGCATCTGCTCATTGTGGGACTTTAAGAATCATTGTCTGCAAGTTAGTTTATCTCCATATATAAAAGGCAAAGTTGTGAATGTGTGCCTGTTCAAAATGTTTAGCGTACTTCCCGACTTGCAACCAACTGGAAATTGGCCATGTGGGTACTTACCAGACTGTACACCACGCAAAAATGAAAAAAAAAATACACTTTTTTTAGGGGGGGGGGGGGCGGGGAGCTCAATAATGCATATTTTTTTTGCACGGCAAGTGAGCTGTGGCGTCAAATCTGTCACGTGACCCTCGCATGTGGAAGCGTAACGCATTGCAGTGTAGTGGTTAGCGCTACGCTGCGCTACGAACCCGGCGACCCGAGTTCGATTCCCGCTCACGGCCACCAAACGAGTAACTGCTTGGGTGTCAACATCGCCACTGGGGAGATAAAGGCGGCAGGGCGTGCTGCTGGCCACCAAACCCCCTCGTGTTCTTATAATTACTGGGACTCCTGTTATGTTAGGATTGCCGTTATAATGCTGTAAATGCCTTTATAATGCTGTTAAATTGTTACGATAAATATGGAGGCCTGGTTAACAACGAAGCCTGCCACTTGCATTATTGTGAATAGTTGTTTGTAATTAGATAAGTCGAGCCAGACTTGTGCCCATGTAACTTTAATGCATTCTTGAGAGCAAGGATGAAGATGTATCTCGTCTACAGTTCAGTGTTATGTGCAGCAGCGCTGTACATTTGGGCTGCAGTATGGTGATTACACAAAGTGACCTTATTGAACATAGTAGCTTATTCTCTTGTTGTAGAGCTATTCAGTGCTAATGTAGGTACCTGGTCCATCCAGGACCTATGATTGAGATTCATGTTGTCCAAGACAATGTTATGATGCTGCAGTGTCAATTAATTATATTGATATTGCAAGTATTAACAGATGCTCTATTTTGTGCTGTGTTTTCCCATGAGTTTTATGTCGTTCTATTCGTTAAATATGTTGGAGTCGGATGGTCACCCTGGCTCTGAAGGTTTACTACTCGGACAGTGATGCAACGCAGCGTAGTGAGGCCGAGACAGCCACCACAAATGGATAGCTCAACGAAGTGGCTTATCGTGTAGACATTTATAGCAGCAAAATACTCTAAAACGCATGCTTTTAAAAACGTGGGAGGGAAAAAAAACAGAGGACCCGGAGAAAAATCCACATGACCACGGGGAGAACTTGCAAACTCCAAATATGCAGCAGGCGTCGGGGTTGGGATGGAACCCCAGACCTCCTGCTGCATACCAGGCAAAGTGAGTTAACATCTCCTAGCCACCGTGGCATCCAAATAGAATCGTCAAGAGGACATTCTGACACTTGAAGAAAACCTGTACCAATCTTGGCCATAACCATTCTTGTACCTCTTGATCTTCCAAACACGTGTAGAGGTGTTACGGGAGGGTGACACGCGGTTGTATAACGGTGGCCACAAACACGTCCGCTACGGTCACCACCCTGGGGGGCTGTGGGGGATGCTGTGATCACTCCCAGCCCCGCCCCTCAGTGAGAGACAGTATAAAAGGTGGGACCCGGGGAGCTGAGAGGCAGTTCAACTCAAGCAAGATGAAGAGCCAGTGAAGAACGAAGATTGACTAGCCAGACCCTGGAACTCCTTTGATTCGCTGACCTTCTGAGGGCCGGGCAAAGCAAGCCAGGGTGCGACACCGGAGCCGCGAGGGCCGATGTCCCTCTGAGGGCCGGACTCGTCTGGCTGGTGATCGGGACCTGCGCCGAAGCTGGGCCAGGTCAGATAGCCTCCCGGGAGAGGAACAGGATAGAGGGAACCAGGGAGCTAGCGTGGGCTAAAGCTCGGGGAACGTTTCCCTCTATAAAGTACGGGTGAAGAGGCCATTACCTCTTCAAGTATAAGACTCGCAACTGTAACAGAAGTGTCTGTAATAAATACGTGTTGCCTCAAGTAAACAGTCTCCGACGTCAATAAGGCCACTACACATGTAGCCCTCCAGCAGGTCAGATCGTACAAAAGCATTAAATTTGGCATGCAATTGATCGATAAAAAATCTAGTCATGTTTAAGATTTTATATAAATGATGATTGAGAAGTTGTTCACGATATAATACGCAAATTATATTATGTGAGCAAATGCGGTAGTGTACCCATACTCTTTGGTTCTATTCGGTAAAGTCACTCCAGCGCTGTCCTCGAGACAGCCTGATCCCTTCACCGAGAAGATGGTTTCAAATTAAGCAACCATTGGAAAGATGTTCTAAATCGAACTAAACATTAAACTAATTTTCAATGGTACAGTATATTTTTCAAGTAGTGGTACCCCGAACTTTCGCAGCTCTTAAAAATTCCCCTTTCACACTATCAATAGGTAAACTCCCCCCCCCCCCCCCGCCAAACGGCATGTTCACCCGCACGTACACCACCTCTATGCTAAGTCGGCCAATCAAATGCTAATTTTTATGCTAATTCCTTTGTCAAGGCACCTTGTTTCCTCGCACACAGCTTAAAGGTCGCGGTCTGAGCGTGGCTGTGTTTCACTCCAGCGCTGTCCTCGAGACAGCCTGATCCCTTCACCCGATGAAGGCCGCTTGTGTTGTGGCCGAAACGTCGTGATTTTGTTGTTTTATTTTTTACCTACGTGACTTTACCGAATAGAACCAAAGAGTATGGATCCTTGCAGTCACGAAAGCTTTAAATCTAGAAGTGTACCCATGGCTACAACCACGAGAAGGCGAGTAGAGTCAAGGACGTAATGAATGGGAAGAGGAATAGAAAGGGGTAGAGGAGACAAATGGAAAAATGGGATCAGAGACAATACCTTAAAAGGGTCTCTCTATCATCCTCCACGGAGCAGGGTATTTTCACAGGGGGGGGGGGGGGTTGGGGGCAGAGGGTAAGGGATTCAGCAGGGATGGCCACACAAGTCACGTGACTTCCTCAGGGAGGCACGAGCAGATTCTCGATATTTTTGTTTTGCAGCTTAACGGGAGTGCAGGAGCGGGAGCTGCCCTTACCTGCACGTGCTCCTCCTCCTCATCCTCATCATCATCATCTGTCTAGGCCTGCACCTTGGCCGGCAGAGGAGACCGCATCCCTGCTTTGGGCATGCCCGGCCGCCCGTCCCCACCCCACAGGGTCCGGCGGTTGAGCCAGGACGCGTGGCCCCAACTGTGCCAGAAGCGGCGATTGCGCGCGGCCGGGAGGTTCTCCCCGAACGTCTGCATGTTCAAGCGCTGCTCCTCCGCCAACGTCACGCGGCAGTTCCTTACAAGATGGAAGGAAGGGGTGGCGGGGGTTGTGAGCACAGCTGGTGCATCTTGCCAGTCATCTCAGTCTATCCATGGCCACCTGGGGTCTGTCCCATGACCTCCTGTCAGCGAGCCTTCGACATTCCACGTGTACCTTCACTGAGCAGTGAATGGCGCGTGTTGGTATTGGAGGTGGAGGGAGGAGATAAAGATGCAGTGCTACAACTTCTTGCTCGTGCCACTACTACTGGCAGAAGGGCCACAGTAAGTCACTCATTTTCATTTTGGCAAATATCGCAGTTTTTACACCGGCACACGAAAAATGCCTGCCACTTGTAAAACACGTCACGGGATTCTTTGAATGTTCCCTGCCAAGCAGCAGGCGTACATCCCTACGGTTAATGCGCCCGCAGTATTATAAATCAGAGCAGCCACTAGATTTGCACCGCGAATAGTTTTGTTGTTACGCGACAACGACTCTGTCTGACGCTCCGAGCAGTGGCTCACCCCACACCATGTTGAAGAGTGGCCTGTGGATGACGATAGATCACGGTACTACAGAATTGCTCGAGTGAACGCTAAACCCTACATTAGAGGTTCCCTGCACGGTTCCACACCATCCTGCGTTTTAGAGAAATGTTCGCCTCGTGCCCAGTCAAATAATTACACGGTTCTTCCTCTTATTTTCGAGTTAGGATTTTTTCCCGAATCAAGCGCAACACCGCAATTCACGCGGCGTGCATTTTCTGCGCAGAGTAATTAAAGTTAACGTCACACATTTGCAACGCCCCAAAGTTTCCAGATATTCAGGAGGCGTAGTCAACCGCATACGAGTGAGAAGGCAGCCAGCAACGGCACCAACAATTGCCCGAGATCTGTCATCCTATATTAGGATGGTTAGGCCAACTCCATTTGTGAGTTTTTATTACATGAGGGACGAAACCAAAGAAAACCCACACGTGCAAAGGTGGGAGAGTGAATGGGGGGGGAACAGCAACCCCATCTCCGTACAGATGGAGATGAATCAACATGCTGTACTGCTACCTCCTGGCAAGTCGGTGCACATGGCAGAAGATTGTGAACCACCAACCCTTTGCCTCCTCCAGGCGCTGTATATAAAGGTGTGCCGCCACCACGGCCCGTCCGAGACCATCAACCCCGCGATGAGCAAGGAGACCCAATTAAAAATCACAAGTGGCAGAAATGCCATTACCTGCCGCCATCTTTGGAAATGTTATCAAAGAAGCATCTTGTTTTGTCGTAGAAGCATTTGTCAGGAAACACGGCAGAGCTCCTGCTGGGACCCCTCTGCATGTCTGCAGCACAAAGGGAGATGTCAATGTCAGAAACTAATTAAGGGATGGCCTGGACAATTAAAGACAAAGATCCCCACCCCATTTCGCTTCAGACTATCGGGGCAAGTGCTCTTAGTGAGTGGCACCCCGAGGCCGGCACGGCACACGAAGGCATGGGTGGGCCTAGCACCATGCCCGGCCACCTTCGTCTCCCTCATAGCGATGGCTGAGGTGAGCCACTAGAGGGGGGCGACGGTACAGATTTGTTGAACCAAACTTTTCAACAGAAGACGCCGTGGCAGCAGTGGCAACAGGCCACCGTGATGGACGCTCGTGGAGATTGCTCCTCGTGAACAAAAATTGTCAAAAGTGCATCATGGTCCTAAAGGGACCAACATTTAGTACAGGGGATTCTCCAAATGTTTTTACCATTTGTTAAAATACAACCATTCACCAATGCGAGTCAGGGCTAAAACAATACGACCATAAACTTTGCATTATATTTCAGGCCCATCAAGCTATATGGCTCTTTTTCAGAAGAGACCTGGCCACAAATGATAGCTCAACGAAGTGGCTTATTACATGAAAATTTCTGGCAGGTAAACTCCAATAAGTGCACGTTGATTCTAAAATGTGGAGGGAAAAACCGGATGACTCATAGAAAACAGGTTTTTTTGGGTTAGATCGTGATCCAACCCAAAAAAAAATCTATCATGGATGATATTGGTCGCAAAAGCCTACATGTTCAACCGACCCAGAGAAAAATCCACACTACCACGGGGAGAGAGACGCATGCAAACTCCAAATATACAATGGTCAGGGTTTTGGTGAAACCCACGAGGCAAGGTAGCCCCCCCCCCCACAGCCGCCTAATAATTTGTTGGCACAAGAGAGGCGGTGTAAGACAAATCCACTGTTGCACTGCACATCCATGCTGTACATTGTCCAAGCTCCACTCTTTCTGCAACCCACACCTGACCAGAGTGATGCGAGGCCCTCACCCACAAGTGCAGTGACAGCCAAGCTTACTAAAGGCTGTCAAATGCAGAGAGTTTCTCAAGTTATCATTCCTCATGATTACTCTAACTCGTATGAAAAAAAGGGCCTAATATAAATGTCCACATAAGCTACTTCGTTGAGCTATCATTTGTGACCTGGTCGCTTCTGAAAAAGCGAATAGCTCAGTGATCTTTACCTGGTAAGACAAGATTAGTTGATTTTTATTTTTTCAAGCGATATGTTCACTTGACCTATAGACTGTGCACTCCCATCGTGTTTTTGTATTGTATGTTGTTACATTCTGACCCGCCCCTACTGAACATCTGTGGACAAAAAAACCTTTGTAGCGCATCGAAATCCCCCAGTGGACAAAAAAATATTCTGATTCTAAAAGGAGACATCCCACAGGAGTGGTGGTGGTGGTGTGAAACCGGGTCCCTCAAAGTGCTCCTTTTAAAAAAAAAGGTCCGACACCTTCACCTTGCTTGGCCTTGTTGTCCTGGAACTCCTTGTCCAGCTCCTCGCGGTCCAGCTGCGCGTTGCTGCTCTCAAAGTCAAACTCCGCCTGAAACTCATCGCCCAGGTTCAGGGCCTGTGCCTTCTGGGGGCGCCCATGGCGACTCGAGCCTGCGGGGAGAGAAAAATAAACGGCAGCTCGGTTTGTGATCCACCAACGCCGCGGTGGTGGCGGTGGTGAGATGTTAACTACCTAGCCTGGTACGCAAGAGCTCGTGGGTTCTATCTCGACCTCCTGCTGTATACTTGGAAGTTTGCATGTTCTCCCCAAATGTGAAAGATTTCCTGCAAACGTTCTCCATTGGAATAATGCATCAATGAGTACACCCTGCTGCAAAGAAAAAAAAACTTTTGCTGGACCCTCATGGACAAATGTGAGTCTCTTACTTTCGACCCAGGTTTCCTGGGTAAATATTCACGACCATAAAAAATAGCGCACCGGCTGCCCGGTATTCAGGTCGGCACCAGCGGCCAAAAATCTGTTATTCTCTCCGCCCTCTGCACATGTTCAAAAGGCCATTGCCAAAGTCCAGGCTAATGCACCGCGTCGCCTTTGAGGCAACGTCAGTGATAAAAGCGGCAAGGGGTTTTTGCCTTCCCACCGCGATTTACAAAGCCCCACGACGAATGCGTCCACAGAAGCTGTGCACGGCGAGCCTTCAATACGCAAACGCATTAATTAGTCTCCGTCGGTACGAGACGCCGACTGTAAATTGGGACACGTTGCTTCAAAACGAACTTACAAATTTGATGAAAAGATGAATGACGGCATGGGGGGGTGGCGGGTGGGGAGGGCGAACACCACCCACACCACCCGTAGCCGTACCTGCAATCTGCTTCACGGGGGCCCTCCGCCACCGCCGCCGCCGCCGGGGCGCCGTCTGCACCCCCCGCTCCACCGTGCCGCTCTTCCTCGCCGGCTGCTGCGGCGTGGCGTTGACGCGCGCAGCGGCCGCGCCGGCCGTGGGCGCTGCCGCACCTGTGGGCGATGGGCACAGCCGGCGCGCACCCACCGGTCGTCTCGGTTCGTCAGCCCGTCGGGGGGGGGGCCACGTGGGACCCTCCCGGTGCCTCCCGGCAACGACCGGCGACACTTCATCTGGCACGGGTGCCGTGGTGACGTCACCGTCACTTAGTGGCGAAAGGCGGCTGTTGGTATTATGGGGCGGGGGGGGCGTTCTACAACAGCTGTGTGGGCAAGACACAAGTGCCATAGCCCTCCATCACCCATCGTGGTGTCAGTGTCATCATCATCATAATTACCACCACCCCTCCCCCCCTATCGTTCCTCACGACTGCAGGTCACACGTTTGTGTTGTCACCAGGCAGAGGGGCTCACCGCACACAAATCCCAGCGTATCCGAGCGTGCCATTTTTACGTCGCTTCGAGCGAGGCCGTCAAAACCTCACAGATCACTCAGCGGCCAAGCGCAGCGTTTGCCGACCACCCCGTTTGCGTCTCCAACATTTTCGAAAAGGAAACTCCGCTTTCATTTGCTCTTGATGCAACCAATTGCCATAGCCACGTAGGTAAAAAATAAAATAACAAAAATCACGACGTTTCGGCCACAACACAAGCGGCCTTCCTCAGGTGAAGGGACGAGACTGTCTGGAAGACAGCACTGTCCTCCAGACAGTCTCGTCCGTTCACCTGAGGAAGGCCGCTTGTGTTGTGGCCGAAACGTCGTGATTTTTGTTATTTTATTTTTTACCTACGTGACTTTACCCAATAGAACCAAAGAGTATGGATCCTAGCAGTCACGAAAGCTTTAAATCTAGAATTGCCATAGCACCACCATTCATATATTTTGTCAAAAATGATGATTTCGCACGGGTTTAAAATATAAAAATATTAGCACACGTTTGTCGTTAGGGGCGTTTGCGCGCAACTTTTATGGGTCGGGCAGCATTACATTGGGGGGGTGTTAACATTAATAAACGAGACGGTGGAACGAGGGTCACCGGGGCTCTTGTCCACAAGCCACGGCAGACTTCACGACTCGTCCTCCCGCCTGCAGAGGGAGGCCTCGGCTGCACCAACACGGGCGGCACGAGGATTCACGACGCTTCCGTTAAAGTCGGTGGCTGTTGTAACCTTTGCCGCAGCCTTGCAACCCCTTTGGTTCCCAATCGTTCACAAAACGTGCAACGTCAACAGACGTAAGGGGTTTGATGAAACAAAGCGGTTGCACTCGGCCCGCGCGCCCGCGCCCAATCTGTATTTCGATGATATACCTTCGAAATAAATCCCCAGAAAGGGGATCTTGCAACCCCCAAGGGGTGCGTGCACCCCTGGGTTAAGAACCACTGGGCGAGACGATCGTGGGGTAACACAGTAATATCAATTTACAACTCACACCCCTTTCACGTCGTCGCTTTATTATGAACACCGCTAACACAATTTACGTCGGTGACAGCATCGATCCTTTCTCGTATCCCCATCGCCTCTTGCTTCACCTACCCTGTAAACTACCCTGTGGTGTCGCGCACATGACGACATGTACTGTGCTTTCGATAACAAAATACATTATTGATGTACGGTATTTTGGGAAAAAAATGCTTAAATTTACGTCGCACATTTCAGGAACGCATCACCAATGTAAATTGGGGTACTGCTCTACAATGCCCAATGTTCTGCTACACCATCTGCCACCCAACAAATCAAATTTGTCACCTGGAGCACCACACCAATTTATGTGGTTTCGGCAAACCAGAATGTTGAAAAAAACCCAAAAAAACAATCATATTTCCGTACGACGTCTCATTGGACATTACAAAATCGGGCATCAGGTGTTTGGTAAAAGATGCAGGTGGAGATCCGATCAGAAATCCTCTCTTCTCTCAATACCCAGCCAGTGAACAGGGTGGCCACAACCTCAGCACCACGATAGCACCTCGTTGAGATCAATATAGCAAGTTGCCTCTGGCAACCTCGTTTCTCACAAAACCACAGATTTAAAAAAAGAAAGTCTTCGTTCATCATCGCCATGGAGAAATGCATCGTGCAGGACCTTGAAGCCGCAATTAAATTTTGTTGGTGCAAATCTTAATTGGGTTAAGTTGTGGAAGAGGGGTAATTTTAAAACGTTTTTATTTTTTATCAGGCAAGACACCGAGCTATATTTGCACTTTTTCAGAAGCCACTTTACCACAAATGATCGTTGAATAAAGCGGCTTTCTTGATAAACGCCGTTATTGCAAACAACAAAACCCATTTAGCACCACATTTGTATTATCTCGTGGTAGAAGAGTGGCTCTCGCACAACTACGAACCCAACGACGCAAAAAATAACTCGATTCTCAGCCACATCACGAGCTAATTATATCCAAATCGGTGGCTGGCTCCCCACCTTCCCATTCACCACAACCGCACAAGTGAAGCGTGGCAGGTGAAATAACCACCCCACCCCACATGACAAGACAGCGCGGCCTTCGCCGAGCAGTTCATTGACAGGGCACCAAATAATAACGCTTTAAATGACGGGTTATTTTGAAAAGGCGACAATTTAAAATACAATCACTGGGTATCACCATCAAGCGCAAAGTAAAAACAAAAATGCTCGTCCGCATGCACTACGCATTATCATCATCATCGAGCTGTTATACACAGAGCCTTTTATTTTCCTGCATGCGCTTACGGAAATAATTCCATGAAGATAGCTGCAACTCAACTGCGTTCAATTAAGATCGCATTGAAATCACGCAGTTGCCTCTAAACGAGCAAAAGGCGAAAACAACCCGAGGCAAGGCCACTGGGCAACGGAAACCACGTGGCATTAAGAGGGCAAAGGTGCAGCCCTGCAGTGCCGATGTTTACCGCACACCGCACCCCCCCCCCTCCCGTACCCGCAGCTCCTCCGTACGCAGGCTGCACGAAGGGACGGTGCCCGACTGCTGTGGCCCAGGCGTCGTGCCGCGCGTGGCCCGGGTGGCCGCCCGTGGCACCGCGGGGGGGTCCGGTCGGCGTGCCCGGCGCGGAGTGGCAGCTCGCCGCCGCTCCGATACCGCGCGCGTGGCAGCGAGCGGCGGCCCCCCCCGGGGTGCCCGGCGAGGACTGGACGGGGGGTGAGGGTGGGTTAGGCAGCAATTAGAACAAATCACGACGACGTACGCATGTCAAACTTCTTATGCACCTTCTTGGTTCTTTCGGTAAAGTCACCACGTAGAAGGGAAACAATAAAATGATAAAAATATGAAACTTTAAAATTCTCACGACGTTTCGACTGCAACACAAGCAATCATCATCAGGTGTAAAAACCACAGCAAGACATTTTTTTTTTTAAAAGTGGCGGGGTTTTTTTTAACGTTAGCACCACGGAGAGCGATTTGGCAGTTATTCAGATGGACGAGTCCATCTATGTTCGGAAAAGAGGAGGGGGGAGACGAAAATAATGGATGCGGTCTGAAAGCCACCGTAAGCGTGAACAATCAATTAAGACCCGAAATGGTTTATCAAATCCTTCCAATGATTGCTAAGCCAGAATTCCTTCCTCTCGGTTGAAATTGTCTCTGTGTTTGTATATGTGGATAGCCTCATGAACGAATCTCTCATGGTAGCCAGATGGCTTACAGAGAACCTCTGGTCTTAGGAGGAGGGATAATTGCGATGTCATCACCCGAGAGCCAACCAGGTGCCAAGGGTTGCGCAATTCAGCCACTGGCACGCTGGCACCCGGGCTCGGATCTTGGTAGCCTCCTCCATCTCCTCCTCCTCAACCTGTAAAAACCCTCCACAGCTACCACTGTTAGCTAACTATTGTAACTCTCAAATGCAACTTTCATCAAGCCCCCCGAGTGTGAAGTGCAGTCTCCAACCTCGTATTCTCCACCATCTCTGGCTTCCTCGATTCCAGTGCCGTGAAGGGAAAATTTGCCCGAAATGCAGCCGATCAGCGTTGACTTTTTTTTCCACATTTTGTCAACATGTTGCCAAAGATGTCCCTTAAAGGCTTAAAGGACGTTCGGGGCAAGTGCAGTGCGAGCAACTACGAGGCCGGCAAAGCACACGGAGGAGGTGGGGAAGCCAGCACCACGCCCGACCGCCTTCTCCCAAGTGGCGATGTTTATACATCGCACCAGGTGCTCATTGGATAGACCTCAGGAAAAGCCCGGGACCGTTTCAGATAATTGTCACCTGGCATTGGCCGTAAGTGGGAATCAAACCCCGGTGGGTCGTAGGCGGGTTTGTGGTGCAGCGCATCAACCACTGTGCCACCGCTCCCCTAAACCATGGCAAGATGTTAACTACCGCGCCTGGAATACAATAGGTCATGGGGTTTGATCCAGACCCCCGACGCCTGCATATTTTTGGAGTTTGCAACGTCCTCCCCCGTGGTCACGTGGATTTCTCTGGGTCATCCAGTTTCTATCTCCACGTTTTAGAACCGACGTGCATTTGGAGCATTTGGCTGCTGGAAATGTCCACGCGATAAGCCGCTTCGTTGAGCAAATCATTTGTGGCCAGGTCGCTTCTGAAAAGAGAGTTAAGTAGCTCGGTGGGCCTTACATGGTACAATAAATAGTTGAATGGTAAAGAGCGCCTGCACCTCTCACCTGCACCATGGCCACGTCGTGGTGCAGAGCGGACAGCATGTACTCGCACGGGGTCAAGTCCTTGATCTCGCTGATGCGAAAGACGATGTATTCGAAGACCTCCTCGCGAGGGGCGATGGGACGGTCGGCGGGGCGCCCCTCCGTCCCGCGCAAGCGCACTGCGCACACACAAAGACGCCCGCCGCCGGTACAGACCTCCACGTACCCGTTTGGTCAAGCGTTGTTACGGTCGAGAGCACCTATGCAGGTCGGAGCAGGTGCGTGGTTGTGGGTTTTGGGCGCCACTGTGGTGAGAAGTTAACTACCTCGCCTGGTATATATCGAAGGTCATGCGTTTCATCCCAACCCTGACAACACCTGCTGTATATTTGGAGTCAGCGAGGTTTTCTCTTCCCATGGGTCGAGTGGATTTCCCCCCCCCCCCTCCAGGTCCTTCGATAAGCCACTTCGTTGCGTTACCTACCATTTGTGGGGAGGTCGCTTCTGAAAGAGCAGTATAGTAAGTGGGCCTTACCCGCAACCTAAACAATTGTTTAAAATAGTTTCTAGCTGGTTCAGCTACCTTCATCCTCCCCAGTGCTGATTTAATCATCTTTTTTACTAACACACCGCACCAGGTAACTTCACTTGAAGGCAGTCTACCTACGCGAAAACCAGAATGAGTTGGGATACAAGGCCACCACCGACGACGTTGTCTGTAGCCAGGAATCAAATCTAGCTCGCGGGGTTCCGAGCTGCACACATTTCTCAACTCTGCAAGCCAAAAATTGAGATTCATTTATTTCCTGCCAGAAGCTGTATTAAATATTCTTGTTTCTTTTGGTAAAGTCACGTAGAACGGAAATAATAAAAATAAAACATAATAAAATAAAAATGAAATTTATTTTATTTTTATTTAAATAAAATATAAATGAAATTTATTTTATATGTATTTTATTTTATTATGTCTTAGCTGTATTAAAACCAACCAATAGCCCGTCATCCATAAGCCATATGCCTGCAGGTATTGAATGTTTATGGGTATCAACATCACAAATCCCTATCATCACCGTCGCAAAGAAGTTCTCCATTGTGCCAATTTAATCCAGACAGGTGCCGTTGGCCCAGATCTGTGAACGAAGGCAAAAATGAATCTGGAACATTTCCAAATTAACTGTTTTGGGGCCTCTTCTTTGGTTCTTTCGGTAAAGTCACCACGTAGAATGAGAATAAAATAATAAATTGATAAAATAAAATAACACAATAATATTCTCACGACGTTTCGGCCACAACACAAGCGGCCTTCATCAGGTGAAGGGGTCGAGACTGTCTGGTAGGACAGCGCTGGAGTGTTTTGGGGCCGTCCAGAAATGACGTCACGCACCTGGGGGGGGGGGGGTCAGACATTTGTGACGACGTGTGACGACCGGGGGGGGGGGGGGGGGGGGAGTTTGATAAATGTGACGTCACATCAAAATGCGCAACTTTAAATATAGACAACACGTTCCACTTAATTAGACTTTTTAATGTTTTCTCCTACAAGATCAGAGTGCAGCGGCACATTAAATACGCACAACAATGACAACAATAGTTTAAAGCGATTTGAAGTGTGTTTTATTTTGGCGGGGGGGAGGGGGCAGAGCTTTGTGACGTCATATTTGAGGGCAGGGGGGGGGTCAAAAAAATCGTTCAGAATCGCGTGACGTCATTTATGGACGGCCCCTTAAGCGGCACCCTGCCGGGCTTTTTGGCCGGGGTCACGTGCCGTCTATGACCAGCCGCATCTCATTGCCCTGTGACTACCGACCCGGCTTCAACACTTGATTTTTGCGCGCAGCGTTTTAATACGTTGTTTTTGTGTGGAATTATTTGCTGGTTTATTCCAGAATGTTTCTGTTACGCGTCGTCGCTTTAAGATGTTCTGTGTTCAAATTTTGTTTGTTGCAGTTGCACCCCGACTTAAGATGCTCGCATGGCTCACAGGACTATACCTAATAAATGAAACTTGAACACGCGCACGCACCGAAACCACGAACTTGTTCAGGTCAACGGGGTTAATCGCGCGTTCGTGTTGGCATAGCTGTCAACCCCTTATCAGTGCCCCTAGATTGTTACAGATCGATTCAAACCCTTATTGGTCACCCCCTGCCCTTATAAATATAAACGTTTAGCCAACGAGGTCCCGTCGCAAGGGAGAAACGCAAACAGACGGACGAAACAATGTGTGCCCGTATTGAAACGGCTGTGCACCCAATAACCTTCGTTGAAAAATACTTGAAACCACTGCGACCCAGAATCAGCAAGAACAACAACCTCAGAACATTCGTGATTAAGCGGGTGACGAGTTGAAGAACTTTGCCCCAGTACAGCTAGAGGCGCCGGCCATAAATGACGTCGCGCGATTTTGGACGATTTTTGCCACCCCCCCCCCCCAAAAAAAGTATATAAAACACGCTTCAAATCTCTTTAAACTATTATCATTGTAGTGCGTATTTAATGTGGTGCTGCACTCCGATGTTGAAGGTGAAAACATTTATTAACAAGTCTATTTGATTAAGTAGAATGTTTCGATTTAAAGCTTTCGTGACTGCAGGGATTCATCTTATTGGCTCTTTCGGTAAAGTCACGTAGAATAGAAATAAAATAATAAAAATAAAACATAATAAAATAACGTTGTATTTTATGGGAAAATAAATAAATAATAAGCATTATACAATTTTTTTTTAAAATAAAATGTTATTGCTTTATTTTTATTATTTTATTTCCATTCTACGTGACTTTACCGAAAGAACCAAGAAGATAAGTAGAACGTGTTGTCTATATTTAAAGTTGCGAATTTTGATGTGACGTCACATTTCTCAACTCCCCACCGCCCCTCGTCACACATTGTCACAAATGTCTGACCCCCACGTGACGCATCAATGGCTGTCATTTTAAACATTTCTGGGCAATTCCCACTGAGATTAAGGACTCTCTTACAAATCCAGGTTAATTGAAAACACAAAAGTACATACAGCAATCCAATACAATCATGATTTCATTTAGTTCTTTTCATTTATTTTATTGATTTTTTTCATCTACGTGACTTTACCGAAAAAAAACCAAAGACTATCTTATTTGTCGTTTGAGCATCTTAACACCTCCTGTTTGATTGCCCTGAAAAGGGTCAAACCCCTCTTTAATACCCCCCCCCCCCCACACATTGACCCCACGACACCCACACCAATCTGTCCAGAAGGCGACAACGTCGCCGACACGTTCACCTCCTCCTGGCAAACTTTCCCCAGCCCCAAGGCCTCCTCCTGCTGCTGCTGCCCGAGCGAGTCGCCTGTTAGGACGACTCAAGCGGCTTCATTAAACCCCTAACCCGCAGCTTCGGGGTGTCCACAGTCGCCCCGTGAACCACCCCTCACCCCCCAGTGCGTAACCTTTCGCCAAGACGACGGTGGAGTCGTCCGTGTTGATGTCACAGAGGATGCCCTCGTAGCGGATGCCCGCCATGGAGAGCAAGCTCATCCTGACGCCCATGCAGGCCGCCCAAGTGGCCATGGTCGCCGGCTCTGGCTACGGGCGACGAGAGGGGCTGGTGGGGCCGCCTTGGTGGGGCCGGGCAGGAGGAGGGGGGGGAGGGGGGGGAGGGGGGAACTTGGCCCGGATCGTGAGACGACGACGATGGTGATGATGGTGGTGGTGTTGATGGTGTTGATGTTGATGGTGGTGGTGTTGATGGTGGTGGTGTTGATGGTGGTGGTGTTGATGGTGGTGGTGTTGATGATGATGGTGGTGTTGTTGATGGTGGTGGTGTTGATGATGTTGGTGGTGTTGATGATGATGGTCTTGTTGATGGTGGTGGTGTTGATGGTGGTGGTGGTGTTGTTGATGTTGGTGGTGTTGATGATGGTGTTGTTGATGGTGGTGTTGATGGTGGTGGTGTTGATGGTGGTGGTGGTGTTGATGGTGGTGTTGATGATGATGGTGTTGATGATGATGGTGGTGTTAATGATGATGTTGATGATGGTGGTGTTGTTGATGATGGTGTTGATGATGGTGGTGTTGATGATGATGATGGTGTTGATGATGGTGATGTTGATGATGGTGATGTTGATGATGGTGGTGGTGTTGATGATGATGGTGGTGTTGATGATGGTGGTGTTTATGATGATGATGGTGTTGTTGTTGATGGTGATGTTGATGGTGTTGATGATGATGGTGATGATGATGGTGGTGTTGTTGATGATGATGGTGTTAATGATGGTGGTGTTTATGATGATGATGATGGTGTTGATGATGATGGTGGTGATGATGATGATGGCAACAACCCACCGCGTGTCCCCCACGTGTTCACGGACACGCCACTGGCACTGCAATGCACTCTGGGTAGCGCCAAGTGGGCGGGATTGTGGGGGGAGGGGGAGGGGGATTTGTTTCTCTTCCGCTCAACGTCGTGGGTTTTTTGCTTTGCGTTTCATTTTAGTTATTTTTAATTTAATTTTTATTTTCTATCTACGTGACTTTACCGAAAGAACCAGGAATGTGAACTGCATGAAATATAAAGCGGGTCACGTGCACGCCTCTCGACCAATCGAAATACGCGGCGTTTTTTTAAACCAAGGGGCGTTTCCCCACCCCGCCCCGCCCCCTTGCACCCCCACCCCGCCCCATTACACCACGCCCCCTTACACGCCGCTCCGCCTCCTTCCACCCCGCCCCTTGCACCCACTCCACCCCGCCCCCCTCCACTCGCCCCGCCCTCTTCCACTCCGCCCCGCCTCCTTCCACCACGCCCCCTTCAAACCCCGCCCCTCCTCCACCCGCGTCTCTCCGTGACGGTTTGAAGGCCCAGTTCAGTTTTCAGTTTATTTTAGCCCTGTGAGCGATTCGGCTCTTGAATCGGGTGCAACCACAACAAACAAAAACACGAACAAGAAAAACATCTTAAAGTGACTATGTGACTGTGCAAACAGAAAATCCATGAAAAAAACAGCAAAATATTCCTGAAAAAAGTAGCCGTACACCAACGCTGTGTGCAAAAAATCCCAGTGGGATGCAAGTCAAACAACAACCACAAAAACTTAGATTAAGGCCATCAGTTTAACTCCGTACTACAACAAAACAAACATGTCCAAACCTAAAAACGTTTTCCAAATCACCAAAAAATAAAGCCATAATTGCAGCGTAACAGTGATCACAGGGACTGTGACCGAATTTTACAATTAACTACATAAATAACATGTAACACCAAATCCTAGAGCCATAGTTGGCTGCATGAGTTACTCCACAACAACAGAAGCATCGGTCTGAGTATCAAATTACTCAATGTACCTTTAAGATCAGCACGCTAAATCAAAATACAGATAATACTTTGCAGCGTCATCCGGAGCGAAACATTTTATTTTATGTTACGCCAATGAATAGCAGTGGCAGATAGGGGTGTACAACTCCTCGAGAGCAGTTTTGAGAGAAGATCTCATTGGTAGCGATTCAAGTTGCAGTTTATTGGCAATAGCATTCCAGACTCTGGGGGCATCAATAGCAAAGGCCCTTCCTACGGCAATAGGGAATGTGAAGCTGGTAAATGAGCGAAGACCTGAGGTCAAATTTGTTATTTGAAATAGAGTGGAGATCCAGCAGGTAGTCTGTGGATTTTTTGGTAAGTACATCGTGAATAAATAAGATCTGGTGCACAAGCCGTCGAACATTAAGAGACGTTAAGTTTGACCCAATGTAGAGATCACAGTGGTGAGTCCTATATGTGCAGTTCAATGTAAATTTTAAGGCCGAGTGATAGATGGAATCAAGCTTCTTCAGTACAGTACTTGGGGCTGATTTATACACGATGTCACAGTAGTCAAGTAGAGGCAGTATGGTAGCTTTTATCAATTCCAAACGGAACATTGGGGGGAAGCAGTGCTTGTGTCGATACAGAAAACCAATTTTTATTTTTGTCTTTTTACCAATATAATCAATGTGATCTTCAAAATGCAGTTTTGAATCCAGGATGACCCCAAGATACTAATAGATCTTGACTTGCTCTATTTTATAATTATTTAAGGAATGTAATTGGGGAAACATGACTTCCTGCTTTAGTCCTGGTGAGAAGCATAGCACCTTGGTTTTGTAGGTATTCAGGACTAGTTTAAGAGCAACTAGCTGATGTTGTAGTTTGTTGAAATCACCCTGTAGCTTAGCAATCACGTCATCCGGAGAGCGGCCAGCAGTAATCAGTATTGTGTCATCTGCAAAAAAATTTACCCTGGAATGATCCAGGTCAGTGCCCAAGTCATTGACATAAAGAGAGAAGAAAAGGGGGCTGAGGATGGAACCCTGTGGAACCCCTTTTGTTATCTTAACACTGTTTGACCTCCAACCATCTGTGAATACAGTTTGGGTGCGAGAAAAGAGGTAATTTTGTAACCATTTTACTGTGTTTTCGGAAAAACCGAGGCAACTTAATTTACTAAGCAGGGTGTTGTGGTCTACTGTATCAAAAGCTTTGGACAGGTCTAGAAAAAGACAGGTACAGTACTGCTTATTATCAAGGCTACTGTAAATGTGATTCAGAGAGTCTAATGCAGCAGATGTGGTGCTGTATTTTTTTCCGAACCCAGATTGTTTTAGATGTAGTAGATTGTTGGTGGACAGGAAACTGCTAATTTGGTAGGTCAATAATTTTTCAAAAATTTTCATCAACGGGGACAAAATTGAGATAGGTCAGTAGTTATTTGGATCATCTTTAGGGCCCCCTTTGTGAAGTGGACGGACATAGGAATGTTTCCATTCTAGAGGAACTGATGCTTCTTTGATGGACAGGTTGAAAATATGGGCTATAGGTTTGTATATTAGGTGACCAACAGTTAGTAGAGCAAAGACGGGAGTACTATCTGCTCCGGAAGAGGAAGACCCTTTGAGGTAAGACAGTTGTTTCAGAACATTACTTTCGTGGATTGTCTGGAAACTAAATTCGTTTAATGTTTGGACAGGGGTGTAGGAATTTGCATGAGCAGAGGTGACTCCCAATACATTATAAAAAAAGATTACCAGCTTCAGAAAAATGAAGGTTAAAATTGTCAACTATTTTTTGGGGATCTGAAAAATATTCCCCATTTCGGTTAAGCTCAACGGGCAGATTGTCTGTTTTGGATGCCTTTTCGATATATTTGTTTTCAAGAAAATCCTGGCATTTCCATGTGATTCCAGGAGAGTGGAGGAAAAGTAGGCATTTTTTGCATGCCGTATTTTTTTGACGCATCTATTCCTTAAAATCCTGTATTCTAGCCAGTCATTGACCAAATTACTTTTCTCAGCACATGCCCAAGCCTTGTCCCTAGTTTTCATTAGCTTTGTAATCAAATGATCAAACCATGGTGGGCGGTTGCATTTAGTTTTAAATCTAACCAACGGAGCATGTTTGTTAAGAATTTGGAGAAACGTGTACCTGAAAGTCTCCCAAGCCGTAATCAGGTTGGGGATATCACAGACCTTGTCAATATCCGAGTGAAGCACATTATTAGCAAATGCCTGAGTGCTGAAGTGATCATAGAGTGCTTCTCAACCAATTTAGGGGGGCTTTGGGTCTGGCTGATGATCTCACTCCAAAAATGAAGGAGTGATCACTAAGGTTATTACCCAGAACACCAGTCAGTGTGAAATTGTGAGGGGCATATGTCAATAGGACGTCAAGCAGAGTTGACTGTCCCGAATATTTTAGGTTGGGTCTTGTGGGGACATTTATTAATTGAAACAGATTAAATTCATCTGCAAAATGTGTGGCCACGGCCGGCGGGTTTAGCCAATTCCAATTTAGATCACCCACTAAAACTATTTCACCTTTAGGGAGGCGCCCAAAAAGCTCTCTCAGTGCAGACGCAGCTTCAACATCCTTCCCACTAGGCGGTCGATAGCAGCACACTACCAATATCTGTTGATTATTTGGGAGCGTTATTTTGAGAGCGAGACCTTCAAAGCAACATTTTTTAAACAAGGAGTGAGCTAGTGAACAAGCTCCTCAGCCGCCACCATTTCAGTCTCCGACCGCCAGCGCTTCCTCTGCGTCTTCGTCATCAACAACTCCAAGTCCTTCGAGGACATCCACCAGTACAGGTGGGTCGGTGTGTGTGTGTGTCGGACTTAACGCATCCACAAGTACAGGTGGGTGTGTGTGTGTTGGACTAAGTGCATCCACAAGTACAGGTGTGTGTGTGTGTCGGACTTAGTGTATCCACCAGTACAGGTGGGTCGGTGTTTGAGTGTGTCGGACTTAGTGCATCCACAAGTACAGGTGTGTGTGTGTGTCGGACTTAGTGCATCCACAAGTACAGGTGTGTGTGTGTGTCGGACTTAGTGCATCCACAAGTACAGGTGTGTGTGTGTGTCGGACTTAGTGCATCCACAAGTACAGGTGTGTGTGTGTGTGTCGGACTTAGTGCATCCACAAGTACAGGTGTGTGTGTCGGACTTAGTGCATTCACAAGTACAGGTGGGTCGGTGTGTGTGTGTCGGACTTAGTGCATCCACCAGTACAGGTGTGTGTGTGTGTGTGTGTCGGACTTAGTGCATCCACAAGTACAGGTGTGTGTGTGTGTGTGTCAGACTTAGTGTATCCACAAGTACAGGTGGGTCGGTGTGTGTGTGTGTCGGACTTAGTGCATCCACCAGTACAGGGGGGTCGGTGTGTGTGTGTGTCGGACTTAGTGCATCCACAAGTACAGGTGTGTGTCGGACTTACTGCATCCACCAGTACAGGTGTGTGTGTGTCGGACTTAGCATCCACAAGTACAGGTGGGTCGGTGTGTGAGTGTGTCGGACTTAGTGCATCCACAAGTACAGGTGGGTGTGTGTGTGTCGGACTTAGTGCATCCACAAGTACAGGTGTGTGTGTGTGTGTGTCGGACTTAGTGCATCCACAAGTACAGGTGTGTGTGTGTCAGACTTAGTGTATCCACAAGTACAGGTGGGTCGGTGTGTGTGTCAGACTTAGTGCATCCACAAGTACAGGTGTGTGTGTGTGTCGGACTTAGTGTATCCACAAGTACAGGTGGATCGGTGTGTGTGTGTGTCGGACTTAGTGCATCCACCAGTACAGGGGGGTCGGTGTGTGTGTGTGTGTCGGACTTAGTGCATCCACAAGTACAGGTGTGTGTGTGTGTCGGACTTAGTGCATCCACAAGTACAGGTGTGTGTGTGTGTCGGACTTAGTGCATCCACAAGTACAGGTGGGTCGGTGTGTGTGTGTGTTGGACTTAGTGCATCCACCAGTACAGGTGTGTGTGTGTGTGTCGGACTTAGTGCAACCACAAGTACAGGTGTGTGTGTGTGTCGGCTTAGTGCATCCACAAATACACGTGGGTGTGTGTGTGTCGGCGGTGGGTGGCTTACTGCAGCTACCATATCATGTGTCTTCTGCTGGAAGAAATAAAGCCTCCAGTTAAATTTTTGACTTGTTACACTGGTCTACAGCCAAAATGCTTTCGAGAAATAAACATGTAGTCCAACTTTACTAATTCTGTGTCACTGAGCTGTCCACTTGACACAGATGTTCCGGTGTGTCTGTTCCACCTGAAGAAGGAGACTTGTGTTGCCTCCGAAACGTCGTGATTTAATTGTTTTCTTTTATTTTGTTTTATTTTATTTTACCTCCGTGACTCCACCGTACAAATTGATTCTCAACATTGTTTCGTGAGGATTCGACTCCTTTTTAATCGCATTAAGAATCGACTCCCATTGACTTGCATGGGGAATCGGATTGTAGAGTTGTATTAGAAATCGATTGCTCATTGAATTGCATGAGGAATCGACTTAGAGTCTGAATCAATTCCTTGTCGACTTGTGTTTGGAACCGGTTCGTCATGTGGAGTTGGATCCGGGTCCGGGGGGTTCAGCATCGCCTGGTGAGTTTACACTCAGCGCTCACCACTACTCACCACTAGTACACTCACCACTACTCATCACTAGTACACTCACCACTACTCACCACTAGTACACTCACCACTACTCACCACTAGTACACTCACCACTAGTACACTCACCACTACTCACCACTCACCACTACTCACCCCTAGTACACTCACCACTACTCACCACTAGTACACTCACCACTCACCACTAGTACACTCACCACTACTCACCACTAGTACACTCACCACTACTCACCACTCACCACTAGTACACTCACCACTACTCACCACTCACCACCAGTCACCACTAGTACACTCACCACTAGTACACTCACCACTACTCACCACTACTCACCACTACTCACCACTAGTACACTCACCACTAGTACACTCACCACTCACCACTAGTACACTCACCACTAGTACACGCACCACTACTCACCACAAGTACACTCACCACTCCCCCACTCCCCCTCCCTCCCCCCCAGGACGAGGGACTTTGTCACCACCATGGCCAACGCGGCCTTCCTGTCTCACGCTCCGCACCCTGTCCCTGATGCTGTCCCTGCTGCTGCTGCCCCTGCTGTCCCTGCTGCTGCTGCCCCTGCTGTCCCTGCTGTCCCTGCTGCTGCTGCCCCTGCTGCTGCCCCTGCTGCCCCCGCTGTCCCTGCTGTTGCTGTCCCTGTTGCTGCTGTCCCTGCTGTCCCTGCTGCTGCTGCTGCTGCTGCCGCTGCCGCTGCTGTCCCTGCTGCTGCTCCTGCTGCTGTCCCTGCTGCTGCTGCCGCACTGCCGCTTGGCTCCCCGCTGTGCCGCTGGTGGCGCGGCTTCCTGGGCGCTCTCAGACGCTGCTGCTGCTGCACCACCACCAACACCACCGCCGCTGGCTGTGGTGTTGGTGGTGGTGGGGGTGGTGGTGTTGGTGGCGGTGGTGGCGGTGGTGTTGGTGGTGTTGGTGGGGGTGGTGGCGGTGGTGGTGTTGGTGGTGGTGGTGTTGTTGGTGGTGGTGTTGGTGGCGGTGGTGTTGGTGGTGGTGGTGTTGTCGGTGGTGGTGTTGGTGGCGGTGGTGGTGTTGGTGGTGGTGGGGGTGGTGGTGTTGGTGGTGGTGGCGGTGGTGGTGGTGTTGGTGGTGGTGGTGGCGGTCGTGGCGGTGGTGGTGGTGGTGGTGTTGGTGGGGGTGGTGGCCGTGGTGGCAGTGGTGATGGTGGTGGTGGGGGTGGTGTTGGTGGTGGTGGCGGTGGTGGTGGTGTTGGTGGTGGTGGTGGCGGTGGTGGCGGTGGTGGTTGCGAGCAACCCGAGGAGTGGGCGGTGGCGGTGGTGAGGGCGGCTGGGACGCCGCGCTCACTCCTCACGCTGCTCACTGACCGTGAGGACGACGACCAGGTGAGACCATGGGTGGGGCGCACAAGGATATGTGTCTGTGTGTGTAGGTCGACTCAGCCTCAAATGAGTACCTGGAGCGATGTGTAAACATCGCCGCTAGGGAGACAAAGGCGGCCGGGCATGGTGCTGGCCACCCACCCCCTCATGTGCCGTGCTGGCCTTTAAAGGCGCTCGCTAACAGCACTTGCTCCTACAGTCTGTTAAGGCTATACGGGGTATCTTTGTCTGTGCGCGGCACGGGCTAGAGAAGAGATGGAGTGACGTGGTACAAGAGGATGTGGAGCTGAGTCGACTTCCCGATGACTGGTACCAGCGGTGTAAAAATCGGCCTCTGTGGAGGAGGCTCGTGAAGGACGCTACTGGGCAGTTGGAGGCAGTCGCCCTCCAACAACAACGTCAGAGAATGAGGAGGCTTACCGCAGCCTTCGCTCGGAGGTTCGGAGAGCCGTGAGGTGCTGCAAGGATGGGTGGTGGTCGCGGGGTGCTGAGGAGATGGAGTCTGCCTCAGTGGCCCGTGATCACAAATCTATATTTAACTCCATCAAAAAAGTAACCTGCAGCGTCACACCTATTACCATCATTAGGGGAAAAAACGGTGATCCAATCTCCGACCCCCAGGAACAGGTTTGAAGATTTGCTGAGCATTTTTTGGGAGGTCCTAGGGGAGGGGAAATCCCCCAACCTGGAAAACATCGTGGGACAAAGTGGGGATAACCCTGCTGAGGCTGCGGTGCCTCATATATTGGAAGAGGAAGTCACCCCCTGTGAGTGGCTGGCTGAGGTGCCATCTGTTGAAGAAGTACTGAAGGCGATCCGGAGTCTGAGACCAGGAAAGGCACTGGGTAGAGATTATCTCCCAAGCAAAATGCTGAGGGAGGGTGGCATTTGTGCACAGACTGCCCTATATGACATCATAACAGCAGTCTGGACCACTGGACGGGTTCCGCAGGATTGGAAGGATGCCCTGGTGGTCCCCCTCTTTAAGAAGGGGGACCGCACAGACTGTAACAACTACAGGGGCATCTCATGCCTCAGTGTGCCGGGAAAGGTCCTGGCAAGGATTATTCAACATCGCCTTGCCAGGCACGCTGAGGCGAGGCTTGCAGAGCCCCATTGCGGTTTCAGGAAAGGACGGTCCTGCAAAGATGCCATATTTTCTATCGGTCTGCTACAGCAGAAGTGTAGGAAATTCTACATCTCCGCTTTTTTGACCTGCTCAAGGCCTATGATACCATCAGTAGGCCTGGGCTCTGGTTTGTTCTTAGTGCTTTTGGAGTCCCTAACCCTCTGCTCATGGTCATTAAGGACCTTCATGATGGTGAGCGGGCCCGGGTAGAACTTCGTGGCCGGGGTGCGACAGTGATGTCCTCTGGCTCCCACATTATTTAACATCTATTTTGACCACGTAGTTCGTGAAGCCTTCAATAGCTGTACCGGGGGAATCTCCATTTGGTACAGATATAAGGGAGTCTGATCGATGCCCAGGTGTGGTCAAGGGATGGCTCCCTATTGCTCAACCACGTTATGTATGCCGATGATTTGGTAATTGCAGCTCATTCAGAGGAGGAGTTGGAGATGCTGGCTGCTGAGACTGGAGCGTGCCACTAAGAGATGGGGCCTTACCATCACCCCCACCAAAACTAAGCACCTGCCTGGGTATTTTGTACCATCGGACACTCCACCCCCACAACTCCCAATCGGTGATGGGGCAGTTGTGGAGAGAGTAGAGAGATTCCCATATTTATTTTTTACCTACGGGACTTTACCGAATAGAACCAAATAGTATGAGTTTCCCATACCTGGGCAGTGTGCTCATGACCGGCTCCAGTTTAACAGCAGAGGTCTCACTCCGAATCAGTCGAGCAGCAATATCTTTTCATCGGTTGCGTGACGCTGTGTGGAAGCTACCTGTTCTATCGCTCCGCACTAAGCTTCAGGTCTTCTCGGCCACGGTCATTCCCTCCCTTCTCTACGCTTGCGAAACGTGGACCCCCCTAATGGAACATCTTCACCGGTTAGAAACAGTTAGGCTGGCCTGCCTACGATCCATCCTGGGTTTAACCAGACTGGATTGTGTGAGGAGCTCACAAATCCTTGAAAGATCTGGGCAAGGTCCCATCGGTGAGCTCCTCCGGCGGGCAAGGCTGCGATGGCTGGGTCATGTAGCCCGCATGCCCAGCCACCGCATGCCGAAACAGCTTTTGTTCGGCCGGATTGAGGGGGCTAAGCGGGCGCGGCACGGGCTAGAGAAGAGATGGAGTGATGTGGTACAGGAGGACGTGGAGCTGAGTGGACTTGCCGATGACTGGTACCAGCGGTGTCAAGATCGGCCTCTGTGGAGGAGGCTCGTGAAGGATGCTACTGGGCAGTTGGAGGCAGTCGCCCTCCAACAACAACGGAGGGCGGAGGAGCGACGCTCAGAACAACGAGCGGAGCGCCGGGTGGCTAAAGCACAGCAGGTTGGCACAGTAGGGGGCACAGGTGGTGCATCAGCCAGTCATCTCAGTCAGTCGACCCGTGGCACCTGGGTCTGCCCCGTGACCTCCTGCCAGCGGGCGTTCGACACTTCACGTGGCCTCAGGGTGCACATAGCCTGGCACAAGCGTCGTGGTGACGTCACCGCCACTTAGTGGCGAATGGCGGTTGTTGTTGTTGTTGTCTGTGTGTGTGTCTGTGTGTGTGTGTCTGTGTGTGTGTGTCTGTGTGTGTGTCTGTGTGTGTGTGTGTGTGTCTGTGTATCTCTGTGTGTGTCTGTGTGTGTCTGTGTGTATCTGTGTGTGTCTGTGTGTATCTGTATGTGTCTGTGTGTATCTGTGTGTGTCAGTGTGTGTCTGTGTGTATCTGTGTGTGTCTGTGTGTATCTGTGTGTGTCTGTGTGTGTCTGTGTGTATCTGTGTGTCTGTGTGTGTCTGTCTGTCTGTGTGTGTCTGTGTGTTTCTGTGTGTCTGTGTGTATCTGTGTGTCCGTGTGTGTCTGTGTGTGTCTGTGTGTGTCTGTGTGTCTGTGTGTATCTGTGTGTGTCTGTGTGTATCTGTGTGTGTATATCTGTGTGTGTCTGTGTGTGTATCTGTATGTGTGTCTGTGTATGTGTGTGTGTATGTGTGTGTGTCTGTGTGTCTGTATGTGTGTGTCTGTGTGTATCTGTATGTGTGTCTGTGTGTATGTGTGTGTGTCTGTGTGTGTGTCTGGGGAGCGGTAGTGTAGTGGTTAGCGCTACACTGCGCTACGAACCCGGCGACTCGATTCCCGCTCACGGCCAACACCGGTGACGATTATTTGAACCGGTCCCGGTCCTGGGCCTCCCCTAGGTCGACTCAGCCTCAAATGAGTACCTGGTGCTGTGTGTAGACATCGCCACTGGGGAGACAAAGGCGGCCGGGCGTGGTGCTGGCCACCCACCCCCTCGTGTACTGTGCCGGCCTTCATAGGTGCTCGCTAACAGCACTCGCCCCTACAGTCTGTTAAGGCTACACGGGGGATCTTTGTCTTTACCTTTGTGCATCTGTGTGTGTGTGTGCTGCATCAGGACGGCATGGAGCCAGGATGTATTTGCAGCGAGGGCTTTGCTCACCGCTCTCTGGGCTCACCGCAAGCTCCACGCCAGCTACAAGAATGACGGCTGGGACAGGGAGCACTTCCTGTCACAAAGATTCCTCGAGCAGCAGCGGCGTCAGCGTCAGCGGCAGCTGTGGCAGCAGTGGCAGCTGTGGCAGCAGTGGCAGCTGTGGCAGCAGTGGCAGCAGTGGCGTCTGTCGCAGCGGCCGCAGTATCAGCGGTAGTAGGAGCAGTCGTGGCTGTGGCGTTGTTGATTTTGTTGTTGATGTTTATGATGTTGTTGTTGATGATGTTGATTTTGATGATGTTGATGATGTTGATTTTGTTGTTAAAGATGTTGATGTCGTTCGACTGGTGGGCTATGGGAACGAGGTAACGACGGTAGAATCTGCCGGTGGAGCGAGCCTCTGGAACAAGCGAGACCGTTCGGGAATTGGGGAGATGCGTGGGAGAATCGGGGCTGTTGCAGTGGAGGTCTCCGCCTGTTTGAGTGAACGCGTTTCTACAGTAAAGAAACCATCTCAAGATAAGTGTGACAAGTCTTCATCGCACATGCAATGAATGCACTTGGCACACGCCACACACTCAGAATGCAATTTGACTCGACGCAATCCATTCCTAGAATGAAATTGTTCCGCCGTCCACCTGGTCACCAAATAGTCCAGTGGGTTTATGAACAAACACATTCTCTTGCGGAGGGAGCTGGTAGGAACGTTGGGTTGCTCGGTCAATGGCTAGGGTCAACGGCGGCACCACGTGGTGTATTCCGCAAATATGCCCGACTGTGAGGGCGGGCACTAGCTGGCGTGAGTAGGTTACACGTTGAGTTTAATAAGGGCACCACGGGGTGACCAGCCCCTCCCCACCCAGCCCCACCCCTCCCACCCAGCCCCACCCCTCCCACCCCTCACCCAGCCCCTCCCCACCCTCCCCTCCCCACCCAGCCCCTCCCCACCCTCCCCACCCAGCCCCTCCCCACCCTCCCCTCTCCACCCAGCCCCACCCCTCCCATTTTTGGATGCACGACGGACGGACGGACACAATAATCCCCTGTGGGCTGGTGGTGTAACCAGGAGGTTCCTCCCAGTATCATTGAGCTTCAAATCTAATTGATGCGTAGATTCGAATCGCAACCCTTGCAGTCACTAATCTACATAGTCAACACAGTTTGATTGTTTTTTTTATATGCCAATTAGGACATAGTTTCATGATGTTTAAGTCTCAGTGCGAGTGATATACGCTCGTCATTGCCTTGCTGCTGCTGCTTGAACGAGCGGTGGGGAGCGGTAGTTGTAGTAGCGGTCAGCACTGTGCCGCGCTACGAACCCCCGGACACCCGAGTTCG
Organism: Petromyzon marinus; assembly: GCF_048934315.1. Lineage (NCBI taxonomy): Eukaryota > Metazoa > Chordata > Hyperoartia > Petromyzontiformes > Petromyzontidae > Petromyzon > Petromyzon marinus. The sequence continues at coordinate 402,805 of NW_027422651.1, read as the reverse complement.
ATTCCTTCCCACGGCCAACACCCAGTGACCAATAAAAAAAAACGTCTGCAATTCTGTTTAACTTCCAGTAGTAGTAGGCTTCTTTAATAACGAGGAATAACGTGAACAATAAACATCTACATTAACATTCAGAAGTTGTAGGCTTCCGTGACCAATGTTGACCATAATAGACGTTGTTTTTGGGTTAGATCGTGTCGTATTATTGCTCTTTGGTGTTGGCCCCACTTTTGTATGCTCTGGTGGTGTGTGACGTTACGGTGTTGTAATTAAATACACATTGACGACAATGTAAAATAAAGCAGTTTGTTTCGTGTTGTTTCTTTGCTGGTGGGTTGGGGAATTGAGAACATTCCACACATGGAGTTATTTCCTTGACGGTGGCTTTCATAAATAGGTGGGATAGCAAGATGAGTAATTTTATTATCACTTTCATGTGATCACACGACCAGGTTTCACATGTCTGCATGAAGTCTAGGGCAGTAAGACTGTTTTTAGAGTGCTCGACATACAATTTTAAGGTTGGTACCGTATTTTCCCGCATATAGCCCGCAGACGCATATACCCCGCAAAAATAGCATTTTGTGTAAAACAAATTTCAGATATTCTACCGACACTTCTTTCAAATGTTTCTTGCCGTTGGTTTTTCACACCTGATGATAACCGTTTGTGTTATTAGTACAAATACCTTTTTGAGAAATAATTATAACAAAAAATGCAATAGACCCATTTATAACTACAGCAATCTTCATTTTAAGCTTTCGTGACTGCAGCAATCCATACCCTTTGGTTCTTTCGGTAAAGTCGTCACGTAGTAGGTAGAAAATAAATAGATCACGTGACGTTTCAATGGCAACCCAAGCGACCGTCTTCAGGTGAGACAAACGCAGCAGGAGAACTGCTGACGCACCCACCACCCCCCATCATCAGACCACAAGCTGGGTCTGATGAAGAACTTTGTCAAAGCCATGGACCAAACACAAGCAACTTCCAAGTACCTCTGTGGAAAAATTCTCAAAGTGAAGCTAAGATAAAGGAAGGTGTCTTTGTTGGTCCTCAGATTCGTGAACTTTTTCGGGATGACGCATTTGACAGTGCGCTGTGTGGCAAAGGAAAAGACGGCATGGAAAGATTTCCAGTTAGTAGCAACATTTTCTCGGAAACAACAAGGCAGGCAACTACAGGGGAGTCGGTGGAAAACCTCAAGGCATACAAAAGCCTTGGTTTGCACCATGTCACTAAAGATACATTTTTTGCACTCTCATCATCTAGATTTTTTCTCACCGAATTGCGGAGCAGCGAGCAACGAGCATCGCGAGCGATTTCACCCAGGACATTGCAATAATGGAGAAACGCTATCGGGGTCAATGGAGCCCCATCAATGCTTGCAGACTATTGCTTGACGGTGTCAAGAGATGCTCCATTTTTTATGAATAAAAGAGACAAGCCAAGAAGCACCGAGTAGACACTGAACAAGGACTAAACTATGTACTTACTAGCGGTAAGTACCCGGCGTTGCACGGGCGAAAAAGATAGACACACACATCAACGTACACACAGACATCGACGCACACACGTAGAAACACATCGACTTACACGCGCACACACATACACATATAGACTCACACAGACAGACATCGACTTACACACACATATGAACTTGCACACACATAGACATCCACTTTAGATACACACACATGGAGTTACACACACATATCGACATACACACATATAGCGACTCACACACACACACATCGACTCACACACAGACAAAGGTGAACTCACACACACATTGACGTAAAAACACATGTCATTACACACACACACATATCGAGTAAGACACACAAACACATGGACGTATATACACACACATGGACCCACGCACACATATCGATTTACACACACACACACACATAGACTCGCACACACGTAAATAGACTGACACACACATTGCCCTACACACATATGGACACACAGAGATCTACTTTAGATACACACACATGTGTATCTAAAGTAGATGTATGGACTTACACACACACACGTGGATAAACATAGAGACATATGGACTGACACACACATACACATGGACGTACACACACACATCGACTGACACACATAGACACACAAACGCACATTGACTTACACACTGACATGGAGCCATGCACACACATTGACTAACACACACACACATCAACTAACATACACACAGCGACTGATACACGCACACATGGACTGACACGCACCCTTGGACTGACACACACACACAAACACATCGACCTACACACACACACAGCGACTGATACACACACATGGACTGACACGCACCATTGGACTGACACACACACACAAACACATCGACCTACACACACAAACTCATCGACCTACACACACATCGACTGATACACACACATGGACTGACACGCACCCTTGGACTGACACACACACACACACAAACACATCGACCTACACACACACACATCGGGGGTTGTCCGTTAGAAAAAGACAGACACACGCATGGTCCTACACGCACACACATATGGACTCAAACACACACATCAAATCACACACACATCGACGTGCACAGCAATCCCCGATGATGGCACAGCTATGGCATCGCAGTACTACGTATCAGTAAATAGTGTGACGTGAGCAATCGAAACAGTAGAAATGCATAGAAGAAATCAGCTGAAATAAGTGTACATGAAAGAGCATCAGTATGCACAGGTAAGTTGAGAAGCAGGCTACAGTCTAGATTATAGAGTGGCAGTACGTGGACTCAATGACATAAGCATAGCTACAATCAACATAAAAAGCTGGCAATACGGGCAGCAGCTGAAAAAGCAGGATACAGTCGACATGAAAGGCTGGCAGTACACTGAGTGAGGTAAAGAAGCAGGCAACAGATTATAGACTGGCATACACTCATAATGGGCAAAAGCTAAATTAGCAGCAGGCAGCAAGCCACATCACAGACTGGCAGTACGCGGTCTCAGCGTCATAAAAACACAGCTAAAAAAGGAAACATGTAGCAACCTAAGAATGAAAAAGTATTTTTCTGCACACAAAGAAAATTATTGTAATATCTGCGACCTTATTTGTTTCATAATAGTAAACAATGAACACGAGTTATTATCTGCACACAAACATTATTATTGTAATATCAGACAACTTATTTGTTTGGGAATAGTAAACAATGAACCTAAGTTCTTATCTGCACACAAACATTATCATTGTAATATTTGGCAACTTATTTGTTTGATAATAGTGTAGTGTTGTAAGGACGAGCAGACTTCTTTGGGAGGCACACTCTGGTTATTGTATTATTTCCTTATACAACGCTTAACACACACAGAGGGATATTCGGTCCCCTCACCCGATACCCTAGGGAGGTACAGCCTCCGGACCTGGCGGGACTCTCACGTCTACCGCTAACCTCCTTGATACCTAAGGAGGTACAACCTCCGAACTTGGCGGGACTCACACGTCTACCGCTATCCTAGTCCTCCGGCTAGGACCTAGGGGAGGCTATCTGACCCACCGCTGGCCCGGTGGGTCCTGACCACTGGGTATGCCGAGCCTTAGCCCTTAGAAGGGCTGAAAGGCTGGTCCAAGGTCCTAGCTAGGCTTCAGCCCAGTCTTCTATCTTCGTGCAGGGAGAGAACTCCCCGAGGTCCGTTGGGTCACCCGTCTTATACCCCTTCGTGGCCAGGTAGAACCAATCATACATTCCCACGTGGAACCATCTGATTGGTTCGCACCAAACCCTGGCCACGATCCGTTTCACCTCGACTGACCCCAACCGTTGTACCCAGGGGTAATGCTGCACTGCCCTGGTGGCAACGCAGGTTACGCAACAGCGCGTAGTTAACACCTCTACATCACCCCCTCCTTCGGAAGCTCCAGCCGTCCCGGCTGCAACAATGGGAAACTCCGAAATTACCAACGGTAGAAGAATTGTGAGTGTGCCTCACGAACAACAAGAACAATTAAACCCCTATGAATACCCCCCTTAACAACATAACGTATGTACAAGGCACTAGTCATGCCAAAAAAACATTACAACAACCGGCGAGATTTCGCGCGCGTGCGTTTCGCGGGACCATCGTAGGGGATGGCAGGCTTTGTCGGCGGCACAAGGGAAGGAGGAGGATGAGCCAGAGCATCCGGTGGGCCTTTAGGCATCTCCACGGGGACACCTGCTGCTCCACGGTCCATTGAGGCCGAACGTGGCCTGCATGGAGCCGTCACTCCCGCGTCATCTGCAGGAGGAATGACACGCCTGCGCTGTGGGTTAGGCACCAACGGGGCAACATCCGGCTCGTCGGACGCGTCACACACTCGGCCCCCATGTCGTGTGTGTTGTGGAGGGACGCGTGGCGTGACGAAGGGTTTTAACCGAGAGGGGTGAACGCACCAGCGACGCCGTCCCCAGCTAATTTTAACACATTGGGGATGCAGGACTTCCACTACCTCAACGGGCCTCGCCATGGTCTGAGGAGTTTGGCCGACGTGGACACCGGCACCTGGGGGCAGTGGAGCCATGCCCTGTCTCCCGGTGCCCACCGATGCGTGTACGACCGAGGGTCCCGCAGTCGCAAATTCGCCCGTTGGCGGGAAGCCGAATTTTCAATGGCGGCCTCCCGTGCCTCGGCCAACTTACGGAGGTTGAATCGCAAGTGGTCAACGAGCTTTGACTTTTGCGGTGGCTGTTCGATTTCCAGCCGAACGTTGGCGGGAGGAAAGGCATCCCTGCCGTACATTAGAAAGAACGGGGAAAATCCCGTCGCCGCGTGAGGTGCCATATGGTATGCGGCGAGGACCCCCGGAACCTGCAAGTCCCAATCGAGGTGGGATTCATCGACCTGATGGCATAACATAGCGGTGAGAGTTCTATGAAGGCGCTCCACCATGCCGTCGGTCTGGGGATGGTAGGGTGAAGTGCGCACTTTCTTAGTGCCCAACAGGCGGCACACATCAGTCAGCAAGGCTCCCGAAAAATGTCTTCCCTGATCGGTCAGCAACCGTTCTGGTGCGCCCTTGTCCAGGACGTAGCCTTGAACAAAGGCGTCCACAACGGCCGCCGCCGACTGGTTGGGGAGGGCCCAGGCCATAGGCCACCGTGTAAAATACTCTACCCCAACCAGAAGGTACTTATTACCCCGTGGCGTAGTAGGAAAAGGGCCCAAAATATCGAGAGCCACCAACTCATTTATACAAGAGACCGAAATGGGTTGCAGGGGTGGACATGCCGGTTTAGCCGGCGGTTTACGTTGCGCACAATGGGTGCATCCCAGCAAAATGTCAGTGACGTCGCGCAGCATGCCCGGCCAGAAAAATTGCAACCGCAACAACCCAATGGTCTTATGAACACCCAGGTGCAATAAACGCTCATGCGTCGCCCATACGGCCTTGCATCGCAAGGCGGATGGCACGACGATTTTATGTTGACACGAGTCAGCATCCCAATGCATCAACAAGCCGCGCTTCATGACAAATGAATTAAATTTGCCCTGTCTTGGAACCGCATTATTCGCGTGGCGACACAACGTCAATAACGACATGTCCTCGCCCTGGTGCCGACCCCATTCGGCCAAAGTTAGCCCCAGCAAATCGTCACTGGCCATTGGATCTGCATGATCCAACATCGGCGCTGAGGTGGTGGGAAGTGCGGCTGACACCGTTGTGAGAGGCGCGACCTGCGCAGGCAGTGGCGGCTTACAACGGCCCGAGCCCAAAAAACACGCATATATTTGAGCCGGCGGAAGGCGAGACAACGCATCGGCATTCGTGTGTTGTGCACCCCTACGGTAAGTGCCATTGAAATTGTAGTCCTGAAGGACTTCGAGCCACCGAGAAAGCTGCCCGGACGGTTGGTCAACCCGCAGAGCATACTGTAAAGCCGAATGATCAGATCGTACGGTAAAATGCTGACCATACAGGTACGGCCTGTATTGCTGAATAAAAAAAACAATGGCCAGCAGCTCACGTCTGGTCACACAGTATCTTTGTTCAGCAAGAGACAAGACTCTGCTACCATAGGCAACAACCCTTTCAATGCCATCAACTTTTTGGGACAGAACACCCCCAATCCCCGTATTGCTAGCGTCGGTGTCGAACACGAATGGCACGGAAAAATCGGGGTACGCAAGGGACGGTGCCGTCACGAGCGCGTTCCGCAAGGAGTCGAACGCAGCCTGTTCTGCGTCCCCCCAATGAAACGCCACCCCTTTTGACGTAAGCGCGTGGAGCGGCTTGGCAATCGTCGCGAAGCCAGCAACAAACCGGCGGTAGTACGACGCAAAACCAATAAAACTACGAACTTCGCCCGCAGATGTAGGGGTCGGCCAATGTTGAAGACATTTGGTTTTTTCAGGGTCGGTAGAGATGCCCAAGCGGCTAACTATGTGGCCCAGATAGCGCACAGACTCACGCAGAAGGTGACACTTCTGCGGCTTGAATTTCAAGATAGCGGCTCGCATTTTCAAGAAGACAGCACGCAACCGTTCGATGTGTTCGCCGAACGTGCGGCTAAAGACGATGACGTCGTCAAGATAAATGAGACATGAGTCCCACTGGAGCCCAGCGAGGACCAGCTCCATGAGCCTCTGGAACGTCGCTGGGGCCGAGTGGAGACCCATGGGCAATCTATTAAACTCGAAAAGGCCCTGTGGTGTCCGAAAAGCAGTCTTAGGTTTTGACGATTCGTCGAGGGGGAGTTGCCAAAACCCCGACAGAAGGTCCAAGGTGGAGAAATAGTGCGCCCCTGCCAAGGCATCCAATGACTCGTCCATACGAGGGAGAGGGTAGGCGTCCGCTACCGAGATTTTATTTAGGCGCCAAAAATCAACGCAAAAACGGAGACTGCCATCGTGCTTTTTGACCAGCACTATTGGAGCACCCCAGGGACTAGTGGAGGGAGAAATTATATCGGCCTTCAGCATGTCATCCACAGCCGATTTAACATGCTGTTTCTCCGCCGGGCTAAGCCGAAACGGGTTTTGTCGAATCGGGGCAGCATCACCAGTATCAATGTGGTGACGCAGCAGCTTGGTGCAGCCAATATCAAATTTAGATTTACTAAAGACATCGGAAAATTCTCACAGAAGAGCGCGCAATTTAATTCGCTGCGAATGAGACAGATCACCCGTGTCTGTGCAGAGCGCGTCCAACCATCTCTCATCCGATTCGGAAGGAGGTGGGACCTGCGGCGTGTCATGCACGTGTCCCGCGACTCCGGTCCCCAACGGCACCGGGGTCGCGTGAGCGAGCACAGTTCCTTGCGGAATGACGGTTGTGGACAATCCGACATTCAAAACCTGCAAGAACAGCTCCCTGTCGGCTGCTACGAGGGTCTGTGCAGCCACCAAATCTAACCCCTTAGCAGCTGCGTTTGAAGGCCCCAGCAAAATGCCATGTGCCGAGGCCTCCGGGGCTAGCGGTTTTTTAAGTTGCAAGGGCACGAGCATTTGTGTCCCTGGCGGAATGCGGACTGTGCTCGCGACAAACGCCTGCACCGAGGCACTAGCCATGCGTGGATGTGAGGGTGTGGGCAAGAACGCCATCCGTCGACCCGACGGGAGTTCGATGCAGCCTTGATCTACAAGGATCTTAATTGGCATTTTCGCGAGAAAATCAGTGCCTAACAAACACGGCACGGCGAGGGAAGAAGAGACCAAAATAGGCCCTGCCAATTTAATGTCTCCAATCGAAATTTGCGCCCGAATTTGCCCAATAATGCCAAGTGAACTGCCATTAGCGGCGTAACACGGGATAGAAACCCGTTCCAAGGGGCGGCATCGTACGGGCAGTATATTGTAAATCAAATCCGAAATGATCGTAGCCGACGCACCAGTATCGATCAACACGCGAAATTCCACACCCTCGATTGATCCGACAACCACGGACGAACCTGCCGTCGCCGCGACTACCCTATGGGCCAACTCAGACCACTGCCCAGGTCCGAGTGGCCGCGAACAAACGCCAGAATACCCCCCATCACACGCCGAATCGCGAGCCCTTCTTATGGTGCATTGCAGTGTGTATGGTGTGAATGAGGGCCGAGCGTGAGAGGCGTCGCGACTTGCCTGGTTTTGCCGCGATGCCGTGGACGTCCTGTAGTCCTGGCCCCGGGATGCGGAGGGGCGTCGTCGAGGCGCACGGCAGTCAGAGGAGATGTGGCCTCGTCGGCCACAGTTGAAGCACGTCACGTCGCCGCGTGGAGCAGGCAGTCCCCGCTGCTGGTCGTTGCGGCGACCACCGTGGTCGGACGATCGCCGGCCCGTTGACCTGGTCGCCATGAAGGCCCGGTCGGGGGAGAACTCGGCGTCCCTGCTGGCAGGCTCCGACGTCGAAGCCGAGGCGGCGATGGTCGATTCCGTGTGGAGCAGCAGATGTGCGTGGATGCACCGAGCGGCTCGTAGCGAGCACATACCGTCGTCGTCCACCGCTTGGATGACGATGCGCAGCTCGCGCGCCAGCTCCAGCATCTTCTGGAGAACGATGGCATCGATGGCCTCGTCGTCCATGCGAGGGTAACCCGTTCTTTCCATCGCCAGTAGAGCGGTCCGGAATGCCAACGGAGACTCTTTAGGGCGGCGTCGCCTGTCGTAAAATCGGCTGCGGATGTCGGATGGAGGCCCGTACACGTCAGACATCCGTCGGAGGGCCGATTGAAGCGTCGCCCTTTGTTGCCTGGGGATGGTGAGGAGCGAGGCGAGAGCGTCGTCATCCAAAGTGGCTGGTAGTGCTCGGAGCGCCTGTGCGTCCGACCAGCCCACCATCTCTTGGTGGCTCAGGAAGCGACGCTGGAACGCCGCCCAGTCGCCACCTTCAGATGTGAATTCTCGGAAGATGGGCAGGCGTTGTTGGAGGGCGGACATCGTCTCCCCCTCAGCTTGTACCGTCTCGAGCCGGAGATCGGCGATTTCCCGGCCGATAGAGTCTACTGTACCGTGTCGGTACAGTGATGACGCGGCGTCCGCTGAGGAACTTGAATTCGCAGCGTCGCGTGCTGATGACGTTGCGGGTTGTGATTGGCCCCCGCGTTCCCAGGATGCCCCTGGCTTCCGCTTCCGGCGGAATGATGTGGTTCCCCGGCGGGAAAATCAAAATGTCTGCCCTGGCCGATGGCGGGAACGTCTGTCGGCGGTTGACTCGGCCTGCCCGCAACCTCCAAGTTGATCTCTTCGAGAATGGAGGCCGCGGCGTGTAGGAGTTGAGCGAGACGGCCGTGTGCTGCCTTGAGTCCGTCCCCCATGGCAGGGGGAGCAACCGGCTGCTCAACCGGTGGCTGGGCGGCCGTCAACGCGGCAGCGTTTTCAGCGGAGCTGGCGGTGCTTGCAGGTGAGACAGCGTTATCTTCGTTCTGGCTCCGCGCGTGGGCTGAACTTCTGGTTTCCATTTCCAACCACTTCTGACTCCAGTTGAAGTGTTGTAAGGACGAGCAGACTTCTTTAGGAGGCACACTCTGTTTATTGTATTATTTCCTTATACAACGCTTAACACGCACAGAGGGATATTCGGTCCCCTCACCCGATACGCTAGGGAGGTACAGCCTCCGGACCTGGCGGGACTCTCACGTCTACCGCTAACCTCCTTGATACCTAAGGAGGTACAACCTCCGGACTTGGCGGGACTCACACGTCTACCGCTATCCTAGTCCTCCGGCTAGGACCTAGGGGAGGCTATCTGACCCACCGCTGGCCCGGTGGGTCCTGACCACTGGGTATGCCGAGCCTTAGCCCTTAGAAGGGCTGAAAGGCTGGTCCAGGGTCCTAGCTAGGCTTCAGCCCAGTCTTCTATCTTCGTGCAGGGAGAGAACTCCCCGAGGTCCGTTGGGTCACCCGTCTTATACCCCTTCGTGGCCAGGTAGAACCAATCATACATTCCCACGTGGAACCATCTGATTGGTTCGCGCCAAACCCTGGCCACGATCCGTTTCACCTCGACTGACCCCAACCGTTGTACCCAGGGGTAATGCTGCACTGCCCTGGTGGCAACGCAGGTTACGCAACAGCGTGTAGTTAACACCTCTACACATGCTATGTATTGTAACATTTATTGTCGTATGGGTTTACATATGGTAGAACATATAGGCTATTAGACGAGGACCAATTCAGTGCTAACATCGTTAACACGGACCCACATCGTGATCAGGGACCAACATCGTCAACAGGGATGCTCGCCTTGTCAATAGAGACCCACATCAAAAGGGATGCTCACCTCTTTAATGCGGACCCATATCTTCAATCGGGACCCACATCGTCAACAGTAACCCACATCATGAATATGGACACTCACCTCGTCAGTAGGGACCCACATTGTCAACAGTGACCCACAACATGAATATGTTCACTCACCTCATCAGTAGGGACCCACATCGTCAACAGTGACCCACAACATGAATATGTTCACGTTTTTGTTGCGGTTGCACCCGAGTCAAGGGCCGCACGGCTCACAGGGCTCTACACCTGACACATGAAACTTAAATTAAACTGAAGACGACGTCTCGCCAGCATGCGTCTATCCCCCACTCGTGGCTTCTGTCACGCCGCTTCCACGATTTCGCCTGAGAGTCTCCCGCCGCGTGCCCCCATAGGTCTTCTCCATCGGTCGCTCGACTCGTGTAGACCATTCATCCGCGTGGTCCACGTGGTCAAAGAAGAAGTTGGTGCCAGCCGAGGCAGCACAACGCCAGTAACACAGACTTTTGTTAATGGTCGATAAGAGTGAAGTACAGTACGTCATAACCCACTCATTTCAAATGCTTGCCAGATAATTTGTTGCTATTGGTCACATAAAAAACTTGGAATTGCTAATGCTGTGCCACCTCAGGTTCGAAGGCAAAGTGAAATGTCTGCTCTGGGCCGGTCAAGGACACCATTTCTGGGATGAATCTATCACATTCACGACACGTGATAAAGCATTTAAGCAGTATGCACTGCTGTAACCTTAGCAGGTACCCACCACAGTCAGTATGCACTGTTGTAGTGAAAGCAGGTACCACCAAAGTATGCACTGATGTAATTATAGCAGGTACCACTAGTCAGTATGCACTGCTGTAGTGAAAGTAGGTACCACTAGTCAGTATACCTGCTGTAATCTTAGCAGGTACCACCACAGTATGCACTGATGTAATTATAGCAGGTACCACTAGTCAGTATGCCTGCTATCATAGCAGGTACCACCACAGTCACTATACCTGCTGTAATCATAGCATATACCACTACGGTTAGTATGTACTGCTGTAATCATAGCATAAAAAATATAACGATACTATCATAGAATGTTAACTAAATGAGCATAAATTTTTAACTAATTTAGTATAAACATTCAACTTAATGAGTATTAATAAATATACTGTATTAGCATACAGATTAAAATTAATTAGCATACCAAAATTAGCATAGGACAACCGTTGACCAATCGCTGCGCACCATCGCCGGAGACGCGCCCAGGTTTGCCTCTCGACCAATCGGATCGCTGCCCTCCCTCCCCTCCCCACTTTGGCACGCGGCGACCAATCAGATCGCGGGAGGACGCTACCATTTTTAATGCCCTGCACGCTGAATGACGCGCGCCCATGTGCGTGTGAATGTTTAGTTTTTGTTTTAATTATTTTAATCATTAAAGTTCGCGAGTGTCAAGGTAAGCTACGTTGACTTTTTTTAAAAGCATTTTCTCAAGAGAACTGTTGTTGCTGCTGCTGCGGCTGCTGTTGTGAAAGGCCCGGTACACCCTGAGGCCTTGCCTAGACTAGGACAGCCTTGATGTCACGTGGGTCCACACTCTTTGCGTCTTTCGGTAAAGTCACGGAGGTAGAAAATAGCATTTATTTATTATTTAATTTAATTACATTTTATTTTATACCTACGTTAAATGTAATTAAAATGTTTAATTAATTTAATTAAAATGTATTTTATACCTACATTAATCTTTTTTTATTTTTTTATTTAAATTTATTTTATACCTATGTTAAATTAAATGTTTTAATAAATAAAATGTATTTTATTTAAATTAAATTTATTTTATTTCATACCTACACATGTACAGTCATTTTAACTGCTCTGACTGCTACAAGCTAAGTGCGGCCTGGAAGCGTATTATTAAGTAATACATTTTACAATTCCTTATAGAGGAACCCCATACTAATGAACTGACTACGTATCTATATAATTAAAAGGCCGCACGCAGATATCGCAAAAGCGGACCCCGTTGTCAATGATATAATTCGATGTACGTACAGCAGTTGCTGTACATACATCATTAAAATTACACCGATTGCAATACGTCACCAAAGACGACACAATTTTAATTTGACCCCCGGGTCTGATCGCGTTAACTGTGCAGGTGGCGGGTCGAGAGGTGACTTGCACGTGTGTGCAGCTTGTTGAATATTGACGTGCGATGACTTGTGGAGAGGAAGAATGATGATGCTGATGATGGCGATGCAAGTCTTGAAGTCTGACGCTGTTCTCCGAGTCGTGTAGCCTACCGCGTGCGACTTTGGGGATTGCGTAATGTCATTTTAGTTTCCTCCGTGGAACTTTTCATTTTGTTGATCCTAACGATGTAACTAACGTAGGGCGGGCTTGGGAGCGGCGTTGACGATGTGTTTTGGCGTTACATCAAGCAGCACCTTTGCATTCAGAAGTTGGAGGTGCTTTGATTGTTAAAGCGAGATGCGGAATCATCACCGCCATCGTCATGGGTTTAAGTGGGCACGGAGCCCGTCAAGGGAATGGGTAGGTAGAGGAATGGGGTTGGAGAGTATACACAACTTGCATTTCTAGTCATTTCAACAATTTATGGGCATGCGCATCATTAACAGTATCCTGATTGATGAGCAAAAGAAAATCGCAATTTAATCGTGAATCTATTGTCATAAATGAGTCTGAAATATGAATAGTCATGCTCAAAACTGCATTCCTATTATAAAAAAAATCATTGTACCCCCATTCATGATGACAATTCCAATATGGTCATTATGATGCTCAGAATTACACTTATATTCTCAGAATCATGAACATTTATTAAAACAGCAGTGTGCTCAAAATGCTCATTTAACAATTTCAACATGTACACAATCAATTCCAAGATTCTAATCAAAGTAAGTCCTATGTATCGTGGTGTTTTCATGCTTATACATTATTGCGCGCCCCCCCCAAAAAATATACAAAAGTCTATTTTTATAATGTTTGCACGGTGTACAGTCTGGAAATTACCCACATGGCTAATTTCAAGCTTGGTGCGTGTCGGGAAGTGCGCTAAACATTTTGAACAGACGCACACATTCACAACTTTGCCTTTGGTATATATGGAGATTAGTAATAAATTGTTAATTTAACTACTTTCAAGTTGACGGATTGGAAATAGGAATAGCACTGGCTCACCACGGGGCTTATCGCATGGTATCTGGGCACTTTATTTGAAACGTAAACCCCACAGTTTGTGAGTACAATTCCTCGCAAGTTGCGTCCACAGAGACAGACAGACAATGAGGTTTCTAGGTAAGATTAAGAAATAAATCTACGTGTCGAGGAGAGACGAGAGAGCCAAGAGGTCACCTCGGGAGACGCGGCGGCGCGTCAACCTTGGTCACGTGACTGAAGGAGTGTGGGCGTGTCGTGCGTACGTGTGTGTACTGTGTGTGTGTGTACCGTGAGTGTGTGTGTACTGTGCGTGTGTGTGTATTGTGCGTGTGTGTGTACTGTGCGTATGTCGTGTGTGTGTACCGTGTGTGTGTACTGTGCGTGTGTGTGTACTGTGCGTGTGTACTGTGCGTGTATGTGTACCGTGTGTGTGTGTGTGTACCGTGCGTGTGTGTACCGTGCGTGTGTGTGTGTACTGTGTGTGTGTACTGTGCGTGCGTGTGTACTGTGTGTGTACTGTGCGTGTGTGTGTAACGTGTGTGTGTGTAACGTGTGTGGCGGTAGTCTAGCGGTTAGTGCACTGCTCTACAAACATGACGACCCGAGTTTGATTCCCGCTCACAGCCAACACCCAGTGACGATTCTTTAGGATATTATGTTTTTCAAACGAACAGTTGTTTGGGTTGCGTTGTGTTCATTAAAGTTACTTGCAATTCAAATACAGGTGTGTTGTTGGTGGTTGTGATGCCAGATGATAACATTGTGAGGAGCAATGCCTGAATCCTTACCCTTGGGGTTCCTCTAGAAATGGCAAAAAGTCACTGAGAGTGGCCACGTGGAGGAGAGGCTGCTACTCTGTACAGAGCTGGACCGGTACCGCCTGGATCTCTGTGGCATTCAGGAGATCCAGTGGACCGGCTCTGACTCCAATCATCATGAGAGGTGCAGAGTCATCCACTCGGGGCAGGAGACTGCCAAACAACAAGGAGTGGCTCTTATTCTGAAAAAAAGAATGAAGGCGGCGTGGGAAGGTGGCGGCGAGGTGTGGGAAGCTGTAAGCCCCAGGCTACTATGGGCTCGCCTCCCCATCAACAGGAGGCAGAGAATGGTGGTGGTGGTGGCTGCTTACGCCCCCACCGAAGACGAACATCAGTGGAGGGATGCAGGCAAGCCCGTGGATTCAGATTCCTTCTATAACCTGTCACAGGTGTTAGCTAAAAGTGGCCCCTTGGGATAAAGTCATCATGTTGGGTGACTTCAATGCCCGACTTGGTGATGATGCTGGCACCTGGTCTGGAGCGATTGGAAGGCATGGGCCAGATCAACTCAATAACAACGGTAGGAGGCTGTTAGACTTCTGTGCAGCCTGTGAGCTTGTCATTGCCAACACACTGTTCTGGCATCTGTGCATCCAGACAACATCATGGATTCACGCCGGGTCCAAGCAAGAACATCCGCTGGACTATATAGCAGTGGACCAGCTAATGCAGGCCCATGTCCTTGACACCAGAACCTACAGTGCTGCTGACCTCACTGACCGTTAGCTTTTCATATGTAAGATATGTGGGCTGGGTAAATCTGTGAGCAGGAGCGAGAGATAATTAAGCTCCCAAGCATTCACTACGTTATAAACATATTTTCACTCATAAGTCGCTTGCCTAATTGCCTCAGCAACTCGGTGTTTCGTATCGAATCTCATCTCAAACAATCGAAGGCCGCCCCCTAGTGGCAGCTGCCCCTGTGTGGCACAAGGTGGCCCTCCACCGGCCTGCACGTGGCATGAGTCTGTCGGTAGAGGGCGATCATTGACGCGTCATCTACATTGTGGAGTTTCCGGATAATGTCTGGAATTAACCACAATTTTGACCGTGACACCAACATGCAATGACCTGTGCGTTGTGAGTGACACAATACTCTGTTTTACATCCGCCGTGAAGCAGAACAGCGCATATTGTGGTGAATGTTACTGGGGTAGCCAGGTGTGCCTGTCGGATTTGAACTTTGAACCTCTGCAACAAATAGAGAATGCGCTACCATATTCCTGGTTCTTTTGGTAAAGTCACGTAGATAGAAAACAAAAAAGAAACAATAAAAGATTTAAAAATGTAATACAAATAACAAATAAAAATAATACATTTTAAAAAATTAATTGATGATAAGATGCCATGGGTCGACTGACTCAGATGACTGGCCAATGCACCGCCTTTGCCCTCCACTACACACACACACTGAGTGTGTACGTGTACACACACACAGTGTGTACACACACACACTGTATACACAATAATGTCCACGTTGTTGTTGCTGAGTTCACGCACCCAAGGGAGGGGGCAATGGAAAATTAATCTAAATCAACTTAAACTCCATCTCCGCTCTGTGACGTCACCACTCAGCATGACCTCATCGGCATGAAGTGCCTGCGGGAGGTGTACCTCGCTAGTGATGTCATGTCACCAAGGTATTCACACTCCCCCAACCCCGTCCACAGCGTTCTTGAGCGTGACGTCACCTCCGCTTGGGTCACTGCCGATATCGTTCCAGTGGCAATCCTTATTTGGGCAAAGCTACGCCCAGTGACTGGCGGTTCATTAACATAATGTATCCGTTGAAGCCGTCGAGAGTTTATTGCAACGGATTCAGCAGCCACGCCCCATCCCTCGACGTATTGCCCGGGCTCATTAACATAATTTATTCAGTTACAGAGCCGCTCTTTGTGGGAGGGGCGTGTCTCTTACCCCCGGAAGTGACGTCATGTTACCTGCTTACCCGCGTGACGTCGCGAGGTAACAGGAGGCTGCCAATCCACGCTTGCACTGAAATCCGAGGTGAGAAATTCTCATGGTGGTGGTTGTGGTGGTGGTTGTTGTTTACCAAGGTAGAGCCTCGCTCTCTCGTAGGGATGCCAGTTGAGTAGCAGCGAGCATGGGGATCGATGTCCAGGTTGGAACTTTACAACGCAGTGCCTAGCCACGCGGGGCCTTGCCTCCTGCCCTCGCCTGATTGCGTTCACTTTAATTATCTCGCTTAAGTTTAATTTGTCTTCACCCGGCTCGCCACTTTGTAACTTTGTTTTATTGTAAATATTCACGCAGTTTTAATTTTCGTTCTTTTTTTCACCAGGCCAAGCCCGCTTGAGCTGCTATACCGCTCTTGTTATCAGAAGCGACCTGCCCACAACAACACAAGGTGAGGCTTTGTCAACGTGTGTGAATGTTTTGACTTAAAACTTTGGTGACTGTAGGAATTAATATTCTTGGTTCTTTCGGTAAAGTCACGTAGATAGAAAATAAAATAAAAATAACAGATAATCATTTTTCTTTTTTAAATGAAGCAAAAACCCCCACGACGTTTCTATGGCAACATTAATGTTGAAGATGCGAGGGCTTACAGGAATATTTGACATTTGCCCTCTCATTGCGTGCCATGACAGTGCTGTTTGCATAGTCACACATAGTCACTGTAAGATGTTTTTCTTGGTCGTGTTTTTGTTTTTTTGCTTGTTGTGGTTGCACCCGATTCAAGAGCCGAATGGCTCACGGGACTATAACCAAAATAAATCAAACTGAAAATCAAAAATACTGAAACCGCGTGATGAATTTTGGGAAAGTTTTTCACTGCATCTCCAAATATATATAAAAGACAAAGTTGTGATTGTGTGTGTTGTCTGTTTAAAATGTTTAGCGTACTTCCCGACATGCAAAAAACTGGAAATTTGCCATGTGGGTACTTTCCAGACTGTACACCGTGCAAACATTATACAAATACATTTTTAGATTTTTTAGGGGGGAGCTCAATAATGTATAAATTTTTTGCACGGCAAGTGAGCCGTGACGTCAAATCTGTCACGTGACCCTCGCATGTGGAAAAGTAATGCATTGCAGTGTAGTGGTTAGCATTGTCTGTGTGTGTGTGTCTGTGTGTGTGTCTGTGTGTGTGTGTCTGTGTGTCTGTGTGTGTGTGGAAGAGTAACTCATTGTAGTGTAGCGGTTAGCGCTACGCCGCGCTACGAACCCGGCGACCCAAGTTCGATTCCCGCTCACGGCCACCACCGGCGACGATTATTTGAACCGCTTCTGGGCCTCCCCTAGGTCGACTCAGCCTCAAACGAGTAACTGTTGTGGTGTGAACATTGCCACTGGGGAGACAAAGGCGGCCGGACGTGGTGGATCAAAGTCCCGGGCGAAGCCGGGTAGTACAGCTAGTCATGAATACATGTATGAATATAGACGTGTAAATCACGTGTGACTGTTTATATTCATTCCTCCATGGCACGATACTGACGTGTAGATGGTGTGGATATTCTTATTTTCTGTCTGCAGCTGACGCTAGTCTGATGGAGCAAAGGCCCTCAGCACACCAGCGCGGTACTACAAGTCAACAATGCGACCAGCGTGCATACAGCATGGATCGGACTGGAAATTTGACACAGCACCAGAGAACTCGCACAGAAGAGAAACCCTTCAAGTGCACTGTGTGTGACAAGGCATTTGCATGGCCATCAGTTCTTGAGACCCACCAGAAAACACACACAGGAGAGAAACCCTTCAAGTGCAGTGTGTGTGGGAAGGCATTTTCATGGTCATCTGCTCTTAAAACACACCAGAGAACACACACGGGAGAGAAATCCTTCAAGTGCAGTGTGTGTGGGAAGGCATTTTCAGATTTATCTACTCTTAAAAAACACTAGAGAACACACACGGGAGAGAAACCCTTCAGGTGCAGTGTGTGTGGGAATGCATTTTCACGGTCATCTGCTCTTAAAACGCACCAGAAAACACACACGGGAGAGAAAAACTTCAGTTGCACTGTGTGTGGGAAGACATTTTCAGATTCATCTGCTCTTAAAAAACACCAGAGAACACACACGAGAGAGAAACCCTTCAAGTGCACTGTGTGTGAGAAGGCATTTCCAGATTCATCTAATCTTCAAGGACACCAGAAAACACACACAGGAGAGAAACCCTTCAAGTGCAGCGTTTGTGGGAAGGCATTGTCACGGTCATCTGCTCTTAAAATACACCAGAGAACACACACGGGAGAGAAACCCTTCAAGTGCATTGTGTGTGGGAAGGCATTTTCACAGTCATCTGCTCTTAAAACACACCAGAGAAAACACACGGGAGAGAAACCCTTCAAGTGCAGTGTGTGTGGGAAGGCATTTTCACGGTCATGTGCTCTTAAAACACACCAGAGAACACACACAGGAGAGAAACCCTTCAGGTGCACTGTGTGTGGGAAGACATTTTCAGATTCATCTGCTCTTAAAAAACACCAGAGAACACACACGGGAGAGAAACCCTTCAAGTGCACTGTGTGTGGGAAAGCATTTCCAGATTCATCTGATCTTCAAAGACACCTGAGAACACACACAGGAGAGAAACCCTTCAAGTGCATTGTGTGTGGGAAGGCATTTTCACAGTCATCTGCTCTTAAAACACACCAGAGAAAACACACGGGAGAGAAACCCTTCAAGTGCAGTGTGTGTGGGAAGGCATTTTCACGGTCATCTACTCTTAAAAAACACCAGAGAACACACACGGGAGAGAAACCCTTCAAGTGCATTGTGTGTGGGAAGGCATTTTCACAGTCATCTGCTCTTAAAACACACCAGAGAAAACACACGGGAGAGAAACCCTTCAAGTGCAGTGTGTGTGGGAAGGCATTTTCAGATTTATCTACTCTTAAAAAACACCAGAGAACACACACGGGAGAGAAACCCTTCAAGTGCAGTGTGTGTGGGAAGACATTTTCAGATTCATCTGCTCTTAAAACCCACCAGACAACACATCCAGAAGAGAAGCCCTTCAAGTGCAGTGTTTGCGGGAATGCATTTGCACATTCATCAAATCTTCAAGTACACCAGAGAACACAGAAGCATCAGAAGATCCACAAGGAGTGGAGTCTGAAATCAGCTTGTGAAAGTCAAAGTGCCGCAATGAGCCCATCCCTCATGAAACAAGAACCGGAAGAAAATCCCAGCTTGGACACTTTTAAAGGTATCGAGGTGAAATATGAAGAGGTGAAGGTGAAATGTGAAGAGGTGATAGTGAAGAGGGAAGAAGTGAAGGTGAAATGTGAAGAGGAAGATTCAACTCCAAAATCGTACCTTCACATCGATGGAGGCAACGTGAAGCAGGAGGAGAATTCTGACTGTGGAAGTGGAGGTGTGGGTGGACTTCTTCCGAGACAATACAAAGTCAAATGGAGACCCGGTAGATGTGTAAGCTTGAGACAATGTCGCTACAATAGATGCACCTTTGTCACAGGCCTTTAATGAACACTCAATTCCTAGGTTCAACCTGCAGAGTAAAGAGCGGCCAGTCTTTGTGGACCTGTGGGTTGGGTCAATCTCTCACCAGGAGCGAGAGCCAATAAGTTCCCAAGCATTCACGATGTTCTCATGATAATTGCTTTTACGCGGTGGTTGCTTAATCGCCTCGGCAACTCGGAGTTTCGTGTCGTATCTCGTCTGAGACGCTCGAAGAGCATCCCCAAGTAGCAGCTGCCCCTGTGTGGCACAGGGTGGTGGCCCTGAGCCTGTCAGTAGGGGGCGATGATTGATGCGTCATCTCGGTTGTGTAGTTTGTCGGCAATCTTGATTCGAAGCTTTTGTGACTGCAGGAATCCACACTCACTAGTTATTTCGGTAAAGTCATCACGTGGGTAGAAACATAACAGACCACGGCGTTTAGATCACAACACAAGCAATCGTCATCAGGTGGGACAACCACAGCAAGAGAAACTGCTGAAGTAGTAGGCACCTACTTCAGCAGTTTCTTCTTGCTGCTGTGCTTGTCCCACCTGATGACGATTGCTTGTGTTGCCATCGAAACGCCTTGATTTATTATTTGTAGCGTAATGTTTAGAATTTGTTACATTTTGACCCAGACGCCAGCATGCAACGGCCTACTCGTTTTGAATGACGCAACAATAGTATGTTGTACATACACTGTTAAGCAGACGGTGCGTATTTGTAAAATAACTTCTTGTTAATACGATGTAACGTGATGCAGTCAAGTCACGTAGAATGAGAATAAAATAATAAATTGATAAAATAAAATAACACAATAATATTCTCACGACGTTTCGGCCACAACACAAGCGGCCTTCATCAGGTGAAGGGAGCGAGACTGTCTGGTAGGACAGCGCTGGAGTGAGAGAGCCACGTTCAGATCACGGCTTTTAAGCTGTGTGAGAGGAACAAAGAGCCTTGACGAAGGAATTAGCATAAAATTTAGCATTGAAATGGCTGAATGATTAGCTTGTGACTGGTCACAGAAATAGCTATGTTAAAAGTTAAAGCATACACATCCGCAGAGGCACCCATTGTTAAAAGGAATTAGCATAGAATTTAGCATTGAAATAGCTAAATTAAGGCATACACATCCGCAGAGGCACCCCTTGATAATGGGATTAGCATAGAATTTAGCATTGAAATGGCTGAGTGATTTGCTTGTAACTGCTACAGAAATAGTTACGTTGAAGTCAGAGCATACACAAAAAAATACATAGGTATAAAATACATTTTAATTGAATTAAAATTTTTAAATAAAATGTAATAAAATTTAATAATAAATAAATTTTATTTTCTACCTCCGTGACTTTACCGAAAGACGCAAAGAGTGTGGACCCACGTGACATCAAGGCTGTCCTAGTCTAGGCAAGGCCTCAGGGTGTACCGGGCCTTTCACAACAGCAGCCGCAGCAGCAGCAACAACAGTTCTCTTGAGAAAATGCTTTTAAAAAAAGTCAACGTAGCTTACCTTGACACTCGCGAACTTTAATGATTAAAATAATTAAAACAAAACTAAACACTCACACGCACATGGGCGCGCGGCGTTCAGCGTGTAGGGCATTAAAAAAGGTAGCGTCCTCCCGCGATCTGATTGGTCGTCGCGTTCCAAAGTGGGGAGGGGGGGAGGGCCAGCGATCCGATTGGTCGAGAGGCAAACCTGGGCGCGTCTCCGGCGATGGTGCGCAGCGATTGGTCAACGGTTGTCCTATGCTAATTTTGGTATGCTAGTTAATTTTAATCTGTATGCTAATGCAGTATATTTATCCATACTCATTAAGTTTAATGTTTATCCTAAATTAGTTAAAAATGTATGCTCGTTTAGTTAACATTCTATGATAGTATCGTTATTTTTTTTATGCTATAACAGCAGTGCATATTGCTGTGGTGGTACCTGCTATGATTACAGCAGTGCATACTGACTGTGGTGGTACCTGCTATGATTACAGCAGGCATACTGACTAGTGGTACCTGATACCTCTCCTTCTTTCCACAGAGCTACAAGACAATCAGAGTCTAGTCGTCCTACACATCATCAGCAAGACGGATGAGGTGAGCTACGTCTGGCTGTGTGTGGCACCGAGCATGAAGATTTTATTCTCTTCTGCAGCGTGCGTCCACGTCAACTTTCACCATCAAGCGCGCCCAGACTCCTCCACGGCTCCGCTGTCTCTCCTGCCCTCGTCCTCCTGCTTTCGCTCCGTCCGATCGCCCCCCTCTCCTCCCGCCCCTTGCCGTCTCTCTTCACACGTGCACTCCGACCTCCCTCGCCTTCCACATCAGGAGGTACGCCCGAGATCATTCGTCCTGCCCGCACCAACGGCTCACCCATCGTCCGACCGCGTCTCCGTTCATGCAGGTAAGGGCACCATCACGGCGTAGCGGTTAGCGGCGCTGCGCCATTCTCGCTCACGGCCAATACCAGCAACAATTAGGGGCCGTCCGTGAATGACGTCACGCACCTAGAGGGGGGGGGGCGGGGTCAGACGTTTGTGACGATGTGTGACGAGGGGGGGGGGTTGAGAAAAGTGACGTCACATCAAATTGCGCAACTTTAAATAAATATAAACACGTTCTACTTAATTAAATCGACTTTGTAATGTTTTCTACCTACATCAGAGTGCAGCGTCACATTAACAACGCACTACAGTGACAACAATAGTTTAAAGCGATTTGAAGCATGTTTTATTTTTTTGGGGGGGTGGGGGGGGCAGAGCTTTGTGACGTCATATTTGAGGGGGGAGGGGTCTGACTTTTTGTGACGTCATGTGACGATGGGGGCGGGGGGGGGGTCAAAAATCCTCTAAAATCACGTGACGTCATTTAAGGTCGGCCCCTTACCTGAAGCAGTCCTGAGCGTCACTTAGGTGGACTCAGCCATAATTAAGGAGGTGGTGAGGTGGGTGGGGGTGCTAACATCAGAATTTGAGAGACGAACGGCCAGCCGTGGTTCGGTCGACACCAGCCCCTGGTGTTGTTCCATTGCGACCCTCACCGGTGCTCGCTAACAGCGCACGCCCAGTGGGAGTCGATGAGTCCGTGGGTTTCTGTGCGAGTCCGTGGGTCCATGTGTGGGTCTGTGGATGCGTCAGTCTACATTGGGGAGCCTTTGTCTTTGCAGTTTGGGGACTAGTGCAGCACTAGTGTGTAGTAGTGTATAGTGTAGTGTATAGTAGTGTATATTGTAGTGTATAGTAGTGCATATTGTAGTGTATATTGTAGTGTATAGTGTAGTGTACAACAGTGTATTGTATAGTAGTGTATAGTGTAGTGTATATTGTAGTGTATAAGTGTATAGGGTAGTGTATAGTAGTGTAGTGTATACTAGTGTATAGTGTAGTGTATAGTAGTGTATAGTGTAGTGTATAAGTGTTTAGTGTAGTGTATAGTGTAGTTTATAGTAGTGTAGTGTATAGTGTAGTGTATAATAGTGTTTATTGTAGTGTATAGTGTAGTTAATAGTGTATAGTAGTGTATAGTGTAGTGTATAATGTAGTGTATAGTGTAGTGTACAGTTTAGTATACTAGTTATCACGTGACTAGTGTAGCTAGCCAGGTGGTGACCACACTCGTGCGTGCATCTCCACCCGTCCGTGTCTGCAAGTAAGCGCTCGTGTGTGTATGTGCACCCGGAAGTTTGTTCGTGTTTGTATGTACGCACACTGTTGCACATGGTTCGCTTGTGCGGGTGTGTAGTGGAACGCACTGCTCATGAAAACGTTGCCTCGTTACGCGGTAAATGCTGCGGCACAACAGGAGGGCACTGCAGGGATGAATTAAAACAGCGACAGGGTGGAGCGTCCCGATCCCTACAGCTCGTAGCTGTGACGGAGCGAGAGTGATGAGCGGACAGCCACCATGGTTGCCAGGTAAGGGGAGACTTCACCCGGAACTCTCCTCCACACGTGTTCCCCTTGAACATTGTCGCAATAAACGTACGATCAGGAATCTTTAAAATATCAGACCTTTGTTGTTCCGCAAGAATATTAACGCTCAAACTCGTATCGAACTCTTCATGAATTCACTTGGTAAAACAGTTCAGGTACTCGGCAAAGCATTTCACCACCCGGTATGAAACAGTTAAACAATCTACTCCAAATCAACACCGAAATGTCAAATCATCATCCACCATTGACTTCCACATCGATGGAAGCCATTTGCCATGACGTCCAAGCCATTAAACACCGGAACAACGAACGTGCCATTCAAGTACATCTTGAAACCCATTATCTGAAGTAGTTGGTATTAAACAACAATAACTAAATAATAGAAACACGTTTACAATATTGAGCGAAGTTATAGTCACGGACTCTTTACTACTTGATCTCAACAGGACCACAAAAGCTCAGATGTGTTGCATAATAATGAATCAATCTGATTGAAATCATCAAACGCTTTCCAATTTCAACATCACCTTATAAAAGAATAACATTTTAAATATAAGCGCACAACTTTATCTATCTGTGATGAGCGCTGCACTTTCCGTTGTTTTCATGCAGGGGGCGCTGCAAACCTACGCACCCCCTGCATGGACGACGGAGGCGCAGGGACAGACGTTCGATTACGTTGGAATCGATCTGCAGACGGCGGTCTTCTCGCACGGCCAGCTCCGTGTCGCCTTATCTCGATCCCACAATCCCAACCAGGTGAAAGTCCGCATCGAACCGAACCCCCGGCAAGGCCGTCTACTTAACGTTGAGAGAAAATTCACACGAAATGTCCTTTTCAATGAAGTCTTCCACATGTAAATTGATACAAGCTTTTAATGAAGAAATACAATTATCTAATTAAAAACAACACAATTCAAAGATGTTTCATTTTAAAACTTCAAAACGGAGCATGGGGTACTTGCGTGAATGCGTCCTTCGTGTGCAAATGTTGTGACTTTCCTGGCCTGAAGGCAGTCAATGTGTTGGACCCTTATTGGTGCACAGCGTCTCAACAACAGCAGTGGGGTTTGCTTCAACCGATGGCTACGAACATCCAGACGTCAATCAGCAAGGTGCATTTCTAGTCTCAGTTAGACAAAATCTACGTCAACACGTAGACGAAATTACAATTCGTGTTGTAGAGAATGTACTTCCTCCTATACGTGTAACTTTTAAGTGGTATGCCTTGTAACTGATGAATGATCCGAGCATGCTCCCTATTTCAAAGACGATGAGTTGCTCCAGAGGCAGATGCTTCATGGAACACAAAAACACCGTTTGACCTGTATCACAAGAACAACGGGTCTCACCTGAGTTCTCTGTACAGGTTACTTTCAAACACACACACACACTTTGTCCTAACATCACTTATTCAATGTTTGACCCTTACAGATCAAATGTTACAAGTATGCACAAAACCAGACAAGTATTCATTCTAAATTATTGACAGGCATGTTAACAAAATTGGATTAATGCAGTGAAATATACTGCATCACGTTACATCGTATTAACAAGAAGCTTTTACAAAAAAGTTGCAGTCTGCTTCACAGTGTATGTAAAACATACTATTGTGTCATTCAAAACGAGTAGGTCATTGCATGCTGGCGTCTGAGTGAAAATGTAGCAAATTCTAAACATTACCTACAAACTACACAACTGAGATGACGCATCAATCATCGCCCCCTACTGACAGGCTCTTGTCCACACGCAGGCCGGTGCAGAGCCACCATCTTGTGCCACACAGGGACAGCTGCTACTTGGGGATGCTCTTCGAGTGTTTCAGGCGAGATACGACACAAAACTCCGAGTTGCTGAGGCGATTAAGCAAGCACCATGTAAAAGCAATTATGATAACATAGTGAATGCTTGGGAGCTTATTGGCTCTTGCTCCTGGTTAGAGATCTACCCAACCCACGGGCCCACAAAGTGTGTGACAAAGGTGCATCTATTGTAGCGACATCGTCTCTGGCTTACACATCTACCGGGTCTCCACTTGACTTTGTATTGTCTAGGAGCAAGTCCACCCACACCTCCACTTCCACAAACTGCTGGGAGTTGCCTCGCTCTGCCTCACAGTCAGAATTCTCCTCCTGCTTCACGATGTGAAGGTCCCATTTTGGAGTTGAATCTTCATCTTCACATTTCACCTTCACTTCTTCACATTTCACCTTCACCTCTTCACATTTCACCTCGATACCTTTAAAAGTGTCAAAGCTGGGATTTTCCTCCGGTTCTTCTATCATGAGGGATGAGCTCATGGTGGCACTTTGACTTTCACAAGCTGATTTCAGACTCCACTCCTTGTGGATCCTCTGATGCTTCTGTGTTCTCTGGTGTACTTTAAGATGTGGTTGCTGTGCAAACGTTATCCCGCACGGAGTGCACCTGAAGGGTTTCTCTCCTGTGTGTGTTCTCTGGTGTACTACAAGAAGAGATGAACGTGCAAACGCCTTCCCACACACACTGCACTTGAAGGGTTTCTCTCCCGTGTGTGTTCTCTGGTGTATTACAAGAGCAGATGAACGTGTAAACGCCTTCCCACACAGACTGCACCTGAATGGTTTTTCTCCTGTGTGTGTTCTCTGGTGTTCTACTAGAGTAGATGAATGTGCAAACGCCATCCCACACACACTGCACTTGAAGGGTTTCTCTCCTGTGTGAGTTCTCTTGTGCCGTGTGAAATCTCCAATACGATCCGTGCTGTATGCACACCGGTCGCATTGTTGCCTTGTCCTACCGAGCTGCGCTGAGTGCATTTGCTCCATCAGACCAATTCTGCAGAGGAAGCGTCAGAAGAAGCGTCAGCTGCAGACAGAAAAAATAATATCCACACCATCGACACGTCAGTATCGATGCACAGAGGAAAGCATATATATACAGTAACACGTGACTTACACGCCTATACTCATTCATATATTCATGATATAGTGGAAAAGTGTCTCAAATTCATCACACGGTCTGTTATGGCACACAATGAGAGGGCAAATGGTTATAAACATGCCTGGAAGCCCTCGTATCTTCAAAATGAATGTTCACCCAAAACTCCGAGCACACAATTTCAGCTGTCTGGCTTCAAAAGGAACTTAAGAGGTGTGAAGCCAAGCACAGATGTCCTTGAATGCTGGGGATGAAAAGATCCTGACTTCAGCTGCACGTGTGTGCTGTGTTAACTTCCTGACTCCATTCTTACAAAGAGTTGCAGAGGAAAACAAAACTAAACTCCTGTTTTGATATAACCTCCATGCTCAATAGAGTTAATAGACTTTACTGCAAACACAAACTTGACACTGTCACACACTCAGAGGCGGAGCCTGGATTTTCAGGTAGGGGGGACAACCCCTCCAGCAATGAAAAATGATAGTTACTAAGTAGTTGTTGGTAAGGAGTTGTTAGTAAGGAGTTGTTAGTAAGGAGTTGTTAGTAAGTAAGGAGTTGTAAGGAGTTGTTAGTAAGTAAGGAGTTGTTAGTAAGTAATGACTTGTCCCTTGCTTTTTATTCGACGCGTGTGATCGGCATTGCGCTCACTGAAGGTGTTTGCCTTCAGGGAAGTCGTGTACTGTATACGCAAATGCGCAAAATTCTGTGAGTCACTTACAACTGCTTTGCCGTTACTTATTGCCAATTATGGACTCGGTCTGTTGTCCTCTCATAGAGTCCCTGGCACGTAATAATATGCCACACGGTGGCAGTGGGGGACGCAAAATGCTGATTTATCTATATATATGAAAGGGAAATGTGTGGATACGTGTGTCTGTTCGAAATGTTTAGCATACTTCCCAACCTGCCACACACTTGAAATTTGGCATGTGGGTATGTTCCATACTGCACACAATGTAAAAAAATATAAAAAGTCTTTTGTATTTTTTTGGGGGGGGGGGGGAATGACCATGAAGTGTCTGGCGTCAACCCGCAACACCTCTGAGTTAAGCGCTCTGCAATGCTTAGAGCTGTTAACAGCGTGCCGGGAGATTTTAGGTGGCGCTTCGCTCCTGGCCGATGAAGCCATTGGTTTCTCGGGAGTTCAATACATATCCTCCGTGCGAAGAACGGGTAGAACTGCTATCTAAAATATGAAGCAGAACATTCCATCTGTTTGTTTGTGCGAAGCAGCAAAAACCTCTCCAACGCTGAGCTCTGGCGTCGTGAAAATTTGCACAGCTGACGCTGTCTGGAATTTCTAAGTGAATGTGACTATTTTCATCTTCTTTGGTTCTTTCGGTAAAGTCACGTAGAATGAGAATAAAATAATAAATTGATAAAATAAAATAACACAATAATATTCTCATTCTACGTGACTTTACCGAAAGAACCAAAGAAGATGAATCATTGCAGTCACGAAAGCTTTAAATCGAAATTTGACTATTTTCAGCTCGCCACGTCATTATTCCCTTCCCCGAGTGGCCAAAATCGGCCTTACGTAGCAGTGGGGTAAGGTTGAATTTCCTTGAGTGAAAACATCCAATTTAGGTAAATTGATTGTTTCGGTTTTTTTCTTTCTTGCAAGCATAAATTTTTTCCAAGGTTTTTCAGTGAAATAGAAGGGAATGCGAAGTTAACCAAAGACAAGAATCCAAGTCCCGGGCGAAGCTGGGTAGTGAAGCTCGTTACTAATAAACCCAAATGATCCTATCAAAATTAGGGATTTCTATCGGATCGTTGGGGGGGCACGTGCCACTCC
Organism: Petromyzon marinus; assembly: GCF_048934315.1. Lineage (NCBI taxonomy): Eukaryota > Metazoa > Chordata > Hyperoartia > Petromyzontiformes > Petromyzontidae > Petromyzon > Petromyzon marinus. Next base: position 374,539 of record NW_027422651.1, on the reverse strand, counting down.
ACCCCCCACTGGCTCCACCACTGTCACATACTGGCATGGTTCACAGGTGGTGTGTCCAGACCCACGCCTGGCCACCTTCACCTGCTCAGTATTAATGCTTCCTCACTCCACCAAGTAGTTAATTGAGGATCAATCAACACAGCCGAGGCTGCGTGTCTCTCTCTCTCTCCGTGGTCGTGTGGATTTCCTTCCCGATCCCCCGGTCTCCCCTCTACGTGTAGAGAATGAACACCGCCAAGCGTCTAGAGTGAACACCGCCACGCGTCTAGAGTGAACACCACTACGTGTCTAGAGTGAACACCACCAAGCGTCTAGAGTGAACACCACCGAGTGTCTAGAGTGAACACCGCCACATGTCTAGAGTGAACACCACTAAGCGTCTAGAGTGAACACCGCCAAGCGTCTAGAGTGAACACCACCACACGTCTAGAGTGAACACCGCCACGCGTCTAGAGTGAACACCACCATGTGTCTACAGTGAACACCGCCACGCGTCTAGAGTGAACACCACCACACATCTAGAGTGAACACCGCCACGCGTCTAGAGTGAATACCGCCACGTGTCTAGAGTGAACACCACCAAGCGTCTAGAGTGAACACCACCACACGTCTAGAGTGAACACCACGTGTCTAGAGTGAACACCACCACACGTCTAGAGTGAACACCACTAAGCGTCTAGAGTGAACACCGCCACGTGTCTAGAGTGAACACCGCCAAGCATCTAGAGTGAACACCACCACGCTGTTGACAAGCCCCACCTTACACTATTGGAAACCTCATTTGCCAGTAACAAAATATGATAATTGTTTTTTTATCCTTTTATGTGGCAACAAAACTGACACCTTTTTTACAAGGAGTCATGTTTACATTGACCACAATACCTGCGGTCGGAATGCAAACACAAAACAACAACTCTGATAATGTATGTGGCACTGTCCTTGAAATTGATTGGTCCACACCCGAGACAGCTTTCTTTAGACTTTAGAGCCTCGTCTCACGTTGGTGTTGGACCAGAAGACAATGCACCACAGTGCCACATACATTATCAGAGTTGTTGTTTTGTGTTTGCGTTCCGACCGCAGGTATTGTGGTCAATATAAACATGACTCCTTGTAAAAAAGGTGTCAGTTTTGTTGCCAGGTAAAAGGGTAAAAAAAAACAATTATCAAGTCCCACCTTGTTATTGTTGTTGTGGGCAGGTCGCTTCTGATAACAAGAGCGGTATAGCAGCTCAAGCGGGCTTGGCCTGGTGAAAAAAATAAAAACTGCGTGAATATTTACAATAAAACAAAGTTACAAAGTGGCGAGCCGGGTGAAGACAAATTAAACTTAAGCGAGATAATTAAAGTGAACGCAATCAGGCGAGGGCAGGAGGCAAGGCCCCGCGTGGCTAGGCCCCGCGTTGTAAAGTTCCAACCTGGACATCGATTCCCATGCTCGCTGCTACTCAACTGACATCCCTACGAGAGAGAGCGAGGCTCTACCTTGGTAAACAACAACCACCACCACAACCACCACCACAACAACCACAATCGCAATGAGAATTTCTCACCTCGGATTTCAGTGCAGGAAGCGATAGCTTCCTGTTACCTCGTGACGTCACGCGGTAGCAGGTGGCATGACGTCACTTCCGGGGTACGAGACACGCTCCTCCCACAATGAGCGGCTCCGTAACTGAATAAATTAGAGAATTAATAAATTATGTTAATGTGACTCGTCCCAAATGTCGTGGGCAATGAACCCGTCGCAATAAACTCGCGACGGCTTTAACGAACACATTATGTTAATGAATTGCCGTCACTGGGCGTAGCTTTGCCCAAATAAGGATTGGCACTGGAACGCAATCGGCAGCGGAGGTGACGTCACGCTCAAGAGCGCGGTGGAATACCTTGGTGACATGACGTCACTAGCGAGGTACACCTCCCTCTGGCGTTTCACGCCGATGAAGGAATGCTGAGTGGTGACGTCACAGAGCGGGATTGGAGTTTAAGTTGATTTAGATTAATTTTCATTGCTCCCTCCCTTGGGTGCGTGGGCTCAGCTACAACAACGTGGACATTGTGTATACACTGTGTGTGTGTGTACACTGTGTATACTTTTGTGTGTACACTGTGTGTACACTGTGTGTGTGTGTACACTGTGTGTGTACACTGTGTGTGTGTGTACACTGTGTGTACACTGTGTGTACACTGTGTGTGTGTGTACACTGTGTGTGTGTGTACACTGTGGGGGGCACAGTCATCTCAGTCGACCAATGGGCATCTTTTCATCAATTTATTATTTTCCAATTTTCTTGTTTTTTTAAATTTTCTATCTACGTGACTTTACTGAAAGAAGCAAGACTATAAATGTTAACGAGCTGCACCACGCTGTGTGGGAGCTGCCTGGCCTGTTGCTCCGCACGAAGCTGCGTGGAGCCTCTGTGTGGAAGTTCTGCGCCGGTGAGAAACTCTCTCAGGCTGACCCCCACCCCCACGCCTCCACGCAGATTGAGGCAAGCCGAGTGGTGGCGCATTCTATTTTGACTTAAAACGTTCGCGACTGCAGGAATTAACGTTCTTGTTTCTTTCCGTCAAGTCACGTAAATAAAAAAATGTTACATTGAAGAAAAAAATAAAATGACGATTTCAATAATAAAAATAAACGCATTTTTTTCTTTATTTTTGTTTTCTATTTACGTGACTTTACCGAAAGAACCAAGAATGTGGTAGCACATTCTCTATTTATTGCAGAGGTTCAAGGTTAAAATTCAACAGGCACACCTGGCTACCCCAGCAACATTCCCCACAATATGCGCAGTCTGCTAAACGGCAGATGTAAAACATAACGTGTCATTCACAACGCACAGGTCATTGCATGTTGGTGTCACGGTTAAAATTGGGGTAATTCCAAACATTATCCAGAAACTCCACAACGGAGACACGCACTCCCTGTACCAATGACGGAGGCGCAGGGACAGATGCTCGATTACGTTGGAATCGATCTGCAGACGGCCAGCAGCTCCGTGTCACCTCATCTCGATCCCGCAATCCCAAACAGGTGGAAGTCCGCATCGAACCGAACCCCCGGCAAGGCCGTCTACTTAACGACGAGAGAAAATTCACACGAAATGTCCTTTTCAACTAAGTCTTCCACATGTAAAATGAAATAAGCTTTTAATGAAGAAATAATCATCTAATTCAAAACATAACACAATTCAAAGATGTTTAATTTCAAAACTTCAAAACGGAGCATGGGTCGCTTGCGTGAATGCGTCCTTCGTGTGCCATAAATGTTGTGACTTTCCTGGCCGAAGGCCCTAAAATGCTTGGACCCTTATTGGTGCACAGCGTCTCAACTGCAGTGGGGCTTGCTTCAAGCGATAGGTAACGAACATCCAGACGTCAATCAGCAAGGAGCATTTCTAGTCCTAGTTATACAAAATCTACGTGAACACGTAAGACAAAACTACAATTCGTATTGTAGAGAATGTACCTCCTCCTATACGTGTAACTTTCAAGTGGTATAAATTTCGATTTAAAGCTTTCGTGACTGCAATGATTCATCTTCTTTGGTTCTTTCGGTAAAGTCACGTAGAATGAGAATAAAATAATAAATTGATTAAATAAAATAACACAATAATATTCTCACGACGTTTCGGCCACAACACAAGCGGCCTTCATCAGGTGAAGGGAGCGAGACTGTCTGGTAGGACAGCGCTGGAGTGAGAGAGCCACGTTCAGATCACGGCTTTTAAGCTGTGTGAGAGGAACAAAGAGCCTTGACGAAGGAATTAGCATAAAATTTAGCATTGAAAAGGCTGAATGATTAGCTTGTGACTGGTCACAGAAATAGCTATGTTAAAAGTTAAAGCATACACATCCGCAGAGGCACCCATTGTTAAAAGGAATTAGCATAGAATTTAGCATTGAAATAGCTAAATTAAGGCATTCGCTTGTAACTGCTACAGAAATAGTTACGTTGAAGTCAGAGCATACACATTCACCGAGGCACTTAGTACAAATCAAAACAGGAGAATTTAGCATTGAAATAACTAGGCGAATTTAGCATTGAAATAACTGGGTGATTTGCTAGTGACTGGTCACAGAAATGACTACACATCTGAGCTATTCACAGTACTATATAGTGAACCAATAAAAACTAAAATATGAATTACCTTCATGTTATCAATAAACTCTATATTCTCCAATCAGCTAAGCTACCAACCATAAGTCGTTATATATCACAATGCTATATGGCGAAAAAATGGGTGGATTCTTACCCTCAAATTTCCGTACCACGGATAGCTACGGGCCCCGTTCAGACGGACGAGTTCGTCCATGGTCGGAACAGAGGAGGGGGAGAGAGACAGCTGCGAAGCCCTAGTATGCTCCATGTTGTAAACCATACCATTAACCGTGGTGTGAGAGGTATTAAGAGGCAATGCTGGCGAAAGAGCTGCGGTCTGAAGGTCATCGTAAAATTACAATTAATTAAGAACAGAAATGATTTAACACATCTTTCCAGTGGTTACTGAGCCTGAATCCATCTTCTCGGTTGAAATTGTCTCTGTGCTTGTATATGTGAATGGCCTCATGAACGAATCTCTCATGGTAGCCAGTTGGTTTGCAAAGAACCTCCGTCTTGGAGAAGTCAATGTCATGTGAGCCCACTGAATTGTAACAGTGATCTGCCACGGCAGAGGAGTTCGTCTTACCGTGTTTCAAGTCTGCTTTATGTTCGCGGATGCGATCCGAGATATGTCTTTTGGTTTCTCCAATGTAGCTACTACCACAGAGGCACTTTAGTTTGTAAACGCCCGGGTACTGTATGTCTGGAAGAGCATCTTTTACAGATGGAACTAAATCACGGATTTTGTGTACTATGTTGAATCGTACCTGGATCTTGTGTTTTTTCAGGATTTTGGAGATCTTTTTAGTGACCCCTGCAATGTAGGGTAAGGTGATGGTTTTGAGTGGCTCCACAAGAGGATCCTTCTTCATGACTGGAGTGATGGCTTTGCGGATTGTGTAGTCGGAGTAGCCATTAGCCCTGAGAGCCTGGTGTACGTGCTTGAGTTCACTGGTAATGTGTTCCTGGTCGGAAATGCATTGGGCTCTATGGTATAGAGTCTTGATGAGGCAGTTCTTCTGGGATGGATGGTGGTGGGAATCCGGTTTCAAGTAAGCATCTGTATGGGTAGCTTTCCTGTAGACAGAGTGGCTCATTGAACCATCATGTCTCCTTTTAATTAAGACATCCAGAAAGGGTAGTTTGCCATCTTTTTCGACCTCCATGGTAAATCTGATGGCTGGGTGTATGGAATTGATGTGGTTGCGGAATTGGTCTAGAGCAGGCTGGCCATGTGGCCAGATGACAAAGGTGTCATCAACGTACCTCTTCCATAAGGTCGGGCGTAGAGTGGCAGTCTGGATGGCGTCAGTTTCAAATTTTTCCATGAATACGTTGGCTACAATCGGAGATAGGGGGGAGCCCATTGGGGTGCCCTCAGTTTGTTTGTAGAAAGTTCCATTCCAGGTGAAGTATGTGTTGGTTAAGCAATGTCTCACCAGGGGGGGGTACATCAGTATGCAGTCCTTGATGAACCAGGTCTTCAATGATAGCGATGGTGTCAGGTACCGGGACTTTGGTGAACAAGGACACCACATCAAAACTGACAAGCAGGTCGTTTGGGGACAGGGACATGTCTTTGATTGTCGATACCAGGTGAGTGGAATTTAGTACCGCAGAGGTGGTTTTTCCAGTGAAAGGTCGCAGTATATCAGCCAGAAAACGTGCCAGTTTGTAGGTGGGGGAGCTGATAGTAGAGACGATGGGACGAAGGGGTGTATCTTCTTTGTGTATCTTTGGAAGGCCATATAATCTTGGTGGTCTGGCAGCAGAGGGTTTCAACAAGAACTGTTTGTTCTCATCAATTAATGCTGTTGAATCAGAGATAATTTTGTTCGTTTTGGTGACCAGGCTGTTGGTGGGATCTCTTTTTATTTTTGTATAGCTGCCATCGTTGAGTAGTTCTTGAATTTTGTTGTTATATTCTGTTTTGTCCATGATGACAGTGGCATTGCCTTTGTCGGCTGAGAGAACGACAATATCATCCCTCTTTTTTAATTGAGATAATTCAAAACGTTCGTCTTTGCTGATGTTGCTAGGTGGCAACTTAGCGTTTTTGAGGGTTGCAGCGATTTCAGATCTTGCTACGTCTGCAGAGATGTGACTCAAGCCCTTGAGTGCAACGTCGACATGGGCAATGATATCATTAACCGGTAAGTGTCTCGGTGTGACAGCAAAGTTTAGACCTTTAGCTAAAACGGATTTCAGACCATCAGAAATGGAACTGTTACTGCGATTAATTACGACTTTGTTGACGTCTATCTTTTCGGTGTGTGGATCCGATTTTTTGCTGGAGAGGTGATTGAATTTGGAAATCAAATTGTCCCTACATTTGTTCGACATAGTGGCAGCCGAAGAGATAGTCATATTGACATTGTTGTCTACATCGGATTGGGAACATGTAGACAATATGACTACCTCTTCGGCTGCCACTATGTCGAACAAATGTAGGGACAATTTGATTTCCAAATTCAATCACCTCTCCAGCAAAAAATCAGATCCACACACCGAAAAGATAGACGTCAACAAAGTCGTAATTAATCGCAGTAACAGTTCCATTTCTGATGGTCTGAAATCCGTTTTAGCTAAAGGTCTAAACTTTGCTGTCACACCGAGACACTTACCGGTTAATGATATCATTGCCCATGTCGACGTTGCACTCAAGGGCTTGAGTCACATCTCTGCAGACGTAGCAAGATCTGAAATCGCTGCAACCCTCAAAAACGCTAAGTTGCCACCTAGCAACATCAGCAAAGACGAACGTTTTGAATTATCTCAATTAAAAAAGAGGCATGATATTGTCGTTCTCTCAGCCGACAAAGGCAATGCCACTGTCATCATGGACAAAACAGAATATAACAACAAAATTCAAGAACTACTCAACGATGGCAGCTATACAAAAATAAAAAGAGATCCCACCAACAGCCTGGTCACTAAAACGAACAAAATTATCTCTGATTCAACAGCATTAATTGATGAGAACAAACAGTTCTTGTTGAAACCCTCTGCTGCCAGACCACCAAGATTATATGGCCTTCCAAAGATACACAAAGAAGATACACCCCTTCGTCCCATCGTCTCTACTATCAGCTCCCCCACCTACAAACTGGCACGTTTTCTGGCTGATATACTGCGACCTTTCACTGGAAAAACCACCTCTGCGGTACTAAATTCCACTCACCTGGTATCGACAATCAAAGACATTTCCCTGTCCCCAAACGACCTGCTTGTCAGTTTTGATGTGGTGTCCTTGTTCACCAAAGTCCCGGTACCTGACACCATCGCTATCATTGAAGACCTGGTTCATCAAGGACTGCATACTGATGTACCCCCCCTGGTGAGACATTGCTTAACCAACACATACTTCACCTGGAATGGAACTTTCTACAAACAAACTGAGGGCACCCCAATGGGCTCCCCCCTATCTCCGATTGTAGCCAACGTATTCATGGAAAAATTTGAAACTGACGCCATCCAGACTGCCACTCTACGCCCGACCTTATGGAAGAGGTACGTTGATGACACCTTTGTCATCTGGCCACATGGCCAGCCTGCTCTAGACCAATTCCGCAACCACATCAATTCCATACACCCAGCCATCAGATTTACCATGGAGGTCGAAAAAGATGGCAAACTACCCTTTCTGGATGTCTTAATTAAAAGGAGACATGATGGTTCAATGAGCCACTCTGTCTACAGGAAAGCTACCCATACAGATGCTTACTTGAAACCGGATTCCCACCACCATCCATCCCAGAAGAACTGCCTCATCAAGACTCTATACCATAGAGCCCAATGCATTTCCGACCAGGAACACATTACCAGTGAACTCAAGCACGTACACCAGGCTCTCAGGGCTAATGGCTACTCCGACTACACAATCCGCAAAGCCATCACTCCAGTCATGAAGAAGGATCCTCTTGTGGAGCCACTCAAAACCATCACCTTACCCTACATTGCAGGGGTCACTAAAAAGATCTCCAAAATCCTGAATAAACACAAGATCCAGGTCCGATTCAACACAGTACACAAAATCCGTGATTTAGTTCCATCTGTAAAAGATGCTCTTCCAGACATACAGTACCCGGGCGTTTACAAACTAAAGTGCCTCTGTGGTAGTAGCTACATTGGAGAAACCAAAAGACATATCTCGGATCGCATCCGCGAACATAAAGCAGACTTGAAACACGGTAAGACGAACTCCTCTGCCGTGGCAGATCACTGTTACAATTCAGTGGGCTCACATGACATTGACTTCTCCAAGACGGAGGTTCTTTGCAAACCAACTGGCTACCATGAGAGATTCGTTCATGAGGCCATTCACATATACAAGCACAGAGACAATTTCAACCGAGAAGATGGATTCAGGCTCAGTAACCACTAGAAAGATGTGTTAAATCATTTCTGTTCTTAATTAATTGTAATTTTACGATGACCTTCAGACCGCAGCTCTTTCGCCAGCATTGCCTCTTAATACCTCTCACACCACGGTTAATGGTATGGTTTACAACATGGAGTATACTAGGGCTTCGCAGCTGTCTCTCTCCCCCTCCTCTGTTCCGACCATGGACGAACTCGTCCGTCTGAACGGGGCCCGTAGCTATCCGTGGTACGGAAATTTGAGGGTAAGAATCCACCCATTTTTTCGCCATATAGCATTGTGATATATAACGACTTATGGTTGGTAGCTTAGCTGATTGGAGAATATAGAGTTTATTGATAACATGAAGGTAATTCATATTTTAGTTTTTATTGGTTCACTATATAGTACTGTGAATAGCTCAGATGTGTAGTCATTTCTGTGACCAGTCACTAGCAAATCACCCAGTTATTTCAATGCTAAATTCGCCTAGTTATTTCAATGCTAAATTCTCCTGTTTTCATTTGTACTAAGTGCCTCGGTGAATGTGTATGCTCTGACTTCAACGTAACTATTTCTGTAGCAGTTACAAGCGAATGCCTTAATTTAGCTATTTCAATGCTAAATTCTATGCTAATTCCTTTTAACAATGGGTGCCTCTGCGGATGTGTATGCTTTAACTTTTAACATAGCTATTTCTGTGACCAGTCACAAGCTAATCATTCAGCCTTTTCAATGCTAAATTTTATGCTAATTCCTTCGTCAAGGCTCTTTGTTCCTCTCACACAGCTTAAAAGCCGTGATCTGAACGTGGCTCTCTCACTCCAGCGCTGTCCTACCAGACAGTCTCGCTCCCTTCACCTGATGAAGGCCGCTTGTGTTGTGGCCGAAACGTCGTGAGAATATTATTGTGTTATTTTATTTTATCAATTTATTATTTTATTCTCATTCTACGTGACTTTACCGAAAGAACCAAAGAAGATTTCAAGTGGTATGCCTTGTAACTGATGAATGATCCGAGCGTGCTCCCTATTTCAAAGACAATGAGTTGCTCCAGAGGCCGACGCTTCGTGAAACACAAAAGTACCCTTTGACCTGTATCACAAGAACAATGAGTCTCACCTGAGTTCTCTGTACAGGTTACTTCCAAACACACACACACACTTTGTCCTAACATCACTTAATCAATCTAGATTTGAACACTTAATCAATGTTTGACCCTCATAGACAAAAAGTTACATGTACACGCACAATCAGACAAGTATTCATTCTTAATTATTGACAGGCATATTAACAAAATTTAATTACTGCAGTGAAATATCCTGCATCAGGTTACATCGTATTAACAAGAAGCTATTTTAAAAAATACGCACCGTCTGCTTAACAGTGTATGTACACCGTACTAATGTTGCGTCATTCAAAACGAGTAGGCCATTGCATGCTGGTGAATTCTAAACATTAGCGACAAATTACAAAACTGAAATGAAACATCAATCATCGCCCCCTACTGACAGCCTCTTGTTCACATACTCTTTGGTTCTTTCAGTAAAGTCACGTAGGTAGACAAAATAATAATAGATCACGACGTTTCGATCGTAACACAAGCGGTCATCCTCAGGCGAAAAAAATAAATGCAGGCCGGTGCAGGGCCACCACCCTGTGGCACACGGGGGCAGCTGCGACTTGGGGATGCTTTTCGAGTGTTTCAGACGAGATACAAAACTCCGAGTTGCTGAGGCGGTTAAGCAAGCACCGAGTAAATGCAATTATTATAACATAGTGAATGCTTGGAGGCTTCTTGGCTCTGGCTCCTGGTCAGAGATCTGCCCAATCCACAGGTCCACAAAGATGGGCCGCTCGCTCTTACTCTGCAGGTTGAACCTAGGAATTGAGTGTTCAACTTCACATTCTTGTCATTAAAGGCCTGTGACAAAGGTGCATCTATTGTAGCGACATCGTCTCTGGCTTACACATCTACCGGGTCTCCACTTGATTTTGTATTGTCTAGGAGCAAGTCCACCCACACCTCCACTTCCACAAACTGCTGGGAGTTGCCTCGCTCTGCCTCACAGTCAGAATTCTCCTCCTGCTTCACGTTGTGAAGGTCCCATTTTGGAGTTGAATCTTCACCTTCACATGTTACCTTCACCTCTTCGCATTTCACCATCACTTCTTCATATTTCACCATCACCTCTTCATATTTCACCTCGATACCTTTAAAAGTGTCCAAGTTGGGATTTTCGTCCGGTTCGTGTTTCATGAGGGATGGGCTCATTGCAGCACTTTGACTTTCCCAAGCTGATTTCAGACTCCACTCCTTGTGGATTTTCTGATGCTTCTGTGTTCTCTGGTGTACTTGAAGATTTGATGAATCTGCAAACGGCTTCCCACACAGAGTACACTTGAAGGGTTTCTCTCCTGTGTGTGTTCTCTGGTGTTTTACAAGAGCAGATGACTGTGCAAACGCCTTCACGCACACACTACACTTGAAGGGTTTCTCTCCCGTGTGTGTTCTCTGGTGTTCTACAAGAGTAGATGAACGTGCAAACGCCTTCCCACACACTGTGCACTTGAAGGGTTTCTCTCCCGTGTGAGTTCTCTGGTGCCGTGTGAAATCTCCAGTACGATCCGTGCTGTATGCACACCGGTCGCATTGTTGACTCGTCATACCGAGCTGCGCCGAGCGCCTTTGCTCCATCAGACCAATTCTGCAGAGGAAGCATCAGAGGAAGCGTCAGCTGCAGACAGAAAAAAAGAATATCCACACCATCTACACGTCAGTATCGATGCACAGAGGAAAGCATATATACACAGTAACACGTGACTTACACGTCTATACTTATTCATATATTCATGATATAGTGGAAAAGTGTCCCAAATTCATCATACAGGCTGTTATGGCACACAATGAGAGGGCAAATGGTTATAAACATGCCTGGAAGCCTTCGTATCTTCAAAATTAATGTTCACCCAAAACTCCGAGCACACAATTTCAGCTGTCTGGCTTCAAAATGAATATTTATGAAAGCTAAATTCAGCTGACATAGCAAAGGGTGTTTAAAACAATACTATTTGTGTTCGGCAGAAATGCATACATTAATGTTCAATCGCAACTTAAGAGATGTGAAGCCAGGCACAGAAGTCCTTGAATGCTGGGATGAACAGATCCGACTTCAGCTGCACGTGTGTGCTGTGTTAACTTCCTGACTCCATTCTTACAAAGAGTTGCAGAGGAAAACAAAACTAAACTACTGTTTTGATATAACATCCGTGCTCAATAGAGTTAATAGACTTTACTGCAAACACAAACTTGACACTGTCACACACTCAGTGGAGCCAGGATTTTCAGGTAGGGGGGCAACCCCTCCAGCAATGAAATGAAAGGAGTTGTTAGTAAGGAGTTGTTAGTAAGGAGTTGTTAGTAAGGAGTTGTTAGTAAGTAAGGAGTTGTTAGTAAGGAGTTGTTAGTAAGTAATGACTTGTCCCTTGCTTTTTATTCGACGCGTGTGATCGGCATTTCGCTCGCTGAAGGTGTTTGCCTTCAGGGAAGTCGTGTACTGTATATGCAACTGGGCAAAATTCTGTGACTCACTTACAACTGCTTTGCCGTTACTTATTGCCAATTATGGACTCGGATTGTTGTCCTCTCATAGAGTCCCTGGCACGTAATAATATGCCACACGGTGGCAGTGGGGGACGCAAAATGCTGATTTATCTATATATATGAAAGGGAAATGTGTGGATACGTGTCTGTTCGAAATGTTTAGCATACTTCCCAACGTGCCACACACTTGAAATTTGGCATGTGGGTATGTTCCATACTGTACACAATGTAAAAAAACATAAAATGTATTTTGTATTTTGGGGGGGGGGGGATGACCATGAAGTGTCTGGCGTCAACCCGCAACACCTCTGAGTTAAGCGCTCTGCAATGCTTAGAGCTGTTAACAGCGTGTCGGGAGATTTTAGGTGGCGCTTCGCTCCTGGCCGATGAAGCCATTGGCTTCTCCGAGTTCAATACATATCCTCCGTGCGAAGAACGGGTAGAACTGCTATCTAAAATATGAAGCAGAACATTCCATCTGTTTGTTTGTGTGAAGCAGCAAAAACCTCTCCAACGCTGAGCTCTGGCGTCGTGAAAATTTGCACAGCTAACGCTGTCTGGAATTTCTAAGTGAACGTGACTATTTTCAGCTCGCCACGTCATTATTCCCTTCCCGAGTGGCCAAAATCGACCTTACGTAGAAGTGGGGTAAGGTTAAATTTCCTTGAGTGAAAACATCCGATTTAGGTAAATTGATTTGTTTCAGCTTTTTTCTTTCTTGCAAGCATCAATTTTCAGGAATAGGTTTTACCCTTTTACCTGGCACAAAAACTGACACCTTTATTCAAGGCATCATGTTTGCAATAACCACAACACAAGCAGTCAAAATGCAAACAAAAAACGACAACTCTGATAATAATATTGGCACTGTCCTTGAATTTGATTGGTCCACACCCAAGACGGCTTTTCTTAGAGCCCTTTAGTCTCCACTGGTGTTGGACCAGAAGACGCCAAAAGGCGTACAACTCAAAAACAGCGCACTATCAGAGTGCTGAGGGCTTGGGGTGAGCATTTACATTATGAGACCTCATTTGCCAGAAACAAGATATAGGAATAGGTTTTACCCTTTTAACTGGCACAAAAACTGACACCTTTATTATAAAGCTGACACCTTTATTATAAAGGTGTCAGTTTTTGTGCCAGTTAAAAGGGTAAAACCTATTCCTATTCACACACGTTGACAAAGCCTCACCTTGTGTTGTTGTGGGCAGGTCGCTTCTGATAACAAGAGCGGTATAGCAGCTCAAGCGGGCTTGGCCTGCTAACAAAAGAACGAAAATAAAAACTGCGTGAATATTGACAATAAAACAAAGTTACAAAGTGGCGAGCCGGGTGAAGACAAATTAAACTTAAGCGAGATTATTAAAGTGAATGCAATCAGGCGAGGGCAGGAGGCAAGGCCCCGCGTGGCTAGGCCCCGCGTTGTAAAGTTCCAACCTGGACATCGATTCCCATGCTCGCTGCTACTCAACTGACATCCCTGAGAGAGAGGCTCTACCTTGGTAAACAACAACAACCACCACCACCACAACGATGAGAATTTCTCACCTGGGATTTCAGTGCAAGCGCGGATCGGCAGCCTCCTATTACCTCGCGACGTCACGGGGGTAAGCAGGTAACATGACGTCACTTCTGGGGCAAAAGACACGCCCTTCCCATAAAAAGCGGCTCTGTAACTGAATAAATTATGTTAATGAGCCCGGGCCATACGTCGAGGGATGGGGCGTGGCTGCTGAACCCGTCGCAATAAACTCTCGACGGCTTAAACGGATACATTATGTTAATGAACCGCCAGTCACTGGGCGTAGCTTTGCCCAAATAAGGATTGGCACTGGATTGATATCGGCAGTGACCCGAGCGGAGGTGACGTCACGCTCAAGAGCGCTGTGGACGGGGTTGGGAGTGTGAATACCTTGGTGACATGACGTCACTAGCGAGGTACACCTCCGGCTGGCACTTCATGCCGATGAGGTCATGCTGAGTGGTGACGTCACAGAGCGAGGATGCAATTTAAGTTGATTTAGATTCATTTTCCATTGCCCCCTCCCTTGGGTGCGTGAACTCAGCAACAACGTGGACATTATTGTGTATACACTGTGTGTGTGTACGTACACCCCCTTGTTAGTCGCTCACGGTACTGCAAGGGCCACGTTACACTTCACTCCTGCGTCACGAAGCGATCCCGAAGCTCCGTCTCTACACCAGCTGGGCCAGACGTGGGCAAAGGACGGCCCGTTGGGCTTCTTAATCCGGCCTGCCGAACTTGTCCAAATATTATTGTTGTTGTTGTTAAATTAAATTTTACATTTCTCCTGTAATGCCCCCGTTTCCCAGATTAGACGGCGCACTCTGACCGGGAGTGCGGTAATTGTTTTGGGCGCAGATCTCAGACGTTTTCGTGATGTTTGATCAGTCACGTTACGACACGTTTTTGTGTCGTTCACGTTCGTGCAATTTGTTAAAATTGCCTTGCAAATGAACGCTTTGCTACCTGTTAAAGGCCAAATCCATTCACGTAATGATTTTTGACACTGTCATTTATATTTAGTTCACGTAAACGCTCCATCCACCACCATCACCACCAACATCACCACCACCATCACCACCACCAGCATCACCACCACCATCACCACCACCAGCATCACCACCACCATCACCACCACCAGCATCACCACCACAAACATCACCATCACCAACATCACCACCACCACCAACAGCACCATCACCACCACCAACATCACCATCACCACCACCAACATCACCACCACCACCACCAACATCACCATCACCACCAACATCACCACCACCATCACCACCAACATCACCACCACTAACATCCCCACCACCAACAACATCACCACCACCACCATCACCACCAACATCACCACCAACATCCCCACCACCACCAACATCCTCACCACCACCCACATCACCACCAACATCCCCACCACCACCAACATCACCACCACCAACATCACCACCACCAACATCCCCACCACCACCATCACCACCAACATCACCACCACCATCACCACCAACATCACCACCACCACCAACACCACCACCACCAACATCACCACCATCACCACCACCAACATCACCACCAACATCCCCACCACCACCAACATCACCACCACCATCACCACCACCAACATCACCACCACCAACATCACCATCACCACCAACATCACCACCACCATCATCACCACCACCACCATCAACATCACCACCACCACCATCACCACCACCACCATCACCACCAACATCACCACCATCACCACCATCACCATCACCACCACCACCATCACCACCAACATCACCACCACCACCAACACCATCACCACCACCATCACCACCATCACCACCACCAACATCACCACCACCACCATCACCACCACCAACATCACCACCAAGATCATCACCACCACCACCAACAACATCACCACCACCATCACCACCAACATCACTACCACCACCAGCATCACCACCACCACCAACAACATCATCACCAACATCACTACCACCAACAACATCACTACCACCACCATCACCAACATCACCACCACCATCACCACCACCAACATCACCAACATCACCACCACCAACAACACCACCACCATCAAAGACAAACTATAGCGATGCCCCCCCCCACCGTACAAGCCCTGGAACGAGACCCTTGGGGGGCGAGCCGCTGTTAAGTCTCCAGCAGCAGCAGCCGCCGCGTGGCGCACAATGGGGTGACCAAGCGCCTGAGCGCGCGGCCGCCTTTGTCTCCCCAGCGAGCCCCAGGCGGCCAACATCGCCACCCTGGGCCGGGTGAGCAATCTAGCCGAGACCGGCGACACTCCCGGGGACCAGGCCTCACTACGGCACTTACCGGCGGAAAGCTCCGTAGGTGTCTGGGGGAGGGGGTCTTGATGAGGTTACACACGAAACTATTTCCTAGTGCGCTGGTGGAAGAGGAGGTCGCTTATGTCCGACGTTCCGTGTCACTACCACGGACGGGTGACTTGCGCGCGTGCCTGTGATCGCGTCAGAGGCCTTAGCTTGACGCTTTCAGAAAACGTAGCGCGGATAGGCGATCACGTGGGGGCGAGCGAGGCTCGGATTCCGTAGAACTGTTAAGCAGTGCCCGTAGACTCAGCACTGCCCATAGACTCATCACTGCCCATTCGCTAGGAGAAAACACCAATAATCTGAAATAGAAACCGAATAAACTTAGAGAGAAACCCGCGAAACGTAAAAAGCTATTGAATGCATGGCTGTGTGTGCTGCTTTACATTGTCGTAGCTACGTATGCAGTCTGCAATTTTTTTTAATGTGGGCACGTGCAAATATTGTCTGGGTACAAGAAAATATTTCTTTGAAAATGTGTCCAAGACAGTATATTTGTAAGTGTGTGAGTTAATAAAAGTAGAATTGAAACATTAGCACAATGTAGATTTGTATATTGTAGGGTAGAAATGTAGCTATGATCTAATATAGGTTTAATACAATGTATATTCATCATAAAGGTTTTTGGGTTAGATCGCGTTATTTATAAATGTGTCGTAACCCTCCACCACCCGACACGGCCAATCAGCAAAAAAGTGTCACGTTGACAAAAGACAAAATAGTTCACTACTTTAGCCCACCGGTGTGTTGAAGAGTGAATCCACAACATTTACAGTTTGAGTACGACGTTTCGCTGGCAATTACATCCAGCATCATCGGGCAATTCGCCAGAATGGTGAAGCCCTCGCTTGCTCCCGGTCTTAAATAGAGCAGCAGCAGGGTGACGTCATCATTTAACTCATATCAGGTGCAGTGATTTGAGGCGGAGGGGGGGGGGTATTGTAATTATATAATCAATTGGTAATCAGTCAATGGTTTTGATTAGAAATGAGTTGTAGATTAGTAATTAGTTGTAATGTGTGTTATTGTGATTATATGCTACGTTAGTAATCCGTTAATTAGTATGTGTTTCCCCAATAAGGAATTGTAATATGTATTATTTAATAATATGCTTCCAAGCCGCACTAAGCCTGTAGCAGTCAGAGCGATTAAAGTTATTTCTATTCCTCTCAATTTCAATGGATTTTCTAATTAGTCTTTGCCACTAATAATTAGTTTTACACAACACTTCAACGTTATCAAAATCAATTGAGTGTCCTTGTTCACAAGCACGTTCTGCCACTGCCGACAGTTGTGTTTGAGATAATTTAATATTTCTTTGATGTTCTTTTAGTCTTATGCTGATCTAATATAGCATCTGCCACATAAACAATTAATCCGATATACACCTTCTGTTGATAATTTAGGTAATGCGTCTTAAGTCCAAGATACTAGTTTTTTTTATTTTGTGTACTATACCAAATCTTACTGTAATGTTTTGCTTTTGCAAAACACGAGCTAATTTGTGAGTTACTCCTGAGATATATGGAATTTTTTATTGCTTTTACAATCTGATCGCTTTCAGCAGTATTGCTTTGCGATCGTGATTTGGCATTCAGTGCTGTTAATTTGAGCATTATTGTAGCCATTCTGTCGTAGTGCGTCTTTAACGTGTTTGATCTCTCTCACTAGACTTTCACCATCTGACACTGTTTTAGCCCGATGTATGAGCGTCTTGATAAGACAGGATTTCTGAGCTGGATGGTGATGCGAATCTGCATTCAGATAGGCATCAGTGTGCGTTTGCTTTCTGTAAACGCTGTGTGTTATTTTACCGTTTAGGCCATGTCCAAGGAAAATATCTAGGAACGGGAGTGTGTTATTCACCTCCATTTCCATGGTGAACTGGATGGCCGGGTTTTGTGCATTGAGATGATTTAGAAAATCATTAAGTGTATCTTTACCATGTGGCCAGACAACCAAAGTGTCATCCACATATCTAAACCAAAAAGATGGTTTTAATGTGCTCGAGGCAAGTGCTCTTATTTCAAAGTTTTCCACGTACAAATTTGCTATAGCAGGGGACAAAGGTAAGTGTTATTTAAACAATGGTCAGCAAGTTTCGGAATATCTTTTGGTAAACGTGAATTCTTTACTAGTGTATCAAGTAATTTAAGCGATTCGTTTACTGGAACCTTAGTGAAAAGAGAAATCACATCAAAACTTACCAGAATATCATTAGGATTAAGTTTTTTTCTTCTTTGGTTCTTTCGGAAAAGTCACGTAGAATGAGAATAAAATAATAAATTGATAAAATAAAATAACACAATAATATTCTCATGACGTTTCGGCCACAACACAAGCGGCCTTCATCAGGTGAAGGGATGAGACTGTCTGGTAGGACAGCGCTGGAGTGAAAGAGCCACGTTCAGATCACGACCTTTAAGCTGTGTGAGAGGAAACAAAGCGCCTTGACAAAGGAATTAGCATATAATTTAGCATTGAAATGGCTGAGTGATTAGCTTGTGACTGGTCACAGAAATAGCTATGTTAAAAGTTAAAGCATACACATCCGCAGAGGCACCCCTTGATAAAGGAATTAGCATAGAATTTAGCATTGAAATAGCTAAGTTAAAGCATATTTCAATGCTAAAATCTTTGTTTCCTCTCACACAGCTTAAAGGTCGTGATCTGAACGTGGCTCTTTCACCGAAAGAACCAAAGAAGATGAATCATTGCAGTCACGAAAGCTTTAAATCGAGGATTAAGTTTAATATCTTTAATCACATTCACAAGATGTTCTGAATTTCTTATGAATAAAGATGTCCTACCGATGTAGGGCTGTATCTGTGTAGTTATATATTTTGCTAATTTATATGTGGCAGATCCAATTGCACTATGGGTCGTAATGGGATGCCGATTTTATGAATCTTTGGTAGCCCATACAGTCTAGGTGGTTTTGCGCGCTGCGGCTGCGGCTCCGCCCTCG
Organism: Petromyzon marinus; assembly: GCF_048934315.1. Taxonomy (NCBI): domain Eukaryota; kingdom Metazoa; phylum Chordata; class Hyperoartia; order Petromyzontiformes; family Petromyzontidae; genus Petromyzon; species Petromyzon marinus. Next base: position 355,602 of record NW_027422651.1, on the reverse strand, counting down.
CTCTCGCCGCGCATCCGTGCACGCAGCCGCTCCGCACAGGGATCACACACGCACCACACCGATGCTCTCTGCTAACTTTCATTCGTGGCGCAAACCGCGCACCGCCCGGAGGGAATATTCTACGAGCGGAGCCTAGCCTACCGCTACCCAAGTCCGCAAATGCTCGCACACCCCGTCACGTACCTCGCGGCCGTGCTCATGGCGTCGCGCGGACGCCGTGAGAGTCGGAGGGACGAAGACGAAAGGGAACTTTGCCTATCGCCGCCTCGTAGCAGCGCTCGCCGGCGTCGCACGGATGCCGCGAGCGGCTCGAGAAGGCTGGGAGCGTCGCGTGCGACTCGTCGCCGCCGACCCGGCGAACCATCGCGCGCCCAAACAATTTGAAGCCAACTCAGGGGCGCCGCAATGTGACTCACTCTGCGAGGGTCGGCCATTCTCCTGGCGCCGGGAAACCGCGGGACTTTCATCCCAGAGACCCTTCGGATGAAAACCCGTCGTGCCGGGCAATCCCCCGCCAGGACGTCACGTGCGCGCGCTGCAGGTGCGTGCTCGGTGTGGGGGGCCACGGGGGAGTCGAGGCGCCGGCGGAGTTGCTCCGAGACCGTGGCACCACAACGGATCGGGAATTGCGTTGAAATCCGGCTCACGCAAAAGCACAAAAGGGGCAACCCAACGGGGCCCCGAAATCAAATCGATTCGCCGAGTCGACGAATGTGCATATTGCCCCGGGGATGGCAACTTACAGTCGAGTACGGAAAATCGTGATGTGAACAGATTCTGTTTATTTGCGACACAACTTCACGCCACATGGTCCCACGGGGAAAGACGGTGGCATAAGTAAATACAAAAATGAACCAGTAAACCATTGGTGATTGATCAATGCTATGAAGGCGATGATCCAGGAAAATTATATTATGATGCTGTGGTAAAAGGTAATAAGTTACTCTAAAGTGCCTGGCCATGGGAACGTTGGTATTGTTTAGGAAAACGTCTGAAATATGTTGACGTGTAAATCAGCAAATCAAATTAAATCCACAGAGGAGGGAAAGAAGGATCCCAAGCATGTGACACTCAGAACCAAAAGTGGCAGAGACTCGGCCGAGAGAGTGGAGAGAGAGAGAGGAAGAGACTTTTCAGGACTTTATTTCCACTAAAAAATTAACAAAAAAACATTACAGGAAAAAAACATCTAAATTGAAAATCAATAAAACATCAAACTCTGAACAGCGGTATGTGCATGAAATACAAATAGCACCGGGATAGAGGCTGTGGAAACGAGGCGGTGCACGGACATCTCCGTGTGCAGCAAAGTTGTTCAAGGGTTTTTCAATTTTATAAAGAATCAAATGTTTTCACATCAGAATGCGATGTGAACAAAATATATTTTTCTCCCCTACATTTTCAAAACGAAATGGCGTTGACATGTCAAACACCTGAATTCGTTTTTTCTTCAAGGATTCTGTTGTCGTAGCTACGTATGCAGTCTGCAAGTTTTTTTTATGTGGGCACGTGCAAATATTGTCTGGGTACGTGAAAATATTTCTTTGAAAATGTGTCCTAGACACTATATTTGTAAGTTAATAAAAGTAGCATTGAAACGTAAGCACAATGTAGATTTGTATATTGTAGGGTAGAAATATATTTATCATAGCGATGATCTAATATTGGTTTAATACAATTTATATTTTTACTTAGAAGACTTTAGCCATGCAATAGACTAAATATAATGCTCGTGTTTTGAAAGAAAATAATATATTTACCAGGATTAAAGTTGTGCGAAATATGTTATAAAATCTGAGGCTTGGAGAATTGCATGCTGGGAATTAAATTGAGACAGATAGGGGTTAATGCAATGCTTGCAGAGCAGGTGCACGTTACAGAGATTATTGACAAAACAGAATGCGATGTGAACAATATATATTTTTCTCCGCTACATTTTCAAAACGAAATGGCGTCGACATGTCAAACACCTGAATTCGTTTTTTTTCTTCAAGGATTCTGTTGTCGGTTTTCATTAAAGTGTAATGACAGGGTGACACCTGCTGACATCACAGGGTGACACCTGCTGACATCACAGGGTGACACCTGCTGACATCACAGGGTGACACCTTCTGACATCACAGGGTGACACCTGCTGACATGACAGGGTGACACCTGCTGACATGACAGGGTGACACCTGCTGACATGACAGGGTGACACCTGCTGACATCACAGGGTGACACCTGCTGACATCACAGGGTGACACCTGCTGACATCACAGCGTGACACCTGTTGACATCACAGGGTGACACCTGCTGAGGCCTGACAAGGGCTTCACGGCACGGCCACAGAGGTAACAACCAATCAGGGAAGGAGGCACATCTGGGGCAAAGGCAACAGGTGGGGCTAGCCGAGTTACTCCGGTAACCTGCTCGAAAGGTTCCACGAGAGGGCGTGGCCGGAGGCGGGGCCTAGCCACGCCTCTGGCCACGCCCTCTCGTGTAACCTGCTCCAAGGTTCCACGAGAGGGCGTGGCCGGAGGCGGGGCCTAGCCACGCCTCTGGCCATGCCCTCTCGTGTAACCTGCTCCAAGGTTCCACGAGAGGGCGTGGCCGGAGGCGGGGCCTAGCCACGCCTCTGGCCACGCCCTCTCGTGTAACCTGCTCAAAGGTTCCACGAGAGGACGTGGCCGGAGGCGGGGGATTCGCATTGCTGAGGATGTTGTAGGCGAGCTGACACGCCACCTCCCGTGCTCCCTCCTCGCTGGAGCTCAGAAATGCGGGGAAGATGCCGGCGCCTTCTCCCATCCCGAGAATCGACACCTTATAGAGGAGGCCCGCGGGCATCCCGGGCCCCGAGTAAGCGTGCAGCTCGAATATTGGGTAGCTGATGCCGGCGGTCCGGCACAGCATCCGCAGCCGCCCCGCCCACGACAGCACGGCCGCCTTCGGCACCGCCTCGAGAGCCACGGGCATGGGCCGCAGGTGGCGAGGTACCCACCACAGGCACGTGCGTGCCCCCCAGCCCTCAAACAGGCTGTGTGCGGCTTTGCCGGTGCCCGTGCACTCCGGCTGCCGCAGGTCTGGCACCGCCGCCTCCATCTCCTCGTCTTCCGTTGCCACGGCCGCAGCCACCGTGTCCCACTCCGGTATGGCCCAGCCCACCTTGATGGTCCGGCCCCATGGCCGGAAGTTGATTCGAAGGAGCTTCTTCCTGGCCATGGCGGCCGCGCGATGGCTCCCGTACTCGATGAACGCGTAGCCTCGGTTGAGGGTTTTGTCCCGGCGACAGACGCTCATCTTGACGTCCACCACGCCCTCTGTGGCACCGCTCATCGCCATCATCACCTCCGCTCGCTTCTTGTCCTCTGGCAGCCCCCCAATGAAGAGGCGGCGATTGTCCACGCTGAAGCAGACTCCAATGCGGCGTCCGGGACGGATCTCGAATTTGTCGAGTTTCTTGACGGCATCCGTGGCTTGGGCGAGCGTCACGTAGGTAGCGAACGCGTAGCCGCGGGTCTCTCCGCTATGCTCCATCATTAGGCGGAGCTGGTAGAGCTTCCCCACCGTCTCCAGCACGGGCACCAGCTCATCCTCGTAGATGTCGCACGGGATCCCCCCCAGAAACACCTCGCAGCCACGGGCGGGAGGGGGCCCCTGCCAGTCGGGCGGCGGTCCGAACTTCCTCTGTCCGTTCTCCTGGACGATGTTGTACCCCGTGCTCAACATGAGGTCCAGCAAGACCTTCATACAGGCCATGCCGAGCACCGGTGGTTTGGCTACTACGGTGGTGCTGGGGCAGCGGCTTGGGGCCCGGTGGAGCCCTTGACATTCCGCGCGGTCGCCTCGTGCCGACAAAGCCACGGGGGGAATCAACTCCTGAAGAGCCAAATCCCCGGCAGGAACTCGCTCGGCCCAAACCTACAGGCCAGCAGTGAAGAGAGAAAGAGAGAGAAAATGGAGACAGATGGAGAAAGAGAGACGCGTTTGTTCGGTCCATGGGCCTAAATGTGACATTAGCGTAGCCTGTGCAGTATGAATACAGCGCTTTTGTCAATCCACTGCTGGATGAAGCCCTCCCCCACATTGCGCAGAGGAAACAAGAAACACAAACTCACACGGTTCCCGGCATGCGTTTGTTTGTCCTCGGAAATGTTCACCGAGCGATGATTTTGTGTTTCGAGCAGCGCTCACGAGGCGGCGTTTGACTTCGCGCGGTGAACTTCGCCCGTGATGACGTCACTGGGCACGACAGGAGAGGTCGGCGCTGACTTTTAGCGCCGTTTTTTTTCTCCCCATCCAATAGTCCATGAGACGCTTCAAAATGAGACCGTTTTGCCGGTATCAAAGTATGACAAAATAAGAATAGATTTGATCCTTTTTTGGCAATAAAACGGGTGTTTACATGTTCAAACACCAAACAGAAACCTTTTTCAATGAATCTTAAGATCTGTTTTATTGCCAGAAAGGATACAACCTATTCTTATTTTTTCATAGCCCATGAGATGTCTCCTTTGTCGGTACCACGTGAGGTGGCCTAAATTGAGCAGTTTCAATTTCTCTACGTGGCCAGTGATAAACAAATGCAATGAGTGAGACTATCAAGTAATTTACTTTCATTTTCCATCCAAATAAATGGGTACGACTTAAGTTTTGCTACCTTAGGTGGTACCGAGTTCTGCTCTGGACCATGAGTGGGCCGTTTAATCAATGTTGACCAGTTTTCAACATTGTTAGGTCCCTAATAGCAACAGAGCTGTTGTGCTACAATTGTGTTCATATTGGATCATCTTTACAACAGAACAGACATGCAGACAGAGCTAATGCTTAATGCTTTCAACCCTCATTGTTGAAATGTGAGTTTACTTGCAAATGGATTCACAGTTCTAGATTTAAAGCTTTCGTGACTGCTAGGATCCATAATCTTTGGTTCTATTGGGTAAAGTCACGTAGGTAAAAAAATAAAATAACAAAAATCACGACGTTTCGGCCACAACACAAGCGGCCTTCATCAGGTGAAGGGACGAGACTGTCTGGAGGACAGCGCTGGAGTGAAAAAAGCCACGCTCAGATCACGACCTTTAAGCTGTGTGAGAAGAAACAAAGCGCCTTGACAAAGGAATCTGCATATAATTTAGCATTGAAATGGCTCATTGAAATAGCTAAGTTAAAGTATACACATCCGCTGAGACACCCCTTGACAAAGGAATTAGCATAGAATTTAGCATTGAAATAGATGAGTGATTAGCTTGTAACTGGTCACAGAAATAGCTATGTTAAAGTCAGAGCAAATACATTCACCGAGGCACCTAGTACAAATCAAACAGGAGAATTTAGCGAAACACAACCACGCTCAGACCGCGGGCCTTTAAACTGTGTGCGAGCAAACAAGGTGTCCTGACAAAGAAATTAGCATAAAAAATAGCATTTGATTGGCCGATTTTAGAAAAGAGGTGGTGTACGTGCCGGTGGACTTGCCGTTTGGCGCGGGGGGGGGGGGGGGGGGGAAGTTTACCTATTGATGGTGTGAAAAGGGAATTTATAAGAGCTGCGAAAGTTTGGGGTACCACTACTTGAAAAATATACTGTACCATTGAAATTAGTTTAATGTTTAGTTCGATTTAGAACATCTTTCCAATGGTTGCTTAATTTGAAACCATCTTCTCGGTTGAAATTGTGTCTGTTTTTGTAGATCTGAATTGCATCGTGAACAAATCTCTGATAAAAACCCATGGGTTTGCAAAGAACCTTGGTATCGGAGAAAATTATATCGTGATCACCCACAGCGTTGTAACAGTGATCAGCCACGGCAGAAGAATTCGTTTTGCCGTATTTCAAATCTGATTTGTGCTCGGGAATTCGGTCAGAAACATGTCGCTTTGTCTCCCCGATATAGCAATCACCGCAGGTACAACTCAATTTGTAAACCCCGGGGTACTGTAAGTCAGGAATGACATCCTTCATTTTGTGTACTGTATTGAACCGGACCTGGATCTTGTGTTTGTTTAGAATTTTGGAAATCTTTTTAGTAACGCCTGCTATATATGGTAGTGTGATGGTTTTGACCAGAGTATCAAGTGGTTGTTTCTGTATGGAGGGAGAAACAGCTTGGCGGATGGTACTGTCAGAGTAACCATTCCTTTTGAGGGCCAGGTGTACATGTTTTAATTCACTGGTCAGGTGGTGTTGGTCCGAAATGCAATGAGGCCTATGGTATAAAGTTTTGATGAGATAATTATTTTGGGCTGGGTGGTGGTGGGAATCAGGTTTCAAGTAGGAATCTGTGTGGGTGGGTTTCCTGTAGACAGAATGCCCCAATGAGCCATCAGGTCTCCTCTCAAACAGAACATCACTCAGCTATTTCAATGCTAAATTCTATGCTAATTCCTTTGTCAAGGGGTGCCTCTGCGGATGTGTATAATTTAACTTAGCTATTTCAATGAGCCATTTCAATGCTAAATTATATGCTAATTCCTTTATCAAGGCGCGTGGTCTTTTTCTTCTCACACAGCTTAAAGGTCGTGATCTAAGCGTGGCTTCTTCCACTCCAGCGCTGTCCTCCAGACAGTCTCGTCCCTTCACCTGATGAAGGCTGCTTGTGTTGTGGCCGAAACGTCGTGATTTTTTGTTATTTTATTTTCACCTACGTGACTTTACCCAAAAGAACCAAAGAGTATAGATACTGGAGCTATATTCACTTCTTACATCTAGATTGAAAACTTAACTTGGTTAGAAGTGCTCTGTGTGTGTTAGTTAGTTAGTTAGTTGTTATCATCCTTGCCCCAACCCGCACCTCCGGTTAACACGGTTGGCTACGTATTGTGCGAAAGAAGTTCGCCCATACACACAAAACAAATACGACTGCGTTCACAAGTACACAGTGACGGGAAACAATAAAGTAATAAAATATATATTTTTTATATATTTGTATGATTTTATTGTTTCCCTTTAACGTGACTTTACGGAGAGAGCTAATAATATGAATTACTGCTCACGAAAGCTTTAAATAAAAAAAAGTACACAGTGCTTCTTCCATTTGCTGGAAGATTAGCAGGACAGGATTTCTGGGCTATTTGACCAATGTTAATATATAACTCAGTATTGGTAAACAATGTTAATATATAACTCAGTATTGGTAAACAATGTTAATAGATAACTCAGTAGCGGTAAACAATGTTAATATATAACTCAGTATTGGTAAACAATGTTAATATATAACTCAGTATTGGTAAACAATGTTAATATATAACTCAGTATTGGTAAACAATGATAATATATAACTCAGTATTGGTAAACAATGTTAATATATAACTCAGTATTGGTAAACAATGTTAATAGATAACTCAGCATTGGTAAACAATGTTAATATATAACTCAGTATTGGTAAACAATGTTAATAGATAACTCAGTATTAGTAAACAATGTTAATATATAACTCAGTACTGGTAAACAATGTTAATATATAACTCAGTATTGGTAAACAATGTTAATAGATAACTCAGTATTGGTAAACAATGTTAATAAATAACTCAGTATTGGTAAACGATGATAATATATAACTCAGTATTGGTAAACAATGTTAATATATAACTTAGTATTGGTAAACAATGTTAATATATAACTCAGTATTGGTAAACAATGTTAATATATAACTCAGTATTGGTAAACAATGTTAATAGATAACTCAGTATTGGTAAACAATGTTAACAGATAACTCAGTATTGGTAAACAATGTTAATATATAACTCAGTATTGGTAAACAATGTTAATATATAACTCAGTATTGGTAAACAATGTTAATAGATAACTCAGTATTGGTAAACAATGTTAATATATAACTCAGTATTGGTAAACAATGTTAATATATAACTCAGTATTGGTAAACAATGTTAATATATAACTCAGTATTGGTAAACAATGTTAATATATAACTCAGTATTGGTAAACAATGTTAATATATAACTCAGTATTGGTAAACATTGTTAATAGATAACTCAGTATTGGTAAACAATGTTAATATATAACTCAGCATTGGAAAACAATGTTAATATATAACTCAGCATTGGTAAACAATGTTAACATATAACTCAGTATTGGTAAACAATGTTAATAGATAACTCAGTATTGGTAAACAATGTTAATAGATAACTCAGTAGTGGTAAACAATGATAATATATAACTCAGTATTGGTAAACAATGTTAATATATAACTTAGTATTGGTAAACAATGTTAATAGATAACTCAGTATTGGTAAACAATGTTAATAGATAACTCAGTAGTGGTAAACAATGTTAATATATAACTCAGTATTGGTAAACAATGTTAATATATAACTCAGCATTGATAAACAATGTTAACATATAACTCAGTATTGGTAAACAATGTTAATATATAACTCAGTATTGGTAAACAATGTTAATATATAACTCAGTATTGGTAAACAATGTTAATAGATAACTCAGTATTGGTAAACGATGATAATATATAACTCAGTATTGGTAAACAATGTTAATATATAACTCAGTATTGGTAAACAATGTTAATAGATAACTCAGTAGTGGTAAACAATGTTAATATATAACTCAGCATTGGTAAACAATGTTAATATATAACTCAGCATTGGTAAAACAATGTTAATAGATAACTCAGTATTGGTAAACAATGTTATATATAACTCAGGATTGGTAAACAATGCTTTATATAACTCAGTATTGGTAAACAATGTTAATATATAACTCAGTATTGGTAAACAATGTTAATATATAACTCAGTATTGGTAAACCATGTTAATAGATAACTCAGTATTGGTAAACAATGTTAATATATAACTCAGTATTGGTAAACAATGTTAATATAAAACTCAGTATTGGTAAACAATGTTAATATATAACTTAGTATTGGTAAACAATGTTAATAGATAACTCAGTATTGGTAAACAATGTTAATAGATAACTCAGTATTGGTAAACAATGTTATTATATAACTCAGCATTGGTAAACAATGTTAATATATAACTCAGCATTGGTAAAACAATGTTAATAGATAACTCAGTATTGGTAAAGAATGTTAATATATAACTCAGTATTGGTAAACAATGTTAATATATAACTCAGTATTGGTAAACCATGTTAATAGATAACTCAGTATTGGTAAACAATGTATATATATAACTCAGTATTGGTAAACAATGTTAATATATAACTTAGTATTGGTAAACAATGTTAATAGATAACTCAGTATTGGTAAACAATGTTAATAGATAACTCAGTATTGGTAAACAATGTTAATATATAACTCAGCATTGGTAAACAATGTTAATATATAACTCAGCATTGGTAAAACAATGTTAATAGATAACTCAGTATTGGTAAAGAATGTTAATATATAACTCAGTATTGGTAAACAATGTTAATATATAACTCAGTATTGGTAAAACATGTTAATAGATAACTCAGTATTGGTAAACAATGTTAATAGATAACTCAGTAGTGGTAAACAATGATAATATATAACTCAGTATTGGTAAACAATGTTAATATATAACTTAGTATTGGTAAACAATGTTAATAGATAACTCAGTATTGGTAAACAATGTTAATAGATAACTCAGTAGTGGTAAACAATGTTAATATATAACTCAGTATTGGTAAACAATGTTGATATATAACTCAGCATTGGTAAACAATGTTAACATATAACTCAGTATTGGTAAACAATGTTAATATATAACTCAGTATTGGTAAACAATGTTAATATATAACTCAGTATTGGTAAACAATGTTAATAGATAACTCAGTATTGGTAAACAATGTTAATATATAACTCAGTATTGGTAAACAATGTTAATATATAACTCAGTACTGGTAAACAATGTTAATATATAACTCAGTATTGGTAAACAATGTTAATATATAACTCAGTATTGGTAAACAATGTTAATAGATAACTCAGTATTGGTAAACAATGTTAATATATAACTCAGTATTGGAAAACAATGTTAATATATAACTCAGCATTGGTAAACAATGTTAACATATAAATCAGTATTGGTAAACAATGTTAATAGATAACTCAGTATTGGTAAACAATATTAATAGATAACTCAGTAGTGGTAAACAATGATAATATATAACTCAGTATTGGTAAACAATGTTAATATATAACTTAGTATTGGTAAACAATGTTATTAGATAACTCAGTATTGGTAAACAATCTTAATAGATAACTCAGTATTGGTAAACAATGTTAATATATAACTCAGCATTGGTAAACAATGTTAATATATAACTCAGCATTGGTAAAACAATGTTAATAGATAACTCAGTATTGGTAAACAATGTTAATATATAACTCAGTATTGGTAAACCATGTTAATAGATAACTCAGTATTGGTAAACAATGTTAATATATAACTCAGTATTGGTAAACAATGTTAATAGATAACTCAGTAGTGGTAAACAATGTTAATATATAACTCAGCATTGGTAAACAATGTTAATATATAACTCAGCATTGGTAAAACAATGTTAATAGATAACTCAGTATTGGTAAACAATGTTATATATAACTCAGGATTGGTAAACAATGCTTTATATAACTCAGTATTGGTAAACAATGTTAATATATAACTCAGTATTGGTAAACAATGTTAATATATAACTCAGTATTGGTAAACCATGTTAATAGATAACTCAGTATTGGTAAACAATGTTAATATATAACTCAGTATTGGTAAACAATGTTAATATAAAACTCAGTATTGGTAAACAATGTTAATATATAACTTAGTATTGGTAAACAATGTTAATAGATAACTCAGTATTGGTAAACAATGTTAATAGATAACTCAGTATTGGTAAACAATGTTATTATATAACTCAGCATTGGTAAACAATGTTAATATATAACTCAGCATTGGTAAAACAATGTTAATAGATAACTCAGTATTGGTAAAGAATGTTAATATATAACTCAGTATTGGTAAACAATGTTAATATATAACTCAGTATTGGTAAACCATGTTAATAGATAACTCAGTATTGGTAAACAATGTATATATATAACTCAGTATTGGTAAACAATGTTAATATATAACTTAGTATTGGTAAACAATGTTAATAGATAACTCAGTATTGGTAAACAATGTTAATAGATAACTCAGTATTGGTAAACAATGTTAATATATAACTCAGCATTGGTAAACAATGTTAATATATAACTCAGCATTGGTAAAACAATGTTAATAGATAACTCAGTATTGGTAAAGAATGTTAATATATAACTCAGTATTGGTAAACAATGTTAATATATAACTCAGTATTGGTAAAACATGTTAATAGATAACTCAGTATTGGTAAACAATGTTAATAGATAACTCAGTAGTGGTAAACAATGATAATATATAACTCAGTATTGGTAAACAATGTTAATATATAACTTAGTATTGGTAAACAATGTTAATAGATAACTCAGTATTGGTAAACAATGTTAATAGATAACTCAGTAGTGGTAAACAATGTTAATATATAACTCAGTATTGGTAAACAATGTTGATATATAACTCAGCATTGGTAAACAATGTTAACATATAACTCAGTATTGGTAAACAATGTTAATATATAACTCAGTATTGGTAAACAATGTTAATATATAACTCAGTATTGGTAAACAATGTTAATAGATAACTCAGTATTGGTAAACAATGTTAATATATAACTCAGTATTGGTAAACAATGTTAATATATAACTCAGTACTGGTAAACAATGTTAATATATAACTCAGTATTGGTAAACAATGTTAATATATAACTCAGTATTGGTAAACAATGTTAATAGATAACTCAGTATTGGTAAACAATGTTAATATATAACTCAGTATTGGAAAACAATGTTAATATATAACTCAGCATTGGTAAACAATGTTAACATATAACTCAGTATTGGTAAACAATGTTAATAGATAACTCAGTATTGGTAAACAATATTAATAGATAACTCAGTAGTGGTAAACAATGATAATATATAACTCAGTATTGGTAAACAATGTTAATATATAACTTAGTATTGGTAAACAATGTTATTAGATAACTCAGTATTGGTAAACAATCTTAATAGATAACTCAGTATTGGTAAACAATGTTAATATATAACTCAGCATTGGTAAACAATGTTAATATATAACTCAGCATTGGTAAAACAATGTTAATAGATAACTCAGTATTGGTAAACAATGTTAATATATAACTCAGTATTGGTAAACCATGTTAATAGATAACTCAGTATTGGTAAACAATGTTAATATATAACTCAGTATTGGAAAACAATGTTAATATATAACTCAGCATTGGTAAACAATGTTAACATATAAATCAGTATTGGTAAACAATGTTAATAGATAACTCAGTATTGGTAAACAATGTTAATAGATAACTCAGTAGTGGTAAACAATGATAATATATAACTCAGTATTGGTAAACAATGTTAATATATAACTTAGTATTGGTAAACAATGTTATTAGATAACTCAGTATTGGTAAACAATCTTAATAGATAACTCAGTATTGGTAAACAATGTTAATATATAACTCAGCATTGGTAAACAATGTTAATATATAACTCAGCATTGGTAAAACAATGTTAATAGATAACTCAGTATTGGTAAACAATGTTAATATATAACTCAGTATTGGTAAACAATGTTAATATATAACTCAGTATTGGTAAACAATGATAATATATAACTCAGTATTGGTAAACAATGTTAATATATAACTTAGTATTGGTAAACAATGTTAATAGATAACTCAGTATTGGTAAACAATGTTAATAGATAACTCAGTAGTGGTAAACAATGTTAATATATAACTCAGTATTGGTAAACAATGTTGATATATAACTCAGCATTGGTAAACAATGTTAACATATAACTCAGTATTGGTAAACAATGTTAATATATAACTCAGTATTGGTAAACAATGTTAATATATAACTCAGTATTGGTAAACAATGTTAATAGATAACTCAGTATTGGTAAACAATGTTAATATATAACTCAGTATTGGTAAACAATGTTAATATATAACTCAGTACTGGTAAACAATGTTAATATATAACTCAGTATTGGTAAACAATGTTAATATATAACTCAGTATTGGTAAACAATGTTAATAGATAACTCAGTATTGGTAAACAATGTTAATATATAACTCAGTATTGGAAAACAATGTTAATATATAACTCAGCATTGGTAAACAATGTTAACATATAACTCAGTATTGGTAAACAATGTTAATAGATAACTCAGTATTGGTAAACAATATTAATAGATAACTCAATAGTGGTAAACAATGATAATATATAACTCAGTATTGGTAAACAATGTTAATATATAACTTAGTATTGGTAAACAATGTTATTAGATAACTCAGTATTGGTAAACAATCTTAATAGATAACTCAGTATTGGTAAACAATGTTAATATATAACTCAGCATTGGTAAACAATGTTAATATATAACTCAGCATTGGTAAAACAATGTTAATAGATAACTCAGTATTGGTAAACAATGTTAATATATAACTCAGTATTGGTAAACCATGTTAATAGATAACTCAGTATTGGTAAACAATGTTAATATATAACTCAGTATTGGTAAACAATGTTAATAGATAACTCAGTAGTGGTAAACAATGTTAATATATAACTCAGCATTGGTAAACAATGTTAATATATAACTCAGCATTGGTAAAACAATGTTAATAGATAACTCAGTATTGGTAAACAATGTTATATATAACTCAGGATTGGTAAACAATGCTTTATATAACTCAGTATTGGTAAACAATGTTAATATATAACTCAGTATTGGTAAACAATGTTAATATATAACTCAGTATTGGTAAACCATGTTAATAGATAACTCAGTATTGGTAAACAATGTTAATATATAACTCAGTATTGGTAAACAATGTTAATATAAAACTCAGTATTGGTAAACAATGTTAATATATAACTTAGTATTGGTAAACAATGTTAATAGATAACTCAGTATTGGTAAACAATGTTAATAGATAACTCAGTATTGGTAAACAATGTTATTATATAACTCAGCATTGGTAAACAATGTTAATATATAACTCAGCATTGGTAAAACAATGTTAATAGATAACTCAGTATTGGTAAAGAATGTTAATATATAACTCAGTATTGGTAAACAATGTTAATATATAACTCAGTATTGGTAAACCATGTTAATAGATAACTCAGTATTGGTAAACAATGTATATATATAACTCAGTATTGGTAAACAATGTTGATATATAACTTAGTATTGGTAAACAATGTTAATAGATAACTCAGTATTGGTAAACAATGTTAATAGATAACTCAGTATTGGTAAACAATGTTAATATATAACTCAGCATTGGTAAACAATGTTAATATATAACTCAGCATTGGTAAAACAATGTTAATAGATAACTCAGTATTGGTAAAGAATGTTAATATATAACTCAGTATTGGTAAACAATGTTAATATATAACTCAGTATTGGTAAACCATGTTAATAGATAACTCAGTATTGGTAAACAATGTTAATAGATAACTCAGTAGTGGTAAACAATGATAATATATAACTCAGTATTGGTAAACAATGTTAATATATAACTTAGTATTGGTAAACAATGTTAATAGATAACTCAGTATTGGTAAACAATGTTAATAGATAACTCAGTAGTAGTAAACAATGTTAATATATAACTCAGTATTGGTAAACAATGTTGATATATAACTCAGCATTGGTAAACAATGTTAACATATAACTCAGTATTGGTAAACAATGTTAATATATAACTCAGTATTGGTAAACAATGTTAATATATAACTCAGTATTGGTAAACAATGTTAATAGATAACTCAGTATTGGTAAACAATGTTAATATATAACTCAGTATTGGTAAACAATGTTAATATATAACTCAGTACTGGTAAACAATGTTAATATATAACTCAGTATTGGTAAACAATGTTAATATATAACTCAGTATTGGTAAACAATGTTAATAGATAACTCAGTATTGGTAAACAATGTTAATATATAACTCAGTATTGGAAAACAATGTTAATATATAACTCAGCATTGGTAAACAATGTTAACATATAACTCAGTATTGGTAAACAATGTTAATAGATAACTCAGTATTGGTAAACAATATTAATAGATAACTCAGTAGTGGTAAACAATGATAATATATAACTCAGTATTGGTAAACAATGTTAATATATAACTTAGTATTGGTAAACAATGTTATTAGATAACTCAGTATTGGTAAACAATCTTAATAGATAACTCAGTATTGGTAAACAATGTTAATATATAACTCAGCATTGGTAAACAATGTTAATATATAACTCAGCATTGGTAAAACAATGTTAATAGATAACTCAGTATTGGTAAACAATGTTAATATATAACTCAGTATTGGTAAACCATGTTAATAGATAACTCAGTATTGGTAAACAATGTTAATATATAACTCAGTATTGGAAAACAATGTTAATATATAACTCAGCATTGGTAAACAATGTTAACATATAAATCAGTATTGGTAAACAATGTTAATAGATAACTCAGTATTGGTAAACAATGTTAATAGATAACTCAGTAGTGGTAAACAATGATAATATATAACTCAGTATTGGTAAACAATGTTAATATATAACTTAGTATTGGTAAACAATGTTATTAGATAACTCAGTATTGGTAAACAATCTTAATAGATAACTCAGTATTGGTAAACAATGTTAATATATAACTCAGCATTGGTAAACAATGTTAATATATAACTCAGCATTGGTAAAACAATGTTAATAGATAACTCAGTATTGGTAAACAATGTTAATATATAACTCAGTATTGGTAAACAATGTTAATATATAACTCAGTATTGGTAAACAATGATAATATATAACTCAGTATTGGTAAACAATGTTAATATATAACTTAGTATTGGTAAACAATGTTAATAGATAACTCAGTATTGGTAAACAATGTTAATAGATAACTCAGTAGTGGTAAACAATGTTAATATATAACTCAGTATTGGTAAACAATGTTGATATATAACTCAGCATTGGTAAACAATGTTAACATATAACTCAGTATTGGTAAACAATGTTAATATATAACTCAGTATTGGTAAACAATGTTAATATATAACTCAGTATTGGTAAACAATGTTAATAGATAACTCAGTATTGGTAAACAATGTTAATATATAACTCAGTATTGGTAAACAATGTTAATATATAACTCAGTACTGGTAAACAATGTTAATATATAACTCAGTATTGGTAAACAATGTTAATATATAACTCAGTATTGGTAAACAATGTTAATAGATAACTCAGTATTGGTAAACAATGTTAATATATAACTCAGTATTGGAAAACAATGTTAATATATAACTCAGCATTGGTAAACAATGTTAACATATAACTCAGTATTGGTAAACAATGTTAATAGATAACTCAGTATTGGTAAACAATATTAATAGATAACTCAGTAGTGGTAAACAATGATAATATATAACTCAGTATTGGTAAACAATGTTAATATATAACTTAGTATTGGTAAACAATGTTATTAGATAACTCAGTATTGGTAAACAATCTTAATAGATAACTCAGTATTGGTAAACAATGTTAATATATAACTCAGCATTGGTAAACAATGTTAATATATAACTCAGCATTGGTAAAACAATGTTAATAGATAACTCAGTATTGGTAAACAATGTTAATATATAACTCAGTATTGGTAAACCATGTTAATAGATAACTCAGTATTGGTAAACAATGTTAATATATAACTCAGTATTGGTAAACAATGTTAATAGATAACTCAGTAGTGGTAAACAATGTTAATATATAACTCAGCATTGGTAAACAATGTTAATATATAACTCAGCATTGGTAAAACAATGTTAATAGATAACTCAGTATTGGTAAACAATGTTATATATAACTCAGGATTGGTAAACAATGCTTTATATAACTCAGTATTGGTAAACAATGTTAATATATAACTCAGTATTGGTAAACAATGTTAATATATAACTCAGTATTGGTAAACCATGTTAATAGATAACTCAGTATTGGTAAACAATGTTAATATATAACTCAGTATTGGTAAACAATGTTAATATAAAACTCAGTATTGGTAAACAATGTTAATATATAACTTAGTATTGGTAAACAATGTTAATAGATAACTCAGTATTGGTAAACAATGTTAATAGATAACTCAGTATTGGTAAACAATGTTATTATATAACTCAGCATTGGTAAACAATGTTAATATATAACTCAGCATTGGTAAAACAATGTTAATAGATAACTCAGTATTGGTAAAGAATGTTAATATATAACTCAGTATTGGTAAACAATGTTAATATATAACTCAGTATTGGTAAACCATGTTAATAGATAACTCAGTATTGGTAAACAATGTATATATATAACTCAGTATTGGTAAACAATGTTAATATATAACTTAGTATTGGTAAACAATGTTAATAGATAACTCAGTATTGGTAAACAATGTTAATAGATAACTCAGTATTGGTAAACAATGTTAATATATAACTCAGCATTGGTAAACAATGTTAATATATAACTCAGCATTGGTAAAACAATGTTAATAGATAACTCAGTATTGGTAAAGAATGTTAATATATAACTCAGTATTGGTAAACAATGTTAATATATAACTCAGTATTGGTAAAACATGTTAATAGATAACTCAGTATTGGTAAACAATGTTAATAGATAACTCAGTAGTGGTAAACAATGATAATATATAACTCAGTATTGGTAAACAATGTTAATATATAACTTAGTATTGGTAAACAATGTTAATAGATAACTCAGTATTGGTAAACAATGTTAATAGATAACTCAGTAGTGGTAAACAATGTTAATATATAACTCAGTATTGGTAAACAATGTTGATATATAACTCAGCATTGGTAAACAATGTTAACATATAACTCAGTATTGGTAAACAATGTTAATATATAACTCAGTATTGGTAAACAATGTTAATATATAACTCAGTATTGGTAAACAATGTTAATAGATAACTCAGTATTGGTAAACAATGTTAATATATAACTCAGTATTGGTAAACAATGTTAATATATAACTCAGTACTGGTAAACAATGTTAATATATAACTCAGTATTGGTAAACAATGTTAATATATAACTCAGTATTGGTAAACAATGTTAATAGATAACTCAGTATTGGTAAACAATGTTAATATATAACTCAGTATTGGAAAACAATGTTAATATATATCTCAGCATTGGTAAACAATGTTAACATATAACTCAGTATTGGTAAACAATGTTAATAGATAACTCAGTATTGGTAAACAATATTAATAGATAACTCAGTAGTGGTAAACAATGATAATATATAACTCAGTATTGGTAAACAATGTTAATATATAACTTAGTATTGGTAAACAATGTTATTAGATAACTCAGTATTGGTAAACAATCTTAATAGATAACTCAGTATTGGTAAACAATGTTAATATATAACTCAGCATTGGTAAACAATGTTAATATATAACTCAGCATTGGTAAAACAATGTTAATAGATAACTCAGTATTGGTAAACAATGTTAATATATAACTCAGTATTGGTAAACCATGTTAATAGATAACTCAGTATTGGTAAACAATGTTAATATATAACTCAGTATTGGAAAACAATGTTAATATATAACTCAGCATTGGTAAACAATGTTAACATATAAATCAGTATTGGTAAACAATGTTAATAGATAACTCAGTATTGGTAAACAATGTTAATAGATAACTCAGTAGTGGTAAACAATGATAATATATAACTCAGTATTGGTAAACAATGTTAATATATAACTTAGTATTGGTAAACAATGTTATTAGATAACTCAGTATTGGTAAACAATCTTAATAGATAACTCAGTATTGGTAAACAATGTTAATATATAACTCAGCATTGGTAAACAATGTTAATATATAACTCAGCATTGGTAAAACAATGTTAATAGATAACTCAGTATTGGTAAACAATGTTAATATATAACTCAGTATTGGTAAACAATGTTAATATATAACTCAGTATTGGTAAACAATGTTAATATATAACTCAGTATTGGTAAACGATGATAATATATAACTCAGTATTGGTAAACAATGTTAATATATAACTCAGTATTGGTAAACAATGTTAATAGATAACTCAGTAGTGGTAAACAATGTTAATATATAACTCAGCATTGGTAAACAATGTTAATATATAACTCAGCATTGGTAAAACAATGTTAATAGATAACTCAGTATTGGTAAACAATGTTATATATAACTCAGGATTGGTAAACAATGCTTTATATAACTCAGTATTGGTAAACAATGTTAATATATAACTCAGTATTGGTAAACAATGTTAATATATAACTCAGTATTGGTAAACCATGTTAATAGATAACTCAGTATTGGTAAACAATGTTAATATATAACTCAGTATTGGTAAACAATGTTAATATAAAACTCAGTATTGGTAAACAATGTTAATATATAACTTAGTATTGGTAAACAATGTTAATAGATAACTCAGTATTGGTAAACAATCTTAATAGATAACTCAGTATTGGTAAACAATGTTAATATATAACTCAGCATTGGTAAACAATGTTAATATATAACTCAGCATTGGTAAAACAATGTTAATAGATAACTCAGTATTGGTAAAGAATGTTAATATATAACTCAGTATTGGTAAACAATGTTAATATATAACTCAGTATTGGTAAACCATGTTAATAGATAACTCAGTATTGGTAAACAATGTTAATATATAACTCAGTATTGGTAAACAATGTTAATATATAACTTAGTATTGGTAAACAATGTTAATAGATAACTCAGTATTGGTAAACAATGTTAATATATAACTCAGTATTGGTAAACAATGTTAATATATAACTCAGCATTGGTAAAACAATGTTAATATATAACTCAGTATTGGTAAAGAATGTTAATATATAACTCAGTATTGGTAAACAATGTTAATATATAACTCAGTATTGGTAAAACATGTTAATAGATAACTCAGTATTGGTAAAAAATGTTAATAGATAACTCAGTAGTGGTAAACAATGTTAATATATAACTCAGTATTGGTAAACCATGTTAATAGATAACTCAGTATTTGTAAACAATGTTAATATATAACTCAGTATTGGTAAACAATGTTAATAGATAACTCAGTATTGGTAAACAATGTTAATAGATAACTCAGTATTGGTAAACAATGTTAATATATAACTCAGCATTGGTAAACAATGTTAATATATAACTCAGCATTGGTAAAACAATGTTAATAGATAACTCAGTATTGGTAAAGAATGTTAATATATAACTCAGTATTGGTAAACAATGTTAATATATAACTCAGTATTGGTAAAACATGTTAATAGATAACTCAGTATTGGTAAACAATGTTAATAGATAACTCAGTAGTGGTAAACAATGATAATATATAACTCAGTATTGGTAAACAATGTTAATATATAACTTAGTATTGGTAAACAATGTTAATAGATAACTCAGTATTGGTAAACAATGTTAATAGATAACTCAGTAGTGGTAAACAATGTTAATATATAACTCAGTATTGGTAAACCATGTTAATAGATAACTCAGTATTGGTAAACAATGTTAATATATAACTCAGTATTGGTAAACAATGTTAATAGATAACTCAGTAGTGGTAAACAATGTTAATATATAACTCAGCATTGGTAAACAATGTTAATATATAACTCAGCATTGGTAAAACAATGTTAATAGATAACTCAGTATTGGTAAACAATGTTATATATAACTCAGGATTGGTAAACAATGCTTTATATAACTCAGTATTGGTAAACAATGTTAATATATAACTCAGTATTGGTAAACAATGTTAATATATAACTCAGTATTGGTAAACCATGTTAATAGATAACTCAGTATTGGTAAACAATGTTAATATATAACTCAGTATTGGTAAACAATGTTAATATAAAACTCAGTATTGGTAAACAATGTTAATATATAACTTAGTATTGGTAAACAATGTTAATAGATAACTCAGTATTGGTAAACAATGTTAATAGATAACTCAGTATTGGTAAACAATGTTATTATATAACTTAGTATTGGTAAACAATGTTAATAGATAACTCAGTATTGGTAAACAATCTTAATAGATAACTCAGTATTGGTAAACAATGTTAATATATAACTCAGCATTGGTAAACAATGTTAATATATAACTCAGCATTGGTAAAACAATGTTAATAGATAACTCAGTATTGGTAAAGAATGTTAATATATAACTCAGTATTGGTAAACAATGTTAATATATAACTCAGTATTGGTAAACCATGTTAATAGATAACTCAGTATTGGTAAACAATGTTAATATATAACTCAGTATTGGTAAACAATGTTAATATATAACTTAGTATTGGTAAACAATGTTAATAGATAACTCAGTATTGGTAAACAATGTTAATATATAACTCAGTATTGGTAAACAATGTTAATATATAACTCAGCATTGGTAAAACAATGTTAATATATAACTCAGTATTGGTAAAGAATGTTAATATATAACTCAGTATTGGTAAACAATGTTAATATATAACTCAGTATTGGTAAAACATGTTAATAGATAACTCAGTATTGGTAAAAAATGTTAATAGATAACTCAGTAGTGGTAAACAATGTTAATATATAACTCAGTATTGGTAAACCATGTTAATAGATAACTCAGTATTTGTAAACAATGTTAATATATAACTCAGTATTGGTAAACAATGTTAATATATAACTTAGTATTGGTAAACAATGTTAATAGATAACTCAGTATTGGTAAACAATGTTAATAGATAACTCAGTATTGGTAAACAATGTTAATATATAACTCAGCATTGGTAAACAATGTTAATATATAACTCAGCATTGGTAAAACAATGTTAATAGATAACTCAGTATTGGTAAAGAATGTTAATATATAACTCAGTATTGGTAAACAATGTTAATATATAACTCAGTATTGGTAAAACATGTTAATAGATAACTCAGTATTGGTAAACAATGTTAATAGATAACTCAGTAGTGGTAAACAATGATAATATATAACTCAGTATTGGTAAACAATGTTAATATATAACTTAGTATTGGTAAACAATGTTAATAGATAACTCAGTATTGGTAAACAATGTTAATAGATAACTCAGTAGTGGTAAACAATGTTAATATATAACTCAGTATTGGTAAACAATGTTGATATATAACTCAGCATTGGTAAACAATGTTAACATATAACTCAGTATTGGTAAACAATGTTAATATATAACTCAGTATTGGTAAACAATGTTAATATATAACTCAGTATTGGTAAACAATGTTAATAGATAACTCAGTATTGGTAAACAATGTTAATATATAACTCAGTATTGGTAAACAATGTTAATATATAACTCAGTACTGGTAAACAATGTTAATATATAACTCAGTATTGGTAAACAATGTTAATATATAACTCAGTATTGGTAAACAATGTTAATAGATAACTCAGTATTGGTAAACAATGTTAATATATAACTCAGTATTGGAAAACAATGTTAATAGATAACTCAGTATTGGTAAACAATGTTAATATATAACTCAGTATTGGAAAACAATGTTAATATATAACTCAGCATTGGTAAACAATGTTAACATATAACTCAGTATTGGTAAACAATGTTAATAGATAACTCAGTATTGGTAAACAATATTAATAGATAACTCAGTAGTGGTAAACAATGATAATATATAACTCAGTATTGGTAAACAATGTCAATATATAACTTAGTATTGGTAAACAATGTTATTAGATAACTCAGTATTGGTAAACAATCTTAATAGATAACTCAGTATTGGTAAACAATGTTAATATATAACTCAGCATTGGTAAACAATGTTAATATATAACTCAGCATTGGTAAAACAATGTTAATAGATAACTCAGTATTGGTAAACAATGTTAATATATAACTCAGTATTGGTAAACCATGTTAATAGATAACTCAGTATTGGTAAACAATGTTAATATATAACTCAGTATTGGTAAACAATGTTAATAGATAACTCAGTAGTGGTAAACAATGTTAATATATAACTCAGCATTGGTAAACAATGTTAATATATAACTCAGCATTGGTAAAACAATGTTAATAGATAACTCAGTATTGGTAAACAATGTTATATATAACTCAGGATTGGTAAACAATGCTTTATATAACTCAGTATTGGTAAACAATGTTAATATATAACTCAGTATTGGTAAACAATGTTAATATATAACTCAGTATTGGTAAACCATGTTAATAGATAACTCAGTATTGGTAAACAATGTTAATATATAACTCAGTATTGGTAAACAATGTTAATATAAAACTCAGTATTGGTAAACAATGTTAATATATAACTTAGTATTGGTAAACAATGTTAATAGATAACTCAGTATTGGTAAACAATGTTAATAGATAACTCAGTATTGGTAAACAATGTTATTATATAACTCAGCATTGGTAAACAATGTTAATATATAACTCAGCATTGGTAAAACAATGTTAATAGATAACTCAGTATTGGTAAAGAATGTTAATATATAACTCAGTATTGGTAAACAATGTTAATATATAACTCAGTATTGGTAAACCATGTTAATAGATAACTCAGTATTGGTAAACAATGTATATATATAACTCAGTATTGGTAAACAATGTTAATATATAACTTAGTATTGGTAAACAATGTTAATAGATAACTCAGTATTGGTAAACAATGTTAATAGATAACTCAGTATTGGTAAACAATCTTAATAGATAACTCAGTATTGGTAAACAATGTTAATATATAAGTCAGCATTGGTAAACAATGTTAATATATAACTCAGCATTGGTAAAACAATGTTAATAGATAACTCAGTATTGGTAAAGAATGTTAATATATAACTCAGTATTGGTAAACAATGTTAATATATAACTCAGTATTGGTAAACCATGTTAATAGATAACTCAGTATTGGTAAACAATGTTAATATATAACTCAGTATTGGTAAACAATGTTAATATATAACTTAGTATTGGTAAACAATGTTAATAGATAACTCAGTATTGGTAAAACAATGTTAATAGATAACTCAGTATTGGTAAAGAATGTTAATATATAACTCAGTATTGGTAAACAATGTTAATATATAACTCAGTATTGGTAAAACATGTTAATAGATAACTCAGTATTGGTAAACAATGTTAATAGATAACTCAGTAGTGGTAAACAATGATAATATATAACTCAGTATTGGTAAACAATGTTAATATATAACTTAGTATTGGTAAACAATGTTAATAGATAACTCAGTATTGGTAAACAATGTTAATAGATAACTCAGTAGTGGTAAACAATGTTAATATATAACTCAGTATTGGTAAACAATGTTAATATATAACTCAGCATTGGTAAACAATGTTAACATATAACTCAGTATTGGTAAACAATGTTAATATATAACTCAGTATTGGTAAACAATGTTAATATATAACTCAGTATTGGTAAACAATGTTAATAGATAACTCAGTATTGGTAAACAATGTTAATATATAACTCAGTATTGGTAAACAATGTTAATATATAACTCAGTATTGGTAAACAATGTTAATATATAACTTAGTATTGGTAAACAATGTTAATATATAACTCAGTATTGGTAAACAATGTTAATAGATAACTCAGTATTGGTAAACAATGTTAATATATAACTCAGTATTGGAAAACAATGTTAATATATAACTCAGCATTGGTAAACAATGTTAACATATAACTCAGTATTGGTAAACAATGTTAATAGATAACTCAGTATTGGTAAACAATGATAATATATAACTCAGTATTGGTAAACAATGTTAATATATAACTTAGTATTGGTAAACAATGTTATTAGATAACTCAGTATTGGTAAACAATCTTAATAGATAACTCAGTATTGGTAAACAATGTTAATATATAACTCAGCATTGGTAAACAATGTTAATATATAACTCAGCATTGGTAAAACAATGTTAATAGATAACTCAGTATTGGTAAACAATGTTAATATATAACTCAGTATTGGTAAACAATGTTAATATATAACTCAGTATTGGTAAACAATGTTAATATATAACTCAGTATTGGTAAACAATGTTAATATATAACTCAGTATTGGTAAACCATGTTAATAGATAACTCAGTATTGGTAAACAATGTTAATATATAACTCAGTATTGGAAAACAATGTTAATATATAACTCAGCATTGGTAAACAATGTTAACATATAACTCAGTATTGGTAAACAATGTTAATAGATAACTCAGTATTGGTAAACAATGTTAATAGATAACTCAGTATTGGTAAACAATGTTAATATATAACTCAGTATTGGTAAACAATGTTAATATATAACTCAGTATTGGTAAACAATGTCAATATATAACTCAGTATTGGTAAACAATGTTAATATATAACTCAGTATTGGTAAACAATGTTAATATATAACTCAGTATTGGTAAACAATGTTAATAGATAACTCAGTATTGGTAAACAATGTTAATATATAACTCAGTATTGGAAAACAATGTTAATATATAACTCAGCATTGGTAAACAATGTTAACATATAACTCAGTATTGGTAAACAATGTTAATAGATAACTCAGTATTGGTAAACAATGTTAGTAGATAACTCAGTAGTGGTAAACAATGATAATATATAACTCAGTATTGGTAAACAATGTTAATATATAACTTAGTATTGGTAAACAATGTTAATAGATAACTCAGTATTGGTAAACAATGTTAATAGATAACTCAGTAGTGGTAAACAATGTTAATATATAACTCAGTATTGGTAAACAATGTTAATATATAAATCAGCATTGGTAAACAATGTTAACATATAACTCAGTATTGGTAAACAATGTTAATATATAACTCAGTATTGGTAAACAATGTTAATATATAACTCAGTATTGGTAAACAATGTTAATAGATAACTCAGTATTGGTAAACGATGATAATATATAACTCAGTATTGGTAAACAATGTTAATATATAACTCAGTATTGGTAAACAATGTTAATAGATAACTCAGTAGTGGTAAACAATGTTAATATATAACTCAGCATTGGTAAACAATGTTAATATATAACTCAGCATTGGTAAAACAATGTTAATAGATAACTCAGTATTGGTAAACAATGTTATATATAACTCAGGATTGGTAAACAATGCTTTATATAACTCAGTATTGGTAAACAATGTTAATATATAACTCAGTATTGGTAAACAATGTTAATATATAACTCAGTATTGGTAAACAATGTTAATATATAACTCAGTATTGGTAAACCATGTTAATAGATAACTCAGTATTGGTAAACAATGTTAATATATAACTCAGTATTGGTAAACAATGTTAATATAAAACTCAGTATTGGTAAACAATGTTAATATATAACTTAGTATTGGTAAACAATGTTAATAGATAACTCAGTATTGGTAAACAATGTTAATAGATAACTCAGTATTGGTAAACAATGTTAATATATAACTCAGCATTGGTAAACAATGTTAATATATAACTCAGCATTGGTAAAACAATGTTAATAGATAACTCAGTATTGGTAAAGAATGTTAATATATACCTCAGTATTGGTAAACAATGTGAATATATAACTCAGTATTGGTAAACCATGTTAATAGATAACTCAGTATTGGTAAACAATGTTAATATATAACTCAGTATTGGTAAACAATGTTAATATATAACTTAGTATTGGTAAACAATGTTAATAGATAACTCAGTATTGGTAAACAATGTTAATAGATAACTCAGTATTGGTAAACAATGTTAATATATAACTCAGCATTGGTAAACAATGTTAATATATAACTCAGCATTGGTAAAACAATGTTAATAGATAACTCAGTATTGGTAAAGAATGTTAATATATAACTCAGTATTGGTAAACAATGTTAATATATAACTCAGTATTGGTAAACCATGTTAATAGATAACTCAGTATTGGTAAACAATGTTAATAGATAACTCAGTAGTGGTAAACAATGATAATATATAACTCAGTATTGGTAAACAATGTTAATATATAACTTAGTATTGGTAAACAATGTTAATAGATAACTCAGTATTGGTAAACAATGTTAATAGATAACTCAGTAGTGGTAAACAATGTTAATATATAACTCAGTATTGGTAAACAATGTTAATATATAACTCAGCATTGGTAAACAATGTTAACATATAACTCAGTATTGGTAAACAATGTTAATATATAACTCAGTATTGGTAAACAATGTTAATATATAACTCAGTATTGGTAAACAATGTTAATAGATAACTCAGTATTGGTAAACAATGTTAATATATAACTCAGTATTGGTAAACAATGTTAATATATAACTCAGTATTGGTAAACAATGTTAATATATAACTCAGTATTGGTAAACAATGTTAATATATAACTCAGTATTGGTAAACAATGTTAATATATAACTCAGTATTGGTAAACAATGTTAATAGATAACTCAGTATTGGTAAACAATGTTAATATATAACTCAGTATTGGAAAACAATGTTAATATATAACTCAGCATTGGTAAACAATGTTAACATATAACTCAGTATTGGTAAACAATGTTAATAGATAACTCAGTATTGGTAAACAATGTTAATAGATAACTCAGTATTGGTAAACAATGTTAATAGATAACTCAGTATTGGTAAACAATGTTAATATATAACTCAGCATTGGTAAACAATGTTAATATATAACTCAGCATTGGTAAAACAATGTTAATAGATAACTCAGTATTGGTAAAGAATGTTAATATATAACTCAGTATTGGTAAACAATGTTAATATATAACTCAGTATTGGTAAACCATGTTAATAGATAACTCAGTATTGGTAAACAATGTTAATAGATAACTCAGTAGTGGTAAACAATGATAATATATAACTCAGTATTGGTAAACAATGTTAATATATAACTTAGTATTGGTAAACAATGTTAATAGATAACTCAGTATTGGTAAACAATGTTAATAGATAACTCAGTAGTGGTAAACAATGTTAATATATAACTCAGTATTGGTAAACAATGTTAATATATAACTCAGCATTGGTAAACAATGTTAACATATAACTCAGTATTGGTAAACAATGTTAATATATAACTCAGTATTGGTAAACAATGTTAATATATAACTCAGTATTGGTAAACAATGTTAATAGATAACTCAGTATTGGTAAACAATGTTAATATATAACTCAGTATTGGTAAACAATGTTAATATATAACTCAGTATTGGTAAACAATGTTAATATATAACTCAGTATTGGTAAACAATGTTAATATATAACTCAGTATTGGTAAACAATGTTAATATATAACTCAGTATTGGTAAACAATGTTAATAGATAACTCAGTATTGGTAAACAATGTTAATATATAACTCAGTATTGGAAAACAATGTTAATATATAACTCAGCATTGGTAAACAATGTTAACATATAACTCAGTATTGGTAAACAATGTTAATAGATAACTCAGTATTGGTAAACAATGTTAATAGATAACTCAGTAGTGGTAAACAATGATAATATATAACTCAGTATTGGTAAACAATGTTAATATATAACTTAGTATTGGTAAACAATGTTATTAGATAACTCAGTATTGGTAAACAATCTTAATAGATAACTCAGTATTGGTAAACAATGTTAATATATAACTCAGCATTGGTAAACAATGTTAATATATAACTCAGCATTGGTAAAACAATGTTAATAGATAACTCAGTATTGGTAAACAATGTTATATATAACTCAGGATTGGTAAACAATGCTTTATATAACTCAGTATTGGTAAACAATGTTAATATATAACTCAGTATTGGTAAACAATGTTAATATATAACTCAGTATTGGTAAACAATGTTAATATATAACTCAGTATTGGTAAACCATGTTAATAGATAACTCAGTATTGGTAAACAATGTTAATATATAACTCAGTATTGGTAAACAATGTTAATATATAACTCAGTATTGGTAAACAATGTTAATATATAACTTAGTATTGGTAAACAATGTTAATAGATAACTCAGTATTGGTAAACAATGTTAATAGATAACTCAGTATTGGTAAACAATGTTAATATATAACTCAGCATTGGTAAACAATGTTAATATATAACTCAGCATTGGTAAAACAATGTTAATAGATAACTCAGTATTGGTAAACAATGTTATATATAACTCAGGATTGGTAAACAATGCTTTATATAACTCAGTATTGGTAAACAATGTTAATATATAACTCAGTATTGGTAAACAATGTTAATATATAACTCAGTATTGGTAAACAATGTTAATATATAACTCAGCATTGGTAAAACAATGTTAATAGATAACTCAGTATTGGTAAACAATGTTATATATAACTCAGGATTGGTAAACAATGCTTTATATAACTCAGTATTGGTAAACAATGTTAATATATAACTCAGTATTGGTAAACCATGTTAATAGATAACTCAGTATTGGTAAACAATGTTAATATATAACTCAGTATTGGTAAACAATGTTAATATAAAACTCAGTATTGGTAAACAATGTTAATATATAACTTAGTATTGGTAAACAATGTTAATAGATAACTCAGTATTGGTAAACAATGTTAATAGATAACTCAGTATTGGTAAACAATGTTGATATATAACTCAGCATTGGTAAACAATGTTAATATATAACTCAGCATTGGTAAAACAATGTTAATAGATAACTCAGTATTGGTAAAGAATGTTAATATATACCTCAGTATTGGTAAACAATGTTAATATATAACTCAGTATTGGTAAACCATGTTAATAGATAACTCAGTATTGGTAAACAATGTTAATATATAACTCAGTATTGGTAAACAATGTTAATATATAACTTAGTATTGGTAAACAATGTTAATAGATAACTCAGTATTGGTAAACAATGTTAATAGATAACTCAGTATTGGTAAACAATGTTAATATATAACTCAGCATTGGTAAACAATGTTAATATATAACTCAGCATTGGTAAAACAATGTTAATAGATAACTCAGTATTGGTAAAGAATGTTAATATATAACTCAGTATTGGTAAACAATGTTAATATATAACTCAGTATTGGTAAACCATGTTAATAGATAACTCAGTATTGGTAAACAATGTTAATAGATAACTCAGTAGTGGTAAACAATGATAATATATAACTCAGTATTGGTAAACAATGTTAATATATAACTTAGTATTGGTAAACAATGTTAATAGATAACTCAGTATTGGTAAACAATGTTAATAGATAACTCAGTAGTGGTAAACAATGTTAATATATAACTCAGTATTGGTAAACAATGTTAATATATAACTCAGCATTGGTAAACAATGTTAACATATAACTCAGTATTGGTAAACAATGTTAATATATAACTCAGTATTGGTAAACAATGTTAATATATAACTCAGTATTGGTAAACAATGTTAATAGATAACTCAGTATTGGTAAACAATGTTAATATATAACTCAGTATTGGTAAACAATGTTATTAGATAACTCAGTATTGGTAAACAATCTTAATAGATAACTCAGTATTGGTAAACAATGTTAATATATAACTCAGCATTGGTAAACAATGTTAATATATAACTCAGCATTGGTAAAACAATGTTAATAGATAACTCAGTATTGGTAAACAATGTTATATATAACTCAGGATTGGTAAACAATGCTTTATATAACTCAGTATTGGTAAACAATGTTAATATATAACTCAGTATTGGTAAACAATGTTAATATATAACTCAGCATTGGTAAACAATGTTAATATATAACTCAGTATTGGTAAACCATGTTAATAGATAACTCAGTATTGGTAAACAATGTTAATATATAACTCAGTATTGGTAAACAATGTTAATATATAACTCAGTATTGGTAAACAATGTTAATATATAACTTAGTATTGGTAAACAATGTTAATAGATAACTCAGTATTGGTAAACAATGTTAATAGATAACTCAGTATTGGTAAACAATGTTAATATATAACTCAGCATTGGTAAACAATGTTAATATATAACTCAGCATTGGTAAAACAATGTTAATAGATAACTCAGTATTGGTAAACAATGTTAATATATAACTCAGTACTGGTAAACAATGTTAATATATAACTCAGTATTGGTAAACCATGTTAATAGATAAATCAGTATTGGTAAACAATGTTAAGATATAACTCAGTATTGGTAAACAATGTTAATATATAACTCAGTATTGGTAAACAATGTTAATATATAACTCAGTATTGGTAAACAATGTTAATATATAACTCAGTATTGGTAAACAATGTTAATAGATAACTCAGTATTGGTAAACAATGTTAATAGATAACTCAGTAGTGGTAAACAATGTTAATATATAACTCAGTATTGGTAAACAATGTTAATATATAACTTCGTATTGGTAAACAATGTTAAAAGATAACTCAGTATTGGCAAACAATGTTAATAGATAAATCAGTATTTGTAAACAATGTTAATATATAACTCAGTATTGGTAAACAATGTTAATATATAACTCAGCATTGGTAAAACAATGTTAATAGATAACTCAGTATTGGTAAACAATGTTATATATAACTCAGTATTGGTAATCAATGTTATACATAACTCAGTATTGGTAAACAATGTTAATAAATAACTCAGTATTGGTAAACGATGTTAATATATAACTCAGTATTGGTAAACAATGTTAATATATAACTCAGTATTGGTAAACAATGTTATATAACTCAGTATTGGTAAACAATGTTAATATATAACTCAGTATTGGTAAACAATGTTAATAGATAACTCAGTATTGGTAAACAATGTTAATATATAACTCAGTATTGGTAAACAATGTTAATATATAACTCAGTATTGGTAAACAATGTTAATATATAACTCAGTATTGGTAAACAATGTTAATAGATAACTCAGTATTGGTAAACAATGTTAATAGAATACTCAGTATTGGTAAACAATGTTAATAGATAACTCAGTATTGGTAAACAATGCTAATAGATAACTCAGTATTGGTAAACAATGTTAATATATAACTCAGTATTGGTAAAGAATGTTAATATATAACTCAGCATTGGCAAACAATGTTAATACATAACTCAGCATTGGTAAACAATGTTAATATATAACTCAGTATTGGTAAACAATGTTAATAGATAATTCAGTATTGGTAAACAATGTTAATATATAACTCAGTATTGGTAAACAATGTTAATATATAACTCAGTATTGGTAAACAATATTAATATATAACTCAGTATTGGTAAAGAATGTTAATATATAACTCAGTATTGGTAAACAATGATAATATATAACTCAGTATTGGTAAACAATGTTAATAGATAACTCAGTATTGGTAAACAATGTTAATAGATAACTCAGTATTGGTAAACAATGTTAATATATAACTCAGTATTGGTAAACAATGTTAATATATAACTCAGCATTGGTAAACAATGTTAATATATAACTCAGCATTGGTAAACAATGTTAATATATAACTCAGCATTGGTAAACAATTTAAATATACAACTCAGTATTGGTAAACAATGTTAATAGATAATTCAGCATTGGTAAACAATGTTAATATATAACTCAGTATTGGTAAACAAATGTTAATATATAACTCAGCATTGGTAAACAATGTTAATATATAACTCAGTATTGGTAAAGAATGTTAATATATAACTCAGTATTGGTAAACAATGTTAATAGATAACTCAGTATTGGTAAACAATGTTAATAGATAACTCAGTATTGGTAAACAATGTTAATATATAACTCAGTATTGGTAAACAATGTTAATATATAACTCAGTATTGGTAAACAATGTTAATATATAACTCAGTATTGGTAACCAATGTTAATAGATAACTCAGTATTGGTAAACAATGTTAATATATAACTCAGTATTGGTAAACCATGTCAATAGATAACTCAGTATTGGTAAACAATGTTAATATATAACTCAGTATTGGTAAACAATGTTAATAGATAACTCAGTATTGGTAAACAATGTTAATATATAACTCAGTATTGGTAAACAATGTTAATATATAACTCAAGTATTGGTAAACAATGTTAATATATAACTCAGTATTGGTAAACAATGTTAATCGATAACTCAGTATTGGTAAACAATGTTAATAGATAACTCAGTATTGGTAAACAATGTTAATATATAACTCAGCATTGGTAAACAATGTTAATATATAACTCAGCATTGGCAAAACAATGTTAATAGATAACTCAGTATTGGTAAAGAATGTTAATATATAACTCAGTATTGGTAAACAATGTTAATATATAACTCAAGTATTGGTAAACAATGTTAATATATAACTCAGTATTGGTAAACAATGTTAATCGATAACTCAGTATTGGTAAACAATGTTAATAGATAACTCAGTAGTGGTAAACAATGTTAATATATAACTCAGTATTGGTAAACAATGTTAATATATAACTCAGTATTGGTAAACAATGTTAATAGATAACTCAGTATTGGTAAACAATGTTAATAGATAACTCAGTAGTGGTAAACAATGTTAATATATAACTCCGTATTGGTAAACAATGTTAATATATAACTCAGTATTGGTAAACAATGTTAATATATAACTCAGTATTGGTAAACAATGTTAATCGATAACTCAGTATTGGTAAACAATGTTAATAGATAACTCAGTAGTGGTAAACAATGTTAATATATAACTCAGTATTGGTAAACAATGTTAATATATAACTTCGTATTGGTAAACAATGTTAAAAGATAACTCAGTATTGGTAAACAATGTTAATAGATAAATCAGTATTTGTAAACAATGTTAATAGATAAATCAGTATTTGTAAACAATGTTAATATATAACTCAGTATTGGTAAACAATGTTAATATATAACTCAGCATTGGTAAAACAATGTTAATAGATAACTCAGTATTGGTAAACAATGTTATATATAACTCAGTATTGGTCATCAATGTTACATATAACTCAGTATTGGTAAACAATCTTAATAGATAACTCAGTATTGGTAAACAATGTTAATATATAACTCAGCATTGGTAAACAATGTTAATATATAACTCAGCATTGGTAAAACAATGTTAATAGATAACTCAGTATTGGTAAAGAATGTTAATATATAACTCAGTACTGGTAAACAATGTTAATATATAACTCAGTATTGGTAAACCATGTTAATAGATAAATCAGTATTGGTAAACAATGTTAATATATAACTCAGTATTGGTAAACAATGTTAATATATAACTCAGTATTGGTAAACAATGTTAATATATAACTCAGTATTGGTAAACAATGTTAATAGATAACTCAGTATTGGTAAACAATGTTAATAGATAACTCAGTAGTGGTAAACAATGTTAATATATAACTCAGTATTGGTAAACAATGTTAATATATAACTCAGTATTGGTAAACAATGTTAATATATAACTCAGTATTGGTAAACAATGTTAATAGATAACTCAGTATTGGTAAACAATGTTAATAGATAACTCAGTAGTGGTAAACAATGTTAATATATAACTCAGTATTGGTAAACAATGTTAATATATAACTTCGTATTGGTAAACAATGTTAAAAGATAACTCAGTATTGGCAAACAATGTTAATAGATAAATCAGTATTTGTAAACAATGTTAATATATAACTCAGTATTGGTAAACAATGTTAATATATAACTCAGCATTGGTAAAACAATGTTAATAGATAACTCAGTATTGGTAAACAATGTTATATATAACTCAGTATTGGTAATCAATGTTATACATAACTCAGTATTGGTAAACAATGTTAATAAATAACTCAGTATTGGTAAACGATGTTAATATATAACTCAGTATTGGTAAACAATGTTAATATATAACTCAGTATTGGTAAACAATGTTATATAACTCAGTATTGGTAAACAATGTTAATATATAACTCAGTATTGGTAAACAATGTTAATAGATAACTCAGTATTGGTAAACAATGTTAATATATAACTCAGTATTGGTAAACAATGTTAATATATAACTCAGTATTGGTAAACAATGTTAATATATAACTCAGTATTGGTAAACAATGTTAATAGATAACTCAGTATTGGTAAACAATGTTAATAGATAACTCAGTAGTGGTAAACAATGTTAATATATAACTCAGTATTGGTATACACTGTTAATATATAACTTAGTATTGGTAAACAATGTTAATAGATAACTCAGTATTGGTAAACAATGTTAATATATAACTCAGTATTGGTAAACAATGTTAATAGATAACTCAGTATTGGTAAACAATGTTAATAGATAACTCAGTATTGGTAAACAATGTTAATATATAACTCAGTATTGGTAAACAATGTTATATATAACTCAGTATTGGTAAACAATGTTAATATATAACTCAGTATTGGTAAACAATGTTAATAGATAACTCAGTATTGGTAAACAATGTTAATATATAACTCAGTATTGGTAAACAATGTTAATATATAACTCAGCATTGGTAAACAATGTTAATATATAGCTCAGCATTGGTAAACAATGTTAATATATAACTAAGCATTGGTAAACAATGTTAATATATAACTCAGTATTGGTAAACAATGTTAATAGATAACTCAGTATTGGTAAACAATGTTAATATATAACTCAGTATTGGTAAACAATGTTAATAGATAACTCAGTATTGGTAAACAATGTTAATATATAACTCAGTATTGGTAAACAATGTTAATATATAACTCAGTATTGGTAAACAATGTTAATATATAACTCAGTATTGGTAAACAATCTTAATAGAATACTCAGTATTGGTAAACAATGTTAATAGATAACTCAGTATTGGTAAACAATGCTAATAGATAACTCAGTATTGGTAAACAATGTTAATATATAACTCAGTATTGGTAAAGAATGTTAATATATAACTCAGCATTGGTAAACAATGTTAATACATAACTCAGCATTGGTAAACAATGTTAATATATAACTCAGTATTGGTAAACAATGTTAATAGATAATTCAGTATTGGTAAACAATGTTAATATATAACTCAGTATTGGTAAACAATGTTAATATATAACTCAGTATTGGTAAACAATATTAATATATAACTCAGTATTGGTAAAGAATGTTAATATATAACTCAGTATTGGTAAACAATGATAATATATAACTCAGTATTGGTAAACAATGTTAATAGATAACTCAGTATTGGTAAACAATGTTAATAGATAACTCAGTATTGGTAAACAATGTTAATATATAACTCAGTATTGGTAAACAATGTTAATATATAACTCAGCATTGGTAAACAATGCTAATATATAACTCAGCATTGGTAAACAATGTTAATATATAACTCAGCATTGGTAAACAATTTAAATATACAACTCAGTATTGGTAAACAATGTTAATAGATAATTCAGCATTGGTAAACAATGTTAATATATAACTCAGTATTGGTAAACAAATGTTAATATATAACTCAGCATTGGTAAACAATGTTAATATATAACTCAGTATTGGTAAAGAATGTTAATATATAACTCAGTATTGGTAAACAATGTTAATAGATAACTCAGTATTGGTAAACAATGTTAATAGATAACTCAGTATTGGTAAACAATGTTAATATATAACTCAGTATTGGTAAACAATGTTAATATATAACTCAGTATTGGTAAACAATGTTAATATATAACTCAGTATTGGTAACCAATGTTAATAGATAACTCAGTATTGGTAAACAATGTTAATATATAACTCAGTATTGGTAAACCATGTTAATAGATAACTCAGTATTGGTAAACAATGTTAATATATAACTCAGTATTGGTAAACAATGTTAATAGATAACTCAGTATTGGTAAAGAATGTTAATATATAACTCAGTATTGGTAAACAATGTTAATATATAACTCAAGTATTGGTAAACAATGTTAATATATAACTCAGTATTGGTAAACAATGTTAATCGATAACTCAGTATTGGTAAACAATGTTAATAGATAACTCAGTATTGGTAAACAATGTTAATATATAACTCAGCATTGGTAAACAATGTTAATATATAACTCAGCATTGGCAAAACAATGTTAATAGATAACTCAGTATTGGTAAAGAATGTTAATATATAACTCAGTATTGGTAAACAATGTTAATATATAACTCAAGTATTGGTAAACAATGTTAATATATAACTCAGTATTGGTAAACAATGTTAATCGATAACTCAGTATTGGTAAACAATGTTAATAGATAACTCAGTAGTGGTAAACAATGTTAATATATAACTCAGTATTGGTAAACAATGTTAATATATAACTCAGTATTGGTAAACAATGTTAATAGATAACTCAGTATTGGTAAACAATGTTAATAGATAACTCAGTAGTGGTAAACAATGTTAATATATAACTCCGTATTGGTAAACAATGTTAATATATAACTCAGTATTGGTAAACAATGTTAATATATAACTCAGTATTGGTAAACAATGTTAATCGATAACTCAGTATTGGTAAACAATGTTAATAGATAACTCAGTAGTGGTAAACAATGTTAATATATAACTCAGTATTGGTAAACAATGTTAATATATAACTTCGTATTGGTAAACAATGTTAAAAGATAACTCAGTATTGGTAAACAATGTTAATAGATAAATCAGTATTTGTAAACAATGTTAATAGATAAATCAGTATTTGTAAACAATGTTAATATATAACTCAGTATTGGTAAACAATGTTAATATATAACTCAGCATTGGTAAAACAATGTTAATAGATAACTCAGTATTGGTAAACAATGTTATATATAACTCAGTATTGGTAATCAATGTTACATATAACTCAGTATTGGTAAACAATCTTAATAGATAACTCAGTATTGGTAAACAATGTTAATATATAACTCAGCATTGGTAAACAATGTTAATATATAACTCAGCATTGGTAAAACAATGTTAATAGATAACTCAGTATTGGTAAAGAATGTTAATATATAACTCAGTACTGGTAAACAATGTTAATATATAACTCAGTATTGGTAAACCATGTTAATAGATAAATCAGTATTGGTAAACAATGTTAATATATAACTCAGTATTGGTAAACAATGTTAATATATAACTCAGTATTGGTAAACAATGTTAATATATAACTCAGTATTGGTAAACAATGTTAATAGATAACTCAGTATTGGTAAACAATGTTAATAGATAACTCAGTAGTGGTAAACAATGTTAATATATAACTCAGTATTGGTAAACAATGTTAATATATAACTCAGTATTGGTAAACAATGTTAATATATAACTCAGTATTGGTAAACAATGTTAATAGATAACTCAGTATTGGTAAACAATGTTAATAGATAACTCAGTAGTGGTAAAAAATGTTAATATATAACTCAGTATTGGTAAACAATGTTAATATATAACTTCGTATTGGTAAACAATGTTAAAAGATAACTCAGTATTGGCAAACAATGTTAATAGATAAATCAGTATTTGTAAACAATGTTAATATATAACTCAGTATTGGTAAACAATGTTAATATATAACTCAGCATTGGTAAAACAATGTTAATAGATAACTCAGTATTGGTAAACAATGTTATATATAACTCAGTATTAGTAATCAATGTTATACATAACTCAGTATTGGTAAACAATGTTAATAAATAACTCAGTATTGGTAAACGATGTTAATATATAACTCAGTATTGGTAAACAATGTTAATATATAACTCAGTATTGGTAAACAATGTTAATAGATAACTCAGTATTGGTAAAGAATGTTAATATATAACTCAGTACTGGTAAACAATGTTAATATATAACTCAGTATTGGTAAACCATGTTAATAGATAAATCAGTATTGGTAAACAATGTTAATATATAACTCAGTATTGGTAAACAATGTTAATAGATAACGCAGTATTGGTAAACAATGTTAATAGATAACTCAGTAGTGGTAAACAATGTTAATATATAACTCAGTATTGGTAAACAATGTTAATAGATAACTCAGTATTGGTAAACAATGTTATATATAACTCAGTATTGGTAATCAATGTTATATATAACTCAGTATTGGTAAACAATCTTAATAGATAACTCAGTATTGGTAAACAATGTTAATATATAACTCAGCATTGGTAAACAATGTTAATATATAACTCAGCATTGGTAAAACAATGTTAATAGATAACTCAGTATTGGTAAAGAATGTTAATATATAACTCAGTACTGGTAAACAATGTTAATATATAACTCAGTATTGGTAAACCATGTTAATAGATAAATCAGTATTGGTAAACAATGTTAATATATAACTCAGTATTGGTAAACAATGTTAATATATAACTCAGTATTGGTAAACAATGTTAATATATAACTCAGTATTGGTAAACAATGTTAATAGATAACTCAGTATTGGTAAACAATGTTAATAGATAACTCAGTAGTGGTAAACAATGTTAATATATAACTCAGTATTGGTAAACAATGTTAATATATAACTCAGTATTGGTAAACAATGTTAATATATAACTCAGTATTGGTAAACAATGTTAATAGATAACTCAGTATTGGTAAACAATGTTAATAGATAACTCAGTATTTGTAAACAATGTTAATATATAACTCAGTATTGGTAAACAATGTTAATATATAACTCAGCATTGGTAAAACAATGTTAATAGATAACTCAGTATTGGTAAACAATGTTATATATAACTCAGTATTGGTAATCAATGTTATACATAACTCAGTATTGGTAAACAATGTTAATAAATAACTCAGTATTGGTAAACGATGTTAATATATAACTCAGTATTGGTAAACAATGTTAATATATAACTCAGTATTGGTAAACAATGTTATATAACTCAGTATTGGTAAACAATGTTAATATATAACTCAGTATTGGTAAACAATGTTAATAGATAACTCAGTATTGGTAAACAATGTTAATATATAACTCAGTATTGGTAAACAATGTTAATATATAACTCAGTATTGGTAAACAATGTTAATATATAACTCAGTATTGGTAAACAATGTTAATAGATAACTCAGTATTGGTAAACAATGTTAATAGATAACTCAGTAGTGGTAAACAATGTTAATATATAACTCAGTATTGGTATACACTGTTAATATATAACTTAGTATTGGTAAACAATGTTAATAGATAACTCAGTATTGGTAAACAATGTTAATATATAACTCAGTATTGGTAAACAATGTTAATAGATAACTCAGTATTGGTAAACAATGTTAATAGATAACTCAGTATTGGTAAACAATGTTAATATATAACTCAGTATTGGTAAACAATGTTATATATAACTCAGTATTGGTAAACAATGTTAATATATAACTCAGTATTGGTAAACAATGTTAATAGATAACTCAGTATTGGTAAACAATGTTAATATATAACTCAGTATTGGTAAACAATGTTATATATGACTCAGTATTGGTAAACAATGTTAATATATAACTCAGTATTGGTAAACAATGTTAATAGATAACTCAGTATTGGTAAACAATGTTAATAGATAACTCAGTATTGGTAAACAATGTTAATATATAACTCAGTATTGGTAAACAATGTTAATATATAACTCAGCATTGGTAAACAATGTTAATATATAGCTCAGCATTGGTAAACAATGTTAATATATAACTAAGCATTGGTAAACAATGTTAATATATAACTCAGTATTGGTAAACAATGTTAATAGATAACTCAGTATTGGTAAACAATGTTAATATATAACTCAGTATTGGTAAACAATGTTAATAGATAACTCAGTATTGGTAAACAATGTTAATATATAACTCAGTATTGGTAAACAATGTTAATCGATAACTCAGTATTGGTAAATAATGTTAATAGATAACTCAGTAGTGGTAAACAATGTTAATATATAACTCAGTATTGGTAAAGAATGTTAATATATAACTCAGTACTGGTAAACAATGTTAATATATAACTCAGTATTGGTAAACCATGTTAATAGATAAATCAGTATTGGTAAACAATGTTAATATATAACTCAGTATTGGTAAACAATGTTAATATATAACTCAGTATTGGTAAACAATGTTAATATATAACTCAGTATTGGTAAACAATGTTAATAGATAACTCAGTATTGGTAAACAATGTTAATAGATAACTCAGTAGTGGTAAACAATGTTAATATATAACTCAGTATTGGTAAACAATGTTAATATATAACTCAGTATTGGTAAACAATGTTAATATATAACTCAGTATTGGTAAACAATGTTAATAGATAACTCAGTATTGGTAAACAATGTTAATAGATAACTCAGTAGTGGTAAACAATGTTAATATATAACTCAGTATTGGTAAACAATGTTAATATATAACTTCGTATTGGTAAACAATGTTAAAAGATAACTCAGTATTGGCAAACAATGTTAATAGATAAATCAGTATTTGTAAACAATGTTAATATATAACTCAGTATTGGTAAACAATGTTAATATATAACTCAGCATTGGTAAAACAATGTTAACAGATAACTCAGTATTGGTAAACAATGTTATATATAACTCAGTATTGGTAATCAATGTTATACATAACTCAGTATTGGTAAACAATGTTAATAAATAACTCAGTATTGGTAAACGATGTTAATATATAACTCAGTATTGGTAAACAATGTTAATATATAACTCAGTATTGGTAAACAATGTTAATAGATAACTCAGTATTGGTAAAGAATGTTAATATATAACTCAGTACTGGTAAACAATGTTAATATATAACTCAGTATTGGTAAACCATGTTAATAGATAAATCAGTATTGGTAAACAATGTTAATATATAACTCAGTATTGGTAAACAATGTTAATAGATAACGCAGTATTGGTAAACAATGTTAATAGATAACTCAGTAGTGGTAAACAATGTTAATATATAACTCAGTATTGGTAAACAATGTTAATAGATAACTCAGTATTGGTAAACAATGTTATATATAACTCAGTATTGGTAATCAATGTTATATATAACTCAGTATTGGTAAACAATCTTAATAGATAACTCAGTATTGGTAAACAATGTTAATATATAACTCAGCATTGGTAAACAATGTTAATATATAACTCAGCATTGGTAAAACAATGTTAATAGATAACTCAGTATTGGTAAAGAATGTTAATATATAACTCAGTACTGGTAAACAATGTTAATATATAACTCAGTATTGGTAAACCATGTTAATAGATAAATCAGTATTGGTAAACAATGTTAATATATAACTCAGTATTGGTAAACAATGTTAATATATAACTCAGTATTGGTAAACAATGTTAATATATAACTCAGTATTGGTAAACAATGTTAATAGATAACTCAGTATTGGTAAACAATGTTAATAGATAACTCAGTAGTGGTAAACAATGTTAATATATAACTCAGTATTGGTAAACAATGTTAATATATAACTCAGTATTGGTAAACAATGTTAATATATAACTCAGTATTGGTAAACAATGTTAATAGATAACTCAGTATTGGTAAACAATGTTAATAGATAACTCAGTAGTGGTAAACAATGTTAATATATAACTCAGTATTGGTAAACAATGTTAATATATAACTTCGTATTGGTAAACAATGTTAAAAGATAACTCAGTATTGGCAAACAATGTTAATAGATAAATCAGTATTTGTAAACAATGTTAATATATAACTCAGTATTGGTAAACAATGTTAATATATAACTCAGCATTGGTAAAACAATGTTAATAGATAACTCAGTATTGGTAAACAATGTTATATATAACTCAGTATTGGTAATCAATGTTATACATAACTCAGTATTGGTAAACAATGTTAATAAATAACTCAGTATTGGTAAACGATGTTAATATATAACTCAGTATTGGTAAACAATGTTAATATATAACTCAGTATTGGTAAACAATGTTAATAGATAACTCAGTATTGGTAAAGAATGTTAATATATAACTCAGTACTGGTAAACAATGTTAATATATAACTCAGTATTGGTAAACCATGTTAATAGATAAATCAGTATTGGTAAACAATGTTAATATATAACTCAGTATTGGTAAACAATGTTAATAGATAACGCAGTATTGGTAAACAATGTTAATAGATAACTCAGTAGTGGTAAACAATGTTAATATATAACTCAGTATTGGTAAACAATGTTAATAGATAACTCAGTATTGGTAAACAATGTTATATA
This sequence comes from Petromyzon marinus, assembly GCF_048934315.1. NCBI lineage: Eukaryota > Metazoa > Chordata > Hyperoartia > Petromyzontiformes > Petromyzontidae > Petromyzon > Petromyzon marinus. The sequence continues at coordinate 312,036 of NW_027422651.1, read as the reverse complement.
TAACTCAGTATTGGTAATCAATGTTATATATAACTCAGTATTGGTAAACAATCTTAATAGATAACTCAGTATTGGTAAACAATGTTAATATATAACTCAGCATTGGTAAACAATGTTAATATATAACTCAGCATTGGTAAAACAATGTTAATAGATAACTCAGTATTGGTAAAGAATGTTAATATATAACTCAGTACTGGTAAACAATGTTAATATATAACTCAGTATTGGTAAACCATGTTAATAGATAAATCAGTATTGGTAAACAATGTTAATATATAACTCAGTATTGGTAAACAATGTTAATATATAACTCAGTATTGGTAAACAATGTTAATATATAACTCAGTATTGGTAAACAATGTTAATAGATAACTCAGTATTGGTAAACAATGTTAATAGATAACTCAGTAGTGGTAAACAATGTTAATATATAACTCAGTATTGGTAAACAATGTTAATATATAACTCAGTATTGGTAAACAATGTTAATATATAACTCAGTATTGGTAAACAATGTTAATAGATAACTCAGTATTGGTAAACAATGTTAATAGATAACTCAGTAGTGGTAAACAATGTTAATATATAACTCAGTATTGGTAAACAATGTTAATATATAACTTCGTATTGGTAAACAATGTTAAAAGATAACTCAGTATTGGCAAACAATGTTAATAGATAAATCAGTATTTGTAAACAATGTTAATATATAACTCAGTATTGGTAAACAATGTTAATATATAACTCAGCATTGGTAAAACAATGTTAATAGATAACTCAGTATTGGTAAACAATGTTATATATAACTCAGTATTGGTAATCAATGTTATACATAACTCAGTATTGGTAAACAATGTTAATAAATAACTCAGTATTGGTAAACGATGTTAATATATAACTCAGTATTGGTAAACAATGTTAATATATAACTCAGTATTGGTAAACAATGTTATATAACTCAGTATTGGTAAACAATGTTAATATATAACTCAGTATTGGTAAACAATGTTAATAGATAACTCAGTATTGGTAAACAATGTTAATATATAACTCAGTATTGGTAAACAATGTTAATATATAACTCAGTATTGGTAAACAATGTTAATATATAACTCAGTATTGGTAAACAATGTTAATAGATAACTCAGTATTGGTAAACAATGTTAATAGATAACTCAGTAGTGGTAAACAATGTTAATATATAACTCAGTATTGGTATACACTGTTAATATATAACTTAGTATTGGTAAACAATGTTAATAGATAACTCAGTATTGGTAAACAATGTTAATATATAACTCAGTATTGGTAAACAATGTTAATAGATAACTCAGTATTGGTAAACAATGTTAATAGATAACTCAGTATTGGTAAACAATGTTAATATATAACTCAGTATTGGTAAACAATGTTATATATAACTCAGTATTGGTAAACAATGTTAATATATAACTCAGTATTGGTAAACAATGTTAATAGATAACTCAGTATTGGTAAACAATGTTAATATATAACTCAGTATTGGTAAACAATGTTATATATGACTCAGTATTGGTAAACAATGTTAATATATAACTCAGTATTGGTAAACAATGTTAATAGATAACTCAGTATTGGTAAACAATGTTAATAGATAACTCAGTATTGGTAAACAATGTTAATATATAACTCAGTATTGGTAAACAATGTCAATATATAACTAAGCATTGGTAAACAATGTTAATATATAACTCAGTATTGGTAAACAATGTTAATAGATAACTCAGTATTGGTAAACAATGTTAATATATAACTCAGTATTGGTAAACAATGTTAATAGATAACTCAGTATTGGTAAACAATGTTAATATATAACTCAGTATTGGTAAACAATGTTAATATATAACTCAGTATTGGTAAACAATGTTAATATATAACTCAGTATTGGTAAACAATGTTAATAGATAACTCAGTATTGGTAAACAATGTTAATAGATAACTCAGTATTGGTAAACAATGCTAATAGATAACTCAGTATTGGTAAACAATGTTAATATATAACTCAGTATTGGTAAAGAATGTTAATATATAACTCAGCATTGGTAAACAATGTTAATACATAACTCAGCATTGGTAAACAATGTTAATATATAACTCAGTATTGGTAAACAATGTTAATAGATAATTCAGTATTGGTAAACAATGTTAATATATAACTCAGTATTGGTAAACAATGTTAATATATAACTCAGTATTGGTAAACAATGTTAATATATAACTCAGCATTGGTAAACAATGTTAATATATAACTCAGCATTGGTAAACAATGTTAATATATAACTCAGCATTGGTAAACAATGTAAATATACAACTCAGTATTGGTAAACAATGTTAATAGATAATTCAGCATTGGTAAACAATGTTAATATATAACTCAGTATTGGTAAACAATGTTAATATATAACTCAGCATTGGTAAACAATGTTAATATATAACTCAGTATTGGTAAAGAATGTTAATATATAACTCAGTATTGGTAAACAATGTTAATAGATAACTCAGTATTGGTAAACAATGTTAATAGATAACTCAGTATTGGTAAACAATGTTAATATATAACTCAGTATTGGTAAACAATGTTAATATATAACTCAGTATTGGTAAAAAATGTTAATATATAACTCAGTATTGGTAACCAATGTTAATAGATAACTCAGTATTGGTAAACAATGTTAATATTTAACTCAGTATTGGTAAACCATGTTAATAGATAACTCAGTATTGGTAAACAATGTTAATATATAACTCAGTATTGGTAAACAATGTTAATATATAACTCAGTATTGGTAAACAATGTTAATATATAACTTAGTATTGGTAAACAATGTTAATAGATAACTCAGTATTGGTAAACAATCTTAATAGATAACTCAGTATTGGTAAACAATGTTAATATATAACTCAGCATTGGTAAACAATGTTAATATATAACTCAGCATTGGCAAAACAATGTTAATAGATAACTCAGCATTGGTAAAGAATGTTAATATATAACTCAGCATTGGCAAAACAATGTTAATAGATAACTCAGTATTGGTAAAGAATGTTAATATATAACTCAGTATTGGTAAACAATGTTAATATATAACTCAAGTATTGGTAAACAATGTTAATATATAACTCAGTATTGGTAAACAATGTTAATCGATAACTCAGTATTGGTAAACAATGTTAATAGATAACTCAGTATTGGTAAACAATGTTAATAGATAACTCAGTATTGGTAAACAATGTTAATAGATAACTCAGTAGTGGTAAACAATGTTAATATATAACTCAGTATTGGTAAACAATGTTAATAGATAACTCAGTAGTGGTAAACAATGTTAATATATAACTCAGTATTGGTAAACAATGTTAATCGATAACTCAGTATTGGTAAACAATGTTAATAGATAACTCAGTAGTGGTAAACAATGTTAATATATAACTCAGTATTGGTAAACAATGTTAATATATAACTTCGTATTGGTAAACAATGTTAAAAGATAACTCAGTATTGGTAAACAATGTTAATAGATAAATCAGTATTTGTAAACAATGTTAATATATAACTCAGTATTGGTAAACAATGTTAATATATAACTCAGCATTGGTAAAACAATGTTAATAGATAACTCAGTATTGGTAAACAATGTTATATATAACTCAGTATTGGTAATCAATGTTATATATAACTCAGTATTGGTAAACAATCTTAATAGATAACTCAGTATTGGTAAACAATGTTAATATATAACTCAGCATTGGTAAACAATGTTAATATATAACTCAGCATTGGTAAAACAATGTTAATAGATAACTCAGTATTGGTAAAGAATGTTAATATATAACTCAGTACTGGTAAACAATGTTAATATATAACTCAGTATTGGTAAACCATGTTAATAGATAAATCAGTATTGGTAAACAATGTTAATATATAACTCAGTATTGGTAAACAATGTTAATATATAACTCAGTATTGGTAAACAATGTTAATATATAACTCAGTATTGGTAAACAATGTTAATAGATAACTCAGTATTGGTAAACAATGTTAATAGATAACTCAGTAGTGGTAAACAATGTTAATATATAACTCAGTATTGGTAAACAATGTTAATATATAACTCAGTATTGGTAAACAATGTTAATATATAACTCAGTATTGGTAAACAATGTTAATAGATAACTCAGTATTGGTAAACAATGTTAATAGATAACTCAGTAGTGGTAAACAATGTTAATATATAACTCAGTATTGGTAAACAATGTTAATATATAACTTCGTATTGGTAAACAATGTTAAAAGATAACTCAGTATTGGCAAACAATGTTAATAGATAAATCAGTATTTGTAAACAATGTTAATATATAACTCAGTATTGGTAAACAATGTTAATATATAACTCAGCATTGGTAAAACAATGTTAATAGATAACTCAGTATTGGTAAACAATGTTATATATAACTCAGTATTGGTAAACAATGTTAATATATAACTCAGTATTGGTAAACAATGTTAATATATAACTTAGTATTGGTAAACAATGTTAATAGATAACTCAGTATTGGTAAACAATCTTAATAGATAACTCAGTATTGGTAAACAATGTTAATATATAACTCAGCATTGGTAAACAATGTTAATATATAACTCAGCATTGGCAAAACAATGTTAATAGATAACTCAGTATTGGTAAAGAATGTTAATATATAACTCAGTATTGGTAAACAATGTTAATATATAACTCAAGTATTGGTAAACAATGTTAATATATAACTCAGTATTGGTAAACAATGTTAATCGATAACTCAGTATTGGTAAACAATGTTAATAGATAACTCAGTAGTGGTAAACAATGTTAATATATAACTCAGTATTGGTAAACAATGTTAATATATAACTCAGTATTGGTAAACAATGTTAATAGATAACTCAGTATTGGTAAACAATGTTAATAGATAACTCAGTAGTGGTAAACAATGTTAATATATAACTCAGTATTGGTAAACAATGTTAATATATAACTCAGTATTGGTAAACAATGTTAATATATAACTCAGTATTGGTAAACAATGTTAATCGATAACTCAGTATTGGTAAACAATGTTAATAGATAACTCATTAGTGGTAAACAATGTTAATAGATAAATCAGTATTGGTAAACAATGTTAATATATAGCTCAGCATTGGTAAACAATGTTAATATATAACTGAGCATTGGTAAACAATGTTAATATATAACTCAGTATTGGTAAACAATGTTAATAGATAACTCAGTATTGGTAAACAATGTTAATATATAACTCAGTATTGGTAAACAATGTTAATAGATAACTCAGTAGTGGTAAACAATGTTAATATATAACTCAGTATTGGTAAACAATGTTAATATATAACTCAGTATTGGTAAACAATGTTAAAAGATAACTCAGTATTGGTAAACAATGTTAATAGATAACTCAGTATTGGTAAACAATGTTAATAGATAACTCAGTATTGGTAAACAATGCTAATAGATAACTCAGTATTGGTAAACAATGTTAATATATAACTCAGTATTGGTAAAGAATGTTAATATATAACTCAGCATTGGTAAACAATGTTAATATATAACTCAAGTATTGGTAAACAATGTTAATATATAACTCAGTATTGGTAAACAATGTTAATCGATAATTCAGTATTGGTAAACAATGTTAATAGATAACTCAGTAGTGGTAAACAATGTTAATATATAACTCAGTATTGGTAAACAATGTTAATATATAACTCAGTATTGGTAAACAATGTTAATAGATAACTCAGTATTGGTAAACAATGTTAATAGATAACTCAGTATTGGTAAACAATGTTAATATATAACTCAGTATTGGTAAACAATGTTAATATATAACTCAGTATTGGTAAACAATGTTAATATATAACTCAGTATTGGTAAACAATGTTAATCGATAACTCAGTATTGGTAAACAATGTTAATAGATAACTCAGTAGTGGTAAACAATGTTAATATATAACTCAGTATTGGTAAACAATGTTAATATATAACTTCGTATTGGTAAACAATGTTAAAAGATAACTCAGTATTGGTAAACAATGTTAATAGATAAATCAGTATTTGTAAACAATGTTAATATATAACTCAGTATTGGTAAACAATGTTAATATATAACTCAGCATTGGTAAAACAATGTTAATAGATAACTCAGTATTGGTAAACAATGTTATATATAACTCAGTATTGGTAATCAATGTTATATATAACTCAGTATTGGTAAACAATCTTAATAGATAACTCAGTATTGGTAAACAATGTTAATATATAACTCAGCATTGGTAAACAATGTTAATATATAACTCAGCATTGGTAAAACAATGTTAATAGATAACTCAGTATTGGTAAAGAATGTTAATATATAACTCAGTACTGGTAAACAATGTTAATATATAACTCAGTATTGGTAAACCATGTTAATAGATAAATCAGTATTGGTAAACAATGTTAATATATAACTCAGTATTGGTAAACAATGTTAATATATAACTCAGTATTGGTAAACAATGTTAATATATAACTCAGTATTGGTAAACAATGTTAATAGATAACTCAGTAGTGGTAAACAATGTTATATATAACTCAGTATTGGTAAACAATGTTAATATATAACTCAGTATTGGTAAACAATGTTAATATATAACTTAGTATTGGTAAACAATGTTAATAGATAACTCAGTATTGGTAAACATTCTTAATAGATAACTCAGTATTGGTAAACAATGTTAATATATAACTCAGCATTGGTAAACAATGTTAATATATAACTCAGCATTGGCAAAACAATGTTAATAGATAACTCAGTATTGGTAAAGAATGTTAATATATAACTCAGTATTGGTAAACAATGTTAATATATAACTCAAGTATTGGTAAACAATGTTAATATATAACTCAGTATTGGTAAACAATGTTAATCGATAACTCAGTATTGGTAAACAATGTTAATAGATAACTCAGTAGTGGTAAACAATGTTAATATATAACTCAGTATTGGTAAACAATGTTAATATATAACTCAGTATTGGTAAACAATGTTAATAGATAACTCAGTATTGGTAAACAATGTTAATAGATAACTCAGTAGTGGTAAACAATGTTAATATATAACTCAGTATTGGTAAACAATGTTAATATATAACTCAGTATTGGTAAACAATGTTAATATATAACTCAGTATTGGTAAACAATGTTAATCGATAACTCAGTATTGGTAAACAATGTTAATAGATAACTCATTAGTGGTAAACAATGTTAATATATAACTCAGTATTGGTAAACAATGTTAATATATAACTTCGTATTGGTAAACAATGTTAAAAGATAACTCAGTATTGGTAAACAATGTTAATAGATAAATCAGTATTTGTAAACAATGTTAATATATAACTCAGTATTGGTAAACAATGTTAATATATAACTCAGCATTGGTAAAACAATGTTAATAGATAACTCAGTATTGGTAAACAATGTTATATATAACTCAGTATTGGTAATCAATGTTATATATAACTCAGTATTGGTAAACAATCTTAATAGATAACTCAGTATTGGTAAACAATGTTAATATATAACTCAGCATTGGTAAACAATGTTAATATATAACTCAGCATTGGTAAAACAATGTTAATAGATAACTCAGTATTGGTAAAGAATGTTAATATATAACTCAGTACTGGTAAACAATGTTAATATATAACTCAGTATTGGTAAACCATGTTAATAGATAAATCAGTATTGGTAAACAATGTTAATATATAACTCAGTATTGGTAAACAATGTTAATATATAACTCAGTATTGGTAAACAATGTTAATATATAACTCAGTATTGGTAAACAATGTTAATAGATAACTCAGTATTGGTAAACAATGTTAATAGATAACTCAGTAGTGGTAAACAATGTTAATATATAACTCAGTATTGGTAAACAATGTTAATAAAGAATGTTAATATATAACTCAGTACTGGTAAACAATGTTAATATATAACTCAGTATTGGTAAACCATGTTAATAGATAAATCAGTATTGGTAAACAATGTTAATATATAACTCAGTATTGGTAAACAATGTTAATATATAACTCAGTATTGGTAAACAATGTTAATAGATAACTCAGTATTGGTAAACAATGTTAATAGATAACTCAGTAGTGGTAAACAATGTTAATATATAACTCAGTATTGGTAAACAATGTTAATATATAACTCAGTATTGGTAAACAATGTTAATATATAACTCAGTATTGGTAAACAATGTTAATAGATAACTCAGTATTGGTAAACAATGTTAATATATAACTCAGTATTGGTAAACAATGTTAATAGATAACTCAGTATTGGTAAACAATGTTAATAGATAACTCAGTAGTGGTAAACAATGTTAATATATAACTTCGTATTGGTAAACAATGTTAAAAGATAACTCAGTATTGGCAAACAATGTTAATAGATAAATCAGTATTTGTAAACAATGTTAATATATAACTCAGTATTGGTAAACAATGTTAATATATAACTCAGCATTGGTAAAACAATGTTAATAGATAACTCAGTATTGGTAAACAATGTTATATATAACTCAGTATTGGTAATCAATGTTATACATAACTCAGTATTGGTAAACAATGTTAATAAATAACTCAGTATTGGTAAACAATGTTAATATATAACTCAGTATTGGTAAACAATGTTAATAGATAACTCAGTATTGGTAAACAATGTTAATAGATAACTCAGTATTGGTAAAGAATGTTAATATATAACTCAGTACTGGTAAACAATGTTAATATATAACTCAGTATTGGTAAACAATGTTAATAGATAACTGAGTATTGGTAAACAATGTTAATATATAACTCAGTATTGGTAAACAATGTTAATAGATAACTCAGTATTGGTAAACAATGTTAATAGATAACTCAGTAGTGGTAAACAATGTTAATATATAACTCAGTATTGGTAAACAATGTTAATAGATAACTCAGTATTGGTAAACAATGTTAATATATAACTCAGTATTGGTAATCAATGTTAATAGATAACTCAGTATTGGTAAACAATGTTAATAGATAACTCAGTATTGGTAAACAATGTTATATATGACTCAGCATTGGTAAACAATGTTAATATATAACTCAGTATTGGTAAACAATGTTAATAGATAACTCAGTATTGGTAAACAATGTTAATAGATAACTCAGTATTGGTAAACAATGTTAATATATAACTCAGTATTGGTAAACCATGTTAATAGATAAATCAGTATTGGTAAACAATGTTAATATATAGCTCAGCATTGGTAAACAATGTTAATATATAACTGAGCATTGGTAAACAATGTTAATATATAACTCAGTATTGGTAAACAATGTTAATAGATAACTCAGTATTGGTAAACAATGTTAATATATAACTCAGTATTGGTAAACAATGTTAATAGATAACTCAGTAGTGGTAAACAATGTTAATATATAACTCAGTATTGGTAAACAATGTTAATATATAACTCAGTATTGGTAAACAATGTTAAAAGATAACTCAGTATTGGTAAACAATGTTAATAGATAACTCAGTATTGGTAAACAATGTTAATAGATAACTCAGTATTGGTAAACAATGCTAATAGATAACTCAGTATTGGTAAACAATGTTAATATATAACTCAGTATTGGTAAAGAATGTTAATATATAACTCAGCATTGGTAAACAATGTTAATACATAACTCAGCATTGGTAAACAATGTTAATATATAACTCAGTATTGGTAATCAATGTTATATATAACTCAGTATTGGTAAACAATCTTAATAGATAACTCAGTATTGGTAAACAATGTTAATATATAACTCAGCATTGGTAAACAATGTTAATATATAACTCAGCATTGGTAAAACAATGTTAATAGATAACTCAGTATTGGTAAAGAATGTTAATATATAACTCAGTACTGGTAAACAATGTTAATATATAACTCAGTATTGGTAAACAATGTTAATAGATAACTCAGTAGTGGTAAACAATGTTAATATATAACTCAGTATTGGTAATATAACTCAGTATTGGTAAACCATGTTAATAGATAAATCAGTATTGGTAAACAATGTTAAAAGATAACTCAGTATTGGTAAACAATGTTAATATATAACTCAGTATTGGTAAACAATGTTAATATATAACTCAGTATTGGTAAACAATGTTAATAGATAACTCAATATTGGTAAACAATGTTAATAGATAACTCAGTAGTGGTAAACAATGTTAATATATAACTCAGTATTGGTAAACAATGTTAATATATAACTCAGTATTGGTAAACAATGTTAATATATAACTCAGTATTGGTAAACAATGTTATAAAATAACTCAGTATTGGTAAACAATGTTAATAGATAACTCAGTAGTGGTAAACAATGTTAATATATAACTCAGTATTGGTAAACAATGTTAATATATAACTTCGTATTGGTAAACAATGTTAAAAGATAACTCAGTATTGGCAAACAATGTTAATAGATAAATCAGTATTTGTAAACAATGTTAATATATAACTCAGTATTGGTAAACAATGTTAATATATAACTCAGCATTGGTAAAACAATGTTAATAGATAACTCAGTATTGGTAAACAATGTTATATATAACTCAGTATTGGTAATCAATGTTATACATAACTCAGTATTGGTAAACAATGTTAATAAATAACTCAGTATTGGTAAACGATGTTAATATATAACTCAGTATTGGTAAACAATGTTAATATATAACTCAGTATTGGTAAACAATGTTAATAGATAACTCAGTATTGGTAAAGAATGTTAATATATAACTCAGTACTGGTAAACAATGTTAATATATAACTCAGTATTGGTAAACCATGTTAATAGATAAATCAGTATTGGTAAACAATGTTAATATATAACTCAGTATTGGTAAACAATGTTAATAGATAACGCAGTATTGGTAAACAATGTTAATAGATAACTCAGTAGTGGTAAACAATGTTAATATATAACTCAGCATTGGCAAAACAATGTTAATAGATAACTCAGTATTGGTAAAGAATGTTAATATATAACTCAGTATTGGTAAACAATGTTAATATATAACTCAAGTATTGGTAAACAATGTTAATATATAACTCAGTATTGGTAAACAATGTTAATCGATAATTCAGTATTGGTAAACAATGTTAATAGATAACTCAGTAGTGGTAAACAATGTTAATATATAACTCAGTATTGGTAAACAATGTTAATATATAACTCAGTATTGGTAAACAATGTTAATAGATAACTCAGTATTGGTAAACAATGTTAATAGATAACTCAGTATTGGTAAACAATGTTAATATATAACTCAGTATTGGTAAACAATGTTAATATATAACTCAGTATTGGTAAACAATGTTAATATATAACTCAGTATTGGTAAACAATGTTAATCGATAACTCAGTATTGGTAAACAATGTTAATAGATAACTCAGTAGTGGTAAACAATGTTAATATATAACTCAGTATTGGTAAACAATGTTAATATATAACTTCGTATTGGTAAACAATGTTAAAAGATAACTCAGTATTGGTAAACAATGTTAATAGATAAATCAGTATTTGTAAACAATGTTAATATATAACTCAGTATTGGTAAACAATGTTAATATATAACTCAGCATTGGTAAAACAATGTTAATAGATAACTCAGTATTGGTAAACAATGTTATATATAACTCAGTATTGGTAATCAATGTTATATATAACTCAGTATTGGTAAACAATCTTAATAGATAACTCAGTATTGGTAAACAATGTTAATATATAACTCAGCATTGGTAAACAATGTTAATATATAACTCAGCATTGGTAAAACAATGTTAATAGATAACTCAGTATTGGTAAAGAATGTTAATATATAACTCAGTACTGGTAAACAATGTTAATATATAACTCAGTATTGGTAAACCATGTTAATAGATAAATCAGTATTGGTAAACAATGTTAATATATAACTCAGTATTGGTAAACAATGTTAATATATAACTCAGTATTGGTAAACAATGTTAATATATAACTCAGTATTGGTAAACAATGTTAATAGATAACTCAGTAGTGGTAAACAATGTTAATATATAACTCAGTATTGGTAAACAATGTTAATATATAACTCAGTATTGGTAAACAATGTTAATATATAACTCAGTATTGGTAAACAATGTTAATAGATAAATCAGTATTGGTAAACAATGTTAATATATAACTCAGTATTGGTAAACAATGTTAATATATAACTCAGTATTGGTAAACAATGTTAATATATAACTCAGTATTGGTAATCAATGTTATACATAACTCAGTATTGGTAAACAATGTTAATAAATAACTCAGTATTGGTAAACGATGTTAATATATAACTCAGTATTGGTAAACAATGTTAATATATAACTCAGTATTGGTAAACAATGTTAATAGATAACTCAGTATTGGTAAAGAATGTTAATATATAACTCAGTACTGGTAAACAATGTTAATATATAACTCAGTATTGGTAAACCATGTTAATAGATAAATCAGTATTGGTAAACAATGTTAATATATAACTCAGTATTGGTAAACAATGTTAATAGATAACGCAGTATTGGTAAACAATGTTAATAGATAACTCAGTAGTGGTAAACAATGTTAATATATAACTCAGCATTGGCAAAACAATGTTAATAGATAACTCAAGTATTGGTAAACAATGTTAATATATAACTCAGTATTGGTAAACAATGTTAATCGATAACTCAGTATTGGTAAACAATGTTAATAGATAACTCAGTAGTGGTAAACAATGTTAATATATAACTCAGTATTGGTAAACAATGTTAATAGATAACTCAGTATTGGTAAACAATGTTAATAGATAACTCAGTATTGGTAAACAATGTTAATATATAACTCAGTATTGGTAAACAATGTTAATATATAACTCAGTATTGGTAAACAATGTTAATATATAACTCAGTATTGGTAAACAATGTTAATCGATAACTCAGTATTGGTAAACAATGTTAATAGATAACTCAGTAGTGGTAAACAATGTTAATATATAACTCAGTATTGGTAAACAATGTTAATATATAACTTCGTATTGGTAAACAATGTTAAAAGATAACTCAGTATTGGTAAACAATGTTAATAGATAAATCAGTATTTGTAAACAATGTTAATATATAACTCAGTATTGGTAAACAATGTTAATATATAACTCAGCATTGGTAAAACAATGTTAATAGATAACTCAGTATTGGTAAACAATGTTATATATAACTCAGTATTGGTAATCAATGTTATATATAACTCAGTATTGGTAAACAATCTTAATAGATAACTCAGTATTGGTAAACAATGTTAATATATAACTCAGCATTGGTAAACAATGTTAATATATAACTCAGCATTGGTAAAACAATGTTAATAGATAACTCAGTATTGGTAAAGAATGTTAATATATAACTCAGTACTGGTAAACAATGTTAATATATAACTCAGTATTGGTAAACCATGTTAATAGATAAATCAGTATTGGTAAACAATGTTAATATATAACTCAGTATTGGTAAACAATGTTAATATATAACTCAGTATTGGTAAACAATGTTAATAGATAACTCAGTATTGGTAAACAATGTTAATAGATAACTCAGTAGTGGTAAACAATGTTAATATATAACTCAGTATTGGTAAACAATGTTAATATATAACTCAGTATTGGTAAACAATGTTAATATATAACTCAGTATTGGTAAACAATGTTAATAGATAACTCAGTATTGGTAAACAATGTTAATATATAACTCAGTATTGGTAAACAATGTTAATAGATAACTCAGTATTGGTAAACAATGTTAATAGATAACTCAGTAGTGGTAAACAATGTTAATATATAACTTCGTATTGGTAAACAATGTTAAAAGATAACTCAGTATTGGCAAACAATGTTAATAGATAAATCAGTTTTTGTAAACAATGTTAATATATAACTCAGTATTGGTAAACAATGTTAATATATAACTCAGCATTGGTAAAACAATGTTAATAGATAACTCAGTATTGGTAAACAATGTTATATATAACTCAGTATTGGTAATCAATGTTATACATAACTCAGTATTGGTAAACAATGTTAATATATAACTCAGTATTGGTAAACAATGTTAATATATAACTCAGTATTGGTAAACAATGTTAATAGATAACTCAGTATTGGTAAACAATGTTAATAGATAACTCAGTAGTGGTAAACAATGTTAATATATAACTCAGTATTGGTATACACTGTTAATATATAACTTAGTATTGGTAAACAATGTTAATAGATAACTGAGTATTGGTAAACAATGTTAATATATAACTCAGTATTGGTAAACAATGTTAATAGATAACTCAGTATTGGTAAACAATGTTAATAGATAACTCATTATTGGTAAATAATGTTAATATATAACTCAGTATTGGTAAACAATGTTATATATAACTCAGTATTGGTAAACAATGTTAATATATAACTCAGTATTGGTAAACAATGTTAATAGATAACTCAGTATTGGTAAACAATGTTAATATATAACTCAGTATTGGTAAACAATGTTATATATGACTCAGTATTGGTAAACAATGTTAATATATAACTCAGTATTGGTAAACAATGTTAATAGATAACTCAGTATTGGTAAACAATGTTAATAGATAACTCAGTATTGGTAAACAATGTTAATATATAACTCAGTATTGGTAAACAATGTTAATATATAACTCAGCATTGGTAAACAATGTTAATATATAGCTCAGCATTGGTAAACAATGTTAATATATAACTAAGCATTGGTAAACAATGTTAATATATAACTCAGTATTGGTAAACAATGTTAATAGATAACTCAGTATTGGTAAACAATGTTAATATATAACTCAGTATTGGTAAACAATGTTAATAGATAACTCAGTATTGGTAAACAATGTTAATATATAACTCAGTATTGGTAAACAATGTTAATATATAACTCAGTATTGGTAAACAATGTTAATATATAACTAAAGTATTGGTAAACAATGTTAATAGATAACTCAGTATTGGTAAACAATGTTAATAGATAACTCAGTATTGGTAAACAATGCTAATAGATAACTCAGTATTGGTAAACAATGTTAATATATAACTCAGTATTGGTAAAGAATGTTAATATATAACTCAGCATTGGTAAACAATGTTAATACATAACTCAGCATTGGTAAACAATGTTAATATATAACTCAGTATTGGTAATCAATGTTATATATAACTCAGTATTGGTAAACAATCTTAATAGATAACTCAGTATTGGTAAACAATGTTAATATATAACTCAGCATTGGTAAACAATGTTAATATATAACTCAGCATTGGTAAAACAATGTTAATAGATAACTCAGTATTGGTAAAGAATGTTAATATATAACTCAGTACTGGTAAACAATGTTAATATATAACTCAGTATTGGTAAACCATGTTAATAGATAAATCAGTATTGGTAAACAATGTTAATATATAACTCAGTATTGGCAAACAATGTTAATAGATAAATCAGTATTTGTAAACAATGTTAATATATAACTCAGTATTGGTAAACAATGTTAATAAATAACTCAGTATTGGTAAACAATGTTAATATATAACTCAGTATTGGTAAACAATGTTAATATATAACTCAGTATTGGTAAACAATGTTATATAACTCAGTATTGGTAAACAATGTTAATATATAACTCAGTATTGGTAAACAATGTTAATAGATAACTCAGTATTGGTAAACAATGTTAATATATAACTCAGTATTGGTAAACAATGTTAATATATAACTCAGTATTGGTAAACAATGTTAATATATAACTCAGTAGTGGTAAACAATGTTAATAGATAACTCAGTATTGGTAAACAATGTTAATAGATAACTCAGTAGTGGTAAACAATGTTAATATATAACTCAGTATTGGTATACACTGTTAATATATAACTTAGTATTGGTAAACAATGTTAATAGATAACTCAGTATTGGTAAACAATGTTAATATATAACTCAGTATTGGTAAACAATGTTAATAGATAACTCAGTATTGGTAAACAATGTTAATAGATAACTCAGTATTGGTAAACAATGTTAATATATAACTCAGTATTGGTAAACAATGTTATATATAACTCAGTATTGGTAAACAATGTTAATATATAACTCAGTATTGGTAAACAATGTTAATAGATAACTCAGTATTGGTAAACAATGTTAATATATAACTCAGTATTGGTAAACAATGTTATATATGACTCAGTATTGGTAAACAATGTTAATATATAACTCAGTATTGGTAAACAATGTTAATAGATAACTCAGTATTGGTAAACAATGTTAATAGATAACTCAGTATTGGTAAACAATGTTAATATATAACTCAGTATTGGTAAACAATGTTAATATATAACTCAGCATTGGTAAACAATGTTAATATATAGCTCAGCATTGGTAAACAATGTTAATATATAACTAAGCATTGGTAAACAATGTTAATATATAACTCAGTATTGGTAAACAATGTTAATAGATAACTCAGTATTGGTAAACAATGTTAATAGATAACTCAGTATTGGTAAACAATGTTAATATATAACTCAGTATTGGTAAACAATGTTAATATATAACTCAGTATTGGTAAACAATGTTAATATATAACTCAGTATTGGTAAACAATGTTAATAGATAACTCAGTATTGGTAAACAATGTTAATAGATAACTCAGTATTGGTAAACAATGCTAATAGATAACTCAGTATTGGTAAACAATGTTAATATATAACTCAGTATTGGTAAAGAATGTTAATATATAACTCAGCATTGGTAAACAATGTTAATACATAACTCAGCATTGGTAAACAATGTTAATATATAACTCAGTATTGGTAAACAATGTTAATAGATAATTCAGTATTGGTAAACAATGTTAATATATAACTCAGTATTCGTAAACAAGGTTAATATATAACTCAGTATTGGTAAACAATATTAATATATAACTCAGTATTGGTAAAGAATGTTAATATATAACTCAGTATTGGTAAACAATGATAATATATAACTCAGTATTGGTAAACAATGTTAATAGATAACTCAGTATTGGTAAACAATGTTAATAGATAACTCAGTATTGGTAAACAATGTTAATATATAACTCAGTATTGGTAAACAATGTTATATATGACTCAGTATTGGTAAACAATGTTAATATATAACTCAGTATTGGTAAACAATGTTAATAGATAACTCAGTATTGGTAAACAATGTTAATAGATAACTCAGTATTGGTAAACAATGTTAATATATAACTCAGTATTGGTAAACAATGTTAATATATAACTCAGCATTGGTAAACAATGTTAATATATAGCTCAGCATTGGTAAACAATGTTAATATATAACTAAGCATTGGTAAACAATGTTAATATATAACTCAGTATTGGTAAACAATGTTAATAGATAACTCAGTATTGGTAAACAATGTTAATATATAACTCAGTATTGGTAAACAATGTTAATAGATAACTCAGTATTGGTAAACAATGTTAATATATAACTCAGTATTGGTAAACAATGTTAATATATAACTCAGTATTGGTAAACAATGTTAATATATAACTCAGTATTGGTAAACAATGTTAATAGATAACTCAGTATTGGTAAACAATGTTAATAGATAACTCAGTATTGGTAAACAATGCTAATAGATACCTCAGTATTGGTAAACAATGTTAATATATAACTCAGTATTGGTAAAGAATGTTAATATATAACTCAGCATTGGTAAACAATGTTAATACATAACTCAGCATTGGTAAACAATGTTAATATATAACTCAGTATTGGTAAACAATGTTAATAGATAATTCAGTATTGGTAAACAATGTTAATATATAACTCAGTATTGGTAAACAATGTTAATATATAACTCAGTATTGGTAAACAATATTAATATATAACTCAGTATTGGTAAAGAATGTTAATATATAACTCAGTATTGGTAAACAATGATAATATATAACTCAGTATTGGTAAACAATGTTAATAGATAACTCAGTATTGGTAAACAATGTTAATAGATAACTCAGTATTGGTAAACAATGTTAATATATAACTCAGTATTGGTAAACAATGTTAATATATAACTCAGCATTGGTAAACAATGTTAATATATAACTCAGCATTGGTAAACAATGTTAATATATAACTCAGCATTGGTAAACAATGTAAATATACAACTCAGTATTGGTAAACAATGTTAATAGATAATTCAGCATTGGTAAACAATGTTAATACATAACTCAGTATTGGTAAACAATGTTAATATATAACTCAGCATTGGTAAACAATGTTAATATATAACTCAGTATTGGTAAAGAATGTTAATATATAACTCAGTATTGGTAAACAATGTTAATAGATAACTCAGTATTGGTAAACAATGTTAATATATAACTCAGTATTGGTAAACAATGTTAATATATAACTTCGTATTGGTAAACAATGTTAAAAGATAACTCAGTATTGGCAAACAATGTTAATAGATAAATCAGTATTTGTAAACAATGTTAATATATAACTCAGTATTGGTAAACAATGTTAATATATAACTCAGCATTGGTAAAACAATGTTAATAGATAACTCAGTATTGGTAAACAATGTTATATATAACTCAGTATTGGTAATCAATGTTATACATAACTCAGTATTGGTAAACAATGTTAAGAAATAACTCAGTATTGGTAAACGATGTTAATATATAACTCAGTATTGGTAAACAATGTTAATATATAACTCAGTATTGGTAAACAATGTTATATAACTCAGTATTGGTAAACAATGTTAATATATAACTCAGTATTGGTAAACAATGTTAATAGATAACTCAGTATTGGTAAACAATGTTAATATATAACTCAGTATTGGTAAACAATGTTAATATATAACTCAGTATTGGTAAACAATGTTAATATATAACTCAGTATTGGTAAACAATGTTAATAGATAACTCAGTATTGGTAAACAATGTTAATAGATAACTCAGTAGTGGTAAACAATGTTAATATATAACTCAGTATTGGTATACACTGTTAATATATAACTTAGTATTGGTAAACAATGTTAATAGATAACTCAGTATTGGTAAACAATGTTAATATATAACTCAGTATTGGTAAACAATGTTAATAGATAACTCAGTATTGGTAAACAATGTTAATAGATAACTCAGTATTGGTAAACAATGTTAATATATAACTCAGTATTGGTAAACAATGTTATATATAACTCAGTATTGGTAAACAATGTTAATATATAACTCAGTATTGGTAAACAATGTTAATAGATAACTCAGTATTGGTAAACAATGTTAATATATAACTCAGTATTGGTAAACAATGTTATATATGACTCAGTATTGGTAAACAATGTTAATATATAACTCAGTATTGGTAAACAATGTTAATAGATAACTCAGTATTGGTAAACAATGTTAATAGATAACTCAGTATTGGTAAACAATGTTAATATATAACTCAGTATTGGTAAACAATGTTAATATATAACTCAGCATTGGTAAACAATGTTAATATATAGCTCAGCATTGGTAAACAATGTTAATATATAACTAAGCATTGGTAAACAATGTTAATATATAACTCAGTATTGGTAAACAATGTTAATAGATAACTCAGTATTGGTAAACAATGTTAGTATATAACTCAGTATTGGTAAACAATGTTAATAGATAACTCAGTATTGGTAAACAATGTTAATATATAACTCAGTATTGGTAAACAATGTTAATATATAACTCAGTATTGGTAAACAATGTTAATATATAACTCAGTATTGGTAAACAATGTTAATAGATAACTCAGTATTGGTAAACAATATTAATAGATAACTCAGTATTGGTAAACAATGCTAATAGATAACTCAGTATTGGTAAACAATGTTAATATATAACTCAGTATTGGTAAAGAATGTTAATATATAACTCAGCATTGGTAAACAATGTTAATACATAACTCAGCATTGGTAAACAATGTTAATATATAACTCAGTATTGGTAAACAATGTTAATAGATAATTCAGTATTGGTAAACAATGTTAATATATAACTCAGTATTGGTAAACAATGTTAATATATAACTCAGTATTGGTAAACAATATTAATATATAACTCAGTATTGGTAAAGAATGTTAATATATAACTCAGTATTGGTAAACAATGATAATATATAACTCAGTATTGGTAAACAATGTTAATAGATAACTCAGTATTGGTAAACAATGTTAATAGATAACTCAGTATTGGTAAACAATGTTAATATATAACTCAGTATTGGTAAACAATGTTAATATATAACTCAGCATTGGTAAACAATGTTAATATATAACTCAGCATTGGTAAACAATGTTAATATATAACTCAGCATTGGTAAACAATGTAAATATACAACTCAGTATTGGTAAACAATGTTAATAGATAATTCAGCATTGGTAAACAATGTTAATATATAACTCAGTATTGGTAAACAATGTTAATATATAACTCAGCATTGGTAAACAATGTTAATATATAACTCAGTATTGGTAAAGAATGTTAATATATAACTCAGCATTGGTAAACAATGTTAATAGATAACTCAGTATTGGTAAACAATGTTAATAGATAACTCAGTATTGGTAAACAATGTTAATATATAACTCAGTATTGGTAAACAATGTTAATATATAACTCAGTATTGGTAAACAATGTTAATATATAACTCAGTATTGGTAACCAATGTTAATAGATAACTCAGTATTGGTAAACAATGTTAATATATAACTCAGTATTGGTAAACCATGTTAATAGATAACTCAGTATTGGTAAACAATGTTAATATATAACTCAGTATTGGTAAACAATGTTAATATATAACTCAGTATTGGTAAACAATGTTAATATATAACTTAGTATTGGTAAACAATGTTAATAGATAACTCAGTATTGGTAAACAATCTTAATAGATAACTCAGTATTGGTAAACAATGTTAATATATAACTCAGCATTGGTAAACAATGTTAATATATAACTCAGCATTGGCAAAACAATGTTAATAGATAACTCAGTATTGGTAAAGAATGTTAATATATAACTCAGTATTGGTAAACAATGTTAATATATAACTCAAGTATTGGTAAACAATGTTAATATATAACTCAGTATTGGTAAACAATGTTAATCGATAACTCAGTATTGGTAAACAATGTTAATAGATAACTCAGTAGTGGTAAACAATGTTAATATATAACTCAGTATTGGTAAACAATGTTAATATATAACTCAGTATTGGTAAACAATGTTAATAGATAACTCAGTATTGGTAAACAATGTTAATAGATAACTCAGTAGTGGTAAACAATGTTAATATATAACTCAGTATTGGTAAACAATGTTAATATATAACTCAGTATTGGTAAACAATGTTAATATATAACTCAGTATTGGTAAACAATGTTAATATATAACTCAGCATTGGTAAACAATGTTAATATATAACTCAGCATTGGTAAACAATGTTAATATATAACTCAGCATTGGTAAACAATGTAAATATACAACTCAGTATTGGTAAACAATGTTAATAGATAATTCAGCATTGGTAAACAATGTTAATATATAACTCAGTATTGGTAAACAATGTTAATATATAACTCAGCATTGGTAAACAATGTTAATATATAACTCAGTATTGGTAAAGAATGTTAATATATAACTCAGTATTGGTAAACAATGTTAATAGATAACTCAGTATTGGTAAACAATGTTAATAGATAACTCAGTATTGGTAAACAATGTTAATATATAACTCAGTATTGGTAAACAATGTTAATATATAACTCAGTATTGGTAAACAATGTTAATATATAACTCAGTATTGGTAACCAATGTTAATAGATAACTCAGTATTGGTAAACAATGTTAATATATAACTCAGTATTGGTAAACCATGTTAATAGATAACTCAGTATTGGTAAACAATGTTAATATATAACTCAGTATTGGTAAACAATGTTAATATATAACTCAGTATTGGTAAACAATGTTAATATATAACTTAGTATTGGTAAACAATGTTAATAGATAACTCAGTATTGGTAAACAATCTTAATAGATAACTCAGTATTGGTAAACAATGTTAATATATAACTCAGCATTGGTAAACAATGTTAATATATAACTCAGCATTGGCAAAACAATGTTAATAGATAACTCAGTATTGGTAAAGAATGTTAATATATAACTCAGTATTGGTAAACAATGTTAATATATAACTCAAGTATTGGTAAACAATGTTAATATATAACTCAGTATTGGTAAACAATGTTAATCGATAACTCAGTATTGGTAAACAATGTTAATAGATAACTCAGTAGTGGTAAACAATGTTAATATATAACTCAGTATTGGTAAACAATGTTAATATATAACTCAGTATTGGTAAACAATGTTAATAGATAACTCAGTATTGGTAAACAATGTTAATAGATAACTCAGTAGTGGTAAACAATGTTAATATATAACTCAGTATTGGTAAACAATGTTAATATATAACTCAGTATTGGTAAACAATGTTAATATATAACTCAGTATTGGTAAACAATGTTAATATATAACTCAGCATTGGTAAACAATGTTAATATATAACTCAGCATTGGTAAACAATGTTAATATATAACTCAGCATTGGTAAACAATGTAAATATACAACTCAGTATTGGTAAACAATGTTAATAGATAATTCAGCATTGGTAAACAATGTTAATATATAACTCAGTATTGGTAAACAATGTTAATATATAACTCAGCATTGGTAAACAATGTTAATATATAACTCAGTATTGGTAAAGAATGTTAATATATAACTCAGTATTGGTAAACAATGTTAATAGATAACTCAGTATTGGTAAACAATGTTAATAGATAACTCAGTATTGGTAAACAATGTTAATATATAACTCAGTATTGGTAAACAATGTTAATATATAACTCAGTATTGGTAAACAATGTTAATATATAACTCAGTATTGGTAACCAATGTTAATAGATAACTCAGTATTGGTAAACAATGTTAATATATAACTCAGTATTGGTAAACCATGTTAATAGATAACTCAGTATTGGTAAACAATGTTAATATATAACTCAGTATTGGTAAACAATGTTAATATATAACTCAGTATTGGTAAACAATGTTAATATATAACTTAGTATTGGTAAACAATCTTAATAGATAACTCAGTATTGGTAAACAATCTTAATAGATAACTCAGTATTGGTAAACAATGTTAATATATAACTCAGCATTGGTAAACAATGTTAATATATAACTCAGCATTGGCAAAACAATGTTAATAGATAACTCAGTATTGGTAAAGAATGTTAATATATAACTCAGTATTGGTAAACAATGTTAATATATAACTCAAGTATTGGTAAACAATGTTAATATATAACTCAGTATTGGTAAACAATGTTAATCGATAACTCAGTATTGGTAAACAATGTTAATAGATAACTCAGTAGTGGTAAACAATGTTAATATATAACTCAGTATTGGTAAACAATGTTAATATATAACTCAGTATTGGTAAACAATGTTAATAGATAACTCAGTATTGGTAAACAATGTTAATAGATAACTCAGTAGTGGTAAACAATGTTAATATATAACTCAGTATTGGTAAACAATGTTAATATATAACTCAGTATTGGTAAACAATGTTAATATATAACTCAGTATTGGTAAACAATGTTAATCGATAACTCAGTATTGGTAAACAATGTTAATAGATAACTCAGTAGTGGTAAACAATGTTAATATATAACTCAGTATTGGTAAACAATGTTAATATATAACTTCGTATTGGTAAACAATGTTAAAAGATAACTCAGTATTGGAAAACAATGTTAATAGATAAATCAGTATTTGTAAACAATGTTAATATATAACTCAGTATTGGTAAACAATGTTAATATATAACTCAGCATTGGTAAAACAATGTTAATAGATAACTCAGTATTGGTAAACAATGTTATATATAACTCAGTATTGGTAATCAATGTTATATATAACTCAGTATTGGTAAACAATCTTAATAGATAACTCAGTATTGGTAAACAATGTTAATATATAACTCAGCATTGGTAAACAATGTTAATATATAACTCAGCATTGGTAAAACAATGTTAATAGATAACTCAGTATTGGTAAAGAATGTTAATATATAACTCAGTACTGGTAAACAATGTTAATATATAACTCAGTATTGGTAAACCATGTTAATAGATAAATCAGTATTGGTAAACAATGTTAATATATAACTCAGTATTGGTAAACAATGTTAATATATAACTCAGTATTGGTAAACAATGTTAATATATAACTCAGTATTGGTAAACAATGTTAATAGATAACTCAGTATTGGTAAACAATGTTAATAGATAACTCAGTAGTGGTAAACAATGTTAATATATAACTCAGTATTGGTAAACAATGTTAATATATAACTCAGTATTGGTAAACAATGTTAATATATAACTCAGTATTGGTAAACAATGTTAATAGATAACTCAGTATTGGTAAACAATGTTAATAGATAACTCAGTAGTGGTAAACAATGTTAATATATAACTTCGTATTGGTAAACAATGTTAAAAGATAACTCAGTATTGGCAAACAATGTTAATAGATAAATCAGTATTTGTAAACAATGTTAATATATAACTCAGTATTGGTAAACAATGTTAATATATAACTCAGCATTGGTAAAACAATGTTAATAGATAACTCAGTATTGGTAAACAATGTGATATATAACTCAGTATTGGTAATCAATGTTATACATAACTCAGTATTGGTAAACAATGTTAATAAATAACTCAGTATTGGTAAACGATGTTAATATATAACTCAGTATTGGTAAACAATGTTAATATATAACTCAGCATTGGTAAACAATGTTAATAGATAACTCAGTATTGGTAAACAATGTTATATATAACTCAGTATTGGTAAACAATGTTAATATATAACTCAGTATTGGTAAACAATGTTAATATATAACTTAGTATTGGTAAACAATGTTAATAGATAACTCAGTATTGGTAAACAATCTTAATAGATAACTCAGTATTGGTAAACAATGTTAATATATAACTCAGCATTGGTAAACAATGTTAATATATAACTCAGCATTGGCAAAACAATGTTAATAGATAACTCAGTATTGGTAAAGAATGTTAATATATAACTCAGTATTGGTAAACAATGTTAATATATAACTCAAGTATTGGTAAACAATGTTAATATATAACTCAGTATTGGTAAACAATGTTAATCGATAACTCAGTATTGGTAAACAATGTTAATCGATAACTCAGTATTGGTAAACAATGTTAATAGATAACTCAGTAGTGGTAAACAATGTTAATATATAACTCAGTATTGGTAAACAATGTTAATATATAACTTCGTATTGGTAAACAATGTTAATATATAACTCAGTATTGGTAAACAATGTTAATATATAACTCAGCATTGGTAAACAATGTTAATATATAACTCAGTATTGGTAAAGAATGTTAATATATAACTCAGTATTGGTAAACAATGTTAATAGATAACTCAGTATTGGTAAACAATGTTAATAGATAACTCAGTATTGGTAAACAATGTTAATATATAACTCAGTATTGGTAAACAATGTTAATATATAACTCAGTATTGGTAAACAATGTTAATATATAACTCAGTATTGGTAACCAATGTTAATAGATAACTCAGTATTGGTAAACAATGTTAATATATAACTCAGTATTGGTAAACCATGTTAATAGATAACTCAGTATTGGTAAACAATGTTAATATATAACTCAGTATTGGTAAACAATGTTAATATATAACTCAGTATTGGTAAACAATGTTAATATATAACTTAGTATTGGTAAACAATGTTAATAGATAACTCAGTATTGGTAAACAATCTTAATAGATAACTCAGTATTGGTAAACAATGTTAATATATAACTCAGCATTGGTAAACAATGTTAATATATAACTCAGCATTGGCAAAACAATGTTAATAGATAACTCAGTATTGGTAAAGAATGTTAATATATAACTCAGTATTGGTAAACAATGTTAATATATAACTCAAGTATTGGTAAACAATGTTAATATATAACTCAGTATTGGTAAACAATGTTAATTGATAACTCAGTATTGGTAAACAATGTTAATAGATAACTCAGTAGTGGTAAACAATGTTAATATATAACTCAGTATTGGTAAACAATGTTAATATATAACTCAGTATTGGTAAACAATGTTAATAGATAACTCAGTATTGGTAAACAATGTTAATAGATAACTCAGTAGTGGTAAACAATGTTAATATATAACTCAGTATTGGTAAACAATGTTAATATATAACTCAGTATTGGTAAACAATGTTAATATATAACTCAGTATTGGTAAACAATGTTAATATATAACTCAGCATTGGTAAACAATGTTAATATATAACTCAGCATTGGTAAACAATGTTAATATATAACTCAGCATTGGTAAACAATGTAAATATACAACTCAGTATTGGTAAACAATGTTAATAGATAATTCAGCATTGGTAAACAATGTTAATATATAACTCAGTATTGGTAAACAATGTTAATATATAACTCAGCATTGGTAAACAATGTTAATATATAACTCAGTATTGGTAAAGAATGTTAATATATAACTCAGTATTGGTAAACAATGTTAATAGATAACTCAGTATTGGTAAACAATGTTAATAGATAACTCAGTATTGGTAAACAATGTTAATAGATAACTCAGTAGTGGTAAACAATGTTAATATATAACTCAGTATTGGTAAACAATGTTAATATATAACTCAGTATTGGTAAACAATGTTAATATATAACTCAGTATTGGTAAACAATGTTAATCGATAACTCAGTATTGGTAAACAATGTTAATAGATAACTCAGTAGTGGTAAACAATGTTAATATATAACTCAGTATTGGTAAACAATGTTAATATATAACTTCGTATTGGTAAACAATGTTAAAAGATAACTCAGTATTGGTAAACAATGTTAATAGATAAATCAGTATTTGTAAACAATGTTAATATATAACTCAGTATTGGTAAACAATGTTAATATATAACTCAGCATTGGTAAAACAATGTTAATAGATAACTCAGTATTGGTAAACAATGTTATATATAACTCAGTATTGGTAATCAATGTTATATATAACTCAGTATTGGTAAACAATCTTAATAGATAACTCAGTATTGGTAAACAATGTTAATATATAACTCAGCATTGGTAAACAATGTTAATATATAACTCAGCATTGGTAAAACAATGTTAATAGATAACTCAGTATTGGTAAAGAATGTTAATATATAACTCAGTACTGGTAAACAATGTTAATATATAACTCAGTATTGGTAAACCATGTTAATAGATAAATCAGTATTGGTAAACAATGTTAATATATAACTCAGTATTGGTAAACAATGTTAATATATAACTCAGTATTGGTAAACAATGTTAATATATAACTCAGTATTGGTAAACAATGTTAATAGATAACTCAGTATTGGTAAACAATGTTAATAGATAACTCAGTAGTGGTAAACAATGTTAATATATAACTCAGTATTGGTAAACAATGTTAATATATAACTCAATATTGGTAAACAATGTTAATATATAACTCAGTATTGGTAAACAATGTTAATAGATAACTCAGTATTGGTAAACAATGTTAATAGATAACTCAGTAGTGGTAAACAATGTTAATATATAACTCAGTATTGGTAAACAATGTTAATATATAACTTCGTATTGGTAATCAATGTTAAAAGATAACTCAGTATTGGCAAACAATGTTAATAGATAAATCAGTATTTGTAAACAATGTTAATATATAACTCAGTATTGGTAAACAATGTTAATATATAACTCAGCATTGGTAAAACAATGTTAATAGATAACTCAGTATTGGTAAACAATGTTATATATAACTCAGTATTGGTAATCAATGTTATACATAACTCAGTATTGGTAAACAATGTTAATAAATAACTCAGTATTGGTAAACGATGTTAATATATAACTCAGTATTGGTAAACAATGTTAATATATAACTCAGTATTGGTAAACAATGTTAATAGATAACTCAGTATTGGTAAAGAATGTTAATATATAACTCAGTACTGGTAAACAATGTTAATATATAACTCAGTATTGGTAAACCATGTTAATAGATAAATCAGTATTGGTAAACAATGTTAATATATAACTCAGTATTGGTAAACAATGTTAATATATAACTCAGTATTGGTAAACAATGTTAATATATAACTCAGTATTGGTAAACAATGTTAATAGATAACGCAGTATTGGTAAACAATGTTAATAGATAACTCAGTAGTGGTAAACAATGTTAATATATAACTCAGTATTGGTAAACAATGTTAATATATAACTCAGTATTGGTAAACAATGTTAATATATAACTCAGTATTGGTAAACAATGTTAATAGATAACTCAGTATTGGTAAACAATGTTAATAAATAACTCAGTAGTGGTAAACAATGTTAATATATAACTCAGTATTGGTAAACAATGTTAATATATAACTTCGTATTGGTAAACAATGTTAAAAGATAACTCAGTATTGGCAAACAATGTTAATAGATAAATCAGTATTTGTAAACAATGTTAATATATAACTCAGTATTGGTAAACAATGTTAATATATAACTCAGCATTGGTAAAACAATGTTAATAGATAACTCAGTATTGGTAAACAATGTTATATATAACTCAGTATTGGTAATCAATGTTATACATAACTCAGTATTGGTAAACAATGTTAATAAATAACTCAGTATTGGTAAACGATGTTAATATATAACTCAGTATTGGTAAACAATGTTAATATATAACTCAGTATTGGTAAACAATGTTATATAACTCAGTATTGGTAAACAATGTTAATATATAACTCAGTATTGGTAAACAATGTTAATAGATAACTCAGTATTGGTAAACAATGTTAATATATAACTCAGTATTGGTAAACAATGTTAATATATAACTCAGTATTGGTAAACAATGTTAATATATAACTCAGTATTGGTAAACAATGTTAATAGATAACTCAGTATTGGTAAACAATGTTAATAGATAACTCAGTAGTGGTAAACAATGTTAATATATAACTCAGTATTGGTATACAATGTTAATATATAACTTAGTATTGCTAAACAATGTTAATAGATAACTCAGTATTGGTAAACAATGTTAATATATAACTCAGTATTGGTAAACAATGTTAATAGATAACTCAGTATTGGTAAATAATGTTAATAGATAACTCAGTATTGGTAAACAATGTTAATATATAACTCAGTATTGGTAAACAATGTTATATATAACTCAGTATTGGTAAACAATGTTAATATATAACTCAGTATTGGTAAACAATGTTAATAGATAACTCAGTATTGGTAAACAATGTTAATATATAACTCAGTATTGGTAAACAATGTTATATATGACTCAGTATTGGTAAACAATGTTAATATATAACTCAGTATTGGTAAACAATGTTAATAGATAACTCAGTATTGGTAAACAATGTTAATAGATAACTCAGTATTGGTAAACAATGTTAATATATAACTCAGTATTGGTAAACAATGTTAATATATAACTCAGCATTGGTAAACAATGTTAATATATAGCTCAGCATTGGTAAACAATGTTAATATATAACTAAGCATTGGTAAACAATGTTAATATATAACTCAGTATTGGTAAACAATGTTAATAGATAACTCAGTATTGGTAAACAATGTTAATATATAACTCAGTATTGGTAAACAATGTTAATAGATAACTCAGTATTGGTAAACAATGTTAATATATAACTCAGTATTGGTAAACAATGTTAATATATAACTCAGTATTGGTAAACAATGTTAATATATAACTCAGTATTGGTAAACAATGTAAAAAGATAACTCAGTATTGGTAAACAATGTTAATAGATAACTCAGTATTGGTAAACAATGCTAATAGATAACTCAGTATTGGTAAACAATGTTAATATATAACTCAGTATTGGTAAAGAATGTTAATATATAACTCAGCATTGGTAAACAATGTTAATACATAACTCAGCATTGGTAAACAATGTTAATATATAACTCAGTATTGGTAAACAATGTTAATAGATAATTCAGTATTGGTAAACAATGTTAATATATAACTCAGTATTGGTAAACAATGTTAATATATAACTCAGTATTGGTAATCAATGTTATATATAACTCAGTATTGGTAAAGAATGTTAATATATAACTCAGTATTGGTAAACAATGATAATATATAACTCAGCATTGGTAAACAATGTTAATATATAACTCAGCATTGGTAAAACAATGTTAATAGATAACTCAGTATTGGTAAAGAATGTTAATATATAACTCAGTACTGGTAAACAATGTTAATATATAACTCAGTATTGGTAAACCATGTTAATAGATAAATCAGTATTGGTAAACAATGTTAATATATAACTCAGTATTGGTAAACAATGTTAATATATAACTCAGTATTGGTAAACAATGTTAATATATAACTCAGTATTGGTAAACAATGTTAATAGATAACTCAGTATTGGTAAACAATGTTAATAGATAACTCAGTAGTGGTAAACAATGTTAATATATAACTCAGTATTGGTAAACAATGTTAATATATAACTCAATATTGGTAAACAATGTTAATATATAACTCAGTATTGGTAAACAATGTTAATAGATAACTCAGTATTGGTAAACAATGTTAATAGATAACTCAGTAGTGGTAAACAATGTTAATATATAACTCAGTATTGGTAAACAATGTTAATATATAACTTCGTATTGGTAAACAATGTTAAAAGATAACTCAGTATTGGCAAACAATGTTAATAGATAAATCAGTATTTGTAAACAATGTTAATATATAACTCAGTATTGGTAAACAATGTTAATATATAACTCAGCATTGGTAAAACAATGTTAATAGATAACTCAGTATTGGTAAACAATGTTATATATAACTCAGTATTGGTAATCAATGTTATACATAACTCAGAATTGGTAAACAATGTTAATAAATAACTCAGTATTGGTAAACGATGTTAATATATAACTCAGTATTGGTAAACAATGTTAATATATAACTCAGTATTGGTAAACAATGTTAATAGATAACTCAGTATTGGTAAAGAATGTTAATATATAACTCAGTACTGGTAAACAATGTTAATATATAACTCAGTATTGGTAAACCATGTTAATAGATAAATCAGTATTGGTAAACAATGTTAATATATAACTCAGTATTGGTAAACAATGTTAATATATAACTCAGTATTGGTAAACAATGTTAATATATAACTCAGTATTGGTAAACAATGTTAATAGATAACGCAGTATTGGTAAACAATGTTAATAGATAACTCAGTAGTGGTAAACAATGTTAATATATAACTCAGTATTGGTAAACAATGTTAATATATAACTCAGTATTGGTAAACAATGTTAATATATAACTCAGTATTGGTAAACAATGTTAATAGATAACTCAGTATTGGTAAACAATGTTAATAGATAACTCAGTAGTGGTAAACAATGTTAATATATAACTCAGTATTGGTAAACAATGTTAATATATAACTTCGTATTGGTAAACAATGTTAAAAGATAACTCAGTATTGGCAAACAATGTTAATAGATAAATCAGTATTTGTAAACAATGTTAATATATAACTCAGTATTGGTAAACAATGTTAATATATAACTCAGCATTGGTAAAACAATGTTAATAGATAACTCAGTATTGGTAAACAATGTTATATATAACTCAGTATTGGTAATCAATGTTATACATAACTCAGTATTGGTAAACAATGTTAATAAATAACTCAGTATTGGTAAACGATGTTAATATATAACTCAGTATTGGTAAACAATGTTAATATATAACTCAGTATTGGTAAACAATGTTAATATATAACTCAGTATTGGTAAACAATGTTAATAGATAACTCAGTATTGGTAAACAATGTTAATATATAACTCAGTATTGGTAAACAATGTTAATATATAACTCAGTATTGGTAAACAATGTTAATATATAACTCAGTATTGGTAAACAATGTTAATAGATAACTCAGTATTGGTAAACAATGTTAATAGATAACTCAGTAGTGGTAAACAATGTTAATATATAACTCAGTATTGGTATACAATGTTAATATATAACTTAGTATTGCTAAACAATGTTAATAGATAACTCAGTATTGGTAAACAATGTTAATATATAACTCAGTATTGGTAAACAATGTTAATAGATAACTCAGTATTGGTAAACAATGTTAATAGATAACTCAGTATTGGTAAACAATGTTAATATATAACTCAGTATTGGTAAACAATGTTATATATAACTCAGTATTGGTAAACAATGTTAATATATAACTCAGTATTGGTAAACAATGTTAATAGATAACTCAGTATTGGTAAACAATGTTAATATATAACTCAGTATTGGTAAACAATGTTATATATGACTCAGTATTGGTAAACAATGTTAATATATAACTCAGTATTGGTAAACAATGTTAATAGATAACTCAGTATTGGTAAACAATGTTAATAGATAACTCAGTATTGGTAAACAATGTTAATATATAACTCAGTATTGGTAAACAATGTTAATATATAACTCAGCATTGGTAAACAATGTTAATATATAGCTCAGCATTGGTAAACAATGTTAATATATAACTAAGCATTGGTAAACAATGTTAATATATAACTCAGTATTGGTAAACAATGTTAATAGATAACTCAGTATTGGTAAACAATGTTAATATATAACTCAGTATTGGTAAACAATGTTAATAGATAACTCAGTATTGGTAAACAATGTTAATATATAACTCAGTATTGGTAAACAATGTTAATATATAACTCAGTATTGGTAAACAATGTTAATATATAACTCAGTATTGGTAAACAATGTTAATAGATAACTCAGTATTGGTAAACAATGTTAATAGATAACTCAGTATTGGTAAACAATGCTAATAGATAACTCAGTATTGGTAAACAATGTTAATATATAACTCAGTATTGGTAAAGAATGTTAATATATAACTCAGCATTGGTAAACAATGTTAATACATAACTCAGCATTGGTAAACAATGTTAATATATAACTCAGTATTGGTAAACAATGTTAATAGATAATTCAGTATTGGTAAACAATGTTAATATATAACTCAGTATTGGTAAACAATGTTAATATATAACTCAGTATTGGTAAACAATATTAATATATAACTCAGTATTGGTAAAGAATGTTAATATATAACTCAGTATTGGTAAACAATGATAATATATAACTCAGTATTGGTAAACAATGTTAATAGATAACTCAGTATTGGTAAACAATGTTAATTTGTTACTCAGTATTGGTAAACAATGTTAATATATAACTCAGCATTGGTAAACAATGTTAATATATAACTCAGCATTGGTAAACAATGTTAATATATAACTCAGCATTGGTAAACAATGTTAATATATAACTCAGCATTGGTAAACAATGTAAATATACAACTCAGTATTGGTAAACAATGTTAATAGATAATTCAGCATTGGTAAACAATGTTAATATATAACTCAGTATTGGTAAACAATGTTAATATATAACTCAGCATTGGTAAACAATGTTAATATATAACTCAGTATTGGTAAAGAATGTTAATATATAACTCAGTATTGGTAAACAATGTTAATATATAACTCAGTATTGGTAAACAATGTTAATAGATAACTCAGTATTGGTAAACAATGTTAATAGATAACTCAGTATTGGTAAACAATGTTAATATATAACTCAGTATTGGTAAACAATGTTAATATATAACTCAGTATTGGTAAACAATGTTAATATATAACTCAGTATTGGTAACCAATGTTAATAGATAACTCAGTATTGGTAAACAATGTTAATATATAACTCAGTATTGGTAAACCATGTTAATAGATAACTCAGTATTGGTAAACAATGTTAATATATAACTCAGTATTGGTAAACAATGTTAATATATAACTCAGTATTGGTAAACAATGTTAATATATAACTTAGTATTGGTAAACAATGTTAATAGATAACTCAGTATTGGTAAACAATCTTAATAGATAACTCAGTATTGGTAAACAATGTTAATATATAACTCAGCATTGGTAAACAATGTTAATATATAACTCAGTATTGGTAAACAATGTTAATATATAACTCAGTATTGGTAAACAATGTTATAAAACTCAGTATTGGTAAACAATGGTAATATATAACTCAGTATTGGTAAACAATGTTAATAGATAACTCAGTATTGGTAAACAATGTTAATATATAACTCAGTATTGGTAAACAATGTTAATATATAACTCAGTATTGGTAAACAATGTTAATATATAACTCAGTATTGGTAAACAATGTTAATAGATAACTCAGTATTGGTAAACAATGTTAATAGATTACTCAGTAGTGGTAAACAATGTTAATATATAACTCAGTATTGGTATAAAATGTTAATATATAACTTAGTATTGGTAAACAATGTTAATAGATAACTCAGTATTGGTAAACAATGTTAATATATAACTCAGTATTGGTAAACAATGTTAATAGATAACTCAGTATTGGTAAACAATGTTAATAGATAACTCAGTATTGGTAAACAATGTTAATATATAACTCAGTATTGGTAAACAATGTTAATCGATAACTCAGTATTGGTAAACAATGTTAATATATAACTCAGTATTGGTAAACAATGTTAATAGATAACTCAGTATTGGTAAACAATGTTAATATATAACTCAGTATTGGTAAACAATGTTATATATGACTCAGTATTGGTAAACAATGTTAATATATAACTCAGTATTGGTAAACAATGTTAATAGATAACTCAGTATTGGTAAACAATGTTAATAGATAACTCAGTATTGGTAAACAATGTTAATATATAACTCAGTATTGGTAAACAATGTTAATATATAACTCAGCATTGGTAAACAATGTTAATATATAGCTCAGCATTGGTAAACAATGTTAATATATAACTCAGTATTGGTAAACAATGTTAATAGATAACTCAGTATTGGTAAACAATGTTAATATATAACTCAGTATTGGTAAACAATGTTAATAGATAACTCAGTATTGGTAAACAATGTTAATATATAACTCAGTATTGGTAAACAATGTTAATATATAACTCAGTATTGGTAAACAATGTTAATATATAACTCAGTATTGGTAAACAATGTTAATATATAACTCAGTATTGGTAAACAATGTTAATAGATAACTCAGTATTGGTAAACAATGTTAATAGATAACTCAGTATTGGTAAACAATGCTAATAGATAACTCAGTATTGGTAAACAATGTTAATATATAACTCAGTATTGGTAAAGAATGTTAATATATAACTCAGCATTGGTAAACAATGTTAATACATAACTCAGCATTGGTAAACAATGTTAATATATAACTCAGTATTGGTAAACAATGTTAATAGATAATTCAGTATTGGTAAACAATGTTAATATATAACTCAGTATTGGTAAACAATGTTAATATATAACTCAGTATTGGTAAACAATATTAATATATAACTCAGTATTGGTAAAGAATGTTAATATATAACTCAGTATTGGTAAACAATGATAATATATAACTCAGTATTGGTAAACAATGTTAATAGATAACTCAGTATTGGTAAACAATGTTAATAGATAACTCAGTATTGGTAAACAATGTTAATATATAACTCAGTATTGGTAAACAATGTTAATATATAACTCAGCATTGGTAAACAATGTTAATATATAACTCAGCATTGGTAAACGATGTTAATATATAACTCAGCATTGGTAAACAATGTAAATATACAACTCAGTATTGGTAAACAATGTTAATAGATAATTCAGCATTGGTAAACAATGTTAATATATAACTCAGTATTGGTAAACAATGTTAATATATAACTCAGCATTGGTAAACAATGTTAATAGATAACTCAGTATTGGTAAACAATGTTAATATATAACTCAGTATTGGTAAACAATGTTAATATATAACTCAGTATTGGTAAACAATGTTAATATATAACTCAGTATTGGTAAACAATGTTAATAGATAACTCAGTATTGGTAACCAATGTTAATAGATAACTCAGTATTGGTAAACAATGTTAATATATAACTCAGTATTGGTAAACCATGTTAATAGATAACTCAGTATTGGTAAACAATGTTAATATATAACTCAGTATTGGTAAACAATGTTAATATATAACTCAGTATTGGTAAACCATGTTAATAGATAACTCAGTATTGGTAAACAATGTTAATATATAACTCAGTATTGGTAAACAATGTTAATATATAAGTCAGTATTGGTAAACAAAGTTAATATATAACTTAGTATTGGTAAACAATGTTAATAGATAACTCAGTATTGGTAAACAATCTTAATAGATAACTCAGTATTGGTAAACAATGTTAATATATAACTTCGTATTGGTAAACAATGCTAATAGATAACTCAGTATTGGTAAACAATGTTAATATATAACTCAGTATTGGTAAAGAATGTTAATATATAACTCAGCATTGGTAAACAATGTTAATACATAACTCAGCATTGGTAAACAATGTTAATATATAACTCAGTATTGGTAAACAATGTTAATAGATAATTCAGTATTGGTAAACAATGTTAATATATAACTCAGTATTGGTAAACAATGTTAATATATAACTCAGTATTGGTAAACAATATTAATATATAACTCAGTATTGGTAAAGAATGTTAATATATAACTCAGTATTGGTAAACAATGATAATATATAACTCAGTATTGGTAAACAATGTTAATAGATAACTCAGTATTGGTAAACAATGTTAATAGATAACTCAGTATTGGTAAACAATGTTAATATATAACTCAGTATTGGTAAACAATGTTAATATATAACTCAGCATTGGTAAACAATGTTAATATATAACTCAGCATTGGTAAACAATGTTAATATATAACTCAGCATTGGTAAACAATGTTAATATATAACTCAGTATTGGTAAACAATGTTAATATATAACTCAGCATTGGTAAACAATGTTAATAGATAACTCAGTATTGGTAAACAATGTTAATATATAACTCAGTATTGGTAAACAATGTTAATATATAACTCAGTATTGGTAAACAATGTTAATATATAACTCAGTATTGGTAAACAATGTTAATAGATAACTCAGTATTGGTAACCAATGTTAATAGATAATTCAGTATTGGTAAACAATGTTAATATATAACTCAGTATTGGTAAACCATGTTAATAGATAACTCAGTATTGGTAAACAATGTTAATATATAACTCAGTATTGGTAAACAATGTTAATATATAACTCAGTATTGGTAAACCATGTTAATAGATAACTCAGTATTGGTAAACAATGTTAATATATAACTCAGTATTGGTAAACAATGTTAATATATAACTCAGTATTGGTAAACAAAGTTAATATATAACTTAGTATTGGTAAACAATGTTAATAGATAACTCAGTATTGGTAAACAATCTTAATAGATAACTCAGTATTGGTAAACAATGTTAATATATAACTCAGCATTGGTAAACAATGTTAATATATAACTCAGCATTGGCAAAACAATGTTAATAGATAACTCAGTATTGGTAAACAATGTTAATATATAACTCAGTATTGGTAAACAATGTTAATATATAACTCAGTATTGGTAAACAATGTTAATATATAACTCAGTATTGGTAAACAATGTTAATATATAACTCAGTATTGGTAAACAATGTTAATAGATAACTCAGTATTGGTAAACAATGTTAATAGATAACTCAGTATTGGTAAACAATGCTAATAGATAACTCAGTATTGGTAAACAATGTTAATATATAACTCAGTATTGGTAAAGAATGTTAATATATAACTCAGCATTGGTAAACAATGTTAATACATAACTCAGCATTGGTAAACAATGTTAATATATAACTCAGTATTGGTAAACAATGTTAATAGATAATTCAGTATTGGTAAAAAATGTTAATATATAACTCAGTATTGGTAAACAATGTTAATATATAACTCAGTATTGGTAAACAATATTAATATATAACTCAGTATTGGTAAAGAATGTTAATATATAACTCGGTATTGGTAAACAATGATAATATATAACTCAGTATTGGTAAACAATGTTAATAGATAACTCAGTATTGGTAAACAATGTTAATAGATAACTCAGTATTGGTAAACAATGTTAATATATAACTCAGTATTGGTAAACAATGTTAATATATAACTCAGCATTGGTAAACAATGTTAATATATAACTCAGCATTGGTAAACAATGTTAATATATAACTCAGCATTGGTAAACAATGTAAATATACAACTCAGTATTGGTAAACAATGTTAATAGATAATTCAGCATTGGTAAACAATGTTAATATATAACTCAGTATTGGTAAACAATGTTAATATATAACTCAGCATTGGTAAACAATGTTAATAGATAACTCAGTATTGGTAAACAATGTTAATATATAACTCAGTATTGGTAAACAATGTTAATATATAACTCAGAATTGGTAAACAATGTAAATATATAACTCAGTATTGGTAAACTATGTTAATAGATAACTCAGTATTGGTAACCAATGTTAATAGATAACTCAGTATTGGTAAACAATGTTAATATATAACTCAGTATTGGTAAACCATGTTAATAGATAACTCAGTATTGGTAAACAATGTTAATATATAACTCAGTATTGGTAAACAATGTTAATATATAACTCAGTATTGGTAAACCATGTTAATAGATAACTCAGTATTGGTAAACAATGTTAATATATAACTCAGTATTGGTAAACAATGTTAATATATAACTCAGTATTGGTAAACAAAGTTAATATATAACTTAGTATTGGTAAACAATGTTAATAGATAACTCAGTATTGGTAAACAATCTTAATAGATAACTCAGTATTGGTAAACAATGTTAATATATAACTTCGTATTGGTAAACAATGCTAATAGATAACTCAGTATTGGTAAACAATGTTAATATATAACTCAGTATTGGTAAAGAATGTTAATATATAACTCAGCATTGGTAAACAATGTTAATACATAACTCAGCATTGGTAAACAATGTTAATATATAACTCAGTATTGGTAAACAATGTTAATAGATAATTCAGTATTGGTAAACAATGTTAATATATAACTCAGTATTGGTAAACAATGTTAATATATAACTCAGTATTGGTAAACAATATTAATATATAACTCAGTATTGGTAAAGAATGTTAATATATAACTCAGTATTGGTAAACAATGATAATATATAACTCAGTATTGGTAAACAATGTTAATAGATAACTCAGTATTGGTAAACAATGTTAATAGATAACTCAGTATTGGTAAACAATGTTAATATATAACTCAGTATTGGTAAACAATGTTAATATATAACTCAGCATTGGTAAACAATGTTAATATATAACTCAGCATTGGTAAACAATGTTAATATATAACTCAGCATTGGTAAACAATGTTAATATATAACTCAGTATTGGTAAACAATGTTAATATATAACTCAGCATTGGTAAACAATGTTAATAGATAACTCAGTATTGGTAAACAATGTTAATATATAACTCAGTATTGGTAAACAATGTTAATATATAACTCAGTATTGGTAAACAATGTTAATATATAACTCAGTATTGGTAAACAATGTTAATAGATAACTCAGTATTGGTAACCAATGTTAATAGATAATTCAGTATTGGTAAACAATGTTAATATATAACTCAGTATTGGTAAACCATGTTAATAGATAACTCAGTATTGGTAAACAATGTTAATATATAACTCAGTATTGGTAAACAATGTTAATATATAACTCAGTATTGGTAAACCATGTTAATAGATAACTCAGTATTGGTAAACAATGTTAATATATAACTCAGTATTGGTAAACAATGTTAATATATAACTCAGTATTGGTAAACAAAGTTAATATATAACTTAGTATTGGTAAACAATGTTAATAGATAACTCAGTATTGGTAAACAATCTTAATAGATAACTCAGTATTGGTAAACAATGTTAATATATAACTCAGCATTGGTAAACAATGTTAATATATAACTCAGCATTGGCAAAACAATGTTAATAGATAACTCAATATTGGTAAAGAATGTTAATATATAACTCAGTATTGGTAAAGAATGTTAATATATAACTCAGTATTGGTAAACCATGTTAATAGATAACTCAGTATTGGTAAACAATGTTAATATATAACTCAGTATTGGTAAACAATGTTAATATATAACTCAGTATTGGTAAACAATGTTAATATATAACTCAGTATTGGTAAACAATGTTAATAGATAACTCAGTATTGGTAAACAATGTTAATAGATAACTCAGTAGTGGTAAACAATGTTAATATATAACTCAGTATTGGTAAACAATGTTAATATATAACTCAGTATTGGTAAACAATGTTAATATATAACTCAGTATTGGTAAACAATGTTAATCGATAACTCAGTATTGGTAAACATTGTTAATATATAACTTTGTATTGGTAAACAATGTTAAAAGATAACTCAGTATTGGTAAACAATGTTAATAGATAAATCAGTATTTGTAAACAATGTTAATATATAACTCAGTATTGGTAAACAATGTTAATAGTCAACTCAGCATTGGTAAAACAATGTTAATAGATAACTCAGTATTGGTAAACAATGTTACATATAACTCAGTATTGGTAATCAATGTTATATATAACTCAGTATTGGTAAACAATCTTAATAGATAACTCAGTATTGGTAAACAATGTTAATATATAACTCAGCATTGGTAAACAATGTTAATATATAACTCAGCATTGGTAAAACAATGTTAATAGATAACTCAGTATTGGTAAAGAATGTTAATATATAACTCAGTACTGGTAAACAATGTTAATATATAACTCAGTATTGGTAAACCATGTTAATAGATAAATCAGTATTGGTAAACAATGTTAATATATAACTCAGTATTGGCAAACAATGTTAATATATAACTCAGTATTGGTAAACAATGTTAATATATAACTCAGTATTGGTAAACAATGTTAATAGATAACTCAGTATTGGTAAACAATGTTAATAGATAACTCAGTAGTGGTAAACAATGTTAATATATAACTCAGTATTGGTAAACAATGTTAATATATAACTCAGTATTGGTAAACAATGTTAATATATAACTTCGTATTGGTAAACAATGTTAAAAGATAACTCAGTATTGGCAAACAATGTTAATAGATAAATCAGTATTTGTAAACAATGTTAATATATAACTCAGTATTGGTAAACAATGTTAATATATAACTCAGCATTGGCAAAACAATGTTAATAGATAACTCAGTATTGGTAAACAATGTTAATATATAACTCAGTATTGGTAAACAATGTTAATATATAACTCAGTATTGGTAAACAATGTTAATATATAACTCAGTATTGGTAAACAATGTTAATATATAACTCAGTATTGGTAAACAATGTTAATAGATAACTCAGTATTGGTAAACAATGTTAATAGATAACTCAGTATTGGTAAACAATGCTAATAGATAACTCAGTATTGGTAAACAATGTTAATATATAACTCAGTATTGGTAAAGAATGTTAATATATAACTCAGCATTGGTAAACAATGTTAATACATAACTCAGCATTGGTAAACAATGTTAATATATAACTCAGTATTGGTAAACAATGTTAATAGATAATTCAGTATTGGTAAAAAATGTTAATATATAACTCAGTATTGGTAAACAATGTTAATATATAACTCAGTATTGGTAAACAATATTAATATATAACTCAGTATTGGTAAAGAATGTTAATATATAACTCGGTATTGGTAAACAATGATAATATATAACTCAGTATTGGTAAACAATGTTAATAGATAACTCAGTATTGGTAAACAATGTTAATAGATAACTCAGTATTGGTAAACAATGTTAATATATAACTCAGTATTGGTAAACAATGTTAATATATAACTCAGCATTGGTAAACAATGTTAATATATAACTCAGCATTGGTAAACAATGTTAATATATAACTCAGCATTGGTAAACAATGTAAATATACAACTCAGTATTGGTAAACAATGTTAATAGATAATTCAGCATTGGTAAACAATGTTAATATATAACTCAGTATTGGTAAACAATGTTAATATATAACTCAGCATTGGTAAACAATGTTAATAGATAACTCAGTATTGGTAAACAATGTTAATATATAACTCAGTATTGGTAAACAATGTTAATATATAACTCAGAATTGGTAAACAATGTAAATATATAACTCAGTATTGGTAAACTATGTTAATAGATAACTCAGTATTGGTAACCAATGTTAATAGATAACTCAGTATTGGTAAACAATGTTAATATATAACTCAGTATTGGTAAACCATGTTAATAGATAACTCAGTATTGGTAAACAATGTTAATATATAACTCAGTATTGGTAAACAATGTTAATATATAACTCAGTATTGGTAAACCATGTTAATAGATAACTCAGTATTGGTAAACAATGTTAATATATAACTCAGTATTGGTAAACAATGTTAATATATAACTCAGTATTGGTAAACAAAGTTAATATATAACTTAGTATTGGTAAACAATGTTAATAGATAACTCAGTATTGGTAAACAATCTTAATAGATAACTCAGTATTGGTAAACAATGTTAATATATAACTTCGTATTGGTAAACAATGCTAATAGATAACTCAGTATTGGTAAACAATGTTAATATATAACTCAGTATTGGTAAAGAATGTTAATATATAACTCAGCATTGGTAAACAATGTTAATACATAACTCAGCATTGGTAAACAATGTTAATATATAACTCAGTATTGGTAAACAATGTTAATAGATAATTCAGTATTGGTAAACAATGTTAATATATAACTCAGTATTGGTAAACAATGTTAATATATAACTCAGTATTGGTAAACAATATTAATATATAACTCAGTATTGGTAAAGAATGTTAATATATAACTCAGTATTGGTAAACAATGATAATATATAACTCAGTATTGGTAAACAATGTTAATAGATAACTCAGTATTGGTAAACAATGTTAATAGA
This sequence comes from Petromyzon marinus, assembly GCF_048934315.1. Classification (NCBI taxonomy): domain Eukaryota; kingdom Metazoa; phylum Chordata; class Hyperoartia; order Petromyzontiformes; family Petromyzontidae; genus Petromyzon; species Petromyzon marinus. Next base: position 268,404 of record NW_027422651.1, on the reverse strand, counting down.
TAACTCAGTATTGGTAAACAATGTTAATATATAACTCAGTATTGGTAAACAATGTTAATATATAACTCAGCATTGGTAAACAATGTTAATATATAACTCAGCATTGGTAAACAATGTTAATATATAACTCAGCATTGGTAAACAATGTTAATATATAACTCAGTATTGGTAAACAATGTTAATATATAACTCAGCATTGGTAAACAATGTTAATAGATAACTCAGTATTGGTAAACAATGTTAATATATAACTCAGTATTGGTAAACAATGTTAATATATAACTCAGTATTGGTAAACAATGTTAATATATAACTCAGTATTGGTAAACAATGTTAATAGATAACTCAGTATTGGTAACCAATGTTAATAGATAATTCAGTATTGGTAAACAATGTTAATATATAACTCAGTATTGGTAAACCATGTTAATAGATAACTCAGTATTGGTAAACAATGTTAATATATAACTCAGTATTGGTAAACAATGTTAATATATAACTCAGTATTGGTAAACCATGTTAATAGATAACTCAGTATTGGTAAACAATGTTAATATATAACTCAGTATTGGTAAACAATGTTAATATATAACTCAGTATTGGTAAACAAAGTTAATATATAACTTAGTATTGGTAAACAATGTTAATAGATAACTCAGTATTGGTAAACAATCTTAATAGATAACTCAGTATTGGTAAACAATGTTAATATATAACTCAGCATTGGTAAACAATGTTAATATATAACTCAGCATTGGCAAAACAATGTTAATAGATAACTCAATATTGGTAAAGAATGTTAATATATAACTCAGTATTGGTAAAGAATGTTAATATATAACTCAGTATTGGTAAACCATGTTAATAGATAACTCAGTATTGGTAAACAATGTTAATATATAACTCAGTATTGGTAAACAATGTTAATATATAACTCAGTATTGGTAAACAATGTTAATATATAACTCAGTATTGGTAAACAATGTTAATAGATAACTCAGTATTGGTAAACAATGTTAATAGATAACTCAGTAGTGGTAAACAATGTTAATATATAACTCAGTATTGGTAAACAATGTTAATATATAACTCAGTATTGGTAAACAATGTTAATATATAACTCAGTATTGGTAAACAATGTTAATCGATAACTCAGTATTGGTAAACATTGTTAATATATAACTTTGTATTGGTAAACAATGTTAAAAGATAACTCAGTATTGGTAAACAATGTTAATAGATAAATCAGTATTTGTAAACAATGTTAATATATAACTCAGTATTGGTAAACAATGTTAATAGTCAACTCAGCATTGGTAAAACAATGTTAATAGATAACTCAGTATTGGTAAACAATGTTACATATAACTCAGTATTGGTAATCAATGTTATATATAACTCAGTATTGGTAAACAATCTTAATAGATAACTCAGTATTGGTAAACAATGTTAATATATAACTCAGCATTGGTAAACAATGTTAATATATAACTCAGCATTGGTAAAACAATGTTAATAGATAACTCAGTATTGGTAAAGAATGTTAATATATAACTCAGTACTGGTAAACAATGTTAATATATAACTCAGTATTGGTAAACCATGTTAATAGATAAATCAGTATTGGTAAACAATGTTAATATATAACTCAGTATTGGCAAACAATGTTAATATATAACTCAGTATTGGTAAACAATGTTAATATATAACTCAGTATTGGTAAACAATGTTAATAGATAACTCAGTATTGGTAAACAATGTTAATAGATAACTCAGTAGTGGTAAACAATGTTAATATATAACTCAGTATTGGTAAACAATGTTAATATATAACTCAGTATTGGTAAACAATGTTAATATATAACTTCGTATTGGTAAACAATGTTAAAAGATAACTCAGTATTGGCAAACAATGTTAATAGATAAATCAGTATTTGTAAACAATGTTAATATATAACTCAGTATTGGTAAACAATGTTAATATATAACTCAGCATTGGTAAAACAATGTTAATAGATAACTCAGTATTGGTAAACAATGTTATATATAACTCAGTATTGGTAATCAATGTTATACATAACTCAGTATTGGTAAACAATGTTAATAAATAACTCAGTATTGGTAAACGATGTTAATATATAACTCAGTATTGGTAAACAATGTTAATATATAACTCAGTATTGGTAAACAATGTTATATAACTCAGTATTGGTAAACAATGTTAATATATAACTCAGTATTGGTAAACAATGTTAATAGATAACTCAGTATTGGTAAACAATGTTAATAGATAACTCAGTAGTGGTAAACAATGTTAATATATAACTCAGTATTGGTATACAATGTTAATATATAACTTAGTATTGGTAAACAATGTTAATAGATAACTCAGTATTGGTAAACAATGTTAATATATAACTCAGTATTGGTAAACAATGTTAATAGATAACTCAGTATTGGTAAACAATGTTAATAGATAACTCAGTATTGGTAAACAATGTTCATATATAACTCAGTATTGGTAAACAATGTTATATATAACTCAGTATTGGTAAACAATGTTAATATATAACTCAGTATTGGTAAACAATGTTAATAGATAACTCAGTATTGGTAAACAATGTTAATATATAACTCAGTATTGGTAAACAATGTTATATATGACTCAGTATTGGTAAACAATGTTAATATATAACTCAGTATTGGTAAACAATGTTAATAGATAACTCAGTATTGGTAAACAATGTTAATAGATAACTCAGTATTGGTAAACAATGTTAATATATAACTCAGTATTGGTAAACAATGTTAATATATAACTCAGCATTGGTAAACAATGTTAATATATAGCTCAGCATTGGTAAACAATGTTAATATATAACTAAGCATTGGTAAACAATGTTAATATATAACTCAGTATTGGTAAACAATGTTAATAGATAACTCAGTATTGGTAAACAATGTTAATATATAACTCAGTATTGGTAAACAATGTTAATAGATAACTCAGTATTGGTAAACAATGTTAATATATAACTCAGTATTGGTAAACAATGTTAATATATAACTCAGTATTGGTAAACAATGTTAATATATAACTCAGTATTGGTAAACAATGTTAATAGATAACTCAGTATTGGTAAACAATGTTAATAGATAACTCAGTATTGGTAAACAATGCTAATAGATAACTCAGTATTGGTAAACAATGTTAATATATAACTCAGTATTGGTAAACAATGTTAATATATAACTCAGTATTGGTAAACAATGTTAATATATAACTCAGTATTGGTAAACATTGTTAATATATAACTTTGTATTGGTAAACAATGTTAAAAGATAACTCAGTATTGGTAAACAATGTTAATAGATAAATCAGTATTTGTAAACAATGTTAATATATAACTCAGTATTGGTAAACAATGTTAATAGTCAACTCAGCATTGGTAAAACAATGTTAATAGATAACTCAGTATTGGTAAACAATGTTATATATAACTCAGTATTGGTAATCAATGTTATATATAACTCAGTATTGGTAAACAATCTTAATAGATAACTCAGTATTGGTAAACAATGTTAATATATAACTCAGCATTGGTAAACAATGTTAATATATAACTCAGCATTGGTAAAACAATGTTAATAGATAACTCAGTATTGGTAAAGAATGTTAATATATAACTCAGTACTGGTAAACAATGTTAATATATAACTCAGTATTGGTAAACCATGTTAATAGATAAATCAGTATTGGTAAACAATGTTAATATATAACTCAGTATTGGCAAACAATGTTAATATATAACTCAGTATTGGTAAACAATGTTAATATATAACTCAGTATTGGTAAACAATGTTAATAGATAACTCAGTATTGGTAAACAATGTTAATAGATAACTCAGTAGTGGTAAACAATGTTAATATATAACTCAGTATTGGTAAACAATGTTAATATATAACTCAGTATTGGTAAACAATGTTAATATATAACTTCGTATTGGTAAACAATGTTAAAAGATAACTCAGTATTGGCAAACAATGTTAATAGATAAATCAGTATTTGTAAACAATGTTAATATATAACTCAGTATTGGTAAACAATGTTAATATATAACTCAGCATTGGTAAAACAATGTTAATAGATAACTCAGTATTGGTAAACAATGTTATATATAACTCAGTATTGGTAATCAATGTTATACATAACTCAGTATTGGTAAACAATGTTAATAAATAACTCAGTATTGGTAAACGATGTTAATATATAACTCAGTATTGGTAAACAATGTTAATATATAACTCAGTATTGGTAAACAATGTTATATAACTCAGTATTGGTAAACAATGTTAATATATAACTCAGTATTGGTAAACAATGTTAATAGATAACTCAGTATTGGTAAACAATGTTAATAGATAACTCAGTAGTGGTAAACAATGTTAATATATAACTCAGTATTGGTATACAATGTTAATATATAACTTAGTATTGGTAAACAATGTTAATAGATAACTCAGTATTGGTAAACAATGTTAATATATAACTCAGTATTGGTAAACAATGTTAATAGATAACTCAGTATTGGTAAACAATGTTAATAGATAACTCAGTATTGGTAAACAATGTTAATATATAACTCAGTATTGGTAAACAATGTTATATATAACTCAGTATTGGTAAACAATGTTAATATATAACTCAGTATTGGTAAACAATGTTAATAGATAACTCAGTATTGGTAAACAATGTTAATATATAACTCAGTATTGGTAAACAATGTTATATATGACTCAGTATTGGTAAACAATGTTAATATATAACTCAGTATTGGTAAACAATGTTAATAGATAACTCAGTATTGGTAAACAATGTTAATAGATAACTCAGTATTGGTAAACAATGTTAATATATAACTCAGTATTGGTAAACAATGTTAATATATAACTCAGCATTGGTAAACAATGTTAATATATAGCTCAGCATTGGTAAACAATGTTAATATATAACTAAGCATTGGTAAACAATGTTAATATATAACTCAGTATTGGTAAACAATGTTAATAGATAACTCAGTATTGGTAAACAATGTTAATATATAACTCAGTATTGGTAAACAATGTTAATAGATAACTCAGTATTGGTAAACAATGTTAATATAAAACTCAGTATTGGTAAACAATGTTAATATATAACTCAGTATTGGTAAACAATGTTAATATATAACTCAGTATTGGTAAACAATGTTAATAGATAACTCAGTATTGGTAAACAATGTTAATAGATAACTCAGTATTGGTAAACAATGCTAATAGATAACTCAGTATTGGTAAACAATGTTAATATATAACTCAGTATTGGTAAAGAATGTTAATATATAACTCAGCATTGGTAAACAATGTTAATACATAACTCAGCATTGGTAAACAATGTTAATATATAACTCAGTATTGGTAAACAATGTTAATAGATAATTCAGTATTGGTAAACAATGTTAATATATAACTCAGTATTGGTAAACAATGTTAATATATAACTCAGTATTGGTAAACAATATTAATATATAACTCAGTATTGGTAAAGAATGTTAATATATAACTCAGTATTGGTAAACAATGATAATATATAACTCAGTATTGGTAAACAATGTTAATAGATAACTCAGTATTGGTAAACAATGTTAATTTGTTACTCAGTATTGGTAAACAATGTTAATATATAACTCAGCATTGGTAAACAATGTTAATATATAACTCAGCATTGGTAAACAATGTTAATATATAACTCAGCATTGGTAAACAATGTTAACATATAACTCAGCATTGGTAAACAATGTAAATATACAACTCAGTATTGGTAAACAATGTTAATAGATAATTCAGCATTGGTAAACAATGTTAATATATAACTCAGTATTGGTAAACAATGTTAATATATAACTCAGCATTGGTAAACAATGTTAATATATAACTCAGTATTGGTAAAGAATGTTAATATATAACTCAGTATTGGTAAACAATGTTAATATATAACTCAGTATTGGTAAACAATGTTAATAGATAACTCAGTATTGGTAAACAATGTTAATAGATAACTCAGTATTGGTAAACAATGTTAATATATAACTCAGTATTGGTAAACAATGTTAATATATAACTCAGTATTGGTAAACAATGTTAATATATAACTCAGTATTGGTAACCAATGTTAATAGATAACTCAGTATTGGTAAACAATGTTAATATATAACTCAGTATTGGTAAACCATGTTAATAGATAACTCAGTATTGGTAAACAATGTTAATATATAACTCAGTATTGGTAAACAATGTTAATATATAACTCAGTATTGGTAAACAATGTTAATATATAACTTAGTATTGGTAAACAATGTTAATAGATAACTCAGTATTGGTAAACAATCTTAATAGATAACTCAGTATTGGTAAACAATGTTAATATATAACTCAGCATTGGTAAACAATGTTAATATATAACTCAATATTGGTAAACAATGTTAATATATAACTCAGTATTGGTAAACAATGTTATATAACTCAGTATTGGTAAACAATGTTAATATATAACTCAGTATTGGTAAACAATGTTAATAGATAACTCAGTATTGGTAAACAATGTTAATATATAACTCAGTATTGGTAAACAATGTTAATATATAACTCAGTAGTGGTAAACAATGTTAATATATAACTCAGTATTGGTAAACAATGTTAATAGATAACTCAGTATTGGTAAACAATGTTAATAGATTACTCAGTAGTGGTAAACAATGTTAATATATAACTCAGTATTGGTATACAATGTTAATATATAACTTAGTATTGGTAAACAATGTTAATAGATAACTCAGTATTGGTAAACAATGTTAATATATAACTCAGTATTGGTAAACAATGTTAATAGATAACTCAGTATTGGTAAACAATGTTAATAGATAACTCAGTATTGGTAAACAATGTTAATATATAACTCAGTATTGGTAAACAATGTTATATATAACTCAGTATTGGTAACAATGTTAATATATAACTCAGTATTGGTAAACAATGTTAATAGATAACTCAGTATTGGTAAACAATGTTAATATATAACTCAGTATTGGTAAACAATGTTATATATGACTCAGTATTGGTAAACAATGTTAATATATAACTCAGTATTGGTAAACAATGTTAATAGATAACTCAGTATTGGTAAACAATGTTAATAGATAACTCAGTATTGGTAAACAATGTTAATATATAACTCAGTATTGGTAAACAATGTTAATATATAACTCAGCATTGGTAAACAATGTTAATATATAGCTCAGCATTGGTAAACAATGTTAATATATAACTCAGTATTGGTAAACAATGTTAATAGATAACTCAGTATTGGTAAACAATGTTAATATATAACTCAGTATTGGTAAACAATGTTAATAGATAACTCAGTATTGGTAAACAATGTTAATATATAACTCAGTATTGGTAAACAATGTTAATATATAACTCAGTATTGGTAAACAATGTTAATATATAACTCAGTATTGGTAAACAATGTTAATATATAACTCAGTATTGGTAAACAATGTTAATAGATAACTCAGTATTGGTAAACAATGTTAATAGATAACTCAGTATTGGTAAACAATGCTAATAGATAACTCAGTATTGGTAAACAATGTTAATATATAACTCAGTATTGGTAAAGAATGTTAATATATAACTCAGCATTGGTAAACAATGTTAATACATAACTCAGCATTGGTAAACAATGTTAATATATAACTCAGTATTGGTAAACAATGTTAATAGATAATTCAGTATTGGTAAACAATGTTAATATATAACTCAGTATTGGTAAACAATGTTAATATATAACTCAGTATTGGTAAACAATATTAATATATAACTCAGTATTGGTAAAGAATGTTAATATATAACTCAGTATTGGTAAACAATGATAATATATAACTCAGTATTGGTAAACAATGTTAATAGATAACTCAGTATTGGTAAACAATGTTAATAGATAACTCAGTATTGGTAAACAATGTTAATATATAACTCAGTATTGGTAAACAATGTTAATATATAACTCAGCATTGGTAAACAATGTTAATATATAACTCAGCATTGGTAAACAATGTTAATATATAACTCAGCATTGGTAAACAATGTAAATATACAACTCAGTATTGGTAAACAATGTTAATAGATAATTCAGCATTGGTAAACAATGTTAATATATAACTCAGTATTGGTAAACAATGTTAATATATAACTCAGCATTGGTAAACAATGTTAATAGATAACTCAGTATTGGTAAACAATGTTAATATATAACTCAGTATTGGTAAACAATGTTAATATATAACTCAGTATTGGTAAACAATGTTAATATATAACTCAGTATTGGTAAACAATGTTAATAGATAACTCAGTATTGGTAACCAATGTTAATAGATAACTCAGTATTGGTAAACAATGTTAATATATAACTCAGTATTGGTAAACCATGTTAATAGATAACTCAGTATTGGTAAACAATGTTAATATATAACTCAGTATTGGTAAACAATGTTAATATATAACTCAGTATTGGTAAACCATGTTAATAGATAACTCAGTATTGGTAAACAATGTTAATATATAACTCAGTATTGGTAAACAATGTTAATATATAACTCAGTATTGGTAAACAAAGTTAATATATAACTTAGTATTGGTAAACAATGTTAATAGATAACTCAGTATTGGTAAACAATCTTAATAGATAACTCAGTATTGGTAAACAATGTTAATATATAACTCAGCATTGGTAAACAATGTTAATATATAACTCAGCATTGGCAAAACAATGTTAATAGATAACTCAATATTGGTAAAGAATGTTAATATATAACTCAGTATTGGTAAAGAATGTTAATATATAACTCAGTATTGGTAAACCATGTTAATAGATAACTCAGTATTGGTAAACAATGTTAATATATAACTCAGTATTGGTAAACAATGTTAATATATAACTCAGTATTGGTAAACAATGTTAATATATAACTCAGTATTGGTAAACATTGTTAATAGATAACTCAGTATTGGTAAACAATGTTAATAGATAACTCAGTAGTGGTAAACAATGTTAATATATAACTCAGTATTGGTAAACAATGTTAATATATAACTCAGTATTGGTAAACAATGTTAATATATAACTCAGTATTGGTAAACAATGTTAATCGATAACTCAGTATTGGTAAACATTGTTAATATATAACTTTGTATTGGTAAACAATGTTAAAAGATAACTCAGTATTGGTAAACAATGTTAATAGATAAATCAGTATTTGTAAACAATGTTAATATATAACTCAGTATTGGTAAACAATGTTAATATATAACTCAGCATTGGTAAAACAATGTTAATAGATAACTCAGTATTGGTAAACAATGTTATATATAACTCAGTATTGGTAATCAATGTTATATATAACTCAGTATTGGTAAACAATCTTAATAGATAACTCAGTATTGGTAAACAATGTTAATATATAACTCAGCATTGGTAAACAATGTTAATATATAACTCAGCATTGGTAAAACAATGTTAATAGATAACTCAGTATTGGTAAAGAATGTTAATATATAACTCAGTACTGGTAAACAATGTTAATATATAACTCAGTATTGGTAAACCATGTTAATAGATAAATCAGTATTGGTAAACAATGTTAATATATAACTCAGTATTGGCAAACAATGTTAATATATAACTCAGTATTGGTAAACAATGTTAATATATAACTCAGTATTGGTAAACAATGTTAATAGATAACTCAGTATTGGTAAACAATGTTAATAGATAACTCAGTAGTGGTAACAATGTTAATATATAACTCAGTATTGGTAAACAATGTTAATATATAACTCAGTATTGGTAAACAATGTTAATAGATAACTTCGTATTGGTAAACAATGTTAAAAGATAACTCAGTATTGGTAAACAATGTTAATATATAACTCAGTATTGGTAAACAATGTTAATATATAACTCAGTATTGGTAAACAATGTTAATAGATAACTCAGTATTGGTAAACAATGTTAATAGATAACTCAGTATTGGTAAACAATGCTAATAGATAACTCAGTATTGGTAAACAATGTTAATATATAACTCAGTATTGGTAAAGAATGTTAATATATAACTCAGCATTGGTAAACAATGTTAATACATAACTCAGCATTGGTAAACAATGTTAATATATAACTCAGTATTGGTAAACAATGTTAATAGATAATTCAGTATTGGTAAACAATGTTAATATATAACTCAGTATTGATAAACAATGTTAATATATAACTCAGTATTGGTAAACAATATTAATATATAACTCAGTATTGGTAAAGAATGTTAATATATAACTCAGTATTGGTAAACAATGATAATATATAACTCAGTATTGGTAAACAATGTTAATAGATAACTCAGTATTGGTAAACAATGTTAATAGATAACTCAGTATTGGTAAACAATGTTAATATATAACTCAGTATTGGTAAACAATGTTAATATATAACTCAGCATTGGTAAACAATGTTAATATATAACTCAGCATTGGTAAACAATGTTAATATATAACTCAGCATTGGTAAACAATGTAAATATACAACTCAGTATTGGTAAACAATGTTAATAGATAATTCAGCATTGGTAAACAATGTTAATATATAACTCAGTATTGGTAAACAATGTTAATATATAACTCAGCATTGGTAAACAATGTTAATATATAACTCAGTATTGGTAAAGAATGTTAATATATAACTCAGTATTGGTAAACAATGTTAATAGATAACTCAGTATTGGTAAACAATGTTAATAGATAACTCAGTATTGGTAAACAATGTTAATATATAACTCAGTATTGGTAAACAATGTTAATATATAACTCAGTATTGGTAAACAATGTTAATATATAACTCAGTATTGGTAAACAATGTTAATATATAACTCAGTATTGGTAACCAATGTTAATAGATAACTCAGTATTGGTAAACAATGTTAATATATAACTCAGTATTGGTAAACCATGTTAATAGATAACTCAGTATTGGTAAACAATGTTAATATATAACTCAGTATTGGTAAACAATGTTAATATATAACTCAGTATTGGTAAACAATGTTAATATATAACTTAGTATTGGTAAACAATGTTAATAGATAACTCAGTATTGGTAAACAATCTTAATAGATAACTCAGTATTGGTAAACAATGTTAATATATAACTCAGCATTGGTAAACAATGTTAATATATAACTCAGCATTGGCAAAACAATGTTAATAGATAACTCAGTATTGGTAAAGAATGTTAATATATAACTCAGTATTGGTAAACCATGTTAATAGATAAATCAGTATTGGTAAACAATGTTAATATATAACTCAGTATTGGTAAACAATGTTAATAGATAACTCAGTATTGGTAAACAATGTTAATAGATAACTCAGTAGTGGTAAACAATGTTAATATATAACTCAGTATTGGTAAACAATGTTAATATATAACTCAGTATTGGTAAACAATGTTAATATATAACTCAGTATTGGTAAACAATGTTAATCGATAACTCAGTATTGGTAAACATTGTTAATATATAACTTTGTATTGGTAAACAATGTTAAAAGATAACTCAGTATTGGTAAACAATGTTAATAGATAAATCAGTATTTGTAAACAATGTTAATATATAACTCAGTATTGGTAAACAATGTTAATATATAACTCAGCATTGGTAAAACAATGTTAATAGATAACTCAGTATTGGTAAACAATGTTATATATAACTCAGTATTGGTAATCAATGTTATATATAACTCAGTATTGGTAAACAATCTTAATAGATAACTCAGTATTGGTAAACAATGTTAATATATAACTCAGCATTGGTAAACAATGTTAATATATAACTCAGCATTGGTAAAACAATGTTAATAGATAACTCAGTATTGGTAAAGAATGTTAATATATAACTCAGTACTGGTAAACAATGTTAATATATAACTCAGTATTGGTAAACCATGTTAATAGATAAATCAGTATTGGTAAACAATGTTAATATATAACTCAGTATTGGCAAACAATGTTAATATATAACTCAGTATTGGTAAACAATGTTAATATATAACTCAGTATTGGTAAACAATGTTAATAGATAACTCAGTATTGGTAAACAATGTTAATAGATAACTCAGTAGTGGTAACAATGTTAATATATAACTCAGTATTGGTAAACAATGTTAATAGATAACTTCGTATTGGTAAACAATGTTAAAAGATAACTCAGTATTGGTAAACAATGTTAATATATAACTCAGAATTGGTAAACAATGTTAATATATAACTCAGTATTGGTAAACAATGTTAATAGATAACTCAGTATTGGTAAACAATGTTAATAGATAACTCAGTATTGGTAAACAATGCTAATAGATAACTCAGTATTGGTAAACAATGTTAATATATAACTCAGTATTGGTAAAGAATGTTAATATATAACTCAGCATTGGTAAACAATGTTAATACATAACTCAGCATTGGTAAACAATGTTAATATATAACTCAGTATTGGTAAAGAATGTTAATATATAACTCAGCATTGGTAAACAATGTTAATACATAACTCAGCATTGGTAAACAATGTTAATATATAACTCAGTATTGGTAAACCATGTTAATAGATAAATCAGTATTGGTAAACAATGTTAATATATAACTCAGTATTGGTAAACAATGTTAATAGATAACTCAGTATTGGTAAACAATGTTAATAGATAACTCAGTAGTGGTAAACAATGTTAATATATAACTCAGTATTGGTAAACAATGTTAATATATAACTCAGTATTGGTAAACAATGTTAATATATAACTCAGTATTGGTAAACAATGTTAATCGATAACTCAGTATTGGTAAACATTGTTAATATATAACTTTGTATTGGTAAACAATGTTAAAAGATAACTCAGTATTGGTAAACAATGTTAATAGATAAATCAGTATTTGTAAACAATGTTAATATATAACTCAGTATTGGTAAACAATGTTAATATATAACTCAGCATTGGTAAAACAATGTTAATAGATAACTCAGTATTGGTAAACAATGTTATATATAACTCAGTATTGGTAATCAATGTTATATATAACTCAGTATTGGTAAACAATCTTAATAGATAACTCAGTATTGGTAAACAATGTTAATATATAACTCAGCATTGGTAAACAATGTTAATATATAACTCAGCATTGGTAAAACAATGTTAATAGATAACTCAGTATTGGTAAAGAATGTTAATATATAACTCAGTACTGGTAAACAATGTTAATATATAACTCAGTATTGGTAAACCATGTTAATAGATAAATCAGTATTGGTAAACAATGTTAATATATAACTCAGTATTGGCAAACAATGTTAATATATAACTCAGTATTGGTAAACAATGTTAATATATAACTCAGTATTGGTAAACAATGTTAATAGATAACTCAGTATTGGTAAACAATGTTAATAGATAACTCAGTAGTGGTAACAATGTTAATATATAACTCAGTATTGGTAAACAATGTTAATAGATAACTTCGTATTGGTAAACAATGTTAAAAGATAACTCAGTATTGGTAAACAATGTTAATATATAACTCAGAATTGGTAAACAATGTTAATATATAACTCAGTATTGGTAAACAATGTTAATAGATAACTCAGTATTGGTAAACAATGTTAATAGATAACTCAGTATTGGTAAACAATGCTAATAGATAACTCAGTATTGGTAAACAATGTTAATATATAACTCAGTATTGGTAAAGAATGTTAATATATAACTCAGCATTGGTAAACAATGTTAATACATAACTCAGCATTGGTAAACAATGTTAATATATAACTCAGTATTGGTAAACAATGTTAATAGATAATTCAGTATTGGTAAACAATGTTAATATATAACTCAGTATTGATAAACAATGTTAATATATAACTCAGTATTGGTAAACAATATTAATATATAACTCAGTATTGGTAAAGAATGTTAATATATAACTCAGTATTGGTAAACAATGATAATATATAACTCAGTATTGGTAAACAATGTTAATAGATAACTCAGTATTGGTAAACAATGTTAATAGATAACTCAGTATTGGTAAACAATGTTAATATATAACTCAGTATTGGTAAACAATGTTAATATATAACTCAGCATTGGTAAACAATGTTAATATATAACTCAGCATTGGTAAACAATGTTAATATATAACTCAGCATTGGTAAACAATGTAAATATACAACTCAGTATTGGTAAACAATGTTAATAGATAATTCAGCATTGGTAAACAATGTTAATATATAACTCAGTATTGGTAAACAATGTTAATATATAACTCAGCATTGGAAAACAATGTTAATATATAACTCAGTATTGGTAAAGAATGTTAATATATAACTCAGTATTGGTAAACAATGTTAATAGATAACTCAGTATTGGTAAACAATGTTAATAGATAACTCAGTATTGGTAAACAATGTTAATATATAACTCAGTATTGGTAAACAATGTTAATATATAACTCAGTATTGGTAAACAATGTTAATATATAACTCAGTATTGGTAAACAATGTTAATATATAACTCAGTATTGGTAACCAATGTTAATAGATAACTCAGTATTGGTAAACAATGTTAATATATAACTCAGTATTGGTAAACCATGTTAATAGATAACTCAGTATTGGTAAACAATGTTAATATATAACTCAGTATTGGTAAACAATGTTAATATATAACTCAGTATTGGTAAACAATGTTAATATATAACTTAGTATTGGTAAACAATGTTAATAGATAACTCAGTATTGGTAAACAATCTTAATAGATAACTCAGTATTGGTAAACAATGTTAATATATAACTCAGCATTGGTAAACAATGTTAATATATAACTCAGCATTGGCAAAACAATGTTAATAGATAACTCAGTATTGGTAAAGAATGTTAATATATAACTCAGTATTGGTAAAGAATGTTAATATATAACTCAGTATTGGTAAACCATGTTAATAGATAACTCAGTATTGGTAAACAATGTTAATATATAACTCAGTATTGGTAAACAATGTTAATATATAACTCAGTATTGGTAAACAATGTTAATATATAACTCAGTATTGGTAAACAATGTTAATAGATAACTCAGTATTGGTAAACAATGTTAATATATAACTCAGTATTGGTAAACAATGTTAATCGATAACTCAGTATTGGTAAACAATGTTAATAGATAACTCAGTAGTGGTAAACAATGTTAATATATAACTCAGTATTGGTAAACAATGTTAATATATAACTTCGTATTGGTAAACAATGTTAAAAGATAACTCAGTATTGGTAAACAATGTTAATAGAAAAATCAGTATTTGTAAACAATGTTAATATATAACTCAGTATTGGTAAACAATGTTAATATATAACTCAGCATTGGTAAAACAATGTTAATAGATAACTCAGTATTGGTAAACAATGTTATATATAACTCAGTATTGGTAATCAATGTTATATATAACTCAGTATTGGTAAACAATGTTAATAAATAACTCAGTATTGGTAAACAATGTTAATATATAACTCAGTATTGGTAAACAATGTTAATAGATAACTCAGTATTGGTAAACAATGTTAATATATAACTCAGTATTGGTAAACAATGTTAATATATAACTCAGTATTGGTAAACAATGTTAATATATAACTCAGTATTGGTAAACAATGTTAATAGATAACTCAGTATTGGTAAACAATGTTAATAGATAACTCAGTAGTGGTAAACAATGTTAATATATAACTCAGTATTGGTATACAATGTTAATATATAACTTAGTATTGGTAAACAATGTTAATAGATAACTCAGTATTGGTAAACAATATTAATATATAACTCAGTATTGGTAAACAATGTTAATAGATAACTCAGTATTGGTAAACAATATTAATATATAACTCAGTATTGGTAAACAATGTTAATATATAACTTCATATTGGTAAACAATGTTAAAAGATAACTCAGTATTGGCAAACAATGTTAATAGATAAATCAGTATTTGTAAACAATGTTAATATATAACTCAGTATTGTTAAACAATGTTAATATAAAACTCAGCATTGGTAAAACAATGTTAATAGATAACTCAGTATTGGTAAACAATGTTATATATAACTCAGTATTGGTAATCAATGTTATACATAAATCAGTATTTGTAAACAATGTTAATATATAACTCAGTATTGGTAAACAATGTTAATATATAACTCAGTATTGGTAAACAATGTTAATATATAACTCAGCATTGGTAAACAATGTTAATATATAACTCAGCATTGGTAAACAATGTAAATATACAACTCAGTATTGGTAAACAATGTTAATAGATAATTCAGCATTGGTAAACAATGTTAATATATAACTCAGTATTGGTAAACAATGTTAATATATAACTCAGCATTGGTAAACAATGTTAATAGATAACTCAGTATTGGTAAACAATGTTAATATATAACTCAGTATTGGTAAACAATGTTAATATATAACTCAGTATTGGTAAACAATGTTAATATATAACTCAGTATTGGTAAACAATGTTAATAGATAACTCAGTATTGGTAACCAATGTTAATAGATAACTCAGTATTGGTAAACAATGTTAATATATAACTCAGTATTGGTAAACCATGTTAATAGATAACTCAGTATTGGTAAACAATGTTAATATATAACTCAGTATTGGTAAACAATGTTAATATATAACTCAGTATTGGTAAACCATGTTAATAGATAACTCAGTATTGGTAAACAATGTTAATATATAACTCAGTATTGGTAAACAATGTTAATATATAACTCAGTATTGGTAAACAA
The DNA here is from genome assembly GCF_048934315.1 of Petromyzon marinus. Taxonomy (NCBI): domain Eukaryota; kingdom Metazoa; phylum Chordata; class Hyperoartia; order Petromyzontiformes; family Petromyzontidae; genus Petromyzon; species Petromyzon marinus. The sequence goes on along the minus strand of NW_027422651.1, from coordinate 251,414 downwards.
AGTTAATATATAACTTAGTATTGGTAAACAATGTTAATAGATAACTCAGTATTGGTAAACAATCTTAATAGATAACTCAGTATTGGTAAACAATGTTAATATATAACTCAGCATTGGTAAACAATGTTAATATATAACTCAGCATTGGCAAAACAATGTTAATAGATAACTCAATATTGGTAAAGAATGTTAATATATAACTCAGTATTGGTAAAGAATGTTAATATATAACTCAGTATTGGTAAACCATGTTAATAGATAACTCAGTATTGGTAAACAATGTTAATATATAACTCAGTATTGGTAAACAATGTTAATATATAACTCAGTATTGGTAAACAATGTTAATATATAACTCAGTATTGGTAAACAATGTTAATAGATAACTCAGTATTGGTAAACAATGTTAATAGATAACTCAGTAGTGGTAAACAATGTTAATATATAACTCAGTATTGGTAAACAATGTTAATATATAACTCAGTATTGGTAAACAATGTTAATATATAACTCAGTATTGGTAAACAATGTTAATCGATAACTCAGTATTGGTAAACATTGTTAATATATAACTTTGTATTGGTAAACAATGTTAAAAGATAACTCAGTATTGGTAAACAATGTTAATAGATAAATCAGTATTTGTAAACAATGTTAATATATAACTCAGTATTGGTAAACAATGTTAATATATAACTCAGCATTGGTAAAACAATGTTAATAGATAACTCAGTATTGGTAAACAATGTTATATATAACTCAGTATTGGTAATCAATGTTATATATAACTCAGTATTGGTAAACAATGTTAATAGATAACTCAGTAGTGGTAAACAATGTTAATATATAACTCAGTATTGGTAAACAATGTTAATATATAACTTCGTATTGGTAAACAATGTTAAAAGATAACTCAGTATTGGTAAACAATGTTAATAGAAAAATCAGTATTTGTAAACAATGTTAATATATAACTCAGTATTGGTAAACAATGTTAATATATAACTCAGCATTGGTAAAACAATGTTAATAGATAACTCAGTATTGGTAAACAATGTTATATATAACTCAGTATTGGTAATCAATGTTATATATAACTCAGTATTGGTAAACAATGTTAATAAATAACTCAGTATTGGTAAACAATGTTAATATATAACTCAGTATTGGTAAACAATGTTAATAGATAACTCAGTATTGGTAAACAATGTTAATATATAACTCAGTATTGGTAAACAATGTTAATATATAACTCAGTATTGGTAAACAATGTTAATATATAACTCAGTATTGGTAAACAATGTTAATAGATAACTCAGTATTGGTAAACAATGTTAATAGATAACTCAGTAGTGGTAAACAATGTTAATATATAACTCAGTATTGGTATACAATGTTAATATATAACTTAGTATTGGTAAACAATGTTAATAGATAACTCAGTATTGGTAAACAATATTAATATATAACTCAGTATTGGTAAACAATGTTAATAGATAACTCAGTATTGGTAAACAATATTAATATATAACTCAGTATTGGTAAACAATGTTAATATATAACTTCATATTGGTAAACAATGTTAAAAGATAACTCAGTATTGGCAAACAATGTTAATAGATAAATCAGTATTTGTAAACAATGTTAATATATAACTCAGTATTGTTAAACAATGTTAATATAAAACTCAGCATTGGTAAAACAATGTTAATAGATAACTCAGTATTGGTAAACAATGTTATATATAACTCAGTATTGGTAATCAATGTTATACATAAATCAGTATTTGTAAACAATGTTAATATATAACTCAGTATTGGTAAACAATGTTAATATATAACTCAGTATTGGTAAACAATGTTAATATATAACTCAGCATTGGTAAACAATGTTAATATATAACTCAGCATTGGTAAACAATGTAAATATACAACTCAGTATTGGTAAACAATGTTAATAGATAATTCAGCATTGGTAAACAATGTTAATATATAACTCAGTATTGGTAAACAATGTTAATATATAACTCAGCATTGGTAAACAATGTTAATAGATAACTCAGTATTGGTAAACAATGTTAATATATAACTCAGTATTGGTAAACAATGTTAATATATAACTCAGTATTGGTAAACAATGTTAATATATAACTCAGTATTGGTAAACAATGTTAATAGATAACTCAGTATTGGTAACCAATGTTAATAGATAACTCAGTATTGGTAAACAATGTTAATATATAACTCAGTATTGGTAAACCATGTTAATAGATAACTCAGTATTGGTAAACAATGTTAATATATAACTCAGTATTGGTAAACAATGTTAATATATAACTCAGTATTGGTAAACCATGTTAATAGATAACTCAGTATTGGTAAACAATGTTAATATATAACTCAGTATTGGTAAACAATGTTAATATATAACTCAGTATTGGTAAACAAAGTTAATATATAACTTAGTATTGGTAAACAATGTTAATAGATAACTCAGTATTGGTAAACAATCTTAATAGATAACTCAGTATTGGTAAACAATGTTAATATATAACTCAGCATTGGTAAACAATGTTAATATATAACTCAGCATTGGCAAAACAATGTTAATAGATAACTCAATATTGGTAAAGAATGTTAATATATAACTCAGTATTGGTAAAGAATGTTAATATATAACTCAGTATTGGTAAACCATGTTAATAGATAACTCAGTATTGGTAAACAATGTTAATATATAACTCAGTATTGGTAAACAATGTTAATATATAACTCAGTATTGGTAAACAATGTTAATATATAACTCAGTATTGGTAAACAATGTTAATAGATAACTCAGTATTGGTAAACAATGTTAATAGATAACTCAGTAGTGGTAAACAATGTTAATATATAACTCAGTATTGGTAAACAATGTTAATATATAACTCAGTATTGGTAAACAATGTTAATATATAACTCAGTATTGGTAAACAATGTTAATCGATAACTCAGTATTGGTAAACATTGTTAATATATAACTTTGTATTGGTAAACAATGTTAAAAGATAACTCAGTATTGGTAAACAATGTTAATAGATAAATCAGTATTTGTAAACAATGTTAATATATAACTCAGTATTGGTAAACAATGTTAATATATAACTCAGCATTGGTAAAACAATGTTAATAGATAACTCAGTATTGGTAAACAATGTTATATATAACTCAGTATTGGTAATCAATGTTATATATAACTCAGTATTGGTAAACAATCTTAATAGATAACTCAGTATTGGTAAACAATGTTAATATATAACTCAGCATTGGTAAACAATGTTAATATATAACTCAGCATTGGTAAAACAATGTTAATAGATAACTCAGTATTGGTAAAGAATGTTAATATATAACTCAGTACTGGTAAACAATGTTAATATATAACTCAGTATTGGTAAACCATGTTAATAGATAAATCAGTATTGGTAAACAATGTTAATATATAACTCAGTATTGGCAAACAATGTTAATATATAACTCAGTATTGGTAAACAATGTTAATATATAACTCAGTATTGGTAAACAATGTTAATAGATAACTCAGTATTGGTAAACAATGTTAATAGATAACTCAGTAGTGGTAACAATGTTAATATATAACTCAGTATTGGTAAACAATGTTAATATATAACTCAGTATTGGTAAACAATGTTAATAGATAACTTCGTATTGGTAAACAATGTTAAAAGATAACTCAGTATTGGTAAACAATGTTAATATATAACTCAGTATTGGTAAACAATGTTAATATATAACTCAGTATTGGTAAACAATGTTAATAGATAACTCAGTATTGGTAAACAATGTTAATAGATAACTCAGTATTGGTAAACAATGCTAATAGATAACTCAGTATTGGTAAACAATGTTAATATATAACTCAGTATTGGTAAAGAATGTTAATATATAACTCAGCATTGGTAAACAATGTTAATACATAACTCAGCATTGGTAAACAATGTTAATATATAACTCAGTATTGGTAAACAATGTTAATAGATAATTCAGTATTGGTAAACAATGTTAATATATAACTCAGTATTGATAAACAATGTTAATATATAACTCAGTATTGGTAAACAATATTAATATATAACTCAGTATTGGTAAAGAATGTTAATATATAACTCAGTATTGGTAAACAATGATAATATATAACTCAGTATTGGTAAACAATGTTAATAGATAACTCAGTATTGGTAAACAATGTTAATAGATAACTCAGTATTGGTAAACAATGTTAATATATAACTCAGTATTGGTAAACAATGTTAATATATAACTCAGCATTGGTAAACAATGTTAATATATAACTCAGCATTGGTAAACAATGTTAATATATAACTCAGCATTGGTAAACAATGTAAATATACAACTCAGTATTGGTAAACAATGTTAATAGATAATTCAGCATTGGTAAACAATGTTAATATATAACTCAGTATTGGTAAACAATGTTAATATATAACTCAGCATTGGTAAACAATGTTAATATATAACTCAGTATTGGTAAAGAATGTTAATATATAACTCAGTATTGGTAAACAATGTTAATAGATAACTCAGTATTGGTAAACAATGTTAATAGATAACTCAGTATTGGTAAACAATGTTAATATATAACTCAGTATTGGTAAACAATGTTAATATATAACTCAGTATTGGTAAACAATGTTAATATATAACTCAGTATTGGTAAACAATGTTAATATATAACTCAGTATTGGTAACCAATGTTAATAGATAACTCAGTATTGGTAAACAATGTTAATATATAACTCAGTATTGGTAAACCATGTTAATAGATAACTCAGTATTGGTAAACAATGTTAATATATAACTCAGTATTGGTAAACAATGTTAATATATAACTCAGTATTGGTAAACAATGTTAATATATAACTTAGTATTGGTAAACAATGTTAATAGATAACTCAGTATTGGTAAACAATCTTAATAGATAACTCAGTATTGGTAAACAATGTTAATATATAACTCAGCATTGGTAAACAATGTTAATATATAACTCAGCATTGGCAAAACAATGTTAATAGATAACTCAGTATTGGTAAAGAATGTTAATATATAACTCAGTATTGGTAAAGAATGTTAATATATAACTCAGTATTGGTAAACCATGTTAATAGATAACTCAGTATTGGTAAACAATGTTAATATATAACTCAGCATTGGTAAACAATGTAAATATACAACTCAGTATTGGTAAACAATGTTAATAGATAATTCAGCATTGGTAAACAATGTTAATATATAACTCAGTATTGGTAAACAATGTTAATATATAACTCAGCATTGGTAAACAATGTTAATATATAACTCAGTATTGGTAAAGAATGTTAATATATAACTCAGTATTGGTAAACAATGTTAATAGATAACTCAGTATTGGTAAACAATGTTAATAGATAACTCAGTATTGGTAAACAATGTTAATATATAACTCAGTATTGGTAAACAATGTTAATATATAACTCAGTATTGGTAAACAATGTTAATATATAACTCAGTATTGGTAAACAATGTTAATATATAACTCAGTATTGGTAACCAATGTTAATAGATAACTCAGTATTGGTAAACAATGTTAATATATAACTCAGTATTGGTAAACCATGTTAATAGATAACTCAGTATTGGTAAACAATGTTAATATATAACTCAGTATTGGTAAACAATGTTAATATATAACTCAGTATTGGTAAACAATGTTAATATATAACTTAGTATTGGTAAACAATGTTAATAGATAACTCAGTATTGGTAAACAATCTTAATAGATAACTCAGTATTGGTAAACAATGTTAATATATAACTCAGCATTGGTAAACAATGTTAATATATAACTCAGCATTGGCAAAACAATGTTAATAGATAACTCAGTATTGGTAAAGAATGTTAATATATAACTCAGTATTGGTAAAGAATGTTAATATATAACTCAGTATTGGTAAACCATGTTAATAGATAACTCAGTATTGGTAAACAATGTTAATATATAACTCAGTATTGGTAAACAATGTTAATATATAACTCAGTATTGGTAAACAATGTTAATATATAACTCAGAATTGGTAAACAATGTTAATAGATAACTCAGTATTGGTAAACAATGTTAATAGATAACTCAGTATTGGTAAACAATGTTAATATATAACTCAGTATTGGTAAACAATGTTAATCGATAACTCAGTATTGGTAAACAATGTTAATAGATAACTCAGTAGTGGTAAACAATGTTAATATATAACTCAGTATTGGTAAACAATGTTAATATATAACTTCGTATTGGTAAACAATGTTAAAAGATAACTCAGTATTGGTAAACAATGTTAATAGATAAATCAGTATTTGTAAACAATGTTAATATATAACTCAGTATTGGTAAACAATGTTAATATATAACTCAGCATTGGTAAAACAATGTTAATAGATAACTCAGTATTGGTAAACAATGTTATATATAACTCAGTATTGGTAATCAATGTTATATATAACTCAGTATTGGTAAACAATGTTAATAAATAACTCAGTATTGGTAAACAATGTTAATATATAACTCAGTATTGGTAAACAATGTTAATAGATAACTCAGTATTGGTAAACAATGTTAATATATAACTCAGTATTGGTAAACAATGTTAATATATAACTCAGTATTGGTAAACAATGTTAATATATAACTCAGTATTGGTAAACAATGTTAATAGATAACTCAGTATTGGTAAACAATGTTAATAGATAACTCAGTAGTGGTAAACAATGTTAATATATAACTCAGTATTGGTATACAATGTTAATATATAACTTAGTATTGGTAAACAATGTTAATAGATAACTCAGTATTGGTAAACAATATTAATATATAACTCAGTATTGGTAAACAATGTTAATAGATAACTCAGTATTGGTAAACAATATTAATATATAACTCAGTATTGGTAAACAATGTTAATATATAACTTCGTATTGGTAAACAATGTTAAAAGATAACTCAGTATTGGCAAACAATGTTAATAGATAAATCAGTATTTGTAAACAATGTTAATATATAACTCAGTATTGTTAAACAATGTTAATATAAAACTCAGCATTGGTAAAACAATGTTAATAGATAACTCAGTATTGGTAAACAATGTTATATATAACTCAGTATTGGTAATCAATGTTATACATAACTCAGTATTGGTAAACAATGTTAATAAATAACTCAGTATTGGTAAACGATGTTAATATATAACTCAGTATTGGTAAACAATGTTAATATATAACTCAGTATTGGTAAACAATGTTATATAACTCAGTATTGGTAAACAATGTTAATATATAACTCAGTATTGGTAAACAATGTTAATAGATAACTCAGTATTGGTAAACAATGTTAATATATAACTCAGTATTGGTAAACAATGTTAATAGATAACTCAGTATTGGTAAACAATGTTAATAGATAACTCAGTAGTGGTAAACAATGTTAATATATAACTCAGTATTGGTATACAATGTTAATATATAACTTAGTATTGGTAAACAATGTTAATAGATAACTCAGTATTGGTAAACAATGTTAATATATAACTCAGTATTGGTAAACATTGTTAATAGATAACTCAGTATTGGTAAACAATGTTAATAGATAACTCAGTATTGGTAAATAATGTTAATATATCTCAGTATTGGTAAACAATGTTATATATAACTCAGTATTGGTAAACAATGTTAATATATAACTCAGTATTGGTAAACAATGTTAATAGATAACTCAGTATTGGTAAACAATGTTAATATATAACTCAGTATTGGTAAACAATGTTATATATGACTAATTATTGGTAAACAATGTTAATATATAACTCAGTATTGGTAAACAATGTTAATAGATCACTCAGTATTGGTAAACAATGTTAATAGATAACTCAGTATTGGTAAACAATGTTAATATATAACTCAGTATTGGTAAACAATGTTAATATATAACTCAGCATTGGTAAACAATGTTAATATATAGCTCAGCATTGGTAAACAATGTTAATAGATAACTCAGTATTGGTAAACAATGTTATATATAACTCAGTATTGGTAATCAATGTTATACATAACTCAGTATTGGTAAACAATGTTAATAAATAACTCAGTATTGGTAAACGATGTTAATATATAACTCAGTATTGGTAAACAATGTTAATATATAACTCAGTATTGGTAAACAATGTTATATAACTCAGTATTGGTAAACAATGTTAATATATAACTCAGTATTGGTAAACAATGTTAATAGATAACTCAGTATTGGTAAACAATGTTAATATATAACTCAGTATTGGTAAACAATGTTAATAGATAACTCAGTATTGGTAAACAATGTTAATAGATAACTCAGTAGTGGTAAACAATGTTAATATATAACTCAGTATTGGTATACAATGTTAATATATAACTTAGTATTGGTAAACAATGTTAATAGATAACTCAGTATTGGTAAACAATGTTAATATATAACTCAGTATTGGTAAACATTGTTAATAGATAACTCAGTATTGGTAAACAATGTTAATAGATAACTCAGTATTGGTAAATAATGTTAATATATCTCAGTATTGGTAAACAATGTTATATATAACTCAGTATTGGTAAACAATGTTAATATATAACTCAGTATTGGTAAACAATGTTAATAGATAACTCAGTATTGGTAAACAATGTTAATATATAACTCAGTATTGGTAAACAATGTTATATATGACTCAGTATTGGTAAACAATGTTAATATATAACTCAGTATTGGTAAACAATGTTAATAGATAACTCAGTATTGGTAAACAATGTTAATAGATAACTCAGTATTGGTAAACAATGTTAATATATAACTCAGTATTGGTAAACAATGTTAATATATAACTCAGCATTGGTAAACAATGTTAATATATAGCTCAGCATTGGTAAACAATGTTAATATATAACTAAGCATTGGTAAACAATGTTAATATATAACTCAGTATTGGTAAACAATGTTAATAGATAACTCAGTATTGGTAAACAATGTTAATATATAACTCAGTATTGTTAAACAATGTTAATAGATAACTCAGTATTGGTAAACAATGTTAATATATAACTCAGTATTGGTAAACAATGTTAATATATAACTCAGTATTGGTAAACAATGTTAATATATAACTCAGTATTGGTAAACAATGTTAATAGATAACTCAGTATTGGTAAACAATGTTAATAGATAACTCAGTATTGGTAAACAATGCTAATAGATAACTCAGTATTGGTAAACAATGTTAATATATAACTCAGTATTGGTAAAGAATGTTAATATATAACTCAGCATTGGTAAACAATGTTAATACATAACTCAGCATTGGTAAACAATGTTAATATATAACTCAGTATTGGTAAACAATGTTAATAGATAATTCAGTATTGGTAAACAATGTTAATATATAACTCAGTATTGGTAAACAATGTTAATATATAACTCAGTATTGGTAAACAATATTAATATATAACTCAGTATTGGTAAAGAATGTTAATATATAACTCAGTATTGGAAAACAATGATAATATATAACTCAGTATTGGTAAACAATGTTAATAGATAACTCAGTATTGGTAAACAATGTTAATAGATAACTCAGTATTGGTAAACAATGTTAATATATAACTCAGTATTGGTAAACAATGTTAATATATAACTCAGCATTGGTAAACAATGTTAATATATAACTCAGCATTGGTAAACAATGTTAATATATAACTCAGCATTGGTAAACAATGTAAATATACAACTCAGTATTGGTAAACAATGTTAATAGATAATTCAGCATTGGTAAACAATGTTAATATATAACTCAGTATTGGTAAACAATGTTAATATATAACTCAGCATTGGTAAACAATGTTAATATATAACTCAGTATTGGTAAAGAATGTTAATATATAACTCAGTATTGGTAAACAATGTTAATATATAACTCAGTATTGGTAAACAATGTTAATAGATAACTCAATATTGGTAAACAATGTTAATAGATAACTCAGTATTGGTAAACAATGTTAATATATAACTCAGTATTGGTAAACAATGTTAATATATAACTCAGTATTGGTAAACAATGTTAATATATAACTCAGCATTGGTAAACAATGTTAATATATAACTCAGCATTGGTAAACAATGTAAATATACAACTCAGTATTGGTAAACAATGTTAATAGATAATTCAGCATTGGTAAACAATGTTAATATATAACTCAGTATTGGTAAACAATGTTAATATATAACTCAGCATTGGTAAACAATGTTAATAAATAACTCAGTATTGGTAAAGAATGTTAATATATAACTCAGTATTGGTAAACAATGTTAATATATAACTCAGTATTGGTAAACAATGTTAATAGATAACTCAGTATTGGTAAACAATCTTAATAGATAACTCAGTATTGGTAAACAATGTTAATATATAACTCAGCATTGGTAAACAATGTTAATATATAACTCAGCATTGGCAAAACAATGTTAATAGATAACTCAGTATTGGTAAAGAATGTTAATATATAACTCAGTATTGGTAAAGAATGTTAATATATAACTCAGTATTGGTAAAGAATGTTAATATATAACTCAGTATTGGTAAACCATGTTAATAGATAACTCAGTATTGGTAAACAATGTTAATATATAACTCAGTATTGGTAAACAATGTTAATATATAACTCAGTATTGGTAAACAATGTTAATATATAACTCAGAATTGGTAAACAATGTTAATAGATAACTCAGTATTGGTAAACAATGTTAATAGATAACTCAGTATTGGTAAACAATGTTAATATATAACTCAGTATTGGTAAACAATGTTAATCGATAACTCAGTATTGGTAAACAATGTTAATAGATAACTCAGTAGTGGTAAACAATGTTAATATATAACTCAGTATTGGTAAACAATGTTAATATATAACTTCGTATTGGTAAACAATGTTAAAAGATAACTCAGTATTGGTAAACAATGTTAATAGATAAATCAGTATTTGTAAACAATGTTAATATATAACTCAGTATTGGTAAACAATGTTAATATATAACTCAGCATTGGTAAAACAATGTTAATAGATAACTCAGTATTGGTAAACAATGTTATATATAACTCAGTATTGGTAATCAATGTTATATATAACTCAGTATTGGTAAACAATGTTAATAAATAACTCAGTATTGGTAAACAATGTTAATATATAACTCAGTATTGGTAAACAATGTTAATAGATAACTCAGTATTGGTAAACAATGTTAATATATAACTCAGTATTGGTAAACAATGTTAATATATAACTCAGTATTGGTAAACAATGTTAATATATAACTCAGTATTGGTAAACAATGTTAATAGATAACTCAGTATTGGTAAACAATGTTAATAGATAACTCAGTACTGGTAAACAATGTTAATATATAACTCAGTATTGGTATACAATGTTAATATATAACTTAGTATTGGTAAACAATGTTAATAGATAACTCAGTATTGGTAAACAATATTAATATATAACTCAGTATTGGTAAACAATGTTAATAGATAACTCAGTATTGGTAAACACTGTTAATATATAACTCAGCATTGGTAAAACAATGTTAATAGATAACTCAGTATTGGTAAACAATGTTATATATAACTCAGTATTGGTAATCAATGTTATATATAACTCAGTATTGGTAAACAATGTTAATAAATAACTCAGTATTGGTAAACAATGTTAATATATAACTCAGTATTGGTAAACAATGTTAATAGATAACTCAGTATTGGTAAACAATGTTAATATATAACTCAGTATTGGTAAACAATGTTAATATATAACTCAGTATTGGTAAACAATGTTAATATATAACTCAGTATTGGTAAACAATGTTAATAGATAACTCAGTATTGGTAAACAATGTTAATAGATAACTCAGTACTGGTAAACAATGTTAATATATAACTCAGTATTGGTAAACAATGTTAATATATAACTCAGTATTGGTAAACAATGTTAATATATAACTCAGAATTGGTAAACAATGTTAATAGATAACTCAGTATTGGTAAACAATGTTAATAGATAACTCAGTATTGGTAAACAATGTTAATATATAACTCAGTATTGGTAAACAATGTTAATCGATAACTCAGTATTGGTAAACAATGTTAATAGATAACTCAGTAGTGGTAAACAATGTTAATATATAACTCAGTATTGGTAAACAATGTTAATATATAACTTCGTATTGGTAAACAATGTTAAAAGATAACTCAGTATTGGTAAACAATGTTAATAGATAAATCAGTATTTGTAAACAATGTTAATATATAACTCAGTATTGGTAAACAATGTTAATATATAACTCAGCATTGGTAAAACAATGTTAATAGATAACTCAGTATTGGTAAACAATGTTATATATAACTCAGTATTGGTAATCAATGTTATATATAACTCAGTATTGGTAAACAATGTTAATAAATAACTCAGTATTGGTAAACAATGTTAATATATAACTCAGTATTGGTAAACAATGTTAATAGATAACTCAGTATTGGTAAACAATGTTAATATATAACTCAGTATTGGTAAACAATGTTAATATATAACTCAGTATTGGTAAACAATGTTAATAAATAACTCAGTATTGGTAAACAATGTTAATAGATAACTCAGTATTGGTAAACAATGTTAATAGATAACTCAGTACTGGTAAACAATGTTAATATATAACTCAGTATTGGTATACAATGTTAATATATAACTTAGTATTGGTAAACAATGTTAATAGATAACTCAGTATTGGTAAACAATATTAATATATAACTCAGTATTGGTAAACAATGTTAATAGATAACTCAGTATTGGTAAACAATATTAATATATAACTCAGTATTGGTAAACAATGTTAATATATAACTTCGTATTGGTAAACAATGTTAAAAGATAACTCAGTATTGGCAAACAATGTTAATAGATAAATCAGTATTTGTAAACAATGTTAATATATAACTCAGTATTGTTAAACATGTTAATATAAAACTCAGCATTGGTAAAACAATGTTAATAGATAACTCAGTATTGGTAAACAACGTTAATATATAACTCAGTATTGGTAAACATTGTTAATAGATAACTCAGTATTGGTAAACAATGTTAATAGATAACTCAGTATTGGTAAACAATGTTAATAGATAACTCAGTATTGGTAAACAACGTTAATATATAACTCAGTATTGGTAAACATTGTTAATAGATAACTCAGTATTGGTAAACAATGTTAATAGATAACTCAGTATTGGTAAACAATGTTAATATATAACTCAGTATTGGTAAACAATGTTATATATAACTCAGTATTGGTAAACAATGTTAATATATAACTCAGTATTGGTAAACAATGTTAATATATAACTCAGTATTGGTAAACAATGTTATATATAACTCAGTATTGGTAAACAATGTTAATATATAACTCAGTATTGGTAAACAATGTTATATATGACTCAGTATTGGTAAACAATGTTAATATATAACTCAGTATTGGTAAACAATGTTAATAGATAACTCAGTATTGGTAAACAATGTTAATATATAACTCAGTATTGGTAAACAATGTTAATATATAACTCAGCATTGGTAAACAATGTTAATATATAACTCAGCATTGGTAAACAATGTTAATATATAACTCAGCATTGGTAAACAATGTAAATATACAACTCAGTATTGGTAAACAATGTTAATAGATAATTCAGCATTGGTAAACAATGTTAATATATAACTCAGTATTGGTAAACAATGTTAATATATAACTCAGCATTGGTAAACAATGTTAATATATAACTCAGTATTGGTAAAGAATGTTAATATATAACTCAGTATTGGTAAACAATGTTAATATATAACTCAGTATTGGTAAACAATGTTAATAGATAACTCAGTATTGGTAAACAATGTTAATAGATAACTCAGTATTGGTAAACAATGTTAATATATAACTCAGTATTGGTAAACAATGTTAATATATAACTCAGTATTGGTAAACAATGTTAATATATAACTCAGCATTGGTAAACAATGTAAATATACAACTCAGTATTGGTAAACAATGTTAATAGATAATTCAGCATTGGTAAACAATGTTAATATATAACTCAGTATTGGTAAACAATGTTAATATATAACTCAGCATTGGTAAACAATGTTAATATATAACTCAGTATTGGTAAAGAATGTTAATATATAACTCAGTATTGGTAAACAATGTTAATATATAACTCAGTATTGGTAAACAATGTTAATAGATAACTCAGTATTGGTAAACAATGTTAATAGATAACTCAGTATTGGTAAACAATGTTAATATATAACTCAGCATTGGTAAACAATGTTAATATATAACTCAGCATTGGTAAACAATGTTAATATATAACTCAGTATTGGTAAACAATGTTAATATATAACTTAGTATTGGTAAACAATGTTAATAGATAACTCAGTATTGGTAAACAATCTTAATAGATAACTCAGTATTGGTAAACAATGTTAATATATAACTCAGCATTGGTAAACAATGTTAATATATAACTCAGCATTGGCAAAACAATGTTAATAGATAACTCAGTATTGGTAAAGAATGTTAATATATAACTCAGTATTGGTAAAGAATGTTAATATATAACTCAGTATTGGTAAACCATGTTAATAGATAACTCAGTATTGGTAAACAATGTTAATATATAACTCAGTATTGGTAAACAATGTTAATATATAACTCAGTATTGGTAAACAATGTTAATATATAACTCAGTATTGGTAAACAATGTTAATAGATAACTCAGTATTGGTAAACAATGTTAATAGATAACTCAGTATTGGTAAACAACGTTAATATATAACTCAGTATTGGTAAACAATGTTAATATATAACTCAGTATTGGTAAACAATGTTAATCGATAACTCAGTATTGGTAAACAATGTTAATAGATAACTCAGTAGTGGTAAACAATGTTAATATATAACTCAGTATTGGTAAACAATGTTAATATATAACTTCGTATTGGTAAACAATGTTAAAAGATAACTCAGTATTGGTAAACAATGTTAATATATAACTCAGTATTGGTAAACAATGTTAATATATAACTCAGTATTGGTAAACAATATTAATATATAACTCAGTATTGGTAAAGAATGTTAATATATAACTCAGTATTGGTAAACAATGTTATATATAACTCAGTATTGGTAAACAATGTTAATATATAACTCAGTATTGGTAAACAATGTTAATATATAACTCAGTATTGGTAAACGATGTCAATAGATAACTCAGTATTGGTAAACAATGTTAATAGATAACTCAGTAGTGGTAAACAATGTTAATATATAACTCAGTATTGGTATACAATGTTAATATATAACTTAGTATTGGTAAACAATGTTAATAGATAACTCAGTATTGGTAAACAATATTAATATATAACTCAGTATTGGTAAACAATGTTAATAGATAACTCAGTATTGGTAAACAATGTTAATAGATAACTCAGTATTGGCAAACAATGTTAATATATAACTCAGTATTGGTAAACAATGTTATATATAACTCAGTATTGGTAAACAATGTTAATATATAACTTAGTATTGGTAAACAATGTTAATAGATAACTCAGTATTGGTAAACAATGTTAATATATAACTCAGTATTGGTAAACAATGTTAATAGATAACTCAGTATTGGTAAACAATGTTAATAGATAACTCAGTATTGGTAAACAATGTTAATATATAACTCAGTATTGGTAAACAATGTTAATATATAACTCAGCATTGGTAAACAATGTTAATATATAACTCAGCATTGGTAAACAATGTTAATATATAACTAAGCATTGGTAAACAATGTTAATATATAACTCAGTATTGGTAAACAATGTTAATAGATAACTCAGTATTGGTAAACAATGTTAATATATAACTCAGTATTGGTAAACAATGTTAATAGATAACTCAGTATTGGTAAACAATGTTAATATATAACTCAGTATTGGTAAACAATGTTAATATATAACTCAGTATTGGTAAACAATGTTAATATATAACTCAGTATTGGTAAACAATGTTAATATATAACTCAGTATTGGTAAACAATGTTAATAGATAACTCAGTATTGGTAAACAATGTTAATATATAACTCAGTATTGGTAAACAATGTTAATAGATAACTCAGTATTGGTAAACAATGTTAATAGATAACTCAGTATTGGTAAACAATGCTAATAGATAACTCAGTATTGGTAAACAATGTTAATATATAACTCAGTATTGGTAAAGAATGTTAATATATAACTCAGCATTGGTAAACAATGTTAATACATAACTCAGCATTGGTAAACAATGTTAATATATAACTCAGTATTGGTAAACAATGTTAATAGATAATTCAGTATTGGTAAACAATGTTAATATATAACTCAGTATTGGTAAACAATGTTAATATATAACTCAGTATTGGTAAACAATATTAATATATAACTCAGTATTGGTAAAGAATGTTAATATATAACTCAGTATTGGTAAACAATGATAATATATAACTCAGTATTGGTAAACAATGTTAATAGATAACTCAGTATTGGTAAACAATGTTAATAGATAACTCAGTATTGGTAAACAATGTTAATATATAACTCAGTATTGGTAAACAATGTTAATATATAACTCAGTATTGGTAAACAATGTTAATATATAACTCAGCATTGGTAAACAATGTTAATATATAACTCAGCATTGGTAAACAATGTAAATATACAACTCAGTATTGGTAAACAATGTTAATATATAACTCAGTATTGGTAAAGAATGTTAATATATAACTCAGCATTGGTAAACAATGTTAATACATAACTCAGCATTGGTAAACAATGTTAATATATAACTCAGTATTGGTAAACAATGTTAATAGATAATTCAGTATTGGTAAACAATGTTAATATATAACTCAGTATTGGTAAACAATGTTAATATATAACTCAGTATTGGTAAACAATATTAATATATAACTCAGTATTGGTAAAGAATGTTAATATATAACTCAGTATTGGTAAACAATGATAATATATAACTCAGTATTGGTAAACAATGTTAATAGATAACTCAGTATTGGTAAACAATGTTAATAGATAACTCAGTATTGGTAAACAATGTTAATATATAACTCAGTATTGGTAAACAATGTTAATATATAACTCAGCATTGGTAAACAATGTTAATATATAACTCAGCATTGGTAAACAATGTTAATATATAACTCAGCATTGGTAAACAATGTAAATATACAACTCAGTATTGGTAAACGATGTTAATAGATAATTCAGCATTGGTAAACAATGTTAATATATAACTCAGTATTGGTAAACAATGTTAATATATAACTCAGCATTGGTAAACAATGTTAATATATAACTCAGTGTTGGTAACCAATGTTAATAGATAACTCAGTATTGGTAAACAATGTTAATATATAACTCAGCATTGGTAAAAAATGTTAATATATAACTCAGTATTGGTAAACAATGTTAATATATAACTCACCATTGGTAAACAATGTTAATATATAACTCAGTATTGGTAAACAATGATAATATATAACTCAGCATTGGTAAACAATGTTAATATATAACTCAGCATTGGTTAGCAATGATAATATATTAACTCAGTATTAGTAAACAATGTTAATATATAACTCAGTACTGGTAAACAATGTTAATATATAACTCAGTATTGGTAAACAATGATAATATATAACTCAGTATTGGTAAACAATGTTAATATATAACTCAGTATTGTTAAACAATGTTAATATATAACTAAGTATTGATAAACAATGATAATATATAACTCAGCATTGGTAAACAATGTTAATATATAACTCAGCATTGGTAAACAATGATAATATATTAACTCAGTATTGGTAAACAATGTTAATATATAACTCAGTACTGGTAAACAATGTTAATATATAACTCAGTATTGGTAAACAATGTTAATATATAACTCAGTATTGGTAAACAATGTTAATAGATAACTCAGTATTGGTAAACAATGTTAATATATAACTCAGTATTGGTAAACAATGTTAATATATAACTCAGTATTGGTAAACAATGTTAATATATACCTCAGTATTGGTAAACAATGATAATATATAACTCAGTATTGGTAAACAATGTTAATATATAACTCAGCATTGGTAAACAATGTTAATATATAACTCAGTGTTGGTAACCAATGTTAATAGATAACTCAGTATTGGTAAACAATGTTAATATATAACTCAGCATTGGTAAAAAATGTTAATATATAACTCAGTATTGGTAAACAATGTTAATATATAACTCACCATTGGTAAACAATGTTAATATATAACTCAGTATTGGTAAACAATGATAATATATAACTCAGCATTGGTAAACAATGTTAATATATAACTCAGCATTGGTTAGCAATGATAATATATTAACTCAGTATTAGTAAACAATGTTAATATATAACTCAGTACTGGTAAACAATGTTAATATATAACTCAGTATTGGTAAACAATGATAATATATAACTCAGTATTGGTAAACAATGTTAATATATAACTCAGTATTGTTAAACAATGTTAATATATAACTAAGTATTGATAAACAATGATAATATATAACTCAGCATTGGTAAACAATGTTAATATATAACTCAGCATTGGTAAACAATGATAATATATTAACTCAGTATTGGTAAACAATGTTAATATATAACTCAGTACTGGTAAACAATGTTAATATATAACTCAGTATTGGTAAACAATGTTAATATATAACTCAGTATTGGTAAACAATGTTAATAGATAACTCAGTATTGGTAAACAATGTTAATATATAACTCAGTATTGGTAAACAATGTTAATATATAACTCAGTATTGGTAAACAATGTTAATATATACCTCAGTATTGGTAAACAATGATAATATATAACTCAGTATTGGTAAACAATGTTAATATATAACTCAGCATTGGTAAACAATGTTAATATATAACTCAGTATTGGTAAACAATGATAATATATAACTCAGCATTGGTAAACAATGGTAATATATTAACTCAGTATTGGTAAACAATGTTAATATATAACTCAGTATTGGTAAACAAGTAACCCAGTTCTGTATTATTCTCGTGGCCACAGTATGACATTGAGACGCCTGGTCTACACACACACATATATAATCTGCTATTTTTATTCCCCGTTAACTCCACACGTGAACTATTTCTCCACCTTAATGAATGATTTGCAACTCTGCTGTATAAACGGATCTCCACTTGTTGTAGGTGGAGGAGGGTCAGTGGGCTAGGAGCCAGGATTTTGACTTTGGGGGGGGGGTTGCTGACTTCAATATTCTGAGACATCTCAGTGTGTTGACGTTTTACAATGGGCCGCCACAAATGTATAAAACTAATTTTAATTGGATTTGAACGCGGAGTTTATTAATAGGTGACAGCACACGAGGTGACAACACACGTGGTGACATCACACGTGGTGGTGACATCACACGTGGTGGTGACAGCACACGAGGTGGTGACACCACACGTGGTGGTGACACCACACGTGGTGGTGACACCACACGTGGTGGTGACATCACACGTGGTGGTGACAACACACGTGGTGGTGACAACACACGTGGTGGTGACAACACACGTGGTGGTGACATCACACGTGGTGGTGACAACACACGTGGTGGTGACATCACACGTGGTGGTGACAACACACGTGGTGGTGACAACACACGTGGTGACATCACACGTAGTGACATCACACATGGTGGTGACAACACACGTGGTGGTGACAACACACGTGGTGGTGACAACACACGTGGTGACATCACACGTGGTGACATCACACGTGGTGGTGACAACACACGTGGTGGTGACAACACACGTGGTGGTGACAACACACGTGGTGGTGACAACACACGTGGTGGTGACATCACACGAGGTGGTGACAGCACACGAGATGATGACAACACACGTGGTGGTGACATCACACGAGGTGGTGACAACACACGTGGTGGTGACATCACACGTGGTGGTGACATCACACGAGGTGGTGACAACACACGTGGTGGTGACAACACACGTGGTGGTGACAACACACGTGGTGGTGACATCACACGTGGTGGTGACATCACACGAGGTGACAACACACGTGGTGGTGACAACACACGTGGTGGTGACATCACACGTGGTGGTGACAACACACGTGGTGGTGACATCACACGTGGTGGTGACATCACACGTGGTGGTGACATCACACGTGGTGGTGACATCACACGAGGTGGTGACAACACACGTGGTGGTGACAACACACGTGGTGGTGATATCACACGTGGTGGTGACATCACACGTGGTGGTGACATCACACGAGGTGACATCACACGAGGTGGTGACATCACACGTGGTGACAACACACGTGGTGGTGACAGCCTGCAGGGAAGCACACGAGGTCCCCGACTTACGACGATCCCCGACTTACGACGATCCCCGACTTACGCTATTTCGATCTTACAATCTTACGATAAGACAAAATTGTTAAAATCTTTTAAATTTCGCGCGGCAGGCAAACGCAGCGGCGCGCGAGGTACGAATCTTGGCGAGTACAGTACAACATACGATACGTTACGTTCAATGCATGTTTAAAGTTGTTATAGCAATACAGTATTGTAATAAATACATACGGTATATAGTTTATACAGTACTACTGTAAATTATCTGTTTTTGCTAAATAATCACCATTCTGTAAGACTCCCGGCTAGGCTAAGGACGATATTTCCGAGTTACGGTGTTGGTCGCTGTAACGCAACTCCGTCGTAAGTCGAGGACTACCCTGGAAACGCCTTACACACAATAACAACAACAACGTTTTATTATTAAACAACGCTTTCTTATTTTAAAGTGCGCTAAAAGGTAAAGAAGAAGAAGAAGTCGAGTGGACAACGGGAAGTGGACGACGTTTTGATCACAAGCTTTAAAGATTAACAATAATAATAACAATAATAATAACAACAATAAATAGTTTATAACTCACCGCCGTGAGAGAAGGACGTGGCGCCTGCTTCCCCAGCGAGGCGATTCCACACTTTAGGGACCGCGGCGTTTCATTGACCTAGCCAAAAAAAAACATCAAATTAAATAATCCGTCCATACAAAAAAAATTGTAATTGCTTTAAAAGAGCCGCTTAATTGATTGATTACTTTATAAATTAATCTTCAACGTGCTACTTTTTTTTGTGTGTGTGTTATGCTGTCCGTAACTCGTTAACACGTGCACGAATCAGGCGCGCCTCAGACACGTGGCGCCTGCTCGTCGCGCGAGACGATTCCGCAGTTTAGGGACCGCGGCGTTTTTCCCACCTGCGCAAATTTTTTAAAGATGCCGTCCATAAATCTTATTTTTAATTGCTGGAAAGGAGGCAATGAATTGATGAATTGATGCCGATTTTAATACAGGCTATGCATCGTCACCGCGTGCAACATGTGTGATTGATTGGACGACAGGAAGTAGACTACATTTTTATTACAAGAATTTGACCACGACAAACAGGGGAATCAAGTTCGGTAAAAGCGTTGAAAAATTTAGAAGGGGAAGAAATTACTCCATCGAGAACACAACATTTTAATTCAAACCCAGTAACCATGCAACGTTGAGCCAACGTTGGCATTTGGTTAACATAGATGTACACACACAGTGTGATTAACATGGTGTACACACACAGTGTGATTAACATGGTGTACACACACACTGTGATTAACATAGGTGTACACACAGTGTGGTTAACATGGTGTACACACACAGTGTGATTAACATGGTGTACATACACAGTGTTACTATTATGATGGGCTCATCTTGCCTTAGCAGTAGTGTGACATCAGACGCTGAGTTTGTATTGTATTTTTCTCAAGCAGCTTTGAATTAGCCCAGCTAATTGACCCCGCGGTGTGAAAGTGGTAACTCTACATGTGTGGCTTGTGTTGTATACGGCCCTTTTTCCACAATTAATATCCATAAGAATATTTACGGATGCATACACCTAGATTTCTTTTTCCTTTCTTTCGTGACAAACAATATATATTTTTTTTAATGAATCAAACCAGTAAGCCAGAAACACGAAAAACCAGATGTCGGTCATAAACAGACCATTAAAGAATAAAGAAATAATAAAACTCTCAAGGCGAGGATGTAACAGCTATCGGCGAAAATCTCCAGATGAACAAGAGTTTGATGGGCCCCTTAGGAAAGGTCCCTCCGAGGTCAGAACACCAAGAGAGCAGACACCAGACGCCAACAGGGTAAATCATATACATATTCTTTTCCTTATTTTCCAGTAAAGCAACAAAAAAATTAAAAGGCAACAAGAATAAGATAAAAGTAGCGAGCCTAACGCTCACTCCAATTAAGAACAGGCCACCAGACACATCAGTGAATTATTATCCAATGATTAATTCGCTATCAAATGATTTTCACCTTTAATACTTTTACTGTTAAAACAAAGCTTGGAGCAAGAATACCGAGTCACATCAAAGGTTATCGAGAAGGAATGAGACAACGAGCAAACTTGCGAAAGAGTTTAAACAATATTCCAAGCAACCCCGACCACCTTTGTCTCTCTCACAGCGCGGAGAAGCAGGAATTACACCTTATCACAAGGGGCCATCTGGAAAAGCCAGCCGGGTTTGATGAGGAGACACACCCACCCCACACACGGCAACCAGGCAAAGAAAGTTTTAAAGAAAATTGCAAAATAATATTAATAATAACAACGTGTTAACCTTACACGACATTCCATTATAGAACCTTACAGAACCAAGGGATATGGATTCCAACAATCAAGAAATGGACCTCTTAAACTCAGGATGATAATTATTTTTCTTTTTAATAATTCCATCATAACAATTCGAACCTCGGTAAAACCGAGAGGTGTCGGGAAGACGTAGTTACAAACACGAGTCTTGGCGAACATGGGACCAAATGGTATTTGAGAAAAATAAGTCGAAAGTATAAAGAGGTGCTCCCGACCACCTTTGTCTCTCCCGACCACCTTTGTCTTTCCCTGCAGCACGTGATAAAATGCATACGCTCGGAAGAGCATCTTCACTTGGAAATAAATCAAATACTATGAATCACAAGCAGGATCATAACTGTGTATGATAAGATACCAACTGTGATGTGAAATGTTAAACTTAAAAAAAAAATCTTAACCATTTCTTTGTGCGTCGGAACGCGAACGGAAAAGGGGGGGGGGGAACCCGCCCCTCTCTCTGGGTGGAGGGATCAGACAACCAGACGCCACCGAGATGAATCGAGGTGTCTGTTGTCTTGATGTTTATGGCTTGAGGAAAGACCCGAACAGGGCCATGTCATAAATGACACACACACAAACATACACACTGACACACGAACCCCCCCCACCACCGACACACGAACCCCCCCCCACCGACATACGATCAGATCAAAGATAGCTCCACCTCGTGAGGGGGAGCCGAGAAGGGGAGAGATTTTTGGCATAAAAAGGAGCCGTTTCAGCATTGAAACCAACTCATCAGCCCTCGGGGGCAGCTCAACAGAAGAAGACTCATCTCAACTCAGCTCAACAGAAGAAGACTCATCTCAACTCAGCTCAACAGAAGAAGACTCATCTCTACTCATCTCAGCAGAAGACCCGCTCAACTCATCTCAGCAGGAGAGCAGCCATCACCGACGCCGGAAACGTCTCTACAACTCGCCGAATTGGCGAGTGTCGCCAATTGGCGACCCGCTGCCGCTGTTAGCGGCCAGCGCCACCACGAGCGAATCGTGAGCCTGCAATCTACAACCGCCGACGACGGAGCACCAGCGCGCCGCTGCGGGCGTGCTTCTAACGCCGTCTACCAGACGGTCATCTCAGCTACAACAACGCATCTACTCGTTCACCAACGTCCGTCGAGTCCGAACCAACTACTGAAAGAAGAATCAACTGATACGTATGATACACTGCCCCCCACTACACACAAACCAGACGTCTGCTTGACGCAAAGAATCGATTCTGAACATTGGCCTACACTTTCACCACTCACACCATTCAACACACACACACACGGGTCATTAACAAAGCCTAAAAACCTCAAGCCATTGAACCATCCGTGATTGTGGAAACATCGCAACGACCGAGTGAATAATCCATCGTTTTTAAGAGTGTTCATAATTTTTCTCTGTAATATTGTGCTGGGGCTGTACTTCTAACCGCATAAATTACCAACTGACCCATTAACAAGGATTAATTCTTGGCTCCTCACCACGGAGCGCCGCTCGCGGGGATAGAGAGCTTGTTCAACCGGTTCCCTGTCAGGGGTCTGGCCACAATCAATTAAAAGATTGGCCCGAGATAAGGATCTCAAAAGGAAACATCGCCACCCATTGAGTCGCGTTGAGAAGTTGATTAGGAATACTTGAGTCGTTCGTTAATATTTGTCTTTCTGCATAACCTTGCCGGTATCCACGAATGAAATAACGAATTCAAACGCATATTTGTGCCTCCAAGAATAATACTGGTTGGAGTGCCCTGTCAACGAGTAGCGTTGCATAATAATCAGTCATCCTATTGTTAACAACGTGACAATAATTGCATTAAGGGCCGCGCATGATCAGTGACCGAATGCTGTTTTGTGTGACAATTCAAGTAACGAAGCATTGTGGCCATCGAGTGGTGTTGATAAGGCAATTAGAAGTATTACAGTCGAACGCTTTAAATTCATAATCGTTATGAATCAATGAACGAACATCAACGTGGTACTGTGCTGACGATTTCAAGCATAATAACTTCGCATATCAGAATGTATTAAGGATTGGATACGAATCAAAGACCAAGTGCCGTGTTGTGTAACAATTCAAGCATACGAGTTTGCATATTATAAAGTTAAGGTTTGATAGAATAGTTCGCATGTTTTTAATCTCTCTCTCAACAACCGATCGATTGCGTTACGCGTCGGGAATTAACCACAGGTGCCGCTATCGAGGTGAAACAACGCAATCGTGATGGTATCGTGTTAACGCTGTGTTGAAATTCCAAAATCCCGAGATTGAGTTTTTCATATTATCCAAAAATTAAAGTTAGCTAGAAATAAAATTGATTAAAGCAGAAGGTTTGTGTGTGATTCTTCCCGAAATTCTGCATAATATTGTTCTGCGTATGAGATCTGAATCCTGGGGACCTATCATAAGCACACTATCACCACATAATCCATAACACACATAATTCGTAATGTTCAATCGAGAGTAATCGTATCCTTATCGATAATACGGAATTAAAGAGCAGAGTCGAATCGACTCTCTCTCATTCACGCTCACAACGCCTGCGTCACTGCATACGATTAATTGCGTCATTCAAATTCATAACACAATCCTAGTCACCGAGGCTCGACCTGATAATCCATAACGACCTGCATTATCATAACCACGCCCACTCGCATAAATTAATACGATTATCTCTCGAATCAGCATAATTTATGCACATAATTACACTAATTAACATGATTTCGGATAAATTATGCAAATCTCAAATTTCATTTAATTTTCATTATTTTCATCAATTTTCATAACACCTATATATACAACATATTGGGCGCGTCGTCCGGGATCTCTCGCAGACAGTTTATGCTTGAATTAAGGAACAAATCACTGTTGTATTAACCAAGGTTTTATGATCTAACGTTGCCCTGTGACTGTAACGGGTGTAAAGCAAACAAAAAAACGCACTCTGAAGGGAAATTCCAGAGTAGCAGGGTATAACAAAGACAATTGAAGTAAGATTATTTGCTCGAGTCAAACTGACCATATCCTGTGATACAATTGTTTATACGTACTCTGAAGGGAATACCAGAGTCACAGGAGTCGAACTGATGCATTCTGGATACAACTGTTTTGATATGCACTCTGAAGTGAAATTCCAGAGATGCTCGTATTAAGAGTAATTTTTGAGTGGATTGCGGGATATTGGGAACTTGTACCAAAAAGGTCAGGCCGATCTGCTACAGAGCAAACAAATCAGGGAGACACATGGAAGGGGAGCTGTATTGATGACATTGGGACACTGCTTAAGAACTGGATAAAATGGGAGAAAAGCGAACACGATGTAAAAACATCAGGAATAGCTACGCTGAACTCAGACCCTCTCGCACAGACAGACAAACAGAGATTATGGGATGAGGAAAATTTCGGAAAAGAAACAGGTGGGACTGATAACCCCGAAGTCAGAGTGAGACAGAATATCAAAACTAAATCACCAGGAGATTATGTACTAATAACGCGAGAAAGGGCGGAGCCGAAGCTCCGAGGCAACTCTCCAGGAAAACGCACACCACGCACAGACGGCCGACACAAACATCGCGACAGGCACGACGCACCAGACAAATATAAATCAAACACCCCACAAAAACCACATAAGTATGAGCCATGGGGAAAACAGGAGTCACCGAGCAAAGTTGACCCACGTTACAGGCGCAAAATACACTACAAAAATCATGTTAAGCAACGCCACCGTGATGTTAATGACTCATCCGAATCTGACTCGGATGACGATGATCAACTTTCCGAATACTCGTTCAGTAGTAACACTCTGAAATTGATGGACAAAGCTCTCGTCAGAATTCCCTATTTTGATCCACACAATAAGAACAGGGACATTCACACTCACATCGCAACGGTAGAAGCAGAAGCAATGATCAGGGGTCTGAGGAAAACGGATGAAAAAGCGAGTTTGCTGAAACGCAGCTTGCATGGACAGTCCATATCATGGGTAAAGTCGCTACCATACGAGGTTCGGAACGATTTTAAAAAGCTGAGCCTGGCAGTGATTCGGAAGTTTGGAGAATATTTAACACTGTCTGAGGGATTTAACGCTGCAAAATCTATGACCCAGTGTGCAGACGAGGATCCTCGGGATTACCTCATGCGATTTAAAAGAGCGTACTATGCGGGCGATGTGGATCAGTATCACGAAGGTGACAAAAGGTTCAAAATTATGTTTTTTGGATCTTTGAGTCCAGAGATTACAGAAATTGTGGGAATGGTCTTGAATCCAGAGACAGCCTCCTTAGACCACATAGTGGATCGGGCACACATGGCTTGGCTGTACCGGGCTAAAAACAATGATTTCACAGCACACAGTGAACGGGACAAGGCAACCAGCCTATCAGACGAAAATAAAAAACATGTGAGGCATTTGATGCACGCAGGCCCACAGTGCAGAAAACAAAAAGCACCCACGGATTACCAACATAATTACATACACGGGTGGTCAAATAACAATTACACGAGACAATGGCACGCAGACCAGGAGCGATCGCAGCATGCAGGGACGCGTATTTGCGAGAATCGCAACGTGTGGAGACCACGAGCAAAGTCAGACCAGTGCTCAATTCCACGGCACACAGACCGAGAGCGTTCGCAGCGTGCAGAGACGCGTATTTGCGACAATCGCCACGGGTGGAAGCAAAGAGCAGGACCATATCTTCACCCAATGCAGCGGCACACAGCCGGCCAAAATTACCCACACAGATGGCGAGATAACAATTACGGTCGACAGTGGCACATAGAGAATGGGCGGCCACGACACACAAAGACACATAATCGCGAGAATCACGGCGTGTATAGGCCAAGAGCAGAATCACGCCGATTCCCCATTCCACGATACACAAGGGGCACACATGGCTTGGCTGTAACAAAGAGGGTGACATGGGCACGTGATAAATCGCTCACACTGGTTGAGAGGAAAATGACAGGGAAAGAGGTGTCCGCTGATCTGAAAAAAAAATCACAGCCCTTGGAAAAAATCAAGCAGGCTGGAGGTTACAAACAGAACCAAGAGGGGAACCATGATTGTGGAAAACTAAATGCGCCATGCACACGCTTTGATGTGGTGGGGAACGCGAGAGTCGCTCCCGTGGTGAACACACCTATTGAACAAGGAAAATTAACCATGAAGCGTGATCTAACAGGAAATGATAACCAACAGGATCGGGAGGAGAAACATGCTTGTTTGGTAAATGGAAACGCGATCAATTGTGTCGCAAAATTGCGTGAGAGTACAGTAAAAGTGCCAGGGAAACGCGTTACGGAGACAAAAATCCATGATGGATTGGGGAATGTGTGGAAATCCAGCACACGCAAAAACATGGAATCGAATCGAGGCACGGAATCGGATCGTGGTACGGAGTCAGCAAATCTGCACATGGCTGCGGAGAAGGCAAATGACCCCAACAGTCGAGCACGGAAACTCGTGTTGTGTACTAATCCTGGTGGCGCTCGACATGGCTTCACGCCACATAAACCCACAGGGAAGGCGAGGGATAAAAAAAATTACCGATACGAACCAAGGAACCGTGCTCATTTGGCTAAAGCCATACCGACGATGAACCAAAACGACGATGTGATGATGTTGCATGGAAAGGTCACAGGTTACTCGAAAATACCTGGTCATGAGAAAAATTATTCTGTACTTTTGACCAAACGTGGCAGTAAGGTTGCCAATAACTTGGTAAACATTAAACAAAGAGATGCCAGGAGGGAAACGGTGTACCACCGGGCTCGAAACCGCTATCCAGTGTTTCCCAGGAACTGAAACAAAAATCAAAGCAATAATTGATAAGACCCGATGTAACATGTTGCCTTAATTTCTCTTTTTCCTGTTCTTTTATTTTCTTATTTCAAATGTAATCATGCTAAGTTGTGACACGTACGCGCGCGTTGTAAGGAAAAATCACAAACTTGAAGACAATCGATAGTTCATGGTGGAAAAAGGCATTTTTCTTTAATATTAAAAATAACCGGTGGCAGACCACCGATCATTTTTAAAAGGGCGGAATGTTGTATACGGCCCTTTTTCCACAATTAATATCCATAAGAATATTTACGGATGCATACACCTAGATTTCTTTTTCCTTTCTTTCGTGACAAACAATATATATTTTTTTTTTAATGAATCAAACCAGTAAGCCAGAAACACGAAAAACCAGATGTCGGTCATAAACAGACCATTAAAGAATAAAGAAATAATAAAACTCTCAAGGCGAGGATGTAACAGCTATCGGCGAAAATCTCCAGATGAACAAGAGTTTGATGGGCCCCTTAGGAAAGGTCCCTCCGAGGTCAGAACACCAAGAGAGCAGACACCAGACGCCAACAGGGTAAATCGTATACATATTCTTTTCCTTATTTTCCAGTAAAGCAACAAAAAAATTAAAAGGCAACAACAAGAATAAGATAAAAGTAGCGAGCCTAACGCTCACTCCAATTAAGAACAGGCCACCAGACACATCAGTGAATTATTATCCAATGATTAATTCGCTATTAAATGATTTTCACCTTTAATACTTTTACTGTTAAAACAAAGCTTGGAGCAAGAATACCGAGTCACATCAAAGGTTATCGAGAAGGAATGAGACAACGAGCAAACTTGCGAAAGAGTTTAAACAATATTCCAAGCAACCCCGACCACCTTTGTCTCTCTCACAGCGCGGAGAAGCAGGAATTACACCTTATCACAAGGGGCCATCTGGAAAAGCCAGCCGGGTTTGATGAGGAGACACACCCACCCCACACACGGCAACCAGGCAAAGAAAGTTTTAAAGAAAATTGCAAAATAATATTAATAATAACAACGTGTTAACCTTACACGACATTCCATTATAGAACCTTACAGAACCAAGGGATATGGATTCCAACAATCAAGAAATGGACCTCTTAAACTCAGGATGATAATTATTTTTCTTTTTAATAATTCCATCATAACAATTCGAACCTCGGTAAAACCGAGAGGTGTCGGGAAGACGTAGTTACAAACACGAGTCTTGGCGAACATGGGACCAAATGGTATTTGAGAAAAATAAGTCGAAAGTATAAAGAGGTGCTCCCGACCACCTTTGTCTCTCCCGACCACCTTTGTCTTTCCCTGCAGCACGTGATAAAATGCATACGCTCGGAAGAGCATCTTCACTTGGAAATAAATCAAATACTATGAATCACAAGCAGGATCATAACTGTGTATGATAAGATACCAACTGTGATGTGAAATGTTAAACTTAAAAAAAAAATCTTAACCATTTCTTTGTGCGTCGGAACGCGAACGGAAAAGGGGGGGGGGAACCCGCCCCTCTCTCTGGGTGGAGGGATCAGACAACCAGACGCCACCGAGATGAATCGAGGTGTCTGTTGTCTTGATGTTTATGACTTGAGGAAAGACCCGAACAGGGCCATGTCATAAATGACACACACACAAACATACACACTGACACACGAACCCCCCCCACCACCGACACACGAACCCCCCCCCACCGACATACGATCAGATCAAAGATAGCTCCACCTCGTGAGGGGGAGCCGAGAAGGGGAGAGATTTTTGGCATAAAAAGGAGCCGTTTCAGCATTGAAACCAACTCATCAGCCCTCGGGGGCAGCTCAACAGAAGAAGACTCATCTCAACTCAGCTCAACAGAAGAAGACTCATCTCAACTCAGCTCAACAGAAGAAGACTCATCTCTACTCATCTCAGCAGAAGACCCGCTCAACTCATCTCAGCAGGAGAGCAGCCATCACCGACGCCGGAAACGTCTCTACAACTCGCCGAATTGGCGAGTGTCGCCAATTGGCGACCCGCTGCCGCTGTTAGCGGCCAGCGCCACCACGAGCGAATCGTGAGCCTGCAATCTACAACCGCCGACGACGGAGCACCAGCGCGCCGCTGCGGGCGTGCTTCTAACGCCGTCTACCAGACGGTCATCTCAGCTACAACAACGCATCTACTCGTTCACCAACGTCCGTCGAGTCCGAACCAACTACTGAAAGAAGAATCAACTGATACGTATGATACACTGCCCCCCACTACACACAAACCAGACGTCTGCTTGACGCAAAGAATCGATTCTGAACATTGGCCTACACTTTCACCACTCACACCATTCAACACACACACACACGGGTCATTAACAAAGCCTAAAAACCTCAAGCCATTGAACCATCCGTGATTGTGGAAACATCGCAACGACCGAGTGAATAATCCATCGTTTTTAAGAGTGTTCATAATTTTTCTCTGTAATATTGTGCTGGGGCTGTACTTCTAACCGCATAAATTACCAACTGACCCATTAACAAGGATTAATTCTTGGCTCCTCACCACGGAGCGCCGCTCGCGGGGATAGAGAGCTTGTTCAACCGGTTCCCTGTCAGGGGTCTGGCCACAATCAATTAAAAGATTGGCCCGAGATAAGGATCTCAAAAGGAAACATCGCCACCCATTGAGTCGCGTTGAGAAGTTGATTAGGAATACTTGAGTCGTTCGTTAATATTTGTCTTTCTGCATAACCTTGCCGGTATCCACGAATGAAATAACGAATTCAAACGCATATTTGTGCCTCCAAGAATAATACTGGTTGGAGTGCCCTGTCAACGAGTAGCGTTGCATAATAATCAGTCATCCTATTGTTAACAACGTGACAATAATTGCATTAAGGGCCGCGCATGATCAGTGACCGAATGCTGTTTTGTGTGACAATTCAAGTAACGAAGCATTGTGGCCATCGAGTGGTGTTGATAAGGCAATTAGAAGTATTACAGTCGAACGCTTTAAATTCATAATCGTTATGAATCAATGAACGAACATCAACGTGGTACTGTGCTGACGATTTCAAGCATAATAACTTCGCATATCAGAATGTATTAAGGATTGGATACGAATCAAAGACCAAGTGCCGTGTTGTGTAACAATTCAAGCATACGAGTTTGCATATTATAAAGTTAAGGTTTGATAGAATAGTTCGCATGTTTTTAATCTCTCTCTCAACAACCGATCGATTGCGTTACGCGTCGGGAATTAACCACAGGTGCCGCTATCGAGGTGAAACAACGCAATCGTGATGGTATCGTGTTAACGCTGTGTTGAAATTCCAAAATCCCGAGATTGAGTTTTTCATATTATCCAAAAATTAAAGTTAGCTAGAAATAAAATTGATTAAAGCAGAAGGTTTGTGTGTGATTCTTCCCGAAATTCTGCATAATATTGTTCTGCGTATGAGATCTGAATCCTGGGGACCTATCATAAGCACACTATCACCACATAATCCATAACACACATAATTCGTAATGTTCAATCGAGAGTAATCGTATCCTTATCGATAATACGGAATTAAAGAGCAGAGTCGAATCGACTCTCTCTCATTCACGCTCACAACGCCTGCGTCACTGCATACGATTAATTGCGTCATTCAAATTCATAACACAATCCTAGTCACCGAGGCTCGACCTGATAATCCATAACGACCTGCATTATCATAACCACGCCCACTCGCATAAATTAATACGATTATCTCTCGAATCAGCATAATTTATGCACATAATTACACTAATTAACATGATTTCGGATAAATTATGCAAATCTCAAATTTCATTTAATTTTCATTATTTTCATCAATTTTCATAACACCTATATATACAACACTTGCCAGAGGCAGTCTTTACTGCAGTGAGCATTGGTGATGATACCACACTGATGAATCTGATCAATGACTACATGGGCCTAGAGTTACCCATCTTTGTATTGGTGATGATACCACACTGATGAGTCTGATCAATGACTACATGGGCCTAGATTTACCCATCTCTGTATTGGTGATACCACACTGATGAGTCTGATAAATGACTACATGGGCCTAGAGTTACCCATCTCTGTATTGGTGATGATACCACACTGATGAGTCTGATCAATGACTACATGGGCCTAGAGTTACCCATCTCTGTATTGGTGATGATACCACACTGATAAGTCTGATCAATGACTAAATGGGCCTAGAGTTACCCATCTCTGTATTGGTGATGATACCACACTGATGAGTCTGATCAATGACTACATGGGCCTAGAGCTACCCATCTCTGTATTGGTGATGATACCACACTGATGAGTCTGATCAATGACTAAATGGGCCTAGAGTTACCCATCTCTGTATTGGTGCTACCTGACAGTCGGTCAGATTTGCTCAGATTTATTTTGACAGTGACCAAAGGTAAGAGAACCACAATGCACTGCTTAAGAAGAAACCGTTCGTGTTTATTTGCAAGTAAAACATGATTTTACAACCTGCGCTGTTATGATCGGATTTTTTCGTCAATTACAGGTTTAAATACTCTTTGTTGGTGATATTAGAGGAATTACCAACACTGGATCAGGACCACAAATACGAATATCTTGCCATGATCGTTTGAGTAGGAAGACAGTTTTATCAGAAACATAATTTTTTTTAAATTTAATAATAGTCTAATACAATGAATGATTCCCTTGTCTCACATGCAAGAGATAATTCTGAACCTAAATGCTGTCACCCAGTCACACACAGGATTAAATGTGCCCATTTAAAGTGTACATAATTATCCACAATGAAATTACAGCATTACACCTGTCCGTAGCAGCATCTTTCACATGTCGATGCAGAAAACTTCGAACCTGACTCTGCCATCCCTACAATTACACGTAATTTCATTAATACACATTCTTTCTAAGAGGTGCATAAGTTATAAGGTCGCAATATATAAAAACAAGTAGCAGACACAGTTCGCACTGTTTAATGGAAGTGTCTGGGTGGCTTTGGGCTAACACTATGCCCCGAAACAGAGACATGAGATTGGTACAAATTCCATGCATGGTTATTTTTTATTTTAATGGCTAAACAGATGGCACATTATGTTCAGTGTATTTGGTAATGTTGTTCAGTGTAGCGCAGTGATAAAAGTGTCCAACCTATAACCAGATAGTTGCCAGTTCAATTCCCACACAAGAGGTAGATTCTACAATTATTCCAGTTTAACACGCAGGCTTTCGCGACCAATTATTCCTCCGGGATTGACGCAGTAAGTACCGCTTTGTGGAACGGCAACGATCGCTTCACAGACGTGTCCTTAAAAAATACCTTCATTGGCTGAGAAACTCCCGTGAAAATAAGCATCAACCAATGCTCACTTAGGCTTGAAGATATTTTCTTACTATGTCTCTTTGGCCATTTGAATTCATGGCCAAACATAAAATGGCCAGAGCGGAGCCGGGCCCCAACAGCGTGGCTTTTAACTGCAGGCCGACCCACTATTTGTCGGCGTTCGGCTGGCCTCTTGACCAGCGGAAGTCGGTTTGCGATATTCACAGGATTGCGTGCGGCACGACGCCTCATTAATAGAAATTTGCAACCGTCGCAAAGATTCTGCGACGCTTTCGTTGCCGGTAATCTACAGCCTCCTTGAACACCCCCCACCCCCACAGCTTGCCGACCAAAGCTCTGACGAGCTCAGCTTTGACCGACAACTCGCTCCATGTTCTGCATTCCTGAAATCGGTGCCCTGCCGAAAACGCAACAGCAATCGCCGCACAGCCTGCCGATCTATCTGTTGTGCGGCTCGATGGCCAGGTTCCTGCTGACACACGGCTTGCGCGGCCAAAACGTGGTCATCCCAAATGTTGCCAAGGGTCTCTTTGCTGAACGGCGGCGGCAGCGGCGGCGACGACGACTCCATCTCCTGACCCACCTCCACAGGTGGCGTCTGCACCGACTTGGGCACCAGATGCTGCTCCTCCTGCTGCTGTTGTTGCTGCTGCTGCTGTGGCTGCTGCTGCTGTGGCTGCTGCTGTTGCTGCTGCTGTTGTTGTTGTTGCTGTGGCTGCTGCTGCAGCTACTGTGGCTGTTGCTGTGGCTGCTGCTGTGGCTGCTGCTGCTCCTCCTGCTGCTATTGCTCCTGCTGCTGTTGTTGTTGTGGCTGCTGCTGCTGCTGTGGTTTCTGCTGCTGCTGCAGTTGCTGCTGCTGCATCATTTGTTGCTGTTGTTGCTGCTGCTGTGGCTGCTGCTGTGGCTGCTGCTGTTGCTGCTGTTGCTGCTGTTGCTGCTGCTGCTGTTGTTGCTGCTGTTGCTGCTGCTGTTGCTGCTGCTGTTGCTGCTGCTGCTGTGGCTGCTGCTGTTGTTGTGGCTGCTGCTGCTGCTGTGGCTGCTGCTGTTGCTGCTGCTGCTGTAGTGGCTGTGGCTGCTGCTGCTGCTGCTGTAGAGTTGACTGGTGAAGAGGCACACGTGGTATGGCTGAGGCTGAGTGGGAGGGCTGCTCAGAGTGGACAGCAGGATTTTCCTGAAGCTCCATGACCTGCTTCCTGTTGAAGTTGTATTTACTGAAGAGTTCGAACACAGGGGGAGGACGTAGAGTTAGAACAGACACACAGGTCCATGCCTGTGTGTGTCTAATCATGTTAGGTTCAAGCCCATCTTGACACACACAGGTCCATGCCTATGTGTCTCATCATGTTAGGTTCAAGCCCATCTTGACACACACAGGTCCATGCCTGTGGGTCTAATCATGTTAGCTTCAAGCCCATCTTGACACACACAGGTCCATGCCTGTGGATCTAATCATGTTAGGTTCAAGCCCATCTTGACACACACAGGTCCATGCCTGTGTGTCTAATCATGTTAGGTTCAAGCCCATCTTGACACACACAGGTCCATGCATGTGGGTCTAATCATGTTAGGTTCAAGCCCATCTTGACACACACAGGTCCATACCTGTGGGTCTAATCATGTTAGGTTCAAGCCCATCTTGACACACACAGGTCCATGCCTGTGGGTCTAATCATGTTAGGTTCACGCCCATCTTGTGATCCTTGAACCCAATATCACACCGTGCCCTTGACAGCAATATAATAATTTAACATCAATAAAAACATCTAGGATGTACTGCAGTAATTAACACCACTGCATAGTACTGTCGTTTGTAGTAGTTTGTCCTCAATATAACATAAGTGGAAACAACCCTGGGGCAAAATCTGAAAACCATACTCTCCAATCTCTAAAAATTAAGAGTGTGCAACTTAATGTTGTTATGTTTAAATAACGGTTGCTAAGCACAGGCCCAAAATACTAAGAAGCCAGCAACAGCACCAGAGGAATGTCTAATCGTTTAGCGTTCATCTGCTTATTTAATTCAGCAAGGTGATGAGAAACCTCAACCATAAGGGCCCATCTACCAATGAGTCACAAGGCACCATGGGTAATGCTGGAGCGCCTCACCGAGTCTCAGGGCATCCGTGATGGACTAGGACGTGAAATTCGCACGCACAGGAATCCACATATCAGCTTCATTTAGTCGTAATGGATATTGCTTAAAATATTTGCCATCTGTTGCACAATGGCATACTCTTTTCGATTTGAAGCTTTCGTGACTGCAAGGATTAATCGTCTTTGGTTCTTTCGGTAAAGTCACCACGTAGAATGAGAATAAAATAATAAAATAACACAATAAAATTCTCACGACGTTTCGGCCACAACGCAAACAGGTCTGTACCATTCACCTGAAGACGGCCGCTTGCATTGTGGCCGAAACGTCGTGAGAATTTTATTATTTTATTTTATTACTTTCTCACTCTACGTGGCGGTGACTTTACCGAAAGAACCAAAGAAAATGGCATACTCGTTGTTTTTAGTAGTCTCTCGTCATGCCAACTTGACAACAGTATTTGTCCTCTGGAGATACTGGCCTCCACTGTGTGAATGTTGAATCGACACGACTACCTCGGTCCCACCGACATCGCTCATTTGACCTGGGAGACAACTTTCACTTTGACTAACAGTTAATCTTAAAGCAGTGATGGTTTGGGCAGCAGTGATGGTTCGGGCAGCGACGCATAACCTGTATTCAATTTTCCTTGGGTAAATTCGGCTTTAACGGGTAACCGGTATTGGTTTGTAAACAAAAATTGTGGAGAGAAAAGAGCACGTTGCTGCCTCGTGAGCCACAACTCAGCCTTAATAGGTCTCTTAAACGGTCACTTAGGAGAGCTTTGTGTTGTTTTGTAGTGCAAATCACCAAATCAGCTGCTCCACGCATGGCAGGATCATCTCCCAGGCAAGGCCAGTGAAGTGTTGCATGTACAGAGTCCACGCAGAGGGCAGCTTCACTTCTATACGGGCCAATGCTATGCTTGCAGCCGCCACCACGGATGGACGGAAACTCAGGAATACGTGGTCTGCATACACACAAACAAAGACAAAAACCCTCCGTTTAGCCTTAACAGACTGTTGGGGCAAGTGCTGCTAGCGAGTAGCAGCACCTATGAAGGTCGGCACTGTGGCACACGAGGGGGTGGGTGGCCAGCACCACGCCCGGCCGCCTTTGTCTCCCCAGTGCTGGCGATGTTTACACACCGCAATGAGTTACTCATTTGAGGCCGAGTCGACCTAGGGGAGGCCCAGGACCGGTTCAGATAATCGTCACCGGTGATAGCCATGAGCGGGCGAGGGACCAGGGTGTCCAGGGTCGTAGCTGCAGCGTAGCGCTAACCGCTACGCCACCTCTACCCTGCACACAGGAATGACAGGCAGGCACACACACAGACGCTTAAACGCACAAGCACCCAGTGAATGAGGAACGTTGGGCCAACGGCTCCCTGAACATTTGAACAAACATTCCGACTAAAATTTTGATTTAAAGCTTTTGTGACTGCAGTAATTCATATTCTTACCTCTTTCGGTAAAGTCACGTTGAAGTGAAACAATAAAATAATAAAATATATATAAAACAATAAAAATTCTCACGACGTTTCGACCATAACACAAACGGTCATCATCAGGTGTGAAAAGCAACGGCAAGAAACATTTGAAAGAAGTGTCGGTTCGCATTAAATTGTTTATTTTATTAACGGTATTTGTGTGTGTTTATTTATTTATTTATACAAACGTTAGCACTACGGGCAGCGATTTGGCAGTTTGTTTAGAAGGACGAGTCCATCTATGTTCTGAAAAGAGGAGGGGAGAGACGAAACATTAATGTATGTTGTCTGAAAGCCACCGTAAGCGTGAACAATCAATTAAGACCTGTTCACGCTTACGGTGGCTTTCAGACAGCATACATTAATTTTTCGTCTCCCCCCTCCTCTTTTCAGAACATAGATGGACTCGTCCTTCTAAATAAACTGCCAAATCGCTGCGCGTGGCGCTGACGTTTTTTTAAATAAACACCCCGTTTTAAAATACATAAATTAATGCAAACCGACACACCTGATGACGACCGTTTGTGTTATGGTCGAAACGTCGTGAGAATTTTTATTGTTTATATATTTAATTATTTTATTGTTTCCCTTCAACGTGACTTTACCGAAAGAGCTAAGAAAATCAACATTCCGACGTTGGAAAAAAATATATATTCGGTGACGTTTCAGGCACTGCCCCTTCTGTCGCCGGTCACCTTAGCGCTGCAAGGCCGGTGCCTACGAAGCGCTCCTCTACAGCTCTGCGAGCACCTTGCAGGGCGAGCTGAAGGAAGTGGGCCGTGTACTTGATGGTGTACGCGTGCCGGTAGGACGAGCCTCCAGCCGGGGCGTCCTCATGCCGCGACAGCCACAGGAAGTAGTCCACGAAGTGCGCCGCTGTGGGCGTGCACAGGTTCCAGTCGAGTGTACACAGCAGCAGGAACTGTGCAGGGGGGAGGCAGACGGGAGAGTGGGCTGGCACGGCACAGCTGCCACCACTCCGTGAAGCATTCAGTCCGCCACGCTGTTGCGTGTTGCCTGGAGGGTTTATTTGGTGCGTGGCTCGCAAAACAGTTCAAATGTCTGGTCAAGGAGTCAACTCGGCCCTTCGTCTGCACGGGTAAATGCAATGACCATCATATTAAATTTCGATTTAAAGCTTTCGTGACTGCAAGGATTCATCTTCTTTGGTTCTTTCGGTAAAGTCACCACGTAGAATGAGAATAAAATAATACATTGATAAAATAACACAATAATATTCTCATTATTGTGTTATTTATTTTATCAAGTTATTATTTTATTCTCATTCTACGTGACTTTACCGAAAGAACCAAAGAAGACCATCATATTCTTTTGGGTCTTTCGGTAAAGCCACGTAGATTGAAAAATTCACAAAAAATATCACGACGTTACGATCGCAACGCAAGCAAATCGTCACGGGGTGATTGTTTTACGGAGAGACTGAGCCCCACCATAGGAAGGGAGAATTTCCTGCACCACTCCACGTTCATTCGTCAGGTCTGCTGTGGTAATGTTATTCTGCAGCTTTTGCCTTCCTGTTATCTAGTAAGAAGACACGCTTCTATATTCAAATTCGGGCTGTACATTCAAATTGTTTACAGAATAATTAGTTGGCATGAAACAGAGATGATGTGTTCATACTCTTTGGGTCTTTGACGTTTCGATCGCAACACAAGCAATCACCTGAGGACAACTGCTTGTGGTGCCATCGAAACGTCGTGATTTTTTAAAATTATTTTTCCATCTACATGACTTTACCGACAGACCCACAGAGTAAGATTGTAAAGTAACAAGACGAAACAATTGGTTTCTTGAATCAAATCGTGACCTTCAATCATGACAATGCATGGAACGGTTCTGGGGTGAAACATTGCATGCCGAATTAATAGGGGCATGCAGCTACCTCCGTCTGCTGCAATTCCTCCTTGGACAGACTTAGCCCTTGCTTGGTCATCACCTCCAGCCGGTTCACCCAGTCCAGTCGCGGCACCTGCTCATCCATCTCCTCGAACTTGGCTGCGCAGGGTGTCAGGGACACGCATGCCGACGGTGAGCAAGCGACCAAGCGTACGAGCGAGAGATGAGCGAGTGATCGGGTGATCGGGTGGGTGGGTGGGCACGTGAGCGATTGACCGACCTGCTATAATGAGGTAGCAGATTGAGCAGGTGTAGAGGCAGAGGACGGTGATGTCGTGGCGGTCCATGAACACGTCTAACATCGCGATGGCCAGGTGGTGCGTGGCCACACCCAGCTGCAGCTGCTCGCTCAGAGTTGCCAGGAGGTCGACGAAGTGGCGACGGAGGTGCAGCTTGGGCGAGCGTGCGCAAAACCGAGGCAGCGACAGCTCCTGCGAGGGGGAAAAAACAGAGGACACGGGGTTGGGAGAGCAGTTGGGACGCTGTAGAGTTGGGTCAAGAGGTCAAGAGGTGTTTTGAAACGATAATAGATTATTCTGGGGGTCTAAGGAGGCGACGTGCCCGGTTACGGTCGGCCATAGCAGTTAATTTTCGCTGTCACGCAAACCAAGAGTGACAAAAGCCACGGGCCAAATTGTCTCCCTGTTCAAGCGAGTGAAAGATGGCGAAGAACTCATTCGGTAGTCCTCAGCCTATGATGAAAAAAAACCATAAGGTGTGGAGATCCGTACCTCCAAAGCACAGCCATTTTTATTCTTCCACAAGGTACCGTATCGCTCGTGTTATAGTCCCCGGAGAGATAGGGGGCCGGGTCGACCCGCTGGCCAGGATTGAACTTGCAACTTTCCCACTGCGAGTCGAGCACTCAAACGTACAAGCCGTGTAAATCAGTCCGTGGGATTTGCGTCTGCGTGTAGGAGGCCTATTAATGAGAGAGGCGGATACCTTCTCTCGAAGGACGCGGTAGACGTCGTCTGCCAACTCGCCTTGCCACCACTCGCTTCTGTCCATGTCTTGGTTAGTCGCTCGCGCCCTGTGCTCAGGAGTTTATTACTTGGTCAGGCACGTGCTGGGTACACACAAGTGTTCACGTGTGGAGTTTATTACTTGGACAGGCACGTGCTGGGTTCACACAAGTGTTCACGAGTGGAGTTTATTACTCGGACAGGCACGTGCTGGGTACACACAAGTGTTAACGAGTGGAGTTTGTTACTCGGACAGGCACGTGCTGGGTTCACACAAGTGTTCACGAGTGGAGTTTATTACTTGGACAGGCACGTGATGGGTGCACACAAGTGTTCACGAGTGGAGTTTATTACTCGGACAGGCACGTGCTGGGTACACACACAAGTGTTCACGTGTGGAGTTTATTACTCGGGCAGGCACGTGCTGGGTACACACAAGTGTTCACGTGTGGAGTTTATTACTCGGGCAGGCACGTGCTGGGTACACACAAGTGGAGTTTATTACTTGGGCAGGCACGTGCTGGGTACACACAAGTGTTCACAAGTGGAGTTTATTACTCGGGCAGGCACGTGCTGGGTACACACAAGTGGAGTTTATTACTCGGACAGGCACGTGCTGGGTGCACACAAGTGGTCACGTGACAGATTTGACGTCACAGCTCACTTGCCGTGCAAAAAATAAATACATTATTGAGCCCCCCCCCCCTAAAAAAATTATACAAAAGTGTATTTTCATAATTTGTGCATGGTGTACAGTCTGGAAAGTACCCACATGGCAAATTTCCAGTTTGTTGCATGTGGAGAAGTACAGACAACACACACAATCACAACTTTGCCTTTCATATATATGGAGATTACCACAGGTTACGCCACGGGCACTTCGTGCTCAACAGAGCATTAAGAATAAAGGCAGAATTTTCACAACACTTGGAAAAGAAACTACATTTGCAATTTTTTGCAAAAAAAAAAATGAACACATTTTCCCATGTGTAAAAAATAAATGCAATTTGTTATTGACACGTGTGCAAACTTCATAATGCATTTGCTTGAGCAACACCGATTGCATTATTGACGAAATCTTAAAAGTGCTCATGCTAAACCGGCTTCCAAACGTCTCAAGCTCACACCCTACCCCCCGCTATGCATGTGGAATAATGTAAAAAATGTGTCCCGTTATGATGAAAAACAAAACAAAGTCTTACCAAACACTGTCCATTATTACACGGCGGGAAGGGAAATCGTTCAAGTAACAAACCGTGATTGTTTAAACGCCTCAATATGTCACGATATAGTCTAAATACAGCAAGTCTCAAGTCTTTCACGGTAACTACGGACGGAGCGGGCAGCACGCAGCCACGTGGGAGTCGTCACGTGACGCAGCCGCCGACTCCCAGGACTCTCCACGCTCCCGGAAGTGCTGCTGAGCGCCGGAAGCCGGAGGTGACGCGTCATCCGTGAGCCAGAGACTCCTGATTGGATGAGGTGTGGGCGTGGCTGCACCCGTGGGGGAGGCGACGGCCAGGGGATAAAGGGGGGGGGGGGAAAGACCCACACAGACCCATAGAGACCCACAGAGACCCATACTCACAGAGACCCATACTCATAGAGACCCACACAGACCCATAGAGACTCATAGAGACCCACAGAGACCCACAGAGACCCACACAGACTCACAGACTCATAGAGACCCATACTCACAGAGACCCACAGAGACTCATAGAGACCCATACTCATAGAGACCCACACAGACTCACAGAGATCCACACAGACCCACAGAGACACCCACAGAGACCCATACTCATAGAGACCCACACAGACACCCACAGAGACCCATACTCATAGAGACCCACATAGACCCACAGAGACCCATAGAGACCCACACACACTCACAGAGACCCATACTCATAGAGACCCACACATACTCACAGAGACCCACATAGACTCACAGAGACCCACACTCATAGAGACCCACACAGGCCCACAGAGACCCATACTCATAGAGACCCACACAGACCCACAGAGACCCATACCCACAGAGACCCACAGAGACCCATACTCATAGAGACCCACAGAGACCCACAGAGACCCATAGAGACCCACACAGATACCCAGAGAGACCCACACTAACAGAGACCTAAGTAAAACTAAACTAAGTGTATTGCCACCAGGGTGTAAGGGAGCCCCCCACTGAGCTGCTGTGCCAATCTTGATCCACGCGAGCGGCCTGCCCTGCACCAAGTGAAAGCAGCTCCGTCAGGTCGCTCGTCGAGTGGGAACGGCGTTAGAGCGGCCAGGAGAATAATCCTCGCACTCTTAAGACGCACCACTCGGATCGCTAGGGATGGGTTAGCGCGTCTCCCACGTGCGTGTGAATATTCACAGAGGGTGGACGTGGATGTAAGATAATTTTGTCGTGACGGTGGTCGCAGCTGCTGCGAGCTGCTAAGAGACACTTGCCCCTACAGTCTGTTAGATGCCACACAGGGGGCCTTCACTGGAGGGGTTTGCTTTGCCGCACCAACGCTCCCCACACACACAGTGCACACACGGTGAACTCGTAAAGTGATGCCAGGAAACGATGAGGTAAAATGTGCAAAAGTTTAATATATTAAACGGCAATAAACGCATTCAAGAGTGCGAGTGAGGTAAAAAAATAGAATTTCTACATTGAGGTAAACATTTTTTATATTCTGAGGTAAAAGCAAATCTTTTTTACATTGAGGTAAAAAAATAACATTCTGAGGTTAATTTTTTTATAAACATTCTGAGGTAGACAAAAAAATATTTTGAACATTACGAGGAACATTTTTTTTACATTCTGAGGTAAAAACATGAACATTAAATTGTCCTTAAGGAGACATAAATTAACAAACGCTCTCTGTGTATCTATCTGTCTCTCTCTCTCTCTGTGTATCTGTGTCTATGTGTGTCTGTGTGTCTGTGTGTATCTGTGTCTGTGTATCTGTCTCTCTGTGTGTCTCTGTGTGTGTATCTTATCTCAGTCAGTCGACCCGTGGCACCTGGGTCTGCCCCGTGACCTCCTGCCAGCGGTCGTTCGACACTTCACGTGGCCTCAAGGGGCACA
The DNA here is from genome assembly GCF_048934315.1 of Petromyzon marinus. NCBI lineage: Eukaryota > Metazoa > Chordata > Hyperoartia > Petromyzontiformes > Petromyzontidae > Petromyzon > Petromyzon marinus. The sequence goes on along the minus strand of NW_027422651.1, from coordinate 207,716 downwards.
TGTCCTGGCACAAGCGTCGTGGTGACGCGAATGGCAGTTGTTGTTATTGTTGTGCATGTCTGTGTGTGTGTGTGTCTGTGTGTGTATGTCTGTGTATTTTGTACCATCGGACACTCCACCCCCACAACTCCCAATCGGTGATGGGGCAGTTGTGGAGAGAGTGGAGAGTTTCCCATACCTGGAAAGTGTGCTTATGATTGGCTCCAGTTTAACAGCAGAGGTCTCACTCCGAATCAGTCGAGCGGCAATATCTTTTCATCGGTTGCGTCACGCTGTGTGGAAGCTACCTGGTCTGTCGCTCCGCACTAAGCTTCAGGTCCTCTCGGCCACGGTCATTCCCTCCCTTCTCTACGCTTGCGAAACGTGGACCCCCCTAATGGAACATCTTCGCCGGTTAGAAACATTTAGGCTGGCCTGCCTACGATCCATCCTGGGTTTAACCAGACTGGATTGTGTGAGGAGCTCACAAATCCTTGAAAGATCTGGGCAAGGTCCCATCGGTGAGCTCCTCCAGCGGGCAAGGCTGCGATGGCTGGGTCATGTAGCCCGCATGCCCTGCCACCGCATGCCGAAACAGCTTTTGTTCGGCCGGATTGAGGGGGCTAAGCGGGTGCGGCACGGGTTAGAGAAGAGATGGAGTGATGTGGTACAGGAGGACGTGGAGCTGAGTGGACTTGCCGATGACTGGTACCAGCGGTGTCAAGATCGGCCTCTGTGGAGGAGGCTCGTGAAGGATGCTACTGGGCAGTTAGAGGTAGTCGCACTCCAACAACAATGGAGGGCGGAGGAGCGATGCTCAGAACGAGCGGAGCGCCGGGTGGCTAAAGCACAGCAGGTTGGCACAGTAGGGGGCACAAGTGGTGCATCAGCCAGTCATCTCAGTCAGTCGACCCGTGGCACCTGGGTCTGCCCTGTGACCTGCCAGCGGACGTTCTGCACTTCACGTTGCCTCAGGGTACACATAGCCTGGCACAAGCGTCGTGGTGACGTCACCGCCACTTAGTGGCGAATGGCGGTTGTTGTTGTGTCTGTGTGTGTGTCTGTGTGTGTCTGTGTGTGTGTCGTGTCAGGACAGGAACGTGTGCACCACAGAGTGGATCTCCGTGCGGCAGAGTGGGCAGGCCATGCCACGCCGCTGCAGCTCCAAGGCGCAGCAGCGGCACGTGGCAAGGTGACCGCTGTCGCCGTGAACTAACGTGCAGCTACGCGGCTCACTCCGGCACACCACGCACTCACCCACGACAACACCACCAGCACCACCCACACCACCAGCACCACCCACACCACCAGCACCACCCACACCACCAACCACACCAACAACACCAACACTACCACCCACACCAACACCACCACCCACACCACCACCATCACCCACACCAACACCACCACCCACACCACCGCCACCACCACTGCCACCACCACCCACACCAACACCACCACCCACACCAACACCACCAACTACACCAACACCACCACCACCCACACCACCACCATCACAACCACCACCCACACCACCGCCACCACCACCCACACCACTACCACCACCACAACCACCCACACCACCACCCACACCACCACCACCACCACACCAACAGCACCACCACCGGTTGGAGCGCAAGATGGAGAGGAAGTGGTGGAGGTGGTGGTGACGTTGACACCGGCTGAAGGGAAAGAAAAAGAAGAGAGTGAGTGAGTGAATGTGTGAGTGTGTGAGTGAGTGTGTGACTGTATATGGGTAGCGGTAGTGTAGTAGTAGTTAGTGCTACGTCGCGCTATGAACCCGGGGAGGGAGTGAGAAGGAGGGAGGGAGTGAGGAGGAGGGAGGGGAACTTCACCTCGCCTGCTGTCGGCCGTCACTATGGAGAATGACTTCACAAACAGCGCTGCCACCGAGTGTCTGGAAGAGAGAGACAGGGAGATCCAGGCTGGGTTTGGATGCAGGCTCTATCTCCCGCCCCTCTCTCTCTCTCTCCACCCCTCTCTCTCTTGTGCTTGTTTATTTTTATTTCACTTTTTTTATTATAATTTTTCTATCTACGTGACTTTAGTGAAAGAACCAAAGAATATTCACCCACTCAATCACTCGCCCACTCACTAAACAGCTCACCCATCCACTCAATAATTCACTCCCCCACTAGCCTTCCCACTCACTCACTCACTAAATAACTCATCCACTCACCCACACTCACTCACCCACCCACTCTCTCTCCACCCTCTTTGTATCTCCCTCACCTGGGATCTCTGAGTGAGAATCCCTCCACACCAAACACCTCCCCCAGGGGGTCCCCGCCACACCTCACCAGGTACGGCCTCTCTACATCGTAAAGTTGTCTCCGCTTGATGTATTGTCCCACGTAGTGGTGCGCCTACATGGGACGCACACACATACACACATGCACACACACACGCATGCATGCACACACACGAGTGGGTGACTGAGTGGGTGAGTAGGTGGGTGGGTGAGTGAGTGGGTGAGTGAGTGGATGAGTTAGTGAGTGGGTGGTTGAGTGATTGAGTGGGTGAGTGGGTGGGTAGGTGAGTGAGTGGGTGGTTGAGTGATTGAGTGGGTGAGTGGGTGGGTAGGTGAGTGAGTAGGTCAGTGAGTGGGTGTGTGGATCAGTGAGAGAATCAGTGAGTGGGTGGGTGGATCAGTGATTTAGTGGCATGGGCGGAAGAGATGGACTAGTCAGTGAGTGGATGGGTTAGAGGGTGAGTGGATGGGTTAGAGGGTGAGTAGAGTGAGTGGTTGGGTGAGTGAGTGGATGAGTGAGTGGTTGGATGAGTGAGTGTTAGTGTGTGGGTAAATGGAGTGGGTGAGTGGTTGGGTGAGTGGGTGGCTGAGTGAGTAGGTCAGTGAATGAGTGGGTGGACGAGTGGTTGGGTGAGTGGGTGGGTGAGTGTAACGTCTGTACTATGTTGAACTTCTTTCGCACCGCACGTAGCCATGTGTGATAATCCTGCAAATCCAAATTATACAGCAGGTGTCAGGGTCGCGATGGAATCCACGACCTCCTGTACACCAGGCGAGGTAGTCAACATCTCCTAGCCACCCTGATGATGATGGTGGGACCCACGACCTCCTGTTCACCAGGCGAGGTAGTCAACATCTCCTAGCCACGCAGATGATGATGGTGTTGGTGGTCGTGATGGGACCCACCTGCTCCCACGTGAATGTGTCGCCCTCGACACCGACCGACTGCAGCAGACGAAGCATCGCAGGCACCGGCTTCAGCTGCATCCCAGCGGACAGAGGCATCACGGAGCCACATGTCATCACTCACACAGACACAAAGGTCCCCCGTGTAGCCACGGCAGGCTATAGGGGCAAGTGCTGTTAGCGAAGAGAAGCACCTATCAAGGCTGCCGGCACTGTGGCACATGAGGGGGTGGGTGGCCAGCACCACGCCGAACCGCCTTTGTCTCCCCAGTGGCTTTGTTTACTACGACACACCGCTACACCAGCTACTCTTTTGAGTCAACCTAGGGGAGGCCCAGGACCGATTGTAGTGTATAGTAGTGTATATTACATTGTAGTGTATAGTAGTGCATAGTGTATAGTAGCGTATAGTACTGTAGTTTATAGTAGTGTAGGGTATAGTGAGTGTATAGTAGTGTAGTGTATAGTAATGTAGTGCATAGTAGTGTAGTGTATAGTAATTGTAGTGTATATTTGTGTATAGTGTACAGTGTATAGTTGTGTAGTGTATAGTAATGTAGTGTATAGTTGTGTATAGTGTATAGTTGTGTAGTGTATAGTAATGTAGTGTATAGTTGTGTATAGTATAGTGTACAGTGTATAGCGTACAGTGTATAGTATAGTGTACAGTGTATAGTATAGTGTACAGTGTAGTGTGCAGTGTATAGTGTACAGTGTATAGTATAGCGTAGTGTATAGTATAGCGTACAGTGTATAGTAGTGTACAGTGTATAGTAGTACACAGAGCACCGGTGAGCCCCCCCTAAAAGCGACTCACCAGAATGTTCCTGTGAGCTCCAGCAGCGGCCAGAGACAACCTGGAGTCACTGGCACTCATCACGGCAGTGGCCAGAGACAACCTGGAGTCACCGGCACTCATCACGGCAGCTGTGGAGACAGCAGGAAGACAGCGACACTCATCACGGCAGCTGTGAGACAGCAGGAAGACAGCGACACTCGTCACGGCAGCTGTGGAGACAGCAGGAAGACAGCGACACTCGTCACGGCAGCTGTAGAGACAGCAAGAAGACAGCGACAATCATCACGGCAGCTGTGGAGATAGCAGGAAGACAGCGACACTCGTCACAACAGCTGTGGAGACAGCAGGAAGACAGCGACACTCGTCACCGCAGCTGTAGAGACAGCAGGAAGACAGCGACAATCATCACGGCAGCTGTGGAGACAGCAGGAAGACAGCGACACACGTCACGGCAGCTTTGAGACAGCAGGAAGACAGCGACACTCGTCACGGGCAGCTGTGGAGACAGCAGGAAGACAGCGACACTCGTCACGGCAGCTGTGAGACAGCAGGAAGACAGCGACACTCGTCACCGCAGCTGTAGAGACAGCAGGAAGACAGCGACACTCGTCACGGCAGCTTTGAGACAGCAGGAAGACAGCGACACTCGTCACGGCAGCTGTGGAGACAGCAGGAAGACAGCGACACTCGTCACGGCAGCTGTGAGACAGCAGGAAGACAGCGACACTCGTCACGGCAGCTGTGAGACAGCAGGAAGACAGCGACACTCGTCACTGTGTGTGTACACTATGTGTGTACATTGTGTGTGTAAACTGTGTGTACACTGTGTGTGTGTCTACACTGTGTATGTGTACACTGTGTGTGTGTACATTGTGTGTGTGTACAGTGTATACACTGTGTGTGTACAGTGTGTGAACACTGTGTATGTACAGTGTGTGTACACTGTGTGTGTGTACACTGTGTGTACACTGTATGTGTACATTGTGTGTGTACACTGTGTGTGTACACTGTGTGTGTACACTGTGTGTACATTGTGTGTACATTGTGTGTGTAAACTGTGTGTGTGTACACTGTGTGTGTACACACACACAGTGTACACACACTGTGTGTGTGTACATTGTGTGTGTGTACACTGTGTATACACTGTGTGTGTGTAGTGTATGTACACTGTGTGTGTGTATACTGTGTGTGTACACTGTTTGTGTCCGCATTGAACCGAACCCCCGGCAAGGCCATCTACTTAATGACGAGAGAAAATTCACACGAAATGTCCTTTTCAATGAAGTCTTCCAGATGTAAATTGATACAAGCTTTTAATGAAGAAATAAAATAATTTAATTCAAAACACAACATGATTCAAAGATGTTTCATTTTAAAACTTCAAAACGGAGCACCGGTACTTGCGTGAATGCGTCCTTCGTGTGCCGGAAATGTTGTGACTTTCCTGGCCTGAAGGCCGTCAATGTGTTGGACCCTTATTGGTGCACAGCGTCTCAACAACAGCAGTGGGGTTTGCTTCAACCGATAGGTACGAACATCCAGATAATTCGTGTTGTAGAGAATGTACCTCCTCCTATACGTGTAACTTTCAAGTGGTATGCCTTGTAACTGATGAATGATCCGAGCGTGCTCCCTATTTCAAAGACAATGAGTTGCTCCAGAGGCAGACGCTTCGTGAAACACAAAAGTACCCTTTGACCTGTATCACAAGAACAACGGGTCTCACCTGAGTTCTCTGTACAGGTTACTTCCAAAACACACACACACACTTTGTCCTAACATCACTTATTCAATGTTTGACCCTCAAATAAAATGATACATGTACAAGCACAATCAGACAAGTATTCATTCTAAATCATTGACGGGCATATTAACAACATCGAATTACTGCAGCGAAATTGACTGCATCACGTTACATCGTATTAACAAGAAGCTATTTTACAAATACGCACCGTCTGCTTAACAGTGTATGTACAACGTACTATTGTTGCGTCATTCAAAACGAGTAGGCCGTTGCATGCTGGCGTCTGGGTCAAAATGTAGCAAATTTAAAACATTACGCTACAAATAATAGATCACGGCGTTTCGATGGCAACACAAGCAATCGTCATCAGGTGGGACAAGCACAACAGCAATAAGTAGAAACTGCTGGAGTAGGCGCCTACTACTTCAGCAGTTTCTCTTGCTGTGGTTGTCCCACCTGATGACGATTGTTCGTGTTGCGATCTAAACGCCGTGATCTGTTATGTTTCTACCCACGTGGTCACTTTACCAAAATAACTCAAGAGTGTGGATTCCTGCAGTCACGAAAGCTTCGAATCAAGATTGCCTACCAACTACACAACTGAGATGACGCATCAATCATCGCCCCCTACTGACAGGCTCTTGTCCACATGCAGGCTGGTGCAGGGCCACCACCTTGTGCCACACAGGGGCAGCTGCTACTTGGGGATGCTCTTCGAGTGTTTCAGACGAGGTACGACATAAAACTCCGAGTTGTCGAGGCGATAAGGCAAGCACCGTGTAAATGCAATTATGATAACATAGTGAATGCTTGGGGGCTTATTGTCTCTCGCTCCTGGTTAAAGATCTACCCAACCCACAAGTCTACAAAGACTGGCCGCTCTTACTCTGCAGGTTGAACCTAGCAACTGAGTGTCCAACTTCACGTTACTGTCATTAAAGGCCTGTGACAGAGGTGCATCTATTGGAGCGACATCATCTCAAGCTTACACATCTATCGGGTCTCCACTTGACTTTGTATTGTCTCGGAGGAAGTCCACCCACACCTCCACTTCCACAAACTGCTGAGAGTTGCCTCGCTCTGCCTCAGTCAGAATTCTCCTCCTGCTTTACGTTGCCTCCATCGATGTGAAGGTCCCATTTTGGAGTTGAATCTTCATCTTCACATTTTACCTTCACTTCTTCCCTCTTCACCATCACTTCTTCACATTTCACCTCGATACCTTTAAAAGTGTCCAAGCTGGGATTTTCTTCCGGTTCGTGTTTCATGAGGGATGGGCTCATTGCGGCACTTTGACTTTCACAAGCTGATTTCAGACTGCACTCCTTGTGGATCTTCTGATGCTTCTGTGTTCTCTGGTGTGTTTAAAGAGCAGATGACTGTGAAAATGCCTTCCCACACACACTGCACTTGAAGGGGTTCTCTCCCGTGTGTGTACTCTGGTGTGTTTTAAGAGCAGATGACTGTGAAAATGTCTTCCCACACACACTGCACCTGAAGGGTTTCTCTCCCGTGTGTGTTCTCTGGTGTGTTTTAAGAGCAAATGACTGTACAAATGCCTTCCCACATACAGTGCACTTGAAGGGTTTCTCTCCCGTGTGGGTTCTCTGGTGTGTTTTAAGAGCAGATGAATCTGAAAATGTCTTCCGACACACAGTGCACTTGAAGAGTTTCTCTCCCGTGTGTGTTCTCTGGTGTTTTTTAAGAGCAGATGCCTGTGCAAATGCCTTCCCACACACAGTGCACTTGAAGGGTTTCTCTCTCGTGTGTGTTCTCTGGTGTTTTTTAAGAGCAGATGACTGTGCAAATGCCTTCCCACACACAGTGCACTTGAAGGGTTTCTCTCCTGTGTGTTCTCTGGTGTGTTTTAAGAGCAGATGAATCTGAAAATGTCTTCCCACACACACTGCACTTGAAGGGTTTCTCTCCTGTGTGTGTTCTCTGGTGTTTTTTAAGAGTAGATAAATGTGAAAATGCCTTCCCACACACACTGCACTTGAAGGGTTTCTCTCCCGTGTGTTCTCTGGTGTGTTTTAAGAGCAAATGAATCTGAAAATGTCTTCCCACACACACTGCACTTGAAGGGTTTCTCTCCTGTGTGTGTTCTCTGGTGTTTTTTAAGAGTAGATAAATGTGAAAATGCCTTCCCACACACACTGCACTTGAAGGGTTTCTCTCCTGTGTGTGTTCTCTGGTGTGTTTTAAGAGTAGATAAATCTGAAAATGTCTTCCCACACACACTGCACTTGAAGGGTTTCTCTCCTGTGTGTGTTCTCTGGTGTTTTTTAAGAGTAGATAAATGTGAAAATGCCTTCCCACACACACTGCACTTGAAGGGTTTCTCTCCCGTGTGTGTTCTCTGGTGTGTTACAAGATTACATGACTGTGCAAATGCCATCCCGCACATCGTGCACCTGAAGGGTTTCTCTCCCGTGTGTGTTCTCTGGTGGTTCTGAAGAACTGATGGCCATGCAAATGCCTTGTTACACACAGTACATTTGAAGGGTTTCTCTCCTGTGTGACTTCTCTGGTGCCGTGTCAGATTTCCAGTCCGGTCCGTGCTGTATGCACGCTGGTCGCATTGTTGACTTGTCGTACCGAGCTGCGCTGAATGCCTTTGCTCCATCAGACCAATTCTGCAGAGGAAGCGTCAGCTGCAGACAGAAAAAAAGAATATCCACACCATCTACACGTCAGGCACAGAGGAATGCACACGTGACTTACACGTCTATACTTATTAATATATTCATGATGTAGTGAAAAAGTTTCCCAAATTCATCAGATTTGATGAACGTGCAAACGCCTTCACGCACACACTGCACCTGAAGGGTTTCTCTCCACGGGCTGTTATGGCACACAGTGAGAGGGAAAATATCATTAATATGCCTGGAAGCCTTCATATCTTCAAGATGAATGTTAACTCAAAACTCTAAGCACACAAATTTGGCTGTCTGACTACAAAATGAATATTTATGAAAGCTAAATTCAGCTGACATAGCAAAGGGTGTTGAAAACAATACTATTTGTGTTGTGCAGAAATGCATAAATTAACGTTCAATCGCAACTCAGGTGTGAGTCCAGGCTCATATGTCCTTGAATGCTGGGATGAACAGTTCCGACTTCAGCTGAATGTGTGTGCTGTGTTCACCTCCTGTTTCCATTCGTATAAAGTTCCAGAGGAAAACTAAAATAAACTATTGTTTTGATATAACCTCGTGTTCAACAGAGTTAATAGACTTTACTGCAAACACAAACTTGACACTGTCACACACTGCCATGAGTAAACAAGTGGCGGTGTGACCAGAACCATGCCTGGCTACCTTCATCTGCTCAGCATTAATTCTTCCTCACTCCACCAAGTAATGAATCGAGGATCAATCCGCATAGCCGAGGCTATCCGTGTCTCTGTCTCTCTCTCCCCGTGGTGAAGGTGTTCCCCTCCACACATTCAGAGTCAACAGCGGCACGCGCTTAGCGTCTTTGACCGATAGATACATAGACGCACGTATTGTTGGTTCTTTCAGTAAAGTCACGTAGATAGAAAATAAAAATAACAGATTAAATTCAACAAGATAAAGACCACTTGTGTTGCGATCGAAACCTCGTGGGTTTTTTGCTTTATTTTCAATTTTTTATTTTTCATTTAATTTATAATCTGTTATTTTTATTTTATTTTCTATCTACGTGACTTTACCGAAAGAACCAAGAATATTAATTCCTGCAGTCACCAAAGTTTTAAGTCAAAACATTCACACACGTTGACAAAGCCTCACCTGGTGTTGTTGTGGGCAGGTCGCTTCTGATAACAAGAGCGATATAGCAGCTCAAGCGGGCTTGGCCTGCTAACAAAAGAAAATAAAAACTGCGTGAATATTTACAATAAAACAAAGTTACAAAGTGGCGAGCCGGGTGAAGACAAATTAAACTTAAGCGAGATAATTAAAGTAAACGCAATCAGGCGAGGGCAGGAGGCAAGGCCCCGCGTGGCTAGGCCCCGCGTTGTAAAGTTCCAACCTGGACGTCGATTCCCATGCTCGCTGCTACTCAACTGACATCCCTACGAGAGAGAGCGAGGCTCTACCTTGGTAAATAACAACAACAACCACCACCACCACAACCACCACCACAACGATGAGAATTTCTCACCTCGGATTTCAGTGCAAGCGCGGATGGCAGCCTCCTGTTACCTAGCGACGTCACGCGGCAGCATGTAACATGACGTCACTTCCGGGGTAAGAGACACGCCCCTCCCGCAATGAGCGGCTCTGTAATTGAATAAATTATGTTAATGAGCCCAGCCCATATGTCGAGGGAAGGGGCGTGGCTGCTGAACCCGTCGCAATACACTCTCGACGGCTTTTAACGGATACATTATGTTAATGAACCGCAAGTCACTGGGCGTAGCTTTGCCCAAATAAGGATTGCCACTGGATTGATATCGGCAGTGACCCAAGCAGAGGCGACGTCACGCTGGACTACCGCCGAACACGTTACACACACACGGTACACACACACACAGTACACACACACACAGTACACACACACGCACAGTACACACACACACACAGCACACACACACAGTACACACACACGGGACACACACACACGGTACACACACACGCACGGCACGCCCACACTCCTTCAGTCACGTGACTAAGGTTGACGCGCCGAACCGTCTCCCGAGGTGACCTCTTGGCTCTCTCGTCTCTCCTCGACACGTAGATTCATTTCTTGCTCTTGCCTAGAAACGTCATTGTCTGTCTGTCTCTGTGGACGCAACTTGCGAGGAATTGTACTCACAAACTGTGGGGTTTACGTTTCAAATAAAGTGCCCAGATACCACGCGATAAGCCCCGTGGTGAGCCAGTGCTATTCCTATTTCGAATCAGTCAACTTGAAAGTAGTTAAATTAACAATTTATTACTAATCTCCATATATATCAAAGGCAAAGTTGTGAATGTGTGCGTCTGTTCAAAATGTTTAGCGTACTTCCCGACACGCACCAAGCTTGAAATTTGCCATGTGGGTAATTTCCAGACTGTACACTGTGCAAACATTATAAAAATAGACTTTTGTATATTTTTTGGGGGGGGCACGCAATAATGTATAAGCATGAAAACACCACAATACATAGGACTTACTTTGATTAGAATCTTGGAATTGATTGTGTACATGTTGAAATTGTTAAATGACCATTTTGAGCACACTGCTGTTTTAATAAATGTTCATGATTCTGAGAATATAAGTGTAATTCTGAGCATCATGATGACCATATTGGAATTGTCATCATGAATGGGGGTGCAATGATTTTTATAACAATAGGAATGCGGTTTTGAGCATGACTTGATATTTCGGACTCATTTATGACAATAGATTGATGATTTTGTTTTGCTCATCAATCAGGATACTGTTAATGATGCGCATGCCCATAAATTGTTGAAATTACTAGAAATGCAAGTTGTGTACACTCTCCAACCCCATTCCTCTACCTACCCATTCCCTTGACGGGCTCCGTGCCCACTTAAACCCCATGACGATGGCGGTGATGATTCCACCTCTCGCTGTAACAATCAAAGCACCTCCAACTTCTGAATGCAAAGGTGCTGGTTGGTGCAACGCCAAAACACATCGTCAACGCCGCTCCCAAGCCCGCCCTACGTTAGTTACATCGCTAGAATCAACAAAATAAAAAAGTTCCACAGAGGAAACTAAAATGACATTACGCAGCAATCCCCAAAGTTGCACGCGGTAGGCTACACGACTCGGAGAACAACGTCAGACTTCAAGACTTGCATCGCCATCATCATCATTCTTCCTCTCCACAAGTCATCGCACGTCAATATTCAACAAGCTGCACACACGTGCAAGTCACCTCTCGACCCGCCACCTGCACAGTTAACGCGATCAGACCCGGGGGGCAAATTCAAATTATCTTTGGTGACGTGTTGCAATCGGTGTAATTTTAATGATGTACGTACAGCAACTGCTGTACGTACATCGAATTATATAATTGACAACGGGGTCCGCTTTTGCGATATCTGCGTGCGGTCTTTTAATAATATAGATACGTAGTCAGTTCATTAGTATGGGGTTCCTCTATAAGGAATTGTAAAATGTATTACTTAATAATACGCTTCCAGGGCGCACTTAGCTTGTAGCAGTCAAAACAGTTAAAATGACTGTACATGTGTAGGTATGAAATAAAATAAATTTAATTTAAATAAAAATACATTTTAGTTATTAAAACATTTAATTTAACGTAGGTATAAAATAAATGTAATTATTAAAAAATTAAATTAAACGTATGTATAAAATACATTTAAATAAATTTAATTTATAAAAAAATTCAATTTAATTTAACGTATGTATGAAATAAAATTTAATTTATTACAATTTACATTAAATTTAACGTGAGTATAAAATACATTTTAATTAAATTATAAAAACTCATTCATTTACAAAAAAAATACGTAGGTATAAAATAAGTTTCAATTAACTTAATAAAAATTATAAAATTGAAATTTAACGTAGGTATGAAGTAAATTAAATAATAAATAAATTCTATTTTCTACCTCCGTGACTTCACCGAAAGAAGCAAAGAGTGTGGACCCACGTGACATCAAGGCTGTCCTAGTCTAGGCAAGGCCTCAGGGTGTACCGGGCCTTTCACAACAGCAGCAGAAACAACGGTTCTCTTGAGAAAATGCTTTAAAAAAAAGTCAACGTAGCTTACCTTGACACTCGCGAACTTTAATGATTAAAATAATTAAAACAAAACTAAACACTCACACGCACATGGGCGCGCGGCGTTCAGCGTGCAGGGCATTAAAAATGGTAGCGTCCTCCCGCGATCTGATTGGTCGCCCCGTGCCAAAGTGGGGAGGGGGGAGGGCCAGCGATCCGATTGGTCGAGAGGCAAACCTGGGCGCGTCTCCGGCGATGGTGCGCAGCGATTGGTCAACGGTTGTCCTATGCTAATTTTGGTATGCTAATTAGTTTTAATCTGTATGCTAATGCAGTATATTTATCCATACTCATTAAGATTAATGTTCATCCTAAATTAGTTAAAAATTTGTGCTCGTTTAGTTAACATTATATGATAGTATCGTTATATTTTTTATACTATAACAGCAGTGCATACTGGCTGTGGTGGTACCTGCTATGAAAACAGCAGTGCATACTGTGACGATGGGGGCGGGGGGTCAAAAATCCTCTAAAATCACGTGACGTCATTTAAGGTCGGCCCCTTACCTGAAGCAGTCCCGAGCGTCACTTAGGTGGACTCAGCCATAATTAAGGAGGTGGTGAGGTGGGTGGGGCTGCTAACATCAGAATTTGAGAGACGAGCGGCCAGCCGTGGTTCTGTCCACACCAGCCCCTGGTGTTGTTCCATCGCGACCCTCACCGGTGCTCGCTAACAGCGCACGCCCAGTGGGAGTCGATGAGTCCGTGGGTTTCTGTGCGAGTCCGTGGGTCCACGTGTGGGTCTGTGGATGCGTCAGTCTACATTGGGGAGCCTTTGTCTTTGCAGTTTGGGGACTAGTACAGCACTAGTGTGTAGTAGTGTATAGTGTAGTGTGTAGTGTATAGTGTGGTGTATAATAGTGTAGTGTATAGTAGTGTATAGTGTAGTGTATATTGTAGTGTATAGTGTAGTGTATAGTAGTGTGTAGTGCATATTGTAGTGTATATTGTAGTGTATAAGTGTAGTGTATAGTAGTGTATTGTATAGAAGTGTATAGTGTAGTGTATATTAGTGTATAGTGTAGTGTATAGTGTAGTGTATAAGTGTATAGTGTAGTGTATAGTACTGTATAGTAGTGTATAGTAGTGTATAGTGTAGTGTATAGTAGTGTAGTGTATAATAGTGTATTGTATAGTAGTGTATAATAGTGTAGTGTATAGTAGTGTATAAGTGTATAGTGTAGTGTATAGTACTGTAGTGTAAAGTGTAGTGTATAATAGTGTTTATTGTAGTGTATAGTGTAGTTTATAGTGTAGTGTATAATAGTGTATAGTGTAGTGTATAGTGTAGTGTATAGTGTAGTGTATAGTTTAGTATACTAGTTATCACGTGACTAGTGTAGCTAGCCAGGTGGTGACCACATTCGTGCATGCATCTCCACTCGTCCGTGTTTCCAAGTAAGCGCTCGTGTGTGTATGTGCACCCGCGTGTTTGTTCGTGTCTGTATGTACGCACACTGTTGCACATGGTTCGCTCGTGTGGGTGTGTAGTGGAACGCACTGCTCATGAAAACATTGCCTCGTTACACGGTAAATGATGCGGCACAACACGAGGGAACTGCAGGGATGAGGCTCTCCGCTCTTGGTGCCGTGAATTAAAACAGCGCCAGGGTGGAGCGTCCCGTCCCTACAGCTCGTAGCTGTGACGGAGCGAGAGTGATCAGCGGACAGCCACCATGGTCGCCAGGTAAGGGGCGACTTCACCCGGAACTCGCCTCCACACGTGTTCCCCATGAACATTGTCGCAATAAACATACGATCAGGAATCTTTAAAATATCCGACCTTTGTTGTTCCGCAAGAATATTAACGCTCAAACTCGTATCGAACTCTTCATGAATTCACTTGGTCAAACAGTTAAGGTACTCGGCAAAGCATTTCACCACCCGGTATGCAACAGTTAAACAATCTACTCCAAATCAACACCGAAATGTCAAATCATCATCCACCATTGACTTCCACATCGATGGAAGCCATTTGCCATGACGTCCAAGCCATTAAACACCGGAACAACGAACGTGGCATTCAAGTACATCTTGAAACCCATTATCTGAAGTAGTTTGTATTAAACAATAACTAAATAATAGAAACACGTTTACAATATTGAGCGAAGTTATAGTCACGGACTTTTTCCAACTTTAGCTCAACAGGACCAGAAAAAGTTCAGATATGTGGTTCATAATAAATGAATCAATGATTGAAATCATCAACTGGCTAAACACTTTTCGATTTCAACATCACCTAATGAAAGAAGAACATTTTAAATATAAGCGCACAACTTTATCTATCTGTGATGAGCGCTGCACTTTCCGTTGTTTTCATGCAGGGGGCGCTGCAAACCGACGCACCCCCTGCATGGACGACGGAGGCGCAGGGACAGACGTTCGATTACGTTGGAATCGATCTGCAGACGGCGGTCTTCTCGCACGGCCAGCAGCTCCGTGTCGCCTTATCTCGATCCCGCAAAGCCAAACAGGTGAAAGTCCGCATCGGACCGAACCCCCGGCAAGGCCATCTACTTAACGACGAGAGAAAATTCACACGAAATGTCCTTTTCAATGAAGTCTTCCAGATGTAAATTGATACAAGCTTTTAATGAAGAAATACAATTATCTAATTCAAAACATAACACAATTCAAAGATGTTTCATTTTAAAACTTCAAAACGGAGCATGGGGTACTTGCGTGAATGCGTCCTTCGTGTGCAAATGTTGTGACTTTCCTGGCCTGAAGGCCGTCAATGTGTTGGACCCTTATTGGTGCACAGTGTCTCAACAACAGCAGTGAGGTTTGCTTCAACCGATGGTTACGAACATCCAGACATCAATCAGCAAGGAGTATTTCTAGTCCCAGTTAGACAAAATCTACGTCAACACGTAGACGAAATTACAATTCGTGTTGTAGAGAATGTACCTCCTCCTATACGTGTAACTTTTAAGTGGTATGCCTTGTAACTGATTAATGATCCGAGCGTGCTCCCTATTTCAAAGACGATGAGTTGCTCCAGAGGCAGATGCTTCATGGAACACAATAACATCGTTTGACCTGTATCACAAGAACAACGGGTCTCACCTGAGTTCTCTGTACAGGTTACTTTCAAACACACACACACTTTGTCCTAACATCACTTATTCAATGTTTGCCCCTTACAGATCAAATGTTACAAGTATGCACAAAACCAGACAAGTATTCATTCTAAATTATTGACAGGCATGTTAACAAAATTGGATTAATGCAGTGAAATATACTGCATCACGTTACATCGTATTAACAAGAAGCTTTTACAAAAAAGTTGCAGTCTGCTTCACAGTGTATGTAAAACATACAATTGTGTCATTCAAAACGAGTAGGCCATTGCATGCTGGCGTCTGAGTGAAAATGTAGCAAATTCTAAACATTACCTACAAACTACACAACTGAGATGACGCATCAATCATCGCCCCCTACTGACAGGCTCTTGTCCACATGCAGGCCGGTGCAGGGCCACCACCTTGTGCCACACAGGGGCAGCTGCTACTTGGGGATGCTCTTCGAGCGTTTGAGATGAGATACAAAACTCCGAGTTGCTGAGGCGATTAACCAAGCTCCATGTAAAATAAATTATAATAACATAGTGTATGCTTGGGAGCTTATTGGCTCTTGCTCCTGGTTAGAGATCTACCCAACCCACGGGCCCACACAGTGTTCAACTTCACATTCTAGTCATTAAAGGCCTGTGACAAAGGTGCATCTATTGTAGCGACATCGTCTCTGGCTTACACATCTACCGGGTCTCCACTTGACTTTGTGTTGTCTAGGAGCAAGTCCACCCACACCTCCACTTCCACAAACTGCTGGGAGTTGCCTCACTCTGACTCACAGTCAGAATTCTCCTCCTGCTTCACGTTGCCTTCATCAATGTGAAGGTCCCGTTCTGGAAATGAATCTTCATCTTCACATTTCACCATCACCTCTTCATATTTCACCTTCATATCTTTAAAAGTGTCCAAGCTGGGATTTTCTTCCGGTTCGTGTTTCATGAGGGATGGGCTCATTGCGGCACTTTGACTTTCACAAGCTGATTTCAGACTCCGACTCCGCCCCTTGTGATGCTTTTGTGTTCTCTGGTGTCTTCGAAGATTTGATGAATCTGCAAACGGCTTCCCGCACAGAGTACACTTGAAGGGTTTCTCTTCCGTGTGTGTTCTCTGGTGTTTTACAAGAGCATATGACTGTGCAAACGCCTTCACGCACACACTGCACTTGAAGGGTTTCTCTCCCGTGTGTGTTCTTTCGTGTATTTTAAGATTTGGTGAAACTGTAAACGCCTTCCCGCACAGAGTGCACCTGAAGGGTTTCTCTCCCGTGTGTGTTCTCTGGTGTTTTTTAAGAGCAGATGACCGTGAAAATGCCTTCCCACAAACACTGCACTTGAAGAGTTTCTCTCCCGTGTGTGTTCTCTGGTGTGTTACAAGAGCAGATGACTGTGCAAATGCCTTCATGCACACACTGCACTTGAAGGGTTTATCTCCCGTGTGTGTTCTCTGGTGTACTTGAAGATGTGGTGACTGTGCAAACACGATCCCGCACACAGTGCACCTGAAAGGGTTTCTCTCCCGTGTGTGTTTTCTGGTGTGTTTTAAGAGCAGATGACCGTGAAAATGTCTTCCCACAAACACTGCACTTGAAGGGTTTCTCTCCCGTGTGTGTTCTCTGGTGTGTTTTAAGAGCAGATGACCATGAAAATGCCTTCACACACACACTGCACTTGAAGGGTTTCTCTCCCGTGTGTGTTTTCTGGTGTTTTTTAAGAGCAGATGACCGTGAAAATGTCTTCCCACAAACACTGCACTTGAAGGCTTTCTCTCCCGTGTGTGTTCTCCGGTGTGTTTTAAGACCAGATGACTGTGAAAATGTCTTCCCACACACACTGCATTTGAAGGGTTTCTCTCCCGTGTGTGTTCTCTGGTGTTTTTTAAGAGCAGATGACCGTGAAAATGCCTTCACACACACACTGCACTTGAAGGGTTTCTCTCCCGTGTGTGTTCTCTGGTGTGTTTTAAGAGTAGATGAATCTGAAAACGTCTTCCCACACACACTGCATTTGAAGGGTTTCTCTCCCGTGTGTGTTCTCTGGTGTGTTTTAAGAGCAAATGAACCTGAAAATGTCTTCCGACACACACTGCACCTGAAGGGTTTCTCTCCCGTGTGTGTTCTCTGGTGTTTTTTAAGAGTAGATGAATGTGAAAATATCCTCCCACACACACTGCACTTGAAGGGTTTCTCTCCCGTGTGTGTTCTCTGGTGTGTTTTAAGAGCAAATGAATCTGAAAAAGTCTTCCCACACACACTGCACTTGAAGGGTTTCTCTCCCGTGTGTGTTCTCTGGTGTCTTTGAAGCTGAGATGAATCTGAAAATGCCTTCCCACACACACTGCACTTGAAGGGTTTCTCTCCCGTGTGTGTTCTCTGGTGTGTTTTAAGAGCAAATGAATCTGAAAATGCCTTCCCCCACACACTGTACTCGAAGGGTTTCTCTCCCGTGTGTGTTCTCTGGTGTATTACAAGATTACATGACTGTGTAAACGCCATCCTGCACATCGTGCACCTGAAGGGTTTCTCTCCTGTGTGTGTTCTCTGGTGTTTTTTAAGAGCAGATGACCATGAAAATGCCTTCCCACAAACAGTACATTTGAAGGGTTTCTCTCCTGTGCGAGTTCTCTGGTGCCGTGTCAAATTTCCAGTCCGGTCCGTGCTGTATGCACGCTGGTCGCATTGTTGACTTGTCGTACCGAGCTGTGCTGAGTGCATTTGCTCCATCAGACCAAATCTGCAGAGGAAGCGTCAGCTGCAAACAGAAACAAAGAATATCCACACCATCTACACGTCAGGCACAGAGGAATGCACACGTGACTTACACGTCTATACTTATTAATATATTCATGATGTAGTGAAAAATTTTCTCAAATTCATCAGATTTGATGAACGTGCAAATGCCTTCTCGCACAGAGTGCACCTGAAGGGTTTCTCTCCACGGGCTGTTATGGCACACAATGAAAGGGCAAATGTCATAAATATGCCTGGAAGCATTCATATCTTCCAAGATGAATGTTAACTCAAAACTCCGAGCACACAATTTCAGCTGTCTGACTACAAAATGAATATTTATGAGAGCTAAATTCAGCTGACATAGCAAAGGGTGTTGAAAACAATACTATTTGTGTTATGCAGAAATGCAGAAATGAATGTTCAATCGCAAGTTAGAGGTGTGAATCCAGGCTCAGATGTCCTTGAATGCTGGGATGAACAGTTCCGACTTCAGCTGCATGTGTGTGCTGTGTTCACCTCCTGTTTCCATTCTTATAAAGAGTCCCAGAGGAAAACAAAAATAAATTATTGTTTTGATATAACCTCCGTGTGCAATAGTTAATAGACTTTACTGCAAACACAAACTTGACACTGTCACACACCGCCATGAGTAAACAGGTGGCGGTGTGACCAGAACCATGCCTGGCTACCTTCATCTGCTCAGCATTAATTCTTCCTCACTCCACCAAGTAATGAATCGAGGATCAATCAACATAGCCGAGGCTATCCGTGTCTCTGTCTCTCTCTCCCCGTGGTGAAGGTGTTCCCCTCCACACATTCAGAGTCAACAGCGGCACGCGCTTAGCGTCTTTGACCGATAGATACATTGACGCACGTATTGTTGGTTCTTTCAGTAAAGTCACGTAGATAGAAAATAAAAATAACAGATTAAATTTAATAAGATAAAGACCACTTGTGTTGCGATCGAAACGTCGTGGGTTTTTTGCTTTATTTTAAAAATTTTATTTTTCATTTATTTTTATTATTTTATTTTCTATCTACGTGACTTTACCGAAAGAACCAAGAATATTAATGCCTGCAGTCACCAAAGTTTTAAGTCAAAACATTCACACACGTTGACAAAGCCTCACCTTGTGTTGTTGTGGGCAGGTCGCTTCTGATAACAAGAGCGGTATAGCAGCTCAAGCGGGCTTGGCCTGGTAACAAAAGAACGAAAATAAAAACTGCGTGAATATTTACAATAAAACAAAGTTACAAAGTGGCGAGCCGGGTGAAGACAAATTAAACTTAAGCGAGATAATTAAAGTGAATGCAATCATCTTCTTTGGTTCTTTCGGTAAAGTCACGTAGAATGATAATAAAATAATAAATTGATAAAATAACACAATATTCTCACGACGTTTCGGCCACAACACAAGCGGCCTTCATCAGGTGAAGGGGGCGAGACTGTCTGGTAGGACAGCGCTGGAGTGAAAGAGCCACGTTCAGATACGGCCTTTAAGCCTCAAATTTCAGCACCAGGCTTAAAGGCCGTATCTGAACGTGGCTCTTTCGTGGCTCTTTCACTCCAGCGCTGTCCTACCAGACAGTCTCGCCCCCTTCACCTGATGAAGGCCGCTTGTGTTGTGGCCGAAACGTCGTGAGAATATTATTGTGTTATTTTATTTTATCAATTTATTATTTTATTATCATTCTACGTGACTTTACCGAAAGAACCAAAGAAGATGAATCATTGCAGTCACGAAAGCTTTAAATCGAAAATTGAATGCAATCAGGCGAGGGCAGGAGGCAAGGCCCCGCGTGGCTAGGCCCCGCGTTGTAAAGTTCCAACCTGGACATCGATTCCCATGCTCGCTGCTACTCAACTGACATCCCTGAGAGAGAGAGGCTCTACCTTGGTAAACAACAACAACCACCACCATGAGAATTTCTCACCTCGGATTTCAGTGCAAGCGTGGATCGGCAGCCTCCTGTTACCTCGTGACGTCACGCGTGTAAGCAGGTAACCAACGTCACTTCCGGGGTAAGAGACACGCCCCTCCCGTAAAGAGCGGCTCTGTAACTGAATAAATTATGTTAATGTTAACTGGCCATATGTCGAGGGATGGGGCGTGGCTGCTGAACCCGACGGCTACAACGAATACATTATGTTTATGAACCGCAGTCACTGGGCGTAGCTTTGCCCAAATAAGGATTGCCACTGGATTGATATCGGCAGTGACCCAAGCGGAAGTGACATCACGCTCAAGAGCGCTGTTGACGGGGTTGGGGGAGCGTGAATACCTTGGTGACATGACGTCACTAGCGAGGTACACCTCCCGCTGGCACTTCTTGCCGATGAGGTCATGTTGAGTGGTGACGTCACAGAGCGGGGATGGAGTTTAAGTTGATTTAGCATCATTTTCCAATGCCCCCTTCCTTGGGTGCGTGAACTCAGCAACAACAACGTGGACATTGTTCTGTATACTGTGTGTGTGTACACACTGTGTGTGTGTAGTGGGGGGCAATGGCGGTGCATTGGCCAGTCATCTCAGTCAGTCGACCCTCATAGGCCAAATCGCGTCTGTAAAATAAGTGAATAGCAGTTCAGTGGGCTTTGCCTGGTAGGACGGGGATGGTTTAGTTGCGTGTGTGTGGGCGATTTATTGACCATTGTTGTACTTTGCACTACCATCACGTGTTCTACTTTGTGTTGTTTTAACGTTCTCACCCCGTGCGCCTACTGGACATCTGTGAAAAAGAGCTTCATAGCTCATCGGATTTCTCCAGTGTAAATAAACATTCTGCTTCCGAGGTGCTCGCTAACGGGCACTTGCCCCAACAGTCTGTTAAAGATTACCACGGGGGGGATCTGTGTCTTTTGTTGGCCGGGCTAACGCTACGTTAATTCCCGATGCTTCAGAGACATTGCACACGAGGTTTCTTTGCTAGTGGGAGTCATCAAGTGAGTACCTTTCAGTCAAGCGTCTCAGCCGTGCCACTGCAAACTGCAAGGGAGGTCCCCCCCCCCCACAAGACTTGTAGGGTTCGTGTCGCTGTGTTGAAGGCCAGGAGCGTAGACGTGGGTTCAGTTTAGTTTATTTTGGTATAGCCCTGTGAGCCATCCGGCTCTTGAATCGGGTGCAACCACAACAAACACAAAAACAAAAATAAGAACCCAAAAAACCATCTTATTACAATGGGGGAATTGTAATAAAAAATAATTGACATTTATAATGCGCAATTCGTCCAGGGATCACGCTACAACAATGGATTCTACGGCATGTAATTGCTCGTTATTTGGTGCTACTGCATTGGCAGTGTGGTAGTGACACAATCGTGTGACGTGTTGCTTTCTTGTTAATGGCTCGACACGGGGCTGCAACGTGACTGTGCTGGACGTGTCACGTGACGGCAACACAATCGCGTATCCGTGACGGCCCGTGTGTTCCAATGACACGCGTGCCTTGTTAGACTGATGGCCTTAATCTTAGTTTTCTTGTTGTTGTTGTTGTTTGACTTGCATCCCACTGGGATTAAAGCACACAGCATTGGTGGTGTACGGTGCTATCTCAGGAATATTTTGATGTTTTTTTTTTCCTGGATTTTCTGTTTGCACAGTCACACAAAGTCACTTTAAGATGTTTTCTTGTTCATGTTTTGTTTTTTTGTTTGTTGCGGTTGCACCCGATTCAAGAGCCAAATGGCTCACAGGGCTACACCAAAATAAATGAAACTTAAACAAACCAGGAGAGAATGTCACGTGATTATGTCTTTGACGACCCAACGGGGGCGGTGACGCGACCACTTGCACCCTGCCATCCCCCACAGCCACCCCACCCTCCCGTCGTGCTACACAATCTTCCCGTCCTGACAGGGCCTCCAGCCAATTCCTTCTTGACCTTTAAGCTCGGCGGGTGGCGATCGTGGCAGGGGCGGAGCCAGGATTTTCAGCCCGGGGTGACATTCAACAAATGTTAATTTCAAGAATGATTTAGAGAGAGTCGGGCTGTTGAACCGGACGCCATCGGTTGGCGACACGCTCTGACATTGCAGTTGCACGGAGTTCGCCAGACCGAGTGTCGTGCACTTACACGCAGAATGTCACCCCCCCTGTCAGCCCCTGGCTCCACCTCTGGATCGTGGTATATGCAAATCCTGGCCATGCGCACAAGACACCGGGGTCAGCCCTTACCACAGCCACCGCGTCTCCCCCGCCTGCAGGCCCAGACTTGATTGGCCGGTGGGACGTGCTGCTGGGTGGGCGGCGAATCTCAAGGCCCGCGCGGCACACGGAAGGGTGGCGTGGCCAACTCCATTCCCGGTTGCCGCCTTTGTCTCCCCAAGCCGAGTAGACCCAGGGGAGACCCAGGACCGGGACGAACAGAATCCCTCACTCGTGTTAGCCGTAGCCGGGAATGGAACTGGGGTCGCTGGGGTATATCGTGCTGTTGTCTCGCTACTGCACCCACCACTCCCCCCATAATAGATACACACAAGTATCCCTTGTACAGCATTAACAGACTCTAGGGGGAAGTGCCGTTATCGAGTGGCGCCGATGAAGGCCGGCACATCACACGAGGGGGTGGGTGGCCAGCACCACGCCCGGCCGCCTTTGTCTCCCGAGTGGTAATATACCCCTGCATACACACACACAACAACCTCGTTGGACATGTTTGTTTTGTTGTAGTACTGATGGCCTTAATCTAAGTTTTTGTGGTCGTTGTTGTTGTGGTTGTTGTTTGACTTGCATCCCACTGGGATTTTTTGCACACAGCCTTGGTGGTGTACGGTGCTATCTCAGGAATATTTTTGCTGTTTTTTTTTTTCCATGGATTTTCTGTTTTGCACAGTCAACACAAAGTCACTGTAAGATGTTTTTATTGTTCGTGTTTTAGTTTTTTTGTTTGTTGTGGTTGCACTCCGATTCAAGAGCCGGATGGCTCACAGGACTACACTCTTTGGTTCTATTCGGTAAAGTCACCACGTAGGTAAAAAATAAAACAACAAAAATCACGACGTTTCGGCCACAACACAAGTGGCCTTCATCAGGTGTGGCCGAAACGTCGTGATTTTTGTTGTTTTATTTTTTTACCTACGTGACTTTACCGAATAGAACCAAAGAGTATGGATCCTTGCAGTCACGAAAGCTTCAAATCTAGAATTCACAGGGCTATACCAAAATAAACTGAAATTGAATAAAACTGAACTGATGACGACCGTTTGTGTTACGGTCGAAACGTCGTGAGAATTTTTATAGTTTTATATGTATTTTATTATTTTATTGTTTCCCTTCAACGTGACTTTACCGAAAGAGCTAAGAATATGAACTGAACCTACTATTGAAGGCACCGCTTTGTCTGATGCCCAATTCGTGTTCGCCCCCTGGCGGACTGAATGTGAAACCACTGGCAGGCAGTCGGTGCGCCCTCTCACACCTAAGTGGAAATTCCACACTCGCGCGGCAGGGACGAGTGTTTCAAAAAGGACAAACGCCGTTGACCTCTCACCAAGTCGTTTTTTTTGTATCGACGCCGCGGAGACGACGCGCCGAGGCGATGGTTGCCCGCGACGATTGAACCGTCCACGTGACGATCGCGACGCAGTCCCCGTGTCAATCGCTGATGGATCAATTCTGGTGCGCATCGGCCTGGTGGTGTTCTGATGCGGTTGTCGATGAAACAGGTGTCTTCCGAGGAACGCCAAAGCCAGGGAGGTTGCCGTGTTTTGGGGTTTTTGAACGAGTTTTTTTTTATTCTGGACGTCCGCGCTAATAATGGTTGTGATGGGTTTTTTTTTCCTGCATGCCGCTCGTCCGGCCCGCGTGAAGCCTGGAAGAGTTTCGATTTAAAGCTTTCGTGACTGCAAGGATTCATCTTCTTTGGTTCTTTCGGTAAAGTCACCACGTAGAATGAGAATAAAATAATAAAATAACACAATGTTCATTGAAGCTCTGTCGTCCCGACAGGTTTGTTCCTTTCACCTGAAGAAGGCCACTTGTGTTGTGGCCGAAACGTCGTGAGACTTTAATTGTCATTTTATTTTATTAATTTATTATTTTATTCTCATTCTACGTGGTGACTTTACCGAAAGAACCACAGAAGATGAAGCCTGGAAGTTTGTTTGTCTGGGCGACCGTCCGCGTGGCGAGCACAGGGCTCTTTGTTTCGCCCGCTCTCCTGCAGCCTCTTGACAGGGCAATGTGGACGCCCTGAATGCGCGTGGAGTTATTCACGTCCCCGGGATCTAGTGTGCCTGCGCCGGTTGCCTTTATCTGCCAAAAGAAATCGAGCTCATCTCCTTTGGTTCTTTCGGTAAAGTCACCAACACGTAGAATGAGAATAAAATAATACGATAAAATTCTCACGACGTTTCGGCCGCAACGCAAGCGGCCGTCTTCAGGTGAAAGGTACAGAACTGTCGGGACGAGAGAGCTTCAATGGAGCTTTCACCTGAAGACGGCCGCTTGCGTTGTGGCCAAAACGTCGTGAGAATTTTATTGTGTTATTTTATTATTTTATTCTCATTCTACGTGGTGGTGACTTTACCGAAAGAACCAAAGAAGATGAATCCTTGCAGTCACGAAAGCTTTAAATTGAAAAATCGAGCTCAGTTAATTGCATCGTCGCACCGCAAATCGACGGCGTGCTGTAGTGTCTCCATCGTTACTATTCGCCGTGCGCCTGTAATGATTTGCTATTATGGACCCGTATCCCATGGGTGGGTGAATTAATCGCATCCTTTCAAATACTCTCCCTTGGTTTAATTCTGTTATGGAATGTTGGCCGATGGTTGGTTGAGGATAGTGATGGAATGACAGCCAAGGAATGGAATGCGGCCAATAGGATGCCCATCGAGATGACGGGATGATATCAGCTGATGAGTATCACCTGCAGGTACTGGGTGGATTAATACTTTTCGGGATCTCGGGAGATGGTGAGAGCTTTGTGAGAACCTCATCCAGCAGTAGATTGACCATGGATTCTGGTGATGTCACTGGACCACTCAGCAACTGTCGGTACAAGGCACAATCAATGTTGAAGGCCTCTTTTTATCTGTTTCACAAAGCCAAGATAATATAACACATCTGTTCCATTTTTTTATTTAAAGCTTTCATGACTGCAGGGATTCATATTCTTGGTTCTTTCAGTAAAGTCACCACGTAGAAGGGAGACAATAAAATAATGAAACAATAAAATTCTCACGACGTTTCGACTGCAACACAAGAAGCAATCATCATCAGGTGTGAAAACCACAGCAATAATCTTTTTCAAATTTTCTTGCTGTGGTGCTAGGAGCAACCCCCGGGCAGCTTTAGGAAATACTTAAATAATGCGAAATAGCACTAAATTGTTAATTTAACAACTTTTAAAGTTTACTGATGGGAAAACGGAATGGCGCTGGCTCACCACGGGGCTTACGGCGTGGTACCCGGCTACTTTTTTTTAAATTAAACTCCACGATTCGCGAGCAAGTGTGCGTCCACACAGAGACAGACAGACATACACACAGAAAAAAAATGCCTTTTATAGGTAAGAAAAGAAAAAACGATGACGAGACTCAATGTGTGAAGAACACGGGATTTATTCGGTTCACAAGTCAACGGATATAACTTCAAAACACTTTTATTGTCTGTCTCGAGACAGCGTTCCCGTGGGATTATTTCCAAGTCGACAGACGACACCTTATTTTTACTCATCCTGGCAGACACACACACAGACACGCCTGTGTCTATGTGTGTGTGACTGTGTCTGTGAGTATGTCTGTGTGTGTCTGTGTTTCTGCGTGTGTCTGTGTGTGTCTATGTGTCTGTGTGTCTATGTGTCTCTGTGTGTGTCTGTGTGTGTCTATGTGTCTCTGCGTGTGCCTATGTGTCTCTGTGTGTGTCTGTGTCTCTGCGTGTGTCTGTGTCTCTGCGTGTGTCTATGTGTCTTGTGTGTGTCTGTGTCTATGTATCTCTGCGTGTGTCTGTCTTTGTGTGTTTGTGTATGTGTCTGTGTCTATGTGTGTCTGTGTCTCTGCGTGTGCCTATGTGTCTCTATGTGTGTCTATGTGTCTGCGTGTGTCTATGTGTCTGTGTGTGTGTCTATGTGAATGTGTGTCTACAGTGACACGCGGTGGCGGTAGTGATGGCGGTAGTGGTGGCGGCCATGTGGTGCGTGTCGAACATCTTTCACGCCGTACGTATCGTAAACATCGCCACAGGGGAGATTAAGGTGGCTGCGGGTGCTGGCGATGATTACTGGGCGCCCCCCTGCCCGCCTACGCCGCTAAACGTCGCTCGCCAGTCTGTTCCAAGCTATGGGGTAGGGGGAGCGAGATAGAGAGGGGGGGTGGTGGACCTTTGTCTTGCTGCGTGTAAATATTGTTGTGTGCGTGCGGGGTTTGTCCATGTGGTGGCGGTAATGGTGGCGGTAATGGTGAGTCGAACAAAAGCGGTGAAAGTTTGTGGGGTCGCTCCGAGCTCACCCTGTCACCCATCGCTCTCGAGCTCCCTCCTAGGGGAGGATGACGAGGTTGACGAGGTTGATGATCCTCATCGTTTGTGAATGCAGAAATAAACATCAGTTTCATTCTGACCTCCGATCCTGGTCAGCAATTGAACGTCGGGAAACCCTCGCGCCGAGGGGCCCCACCAGTGGG
Source organism: Petromyzon marinus (assembly GCF_048934315.1). Taxonomy (NCBI): domain Eukaryota; kingdom Metazoa; phylum Chordata; class Hyperoartia; order Petromyzontiformes; family Petromyzontidae; genus Petromyzon; species Petromyzon marinus. Next base: position 180,845 of record NW_027422651.1, on the reverse strand, counting down.
CGTGGCCGTGGCCCACCAGTGGGCGTGGCCGTGCCCCACCAGTGGGCGTGGCCGTGCCCCACTAGTGGGCGTGGCCGTGCCCCACCAGTGGGCGTGGCCGTGCCCCCATCACGTTGCGTGTGTAGTGACGGCAGCTACGCTCGGATTGGCTGGATAATAAAGCTTGAAACGCACAGCAAACCACGTGGCCTCTGATTTATTGGGTGACACGCGATGCGAGGAGGACAAGCAGCCTATACAAAGACAAAGGCACCCCCAGTAGCCTCAGCACACTTTTGTGGCAAGTTCTGTTGGGAGTAGCAATTAAGGGCAGCACTGTAGGGCACTCCGGGGTGGGGAGATAGGGGGGTGGACAGCATCACAGTCCATCAGCCAGCTGCAGAAACATTCCCCTCCTCCACTCACCCAGTCACCCCTCCACTCACCCCACCACTCATCTCACTCACCCCTCCATTCATCTCACTCACCCGGTCACCCCATTCACCCCCCCACTCACCCCTCCACTCACCCCACTCACCCCTCCACTCATCTCACTCACCCCTCCACTCACCCCTCCACTCATCTCACTCACCCCTCCACTCACCCCTCCACTCACTCCTCCACTCATCTCACTCACCCATCCACTCACCCCTCCACTCACCCCTCCGCTCACCCCTCCACTCATCTCACTCACCCCTCCACTCACCCCTCCACTCATCTCACTCACCCCTCCACTCACCCCTCCACTCACCCCTCCGCTCACCCCTCCGCTCACCCCTCCACTCATCTCACTCACCCCTCCACTCACCCCACTCACCCCTCCACTCATCTCACTCACCCAGTCACCCACTCACCCCTCCACTTATCCCACTCACCCCTCCACTCACCCCTCCACTCATCTCACTCACCCCTCCACTCACCCCTCCACTCACCCCTCCGCTCACCCCTCCGCTCACCCCTCCACTCATCTCACTCACCCCTCCACTCACCCCACTCACCCCTCCACTCATCTCACTCACCCAGTCACCCACTCACCCCTCCACTTATCCCACTCACCCCTCCACTCACCCCACTCACCCCTCCACTCATCTCACTCACCCACTCACCCCTCCACTCACCCCACCACTCACCCCTCCACTCATCTCACTCACTCACCCCTCCACTCACCCCTCCATTCATCTCACTCACCCAGTCACCCACTCACCCCTCCACTCACCCCACTCACCTCTCCACTCATCTCACTCACCCACTCACCCCTCCGCTCACCCCTCCACTCATCTCACTCACCCCTCCGCTCACCCCTCCGCTCACCCCTCCACTCACCCCTCCGCTCACCCCACCACTCATCTCACTCCGCTCACCGCCCAGCCCCCCAGTAGCCCGAGCTGCTGCTGCTGCTGGGGGGCGTTGTCCCCCAGCGCCACGTTGGCCCTCAGCAGGAACCTCGTGCGGTGACGCCGCCTCTCCCCCCCCCATCCCTCCCCTGCCAGCAGCGCCCTCCTGCACCACCACCTCGTCCGCCTCCTCCTCCTCCGCGTAGGCCGCTGCCAGCAGCAGCTCCGCAATGCCTCCAACCGTGTCGCCGTCCCTCAGGGCCCTCCCCGGGGTGGTCGCTCCCCTCCCCACCGCCCCCCCCGCCGCGTGGATCCGCGCCGAGCGGCGCACCGGCGTCACGAGCCGCGGCCGCGAGGGGGGGGCCGCCGGGGCTGCGGTGGAAGGGGGGGCCGTGATGTTAAGGGGGGCAGCCAGGGTGGTGGTGGTGGTGCAGGAGATGTGGGCGGCTGGGGTGGTGGTGGTGGTGCAGGAGATGTGGGCGACTGGGGTGGTGGTGGTGCAGGTGTGGGCGGCTGGGGTGGTGGTGGTGGTGCAGGAGGTGTGGGCGGCTGGGGTGGTGGTGGTGGTGGTGCAGGAGGTGTGGGCGGCTGGGGTGGTGGTGGTGGTGCAGGAGGTGTGGGCGGCTGGGGTGGTGGTGGTGGTGGTGCAGAAGATGTGGGCGGCTGGGGTGGTGGTGGTGCAGGAGGTGTGGGCGGCTGGGGTGGTGGTGGTGGTGCAGGAGGTGTGGGCGGCTGGGGTGGTGGTGGTGCAGGAGATGTGGGCGGCTGGGGTGGTGGTGCAGGAGGTGTGGGCGGCTGGAGTGGTGGTGGTGCAGGAGGTGTGGGCGGCTGGGGTGGTGGTGGTGGTGCAGGAGGTGTGGGCGGCTGGGGTGGTGGTGGTGCAGGAGGTGTGGGCGGCTGGGGTGGTGGTGGTGGTGCAGGAGGTGTGGGCGGCTGGGGTGGTGGTGGTGCAGGAGGTGTGGGCGGCTGGGGTGGTGGTGGTGCAGGAGGTGTGGGCGGCTGGGGTGGTGGTGGTGCAGGAGGTGTGGGCGGCTGGGGTGGTGGTGCAGGAGGTGTGGGCGGCTGGGGTGGTGGTGGTGCAGGAGGTGTGGGCGGCTGGGGTGGTGGTGGTGGTGCAGGAGGTGTGGGCGGCTGGGGTGGTGGTGGTGCAGGAGGTGTGGGCGGCTGGGGTGGTGGTGGTGGTGCAGGAGGTGTGGGCGGCTGGGGTGGTGGTGGTGCAGGAGGTGTGGGCGGCTGGGGTGGTGGTGGTGCAGGAGGTGTGGGCGGCTGGGGTGGTGGTGGTGCAGGAGGTGTGGGCGGCTGCAGTCACGAAAGCTTTAAATAAAAAATGTTCGACTTTAAATTAAAAAAAATTTCGACTAAATTAAATTAAAAACTTAAAACATTTTTCGACTCAATTAAATTAAAACAAATTAAAAAAAATTTCGACTAAATGAAATAAAAAACTTAAAACATTTTTCGACTTAAATAAATTAAAACAAATTTTAAAAAAAATTCGCCCTCAAAATCACTCGAACCTTGGGCAGCTGAGGCGCGCGAGTTCACTTCGTCCATCGTAGACATCGCCGGAGAAGTTGTTGTTGTTGTGCTGTTGTTTAGTCGTCGTTGTATAGCTGTTGTATAGTCGTTGTTTATTTGTACTTTAATGTTTAAAGTGGTAAAGTTAAATGGTTAAAGTCGCAGCCTAAGTGGAGGCCTTCGAGGCGGCCATCGACAAATTCTGAAATTTCGCGACCTTTGCCCCCTGAACTCGCCTCCGATTGGCTGCGGGAGGGGTGATACTCGCCTCTGATTGGCTGTAGGCCGAGGGAGGTGAGGGGAGGGGTGATTATGCTCGCCTTTGATTGGCTGTGGGCCGAGGAGGGAGGGGGAGTAAGGGGAAGGTGTAATGCTCGCCTCTGATTGGTTGTGGGCCGAGAGGGGTGGTCAGGGGGAGGGGTGATGCGCGCATCTGATTGGCTGTGGGCCGAAGAGGGAGGGGAGTATTGGCTGTGACACAAAACTCGCCGCTGATTGGGTCTCAGGGCAGTTCGTGTTCCCGCGCTTTATTGAAACTTTCATGGACGATTCGATTCGTAGTCACGAATAAACGTTTTTCGATTCCAACACCCACCATGCCTGCACATTGCCTCTGAATCGATTCGATTCCAACATTCACCCTCCTGCACATTGCCTCTGAATCGATTCGATTCAAACACCCACCCGCCGACACGTTGCCTCTGAATCGATACGATTCCAACACCCACTCGGCACATTGCCTTTGAATCGATTCGATTCCAACAACAGACCCAGCAGGTGCCATGGGTTGACTGCTGTGCCAGGCTAGGTACAGGTCACGGGACAGACCCAGCAGGTGCCATGGGTTGACTGCTGTGCCAGGCTAGGTACAGGTCACGGGACAGACCCAGCAAGTGCCATGGGTTGACTGCTGTGCCAGGCTAGGTACAGGTCACGGGACAGACCCAGCAGGTGCCATGGGTTGACTGCTGTGCCAGGCTAGGTACAGGTCACGGGACAGACCCAGCAGCTGCCATGGGTTGACTGCTGTGCCAAGCTAGGTACAGGTTACGGGACAGACCCAGCAGCTGCCATGGGTTGCCTGCTGTGCCAGGCTAGGTACAGGTCACGGGACAGACCCAGCAGCTGCCATGGGTTGACTGCTGTGCCAGGCTAGGTACAGAGGCAGCGCGCCAAGAAATATGGCGGTCTGCTTCTTGCTGTGCGGCCGAGTTGAATGCATTGGTACATATTTGTTGTCTAAAGCACAAATATTGGAATACGTACCTGTAAGATGGTGCAAATCTTTGATCGATGTATCTGTCTCCTCTTGTTAACAACACGCTTGCGTAATGGTTAATATTCTGTTGGGGTTTTTTTTGTCCTCCCTCCTTTACCAGCCCAGCCAACTCACTCTTTCTCTCTTCCCTGATGTGGCAACTTCTCATTATACAATTATACTTCCAAATGTGCATATATTGTCTCCCGCTTTTTATTTTCATGTGTTCCAAATAAAGACCAATTACAGTTGAAAAAAAAGGAGCGAATGAAGGTGGTGAGGGAATGATGAGCAGAATGAAGAGTCTTGTGATGAGTAGTGGTGGTGGTGGTAGTGTGAGTAGTGGTGGTGGTAGTGTGAGTAGCAGTGGTGGTGTGATTAGTAGTAGTGTGAGTAGTGGTGGTGGTGTGATTAGTAGTTGTGGTAGTGTGAGTAGTAGTGGTGGTGGTAGTGTGAGTAGTGGTGGTGGTGTGAGTAGTGGTGGTGGTGTGAGTAGCAGTGGTAGTGTGAGTAGTAGTAGTGTGAGTAGTAGTAGTAGTATCTGTAGTGTGAGTAGTGGTAGTGTGATTAATAGTGGTGGTGGTGTGAGTAGCAGTGGTGGTGTGAGTAGTGGTAGTGTGAGTAGTGGTGGTGGTGGTAGTGTGATTAGTAGTGGTGGTGGTGTGAGTAGTAGTGGTGGTGTGATTAGTAGTAGTGGAAGTGTGAGTAGTGGTGGTGTGATTAGTAGTAGTGGTGGTGGTGTGAGTAGTAGTAGTGGTGGTAGTGTGATTAGTAGTGGTGGTGGTGTGAGTAGTAGTGGTGGTAGTGTGAGTAGTAGTGGTGGTGGTGTGATTAGTAGTAGTGATGGTGGTGGTAGTGTGAGTAGTAGTAGTAGTGTGAGTAGTAGTGGTGGTAGTAGTGTGAGTAGTGGTAGTGGTGGTAGTGTGAGTAGCAGTGGTGGTGGTAGTGTGAGTAGTAGTAGTGGTGGTAGTAGTGTGAGTAGTAGTAGTGGTGGTAGTAGTGGTGGTACAAGTGGTAGTAGTAGTGGTGGTAGTAGTAGTGGTACTAGTGGTAGTAGTGGTGGTGGTAGTAGTGGTGGTACTAGTGGTAGTAGTGGTGGTAGTGGTGGTGGTACTAGTAGTAGTAGTGGTGGTAGTAGTGGTGGTGGTAGTGGTGTGAGTAGTGGTGTGAGGTGGTCTGCGGTGATAGTCCACGGACTGAGAGATGGACCTGGCAACTACCAGACCCTGGCACGGAGGGTGAGGGAGGTGAGTGGTGGTGGTGAGTGTGGTGAGTGTGGGGTGAGGGTGGTGAGTGTGTGGTGAGTGGTGTGTGTGCTGTGTTTGGTGAGTGTGTGGTGTGTGCTGAGTTTATGGGTCTCTGTGTGATGAGTCTATGGGTCTCTGTGTGATGAGTCTATGGGTCTCTGTGTGATGATTCTATGGGTCTTCGTGTGACGATTCTATGGGTCTCTGTGTGGTTATTCTATGGATCTTTGTGTGATGAATCTATGGCCTCTCAAGCTAATTAACATTGGGACTCACCCCTTACCAAGATGGCCTCTCCAAGCTAATTAACATTGGGACTCACCACTTACCAAGATGGCCTCTACAAACTCATTACATTGGGACTCACCCCTTACTAAGATGTCCTCTCCAAGCTAATTAACACTGGGACTCACTCAAATACCAAGATGGCCTCTACAAGCTAATTATCATTGGGAATCACCCCTTACCAAGATGGTCTCTACAAGCTAATTAACATTGGGACTCACCCCTTACTAAGATGGCCTCTCCAAGATAATTAACATTGTGATTCACCAGGATGGCCTCTGCAAGGTAATTAACATTGGGACTCACCACTTACCAAGATGGCCTCTACAAACTCATTAACATTGGGACTCACCCCTTACCAAAATGGCCTCTCCAAACTAATTAACATTGTGATTCACCAGGATGGCCTCTGCAAGGTAAATAACATTGGGACTCACCACTTACCAAGATGGCCTCTACTAACTCATTAACATTGGGACTCACCCCTTACCAAGATGGCCTCTCCAAGCTAATTAACTTTGTGATTCACCAGGATGGCCTCTGCAAGGTAATTAACATTGAGACTCACCACTTACCAAGATGGCCTCTACAAACTCATTAACATTGGGACTCACCCCTTACCAAGATGGCCTCTCCAAACTAATTAACATTGTGATTCACCAGGATGGCCTCTGCAGGGTAAATAACATGGGGACTCACCACTTACCAAAATGGCCTCTACAAACTAATTAACATTGGGACTCACCCCTTACCAAGATGGCCTCTCCAAGCTAATTCACATTGTGATTCACCAGGATGGCCTCTGCAAGGTAATTAACATTGGGACTCACTCCTTACCAAGATGGCTTCGTGACGTTATACAGCCAGCAGCGGCACCTCCCCTACTACCTAGAATGACGTCACGGCCGTCCACACATTGAGTCGGGCTTAATGACGTCACGACTCTCCGAGCATTTACACCTCCCCTACTAAACATGACGTCATGACCCCTGTCAATAAAGATGACGTCATGACGTCCGTACATAAACATTGACCCCAACCCTTCCGAGCGTGGATTATTGACGTCATACAATTACTATCGACACCCCCGCCCCTGCTCGAGTGTTAATGACGTCATACAATGAACATCGACAGCCCCGCTCGAGTGTTAATGACGTCATACAATGGCCATCGACAGCCCCGCCCCACCTGGAGTCGACTTCCGCGGATTATTCTTTGACAGCGGCCGCCTCGCTCCGCGTGGATAATTTATCTTTCATTCTTAGCGAGTCGACGGGGGAACGAAAGCAGGAGGGAAGGAGGGAGAGGGGAAGGAGGGAGGGAGGGAACGAAAGAAGGAGGAACGAGGGAACGGAGGGGGAAGGAGGGAGGGAACGAAAGAAGAAGGAACGAGGGAACGGAGGGGGAAGGAAGGAGGGAGGGAACGAAAGCAGGAGGGAAGGAGGCAGAGGGGAAGGAGGGAGGGAACGAAAGAGGGAGGGAACGAGGGAAAGAGGGAACGAGGGAACGAAGGAGGGAGGGGGAAGGAAGGAGGGAGGGGGAAGGAAACAAGGAGGAACGAGGCAAGGAATAAAATAGAGAGAACGTCAGGGGCCAGAGTGGTGGTGGTGGTGGCTGTGTTGTTGTTGTTGCTTCCGTTCGTTCCTTCGCTCGCAGCGGTGGCGAGGGAAGGAGCGAATGAAGGAGGTGGTGAGGGAATGATGAGTAGAATGAAGAGTCTTGTGATGAGTAGTGGTGGTGGTGGTAGTGGTGGTGTGAGTAGTAGTAGTGGTGGTGTGAGTAGTGGTGGTAGTGGTGGTAGTAGTGGTGGTAGTGGTGGTAGTAGTAGTGGTAGTACTAGTGGTAGTAGTGGTGGTACTAGTAGTAGTGGTGGTAGTAGTGGTGGTAGAAGTAGTAGTGGTGGTGGTAGTAGTGGTGGTAGTTGTGTGAGTAGTGGTAGTAGTAGTGATGGTACTAGTGGTAGTAGTAGTGGTGGTGGTACTAGTGGTAGTAGATGTGGTGGTAGCAGTGGTGTGAGTAGTGGTGTGAGGAGGCCTGTGGTGATAGTACACGGACTGAGAGATGGACCTGGCAACTACCAGACCCTGGCACGGAGGGTGAGGGAGGTGAGTGGTGGTGGTGAGTGTGTGGTGTGTGTGGTGTGTGTGGTGACTGTGGTGAGTGAGTGAGTGGTGTGTTTGTGCTGGGTTTATGGGTCTCTGTGATGAGTCTATGGGTCTCTGCGTGATGAGTCTATGGGTCTCTGTGTGATGAGTCTATGGGTCTCTGTGGTGAGTCTATGGGTCTCTGTGTGGTGAGTCTATGGGGCTCTGTGTGATGAGTCTATGGGTCTCTGTGTGGTGAGTCTATGGGTCTCTGTGTGATGAGTCCATGGGTCTCTGTGTGATGAGTCTGTGGGTCTCTGTGTGATGAGTCTGTGGGTCTCTGTGTGGTGAGTCTATAGGTCTCTGTGTGATAAGTCTATGGGTCTCTGTGTGATGAGTCTGTGGGTTTCTGTGTGATGAGTCTATGGGTCTCTGTGTGGTGAGTCTATGGGTCTCTGTGTGACGAGTCTGTGGGTCTCTGTGTGATGAGTCTGTGGGTCTCGGTGTGGTGAGTCTATGGGTCTCTGTGTGACGAGTCTATGAGTCTCTGTGTGATGAGTCTGTGGGTCTCGGTGTGGTGAGTCTATGGGTCTCTGTGTGACGAGTCTATGAGTCTCTGTGTGATGAGTCTATGGGTCTCTGTGTGGTGAGTCCATGGGTCTCTGTGTGGTGAGTCTGTGTTTCTCTGTGTGATGAGTCTGTGGGTTTCTGTGTGGTGAGTCTATGGGTCTCTGTGTGGTGAGTCTATGGGTCTCTGTGTGGCGAGTCTGTGGGTCTCTGTGTGACGAGTCTATGGGTCTCTGTGTGGTGAGTCTATGGGTCTCTGTGTGGTCAGGCTATGGGTCTCTGTGTCATGAGTCTGTGGGTCTCTGGGTGGTGAGTCTCTGGGTTTCTGTGTGGTGAGTCTATGGGTCTCTGTGTGACGAGTCTATGGGTCTCTGTGTGATGAGTCTCTGTGTGACGAGTCTGTGGTAGCAGCATCATCATCAGTCATAGTAGCATCCACATTCTTTGCTTCTTTCGGTCAAGTCATCACGTGGTAGGTATAAACATAACAGATCACGTGACTTTTCGATCGCAACACAAACAATCGTCATCAGGTGGGACAACCACAGCGAGACACAACAGCCGAGGGCTCCTACTCTAGAACTTGGTCCCACAGCAGATCTCTCGCCCACTACTTCAGCACTTTGTTTCTCGCTGTCGTTGTACCACTTGATGACGATTGCTTGTTGTGTTGCGATCGAAACGTCACGTGATCTGTTATGTTTCTACCTACCACGTGACGACTTTACCGACAGAACCAAAGAGTGTGGATTCCTGCAGTCACGAAAGCTTCAAATTAAAATAGTAGCATCATCAGTAGTAGTATCATCATCATTATCAGTAGTATCATCATTAGTAGTAGTATCATCACTATCAGTAGTAGCATAATCAGTAGTAGTATCATCATCATTATCAGTAGTATCATCATTAGTAGTAGTATCATCATTATCAGTAGTATCATCATTAGTAGTAGTATCATCATTATCAGTAGTATCATCATTAGTAGTAGTATCATCATTATCAGTAGTAGCATCATCAGTAGTAGTATCATCATCATTATCAGTAGTATCATCATTAGTAGTAGTAGTATCATCATTATCAGTAGTAGCATGATCAGTAGTAGTATCATCATAATTATCAGTAGTATCATCAGTAGTAGTATCATCAGTAGTAGCATAATCAGTAGTAGTATCATCATCATTATCAGTAGAATCATCATTAGTAGTATCATCATCATTATCAGTAGTATCATCATTAGTAGTACTATCATCATTATCAGTAGTATCATCATTAGTTGTAGTATCATTATCAGCAGGAGCATCAGCAGTAGTAGTATGATCATCATTATCAGTAGTATCATCATTAGTAGTAGTATCATCATTATCAGTAGTAGCATAATCATTAGTAGTATCATCATTATTAGTAGTATCATCATCAGTAGTAGTATCATTATCAGTAGTAGCATAATCAGTAGTAGTATCATCATCATTATCAGTAGTATCATCATTAGTAGTAGTATCATCATTATCAGTAGCATAATCAGTAGTAGTATTATCATCATTATCAGTAGTATCATCATTAGTAGTAGTATCATCATTATCAGTAGTAGCATAATCAGTAGTAGTATCATCATTATCAGTAGTATCATCATTAGTAGTAGTATCATTATCAGTAGTAGCATCATCAGTAGTAGTATCATCATTATCAGTAGTATCATTAGTAGTAGTATCATTATCAGTAGTAGCATCATCAGTAGTAGTATCATTATCAGTAGTATCATCATTAGTAGTAGTATCATCATTATCAGTAGTAGCATAATCAGTAGTAGTATCATCATTATCAGTAGTATCATCATTAGTAGTAGTATCATCATTATCAGTAGTAGCATAATCAGTAGTAGTATCATCATTATCAGTCGTATCATCATTAGTAGTAGTATCATAATTATCAGTAGTAGCATAATCAGTAGTAGTATCATTATCAGTAGCTGTCGGGTTCAGCAGCCACGCCCCATCCCTCGACATATGGCCCTGATTCATTAACATAACTTATTCAGTTACAGAGCCGCTCGTGGGAGGGGTGTGTCTCTTACCCTGGAATGGCGTCATGTTACCCGCGTGACGTCGCGAGGTAACAGGAGGCTGCCGATCCACGCTTGCACTGAAATCTGAGGTGGTGGTCTTTGTTGTTGTTATTTATCAAGGTAGAGCCTCTCTCTCTCTCGTAGGGATGTCAGTTGAGTAGCAGCGAGCATGGGAATCGATGTCCAGGTTGGAACTTTACAACGCGGGGCCTAGCCACGCGGGGCCTTGCCTCCTGCCCTCGCCTGATTGCATTCACTTTAATTATCTCGCTTAAGTTTAATTTGTCTTCACCCGGCTCGCCACTTTGTAACTTTGTTTTATTGTAAATATTCACGCAGTTTTTATTTTTTTCACCAGGCCAAGCCCGCTTGAGCTGCTATACCGCTCTTGTTATCAGAAGCGACCTGCCCACAACAACACAAGGTGAGGCTTTGTCAACGTGTGTGAATGTTTTGACTTAAAACTTTGGTGACTGCAGGAATTAATATTCTTGATTCTTTCGGTAAAGTCACGTAGATAGAAAATAAAATAAAAATAACAATAAAAAATAGTAAATAAAGCAAAAAAAACCCACGTTTTGATTGCAACACAAGTAGTCTTTATTTAATTTAATTGTATTATCTGTTATTGTTATTATCTGTTATTGTTATTTCCTATCTACGTAACTTTACTGAAAGAACCAAGAATACGTGTGTCAATGTCTATCGGTCAAAGACGCGCAAACTCCAGATATACAGCAGGCGTCAGTGTCGGGATCGAACCCACGACTTCCTGTATACCAGGTGAGGTAGTTAACATCTCACCACGGAGAGAGACACGCAAACTCCAGTTAGCCTCGGTTATGTTAATTGATCCTCGATTAATTACATGGTGGAGTGAGGAAGCATTCATGCCAAGCAGATGAAGGTGGCCAGGCGTGATTCTAGACACGCCACCGCCTGTTTACCCAGTGACAGTGTACAGTTTGTGTTTTTTAGTAACGTCTATTAACTCTGTTGAACATGGAGGTTATAGCGTAACAGTAGTTTACTTTTGTTTTCCTCTGGAACTCTTTGTAAGAATGGAAACTGGAGGTGAACACAGCACACACATGCAGCTGAAGTCGGAACTGTTCATCCCCAGCATTTAAGGACATCTGAGCCTGGATTCACACCTCTAAGTTGCGATTGAACATTAATTTATGAATTTCTGCACAACACAAATAGTATTGTTTTCAACACCCTTTGCTATGTCAGCTGAATTTAGCTCTCAGAAATATTCCTTTTGTAGCCAGACAGCTGAAATTGTGTGCTCGGAGTTTTGGGTGAACATTCATTTTGAAGATACGAAGGCTTCCAGGCATGTTTATGACCATTTGCCCTCTCATTGTGTGCCATAACAGCCCTGTGATGAATTTAGGAAACATTTTTACTACATCCTGAATATATGAATAAGTATAGACGTGTAAGTCACATGTGACTATATATGCATTCCTCTGTGCCTCGATACTGTCGTGTAGATGGTGTGGATATTATTTTTTTCTGTCTGCAGCTGACGCTTCCTCTGACGCTTCCTCCGCAGAATTGTTCTGATGGAGCAAATGCGCTCAGCGCAGCTCGGTAGGACAAGGCTCCAATGCGACCGGTGTGCATACAGCACGGATCGTACTGGAGATATGACACGGCACGAGAGAACTCACACAGGAGAGAAACCCTTCAAGTGCAGTGTGTGTTGGAAGGCATTTGCACATTCATCTAATCTTGTAGAACACCAGAGAACACACACGGGAGAGAAACCCTTCAAGTGCAGTGTGTGTGGGAAGGCATTTGCACATTCATCTACTCTTGTAACACACCAGAGAATACACACAGGAGAGAAACCCTTCAGGTGCACTCCGTGCGGGAGAGCGTTTTCGCAGCAACAACATCTTCAAGTACACCAGAAAACACAAAAGCATGAGAAGATCCACAAGGAGTGGAGTCTGAAATCAGCTTGTGAAAGTAAAAGTGCCACCATGAGCCCATCCCTCATGAAACACGAACCGGAAGAAAATCCCAGCGTGGACACTTTTAAAGTTATCGAGGTGAAATATGAAGAGGTGATGGTGAAGAGGGAAGAAGTGATGGTGAAGAGGGAAGAAGTGATGGTGAAATGTGAAGAGGTGATGGCAAAGAGCGAAGAAGTGAAGGTGAAATGTGAAGATAAAGATTCAACTCCAAAATGGGACCTTCACATCGATGGAGGCAACGTGTAGCAGGAGGTGAATTCTGACTGTGAGGCAGAGCGAGGCAACTCCCAGCAGTTTGTGGAAGTGGAGGTGTGGGTGGACTTCCTCCTAGACAATACAAAGTCAAGTGGAGACCCGGTAGATGTGTAAACTTTGTGTTTTAATAATTGTGTTATTTTATTTTATTTTGGGCACCTTTATAATATATGCCACAGGACCCGCACGAGCTTAATCCGGCACTGTCCGGGATACCGTTCCAGTGCCCAACCAGGCTGTTTAAACCACTGCGGGTGGAGTTGAGGGTGACGGTGGAGGGCGCGAAGGGGGCGAGTGATGCCGATGGGCGGCGAGGGGGTCACCCGAGAGGATGCCCAGTGGGGAGATGAAGCAATGAAATCGCTCCACGTGTCAGGCGCTGGGTGGATCACCGCACAGCGGCATCGTGGGAGGTGGCGACGGCACGGGGAGGTCTCTACCCGCCAGTGGATTGACCGTGGCTGATGATGATGACGACGACGATGGATGTGGCTCACTCAACTTTGCGACGTACGAAACGCCGGAGACGCACGGCGGTGTGCGGGGTGTTCAGCGGCACGGTGGAGCCGATGGCCTCCTTGCACCCGCTGTACAGCTGACGCACGACGTGGAGCAGGGCAGGGAGCACGCTGTCCACTATGTCCTGGCAGCTGCCGCTCAGCTGACCCATAGCCTGCACTAGGGCAGGGAGCATGCTGTCCACTATGTCCTGGCAGCTGCTGTACAGCTGACCCATAGCCTGCAGTAGGGCAGGGAGCACGCTGTCCACAATGTCCTCACTGTGGCTACTGCACACCTGACCCATAGCCTGCGGCAGGGCAGGGAGCACGCTGTCCACTATGTCCTCACTGTGGCTACTGCACAGCTGACCCGCAGCGTGCAGGAGAGGAGTCGGCGCGCTGTCCATGAGCCAGGACATCCCGGGGGGGCAGGCTGGGCCGTCCCTCTCCTGTCTGTTTGCGTGGCCGCTGGTGAACATCGGTCCCCAGGTGGCGACCGCTGCCGGTGGAGAGACGTCCTTCATGAGTCCCGAGTAGTTGTTTATGGTGGTGGTGGTGGTGGCGTTGGAGCCGTTGATGTTCGAACCCCCACGCCGAGATCCTCCGAGGAGTTCCACCATCGGCTGCATGAGCAGCAGAACCACAGTGAGCACAGCCGTGAAGATCGCCACGCTGGTGGTGGTGGTGGCGAAGTTCTCCGCAGACCTCGAAGTGGAGGAGCAGCGTGGGGCGAGGTGGTTGCCTCTCCCGGAGCTGACTCCACTCTGGTCGCTCCAATGGATGCACCTTTGTCACAGGCCTTTAATGACAAGAATGTGAAGTTGAACACTCAGTTCCTAGGTTAAATCTGCATGGTGAGAGTGGCCATTCTTTGTGGACCTGTGGGTTGGGTTAATCTCTAACCAGGAGCGAGAGCCAATAAGCTCCCAAGCATTCACTCGGTTTCAATAATTACATTCTAGATTTGAAGCTTTCGTGACTGCAAGGATCCATACTCTTTGGTTCTATTCGGCAAAGTCACGTAGGTAAAAAGATAAAATAACAAAAATCACGATGTTTCGGCCACAACACACGTGGCCTTCCATCATGACAGCACGGTCCCTTCACCTGATGAAGGCCACTTGTGTTGTGGCCAAAACGTCGTGATTTTTATTATTTAATAATTCCACTTATATGGGTGCTTGCTTAATCGCCTCTGGCAATTCGGAGTTTTGTATCTCGTCTCAGACACTTGAAGAGCATCCCCAAGTAGCAGCTGCCCCTGCGTGGCACAAGGTGGTGGCCCTGCACCGGCCTGCATGTGGACAAGAGCCTGTCAGTAGGGGGCGATGATTGATGTGGCATCTTAGTTGTGGAGTTTGTAGGTAATGTTTAGAATTTGATAAATTTTGACCCAGACGCCAGCATGCAATGGCCTACTCGTTTTGAATGACACTACAATAGTTTGTTGTACATACACTGTTAAGCAAACGGTGCGTATTTTTTTAAATAGCTTCTTGTCAATGCGATGTAACCTGATGCAGTATATTTCAGTGCAGTAATTAAATTTTGTTAATATGCCTGTCAATAATTTTGAATTAATACTTGTCCGATTGTGTGCGTACATGTAACATTTTGTCTATAAGGGTCAAACATTGAATAAGTGATATTTGGACAAAGTGTGTGTTTTGGAAGTAACCTGTACCGATAACTCGGGTGAGACTCATTGTTCTTGTGATACAGGTCAAAGGGTATTTTTGTGTTTTCAGGAAGCATCTCCCTCTGGAGCAACTCATCGTCTTTGAAATAAGGAGCACACTCTGATCATTAATCAGTTACATGGCACACCGCTTAAAAGTTACACGTAGAGGAGGAGGTTCATTCTCTACAACACGAATTGCAGTTTTGTCTTACGTGATGACGTAGATTTTGTCGAACTAGGACATGAAATGCCCCTTGCTGATTCACGTCTGGATGTTCACGACCAAGGGTTGAAGCGAACCTGACCGCCTGCGGCGCCCCGCAACCATTTGCGGCCTTGGGCCAGGAAAGTCACGAAAAAAATTGCACACGAACGACGCCTCCACGCAAGCTCCCGATGCTCCGTCTTGAAGTTTGAAAATGAAACAACTTTTAATTGTATTATGTCTTGAATTGTATAATTGTATTTCTTCATTAAAAGCTTATTCATTGAAAACGACATTTCGTGTGAATTTTCTCTCGTCGTTAAGTAGACAATGGCCTTGCCGGGGGTTCGGTTCGATGCGGACTTTCACCTGGTTGGGATTGCGGGATCGAGATAAGGCGACACGGAGCTGCTGGCCGTCTGCAGATCGATTCCAACGTTATCGAGCGTCTGTCCCTGCGACTCCGTCGTTGGTACAGGGGGTGCGTGTCTCCGTTGTGGGGTTTCTGGATAATGTTTGGAATTAACCCAATTTTGACCGTGACAACAACATGCAATGTGCGTTGTGAATGACACAACGTTATGTTTTACATCTGCCGTTCAGCAGACTGCGCATATTGTGGTGAATGTTACTGGGGTAGCCAGGTGTGCCTGTCGGATTTTAACCCTGAACCTCTGCAATAAATAGAGAATGTGCTACCACATTCTTGGTTCTTTCGGTAAAGTCACGTAAATAGAAAACAAAAAAACAAGAAAATTTGAAAATAATAAATTGATGAAAAGATGCCCATTGGTCGACTGAGATGACTGTGCCCCCCACAGTGTACACACACAGAGTGTACACACACACAGTGTACACACACAGTGTACACACACACAGTGCACACACAGTGTATACACACACAGTGCACACACAGTGTACACACACAGTGTACACACACAGTGCACACACACACAGTGCACACACACAGTGTACACACACAGTGTACACACACTGTGTATGTGTACACACACAGTGTACACACACAGTGTACATTCACTGTACACACACACAGTGTACACACACACACAGTGTGTACATGTACACACACACAGTGTACACACACACTGTACACACACAGTGTGTACGTGTACACACACAGTGCACACACACACAGCGTGTACGTACACAGTGTGTACACACACACAGTGTGTACACAATAATTTAAGTTTATATATTTTTTGGTATACCCCTGTGAGCCATTCGGCTCTTGAATCAAGTGCAACCACCACAAACACGAACAAGAAACACATCTTAAAGTGACTTTGTGTGACTCTGAAAACAGAAAAAGAAACACATCTTAAAGTGAATAAAAAACAGCAAAATATTCCTGAAAAAAGCACCGTACACCAACGCTGTGTGCTAAAAATCCCAGTGGGATGCAATGTCCACGTTGTTGTTGTTGTTGCTGAGTTCAAGGGAGGGAGCAATGGAAAATGAATCTAAATCAACTTAAACTCCAACCCCGCTCTGTGACGTCACTACTCAGCACACCTCATCGGCGTGAAACGCCAGGGGGAGGTGTACCTCACTAGGGACGTCATGTCACCAAGGTATTCACCCCACCCCGTCTACCGCGCCCTTGAGCGTGACGTCACCTTTGCCTGGGTCAACTTCCGTTATTTGTTGTTCAAGTACAATCCTTATTTGGGAAAAGCTACGCCCGGTGACTTGCGGTTCATTAACATAATGTATTCGTGAAGGCCGTCGCGAGTTTATTGCGACGGGTTTCAGCACCCACGCCCCATCCCTCCACGTATGGGCCGGGCTCATTAACATAATTTATTTAAATTAGGACCCGCTCGCTGCGGGAGGGGAGTGT
Source organism: Petromyzon marinus (assembly GCF_048934315.1). Lineage (NCBI taxonomy): Eukaryota > Metazoa > Chordata > Hyperoartia > Petromyzontiformes > Petromyzontidae > Petromyzon > Petromyzon marinus. Next base: position 164,021 of record NW_027422651.1, on the reverse strand, counting down.
TCTTGTACCACCCAAGTGACGTCATCTCCTGCTGCCGCGTGACGTCACGAGGTGGCTAAATCTGCCGCTCCGCGCGTGAACTGAAATCCGAGGTGAGAAATTCTCATCGCGGTTGTGGTGGTCGTTGTGGTGGTGGTTGTTGTTGTTTACCAAGGTAGAGCCTCTCTCTCTCGTAGGGATGTCAGTTGAGTAGCAGCGAGCATGGGAATCGATGTCCAGGTTGGAACTTTACAACGCGGGGCCTAGCCACGCGGGGCCTTGCCTCCTGCCCTCGCCTGATTGCATTTACTTTAATTATCTCGCTTAGTTGAGCAATCTTTGTAAGAAAGTAATCTACCAGGCTATGCGTTTATTGTGTGTTGACCGACTCTCTGTGTTGCATTGCATTACATTTCCAAGTTTTACTCAGTTTGTTTGATTAAGTGTGCTTTTGATTTAAAGCTTTCTTGACTGCAGGGATTTATATTCTTTGTTCTTTCGGTAAAGTCACCACCACGTAGAAGGGAAACAATAAAATAATAAAAATATCAAACAATAAAATTCTCACGACGTTTCGACTGCAAGACGAGCAATCATCAGGTGTGAAAACCACAGCAAGAAAATTTTCTTGCTGTGGTTTCTTGCTGTGGTTTTCACACCTGATGATGATTGCTTGTGTTGCAGTCGAAACGTCGTGAGAATTTTATTGTTTTATATTTTAATTATTTTATTGTTTCCCCTTCTACGTGGTGACTTTACTGAAAGAACCAAGAATATAAGTGTGCTTTCTCTCTCTCTGCGTGTACTCGTGTTATTATTATTTCCTGCAGTCACCAAAGTTCCAAATCTCTCATTGACACAAGGCCGTAATTATAATATATTGTAATAATTATAATATATATTGGTGGGGGACATATCCCCCCACAATAATTAAACATGCTCAAAATGTCTCCCCCAATTTATTGCTATAAAAATATTTTTTTAAATAATAATTGCTATGCTATGTTAATAAAAACAACTTGCTAAACCTTGGTCACAAAATGTGGACTTGTCTTCATATAACAATGCGTAGATTTGTGTTTGTATGATTGCGTTGTACTTTATGAATCCCTAATCTCTGCCATTACATACTATGAAACAAGAAAAGTAAAAAAAATAAACAACAGAGCAATGTAATACAATACAATATTATACATGATTGTATCAAATAACAAAAACATTCCATCCCATGTGTTAGTGAAATTTTTCAATATTTTAGGAAATGTCAGGAAATTAGTTTTCAAATTTAGATTTTTTTTTCCTGGGGGGTGGGGACCCCAGAGCCCCTGGTAGATTTGGTCCCCCCCAATGTTGACTCCATGGCTACGGCCTTGCATTAACTCGCGGATTTCTCTACACCCCCTCCCCTCTCTCTCTGCCCCCCTCTCTCTATTTAAGGCCTCGACACAGAGGCGTTGTTTCTCTGTGCCTACAGTGAGGGAAAAAAGTATTTGATCCCCTGCTGATTTTGTACGTTTGCCCACTGACAAGGAAATGATCCATCTATAATTTTAATGGTAGGTTTATTTGAACAGTGAGAGACAGAATAACAACAAGAAAATCCAGATAAACGCATGTCAAAAATTTTATAAATTGATTTGCATTTTAATGAGGGAAATAAGTATTTGACCCCCTCTCAATCGGAAAGATGTCTGGCTCCCAGGTGTCTTTTATACAGGTAACGAGCTGAGATTAGGAGCATAATCTTAAAGGGTGTGCTCCTAATCTCAGCTTGTTACCTGTATAAAAGACACCTGTCCACAGAAGCAATCAATCAGATCCCAAACTCTCCACCATGGCCAAGACCAAAGAGCTCTCCAAGCATGTCAGCGACAAGATTGTAGACCTACACAAGGCTGGAATGGGCTACAAGACCATTGCCAAGCAGCTTGGTGAGAAGGTGACAACAGTTGGTGCGATTATTCGCAAATGGAAGAAACGCAAAAAAACTGTCAATCTCCTTCGGCCTGGGGCTCCATGCCAGATCTCACCTCGTGGAGTTGCAATGATCATGAGAACGGTGAGGAATCAGCCCAGAACTAAACAGGAGGATCTTGTCAATGATCTCAAGGCAGCTGGGACCATAGTCACCAAGAAAACAATTGATAACACTTCACCGTGAAGGACTGAAATCCTGCAGCGCATGCAAGGTTCCCCTGCTCAAGAAAGCACATATACATGCCCGTCTGAAGTTTGCCAATGAACATCTCAATGATTCAGAGGACAACTGGGTGAAAGTGTTTTGGTCGGATTAGACCAAAATGGAGCTCTTTGGCATCAACTCAACTCGCCGTGTTTGGAGGAGGAGGAATGCTGCCTATGACCCCAAGAACACCATCCCCACCGTCAAACATGGAGGTGGAAACATTATGCTTTGGGGGTGTTTTTCTGCTAAGGGGACAGGACAACTTCACCGCATCAAAGGGACGATGGACGGGGCCATGCACCGTCAAATTTTGGGTGAGAACCTCCTTCCCTCAGCCAGGGCATTTAAAATGGATGGTGGATGGGTATTCCAGCATGACAATGTCCCAAAACACACGGCCAAGGCAACAGGAGTGGCTCAAGAAGAAGCACATTAAGGTCCTGGGGTGGCCTAGCCAGTCTCCAGACCTTAATCCCATAGGAAATCTGGAGGGAGCTGAAGGTTCGAGTTGCCAAATGTCAGCCTCGAAACCTTAATGACTTGGAGAAGATCTGCAAAGAGGAGTGGGACAAAATCCCTCCTGAGATGTGTGCAAACCTGGTGGCCAACTACAAGAAACGTCTGACCTCTGTGATTGCCAACAAGGGTTTTGCCACCAAGTACTAAGTCATGTTTTGCAGAGGGGTCAAATACTTTTTTCCCTCATTAAAATGCAAATACATTTATAACATTTTTGACATGCGTTTATCTGGATTCTTTTGTTGTTATTCTGTCTCTCACTGTTCAAATAAACCTTCCATTAAAATTATAGACTGATCATTTCTTTGTCAGTGGGCAAACGTACAAAATCAGCAGGGGATCAAATACTTTTTCCCTCACTGTATGTGTGTATCTCTCTCTGTGTGTCTCTCTGTTATCTCTCTCTGTCTATGTGTCTCCGTGTCTGTGTTTTGTCTCTCTTTCAAATTGAGCAATCTTTGGAAGAACGTTATCAACCAGGTGGGGTGTTGACTCTTATGTTGGCTGTCTCTGTTGTATTGCATTACATTTCTATTCTAGATTTAAAGCTTTCGTGACTGCTAGGATCCATACTCTTTGGTTCTATTGGGTAAAGTTACGTAGGTAAAAAATAAAATAACAAAAATCACGATGTTTTGGCCACAACACAAGCGGCCTTCATCAGGTGAAGGGATGAGACTGTCTAGAGGACAGCGCTGGAGTGGAAAAAGCCACGCGCAGATCACGACCTTTAAGCTGTGTGAGAAGAAACAAAGCGCCTTGACAAAGGAATTAGCATAGAATTTAGCATTGAAATGGCTCATTGAAATAGCTAAGTTAAAGTATACACATCCGCAGAGGCACCACTTGACAAAGGAATTAGCATAGAATTTAGCATTGAAATAGCTGAGTGATTAGCTTGTAATTGGTCACAGAAATAGCTATGTTAAAGTCAGAGCATATACATTCACCGACGCACTTAGTACAAATCAAACAGGAGAATTTAGCGAAATACAACCACGCTCAGACCGCGGACCTTTAAACTGTGTGTGAGCAAACAAGGTGTCCTGAGAAAGAAATTAGCATAAAAATTTGCATTTGATTGGCCGATTTTAGAAAAGAGGTGTTGTACGTGCCGGTGGACTTGCCGTTTGGCGCGGGGGGGGGGGAGGAGAGTTTACCTATTGATGGTGTGAAAAGGGAATTTATAAGAGCTGCGAAAGTTTGGGGTACCACTACTTGAAAAATATACTGTACCATTGAAATTAGTTTAATGTTTAGTTCGATTTAGAACATCTTTCCAATGGTTGCTTAATTTGAAACCATCCTCTCGGTTGAAATTGTGTCTGTGTTTGTAGATCTGAATTGCCTCATGAACAAATCTCTGATAAAAGCCCGTGGGTTTGCAAAGAACTTTGGTATCGGAGAAAATTATATCGTGATCCCCCACAGCGTTGTAACAGTGATCAGCCACGGCAGAAAAGAATTCGTTTTGCCGTGTTTCAAATCTGATTTGTGGTCGCGAATTCGGTCAGAGACATGTCAATTTGTCTCCCCGATATAGCAATCACCGCAGGTACAACTCAATTTGTAAACCCCGGGGTACTGTAAGTCAGGAATGACATCCTTCGCGGATGGGATCAGATCGCGAATTTTGTGTACTGTATTGAACCGGACCTGGATCTTGTGTTTGTTTAGAATTTTGGAAATCTTTTTAGTAATGCCTGCTATATATGGTAGTGTGATGGTTTTGACCGGAGTATCAAGTGGTTGTTTCTGTATGGAGGGAGAAACAGCTTTGCGGATGGTACGGTCAGAGTAACCATTCCTTTTGAGGACCAGTTGTACATGTTTTAATTCACTGGTCAGGTGGTGTTGGTCCGAAATGCAATGAGCCCTATGGTATAAAGTTTTGATGAGATAATTCTTTTGGGTTGGGTGGTGGTGGGAATCAGGTTTCAAGTAGGAATCTGTGTGGGTGGGTTTCCTGTAGACAGAATGCCCCAATGAGCCATCAGGTCTCCTCTCAAACAGAACATCTAAGAATGGTAGCTTGCCATCTTTCTCCACTTCCATGGTGAATTTGATGGCGGGATGTTTGGAATTGATGTAGTGTAGGAAAAGGTTCAGAGCTGGGAGGCCATGTGGCCAAATCACGAAAGTGTCATCCACATATCTCTTCCACAGGGAAGGTCTGAGGGTGGAAGTCTGGATGGCGTCTGATTCAAATTTCTCCATGAAAATATTGGCTATCACTGGTGATAAGGGGGATCCCATGGGGGTACCCTCATTTTGTTTGTAGAAGGAGCCATTCCAAGTAAAGTAGGTATTGTTGAGGCAGTGCCTCACCAGTGCAGGTGTGTCGGGGTCTAGTCCATGTTGGACCAAATTTTCAATTATTTCAATGGTATCAGGTACTGGGACCTGATACCAGGTCCCAGTACAAAGAGACCACATCGAAGCTGACAAGGATATTGTCAGGGGACAGTACAACGTCTTTGACCTACGTGACTTTACCCAATAGAACCAAAGAGTATGGATCCTTGCAGTCACGAAAGCTTTAAATCTAGAAGTGTACACACACACACTGTACACACACACAGTGTACACACACACACACAGTGTACACACACAGTGTACACACACACACAGTGTACACACACAGTGTATACACAGTGTACACACACACACAGTGTACACACACACGGTGTACACACACACAGTGTACACACACACAGTACACACACACACAGTATACACAGACACAGTGTATACACACAGTGTACACACACAGTGTACACACACACAGAGTATACACAATAATGTCCACGTTGTTGTTGCTGAGCTCACGCACCCAAGGGAGGGAGCAATGGAAAATGAATCTAAATCAACTTAAACTCCAATCCCGCTCTGTGACGTCACCACCCTGCATTACTTCATCGGCGTGAAACGCCAGGGGGAGGTGTACTTCGCTAGTGACGTCATGTCACCAAGGTATTCCCCCGTCCACCACGCTCTTGAACGTGACGTCACCTCCGCTTGGGTCACTGCCGTTATTGGTCCAGTGGCAATCCTTATTTGGGCAAAGCTACGCCCAGTGACTGGCGGCTCATTAACATAATGTAATTCTTTGAAGCCGACGCGAATTTATTGCGACGGGTTCAGCACCTACAATATATCGAATGGTACATTAACATAATTTAATCATACTCTAATTTGTTTACGGAGCTGCTCATTGTGGGAGGAGCGTGTCTCGTACTCCGGAAGTGACGTCATGTCACCTGCTGCCGCGTGGCGTCACGAGGTAACAGGAAGCTATCGCTTCCTGCACTGAAATCCGAGGGGAGAAATTCTCATTGCGATTGTGGTTGTTGTTGTGGTGGTGGTGGTTGTTGTTGTTTACCAAGGTAGAGCCTCGCTCTCTCTCGTAGGGATGTCAGTTGAGTAGCAGCGAGCATGGGAATCGATGTCCAGGTTGGAACTTTACAACGCGGGGCCTAGCCACGCGGGGCCTTGCCTCCTGCCCTCACCTGATTGCATTCACTTTAATGATCTCGCTTAAGTTTAATTTGTCTTCACCCGGCTCGCCACTTTGTACCTTTGTTTTATTGTAAATATTCACGCAGTTTTTATTTTATTTTGTTACCAGGCCAAGCCCGCTTGAGCTGCTATACCGCTCTTGTTATCAGAAGCGACCTGCCCACAACAACACAAGGTGAGGCTTTGTCAACGTGTGTGAATGTTTTGACTTAAAACTTTGGTGACTGCAGGAATTAATATTCTTGGTTCTTTTGGTAAAGTTACGTAGATAGAAAATAAAATAGAAATAACATAATAAACATAAAAAATAGTAAATAAAGCAAAAAACCCCACGTTTTGATTGCAACACAAGTGGTCTTTATTTAATGTAATTGTATTATCTGTTATTGTTATTTTCTGTCTACGTAACTTTACCGAAAGAAACAAGAATATGTGTGTCAATGTCTATCGGTCAAAGACACTATACGTAGAGACGCAAACTCCAAATATACAGCAGGCGTCAGCGTCGGGATCGAACCCACGACTTCCTGTATACCATGTGAGGTAGTTAACATCTCACCACGGAGAGAGACACGCAAACTCCAGTTAGCCTCGGCTATGTTCGTTGATCCTCAATTACTTGGTGCAGTGAGGAAGCATTCATGCCAAGCAGATGAAGGTGGCCAGGCGTGATTCTAGACACGCCACCGCCTGTTTACCCAGTGACAGTGTACAGTTTGTGTTTGCAGTAACGTCTATTAACTCTGTTGAACACGGAGGTTATATCATAACAATAGTTTACTTTTGTTTTCCTCTGGAACTATTTTTAAGAATGGAAACAGGAAGTTAACACAGCACACACATTCAGCTGAAGTGGGAACTGTTCATCCCAGCATTTAAGGACATCTGTGCCTGGCTTCACACCTCAAAGTTGCGATTGAACATTAATTCATGCATTTCTGCATAACACAAATAGTATTATTTTAAACACCCTTTGCTACGTCAGCTGAATTTAGCTTTCATAAATATTCATTTTGAAGCCAGACAGCTGAAATTGTGTGCTCGGAGTTTTTGGTGAACATTCATTTTGAAGATATGAGGGCTTCCAGGCATGTTTATGACCATTTTCCCTCTCATTGTGTGCCATAACAGCCCGTGTGATGAATTTGGGACACTTTTCCACTATATCATGAATATGTGAATAAGTATAGACGTGTAAGTCACGTGTTACTGTGTATATATGCTTTCCTCTGTGCATCGATACTGACGTGTAGATGGTGTGGATATTATTTTTTTCTGTCTGCAGCTGACGCTTCCTCTGACGCTTGCTCTGCAGAATTGGTCTGATGGAGCAAATGCACTCAGCGCAGCTCGGTATGACAAGGCTCCAATGCGACCGGTGTGCATACAGCACGGATCGGACTGGAGATTTCACACGGCACGAGAGAACTCACACAGGAGAGAAACCCTTCAAGTGCAGTGTGTGTGAGAAGGCGTTTGCACGTTTAGCTACTCTTGTAATACACCAGAGAACACACTCGGGAGATAAACCCTTCAAGTGCAGAGTGTGTGGGAAGGCGTTTGCACATTCATCTGCTCTTGTAATACACCAGAGAACACACACGGGAGAGAAACCCTTCAAGTGCAGTGTGTGTGGGAAGGCATTTTCAGATTCATCTCATCTTCAAAGACACCAGAGAACACACACGGGAAAGAAACCCTTCAAATGCACTGTGTGTGGGAAGACATTTTCAGATTCATCTACTCTTAAAAAACACCACAGAACACACACGGGAGAGAAACCCTTTAAGTGCAGTGTCTGTGGGAAGGCGTTTGCACAGTCATCTAATCTTGTAGAACACAAGAGAACACACACGGGAGAGAAACCCTTCAGGTGCAGTGTGTGTGGAAAGGTGTTTGCATATTCATCTGCTCTTGTAATACACCAGAGAACACACACGGGAGAGAAACCCTTCAATTGCAGTGTGTGCGTGAAGGGGTTTGCACGTTCATCTCTTCTTGTAGAACACCAGAGAACTCACACAGGAGAGAAACCCTTCAAGTGCAGTGTGTGTGGGAAGGCGTTTGCAGATTCATCAAATCTTCAAGTACACCAGAGAACACACAGGAGAGAAACCCTTCAGGTGCACTCCGTGCAGGATAACGTTTGCACAGCAACCACATCTTCAAGTACACCAGAAAACACAAAAGCATCAGAAGATCCACAAGGAGCGGAGTCTGAAATCAGCTTGTGAAAGTCAAAGTGCCACCATGAGCCCATCCCTCATGAAACACGAACCGGAAGAAAATCCCAACTTGGACACTTTTAAAGGTATCGAGGTGAAATATGAAGAGGTGATGGTGAAAGGTGAAGAAGTGATGGTGAAGAGCGAAGAAGTGATGGTGAAATGTGAAGATGAAGATTAAACTCCAAAATGGGACCTTCACATCGATGGAGGAATTCTGACTGTGAGGCAGAGCGAGGCAACTCCCAGCAGTTTGTGGAAGTGGAGGTGTGGGTGGACTTCCTCCGAGACAATCCAAAGTCAAGTGGAGACCCGGTAGATGTGTAAGCCAGAGACGATTTCGCTACAATAGATGCACCTTTGTCACAGGCCTTTAATGACAAGAATGTGAAGTTGAACACTCAGCTCCTAGGTTCAACCTGCAGAGTAAGAGCGGCCAGTCTTTGTGGACCTGTGGGTTGGGTCAATCTCTCACCAGGAGCGAGAGCGAATAAGCTCCCAAGCATTCATGGTGTTCTCATGATAATTGCTTTTACACAGTGCTTGCTTAATCGCCTCGGCAACTCGGAGTTTCGTGTCGTACCTCCTCTGAGACGCTCGAAGAGCATCCCGAAGTAGCAGCTGCCCCTGTGTGGCACAAGGTGGTGGCCCTGCACCGGCCTGCATGTGGACAAGAGCCTGTCAATAGGGGGCGATGATTGATGTGTCATCTCGGTTGTGTAGTTTGTAGGCAATCTTGATTCGAAGCTTTTGTGACTGCAGGAATCCACACTCACTAGTTATTTCGGTAAAGTCACCACGTGGGTAGAAACATAACAGATCACGGCGTTTAGATCGCAACACAAGCAATCGTCATCAGGTGGGACAACCACAGCAAGAAGAAGACGCTGAAGTAGGCGCCTACTTCAGCAGTTTTGTCTTCTTACTGCTGTGCTTGTCCCACCTGATGACGATTGCTTGTGTTGCGATCTAAACTCCGTGACCTATTATTTGTAGCTAATGTTTAGAATTTGCTACATTTTGACCCATACGCCAGCATACAATGGCCTACTCGTTTTGATTGACACTACAATAGTTTGTTGTACATACACTGTTAAGCAGGCGGTGCATATTTTTAAAATAGCTGCTTGTTAATACGATGTAACCTGATGCAGTATATTTTACTGAAGTAATTAATTTTTTTTATTTAAAGCTTTGGTGACTGCAGTAATTCATATTCTTAGTTTTTTCGGTAAAGTCACGTTGAAGAGAAACAACAAAATAATAAAATATATATATTTTATTGTTATATATTTTATTATTTTGTTGTTTCTCTTCAACGCGACTTTACCGAAAAAACTAAGAATATAATTAAATTTTGTTAATATGCCTGTCAATAATTACGAATGAATACTTGTCTGTGCGTATTTTAAATGTTATTCTTTTATAAGGTGATGTTGATATCGAAAACTGACACATAACTGGCATGCCATAAATAGGAAATTAACTCTGCTTATTTGAATCAATTTATTCATATATGTTGATAAACTGTTTCAAGCAGATTGTCTCTAACGGCGACTACAGGGACCACGTGATTGTTTAAAAATGGCTTTGATTATAACTGTAATTGCCTACAATTCGTCATGTGTAGCTTATTTAGACTATAATTTATTCACTACCCAAAATGTATTTACTTGAAAACATAGAGCTGATATTTGTAAGCAATGTCTTTTTTATTTCTACGTTTGGAAAAAAGATATTTGCACAAATTGAACTTGTTCAGATACAAGGTGAATTCACAAGGCTTTGTAAAAAAATCCAATATTTCAGAATTTTGCCTTAACGGAGAATATTTTTTAAAATGTTGGTAAAAATAAAGATTCAGAAATATATATTGTGCCGTGTCTACAATTTTACTGTAAAGTGGAATTGGTGAAAACAAAATTGATGGTTCAATGAGCCACTCTGTCTACGGGAAAGCTACCCATACGGATGCTTAGCTGAAACCGGATTCCCACCACCATCCATCCCAGAAGAATTCCCTCATCAAGACTCTGCACCATAGAGCCCAATGCATATCTGACCAGGAACACATAGCCAGTGAACTCAAGCACGTACACCAAGCTCTTAAGGCTAATGGTTACTCCGACTACAATCCGCAAAGCTATCACTCCAACCATGAAGAAGGACCCTCTTGAGGAGCCTTTCAAAACCATCACTTTGCCCTACATTGCGGGGATCGCAAAAAAGATCTCCAAAATCTTGAATGAACACAAGATCCAGGTCCGATTCAACACATTACATAAAATCCGTGATCTGGTTCCGTCTGTAAAAGATGTGATTCCGGACATACAGTACCCTGGTGTCTACAAACTAATTTGCCTCTGTGGTAGTAGTTACATTGGAGAAACCAAACGACATGTCTCGGACCTCATTCGTGAACACAAAGCAGACCTGAAACACGGTAGGACCAACACCTCGGCCGTGGCAGATCACTGTTATAATTCAGTAGGCTCACATGACATTTATTTCTCCAAGACGGAGGTTCTTTGCAATCCATCGGGCTACCATGAGGGATTCGTTCATGAGGCTATCCACATATACAAACAGAAACAATTTCAACCGAGAAGATGGATTCTGGCTTATCAATCATTGGAAAGATGTGATAAACCATTTCAGGTCTTAATTGATTGTTCACGCTTACAGTGGCTTTCAGACAGCATACATTAATTTTTCGTCTCCCCCCTCCTCTTTTCCGAACATAGATGGACTCGTCCTTCTAAATAAACTGCCAAATCGCTCTCCGTGGTGCTAACGTTTTCTAAATAAGTAAATACGAACCGCCACTTCTTTCAAATGTTTCTTGCCGTTGGTTTTCACACCTGATGATGACTACTTGTGTTACAGTCGATACGTCGTGAGACTTTATTGTTTTATATATTTTTTGTTATTTTATTGTTTCCCTTCAACGTGACTTTACCGAAAGAACCAAGAATATAATTCATTGTTTGTTATGTTTGTGTTACATATTAAACAGAAAATGCTTTTGTTTGCGGGACCTCTTTGGCCCAGAATTAAAATGGTGACAGAGAAAGGGACGTGGCGTGAACACCTACACACACTCAGTGTACACACACACAGAGTGTACACACAGAGAAAGGGACGTGGCGTGAACACCTTCTGCCTATAAACAAACAGCAGCAGCAGCAGCAGTGGCTGTGAAGGTGTTGATCTGACTGGTGTCAGAACATCACAACAACAACAACCACCACCACCAGGGTGATGGGGGGTGGTGGTGAAGGGTGGTGGGGGTGGTGGTGGGGGTAGTGGTGGAGGGTGGTGGGGGGGGTGGTGGTGGTGGGGGGTGGTGAAGGGTGGTGGGGGGGGTGGAGGACTCCCCGGGACTGCCAAGTGGTGGCCTGTGTCTGTATGTGTACACACACACAGTGTATACACACAGTGTACACACACAGTGTACACACACAGTGTACACACACACACATTGTGTACACACACACAGTGGACACACACACAGTGGACACACAGTGTACACACACACACAGTGTACACACACGCACACAGTGTACACACACACACAGTGTACACACACAGTATACACACACACAGTGTACACACACACATAGTGTACACACACACACACAGTATACACACACAGTGTACACACACACACAGTGTACACACACACAGTGTATACACAATAATGTCCACGTTAAATTTTGATTTAAAGCTTTCGTAACTAAGAATAAGAAAAATGTCCACGTTGTTGTTGTAGCTGAGCCCACGCACCCAAGGGAGGGAGCAATGGAAAATGAATCTAAATCAACTTAAACTCCAATCCCGCTCTGTGACGTCACCTCTCAGCATTACTTCAACGGCGTGTAACGCCAAGGGGAGGTGTACCTCGCTAGTGACGTCATGTCACCAAGGTATTCACTCCTCCCCCGTGCTCTTGAACATGACGTCACCTCCGGTTGGGTCACTGCCGATATCGTTCCAGTGCCAATCCTTATTTGGGCAAAGCTACGCCCAGTGACTGGCGGCTCATTAACATAATGTATTCGTTAAAGCCGTCGCGAGTTTATTGCGACGGGTTCAGCACTCACGACATATGGGCGCAACATTAACATAATTTATTCACTCGATAATTTATGTGACGTCACGTCACCTGCTGCCGCGTGACGTCACGAGGTAAAAGGAAGCTATCGCTTCCTGCACTGAAATCCGAGGTGAGAAATTCTCATTGCGATTGTGGTTGTTGTGGTGGTGGTTGTGGTTGTTGTTTACCAAGGTAGAGCCTCTCTCTCTCAGGGATGTAAGTTGAGTAGCAGCGAGCATGGGAATCGATGTCCAGGTTGGAACTTTAAAACGCGGGGCCTAGCCACGCGGGGCCTTGCCTCCTGCCCTCGCCTGATTGCGTTCACTTTAATTATCTCGCTTAAGTTTAATTTGTCTTCACCCGGCTCGCCACTTTGTAACTTTGTTTTATTGTAAATATTCACGCAGTTTTTATTTTCGTTCTTTTGTTAGCAGGCCAAGCCCGCTTGAGCTGCTATACCGCTCTTGTTATCAGAAGCGACCTGCCCACAACAACACAAGGTGAGGCTTTGTCAACCGTGTGTGAATGTTTTGACTTAAAACTTTGGTGACTGCAGGAATTAATATTCTTGGTTCTTTCGGTAAAGTCACGTAGATAGAAAATAAAATAAAAATAACATAATAAAAATGAATTAAATAAAATTGTAAATAAAGCAAAAAAACTCACGTCGTTTTGATCGCAACACAAGTAGTCTTTATTTAATGTAATTGTATTATCTGTTATTGTTATTTTCTATCTACGTAACTTTACCGAAAGAAACAAGAATACGTGTGTCAATGTCTATCGGTCAAAGACGCTAAACGGAGTGACGCGCAAACTCCAAATATACAGCAGGCGTCAGGGTCGTGATCGAACCCACGACTTCCTGTATACCAGGTGAGGTAGTTAACATCTCACCACGGAGAGAGACACGCAAACTCCAGTTAGCCTCGGCTATGTTCGTTGATCCTCGATTAATTACTTGGTGGAGTGAGGAAGCATTCATGCCAAGCAGATGAAGGTGGCCAGGCGTGATTCTAGACACGCCACCGCCTGTTTACCCAGTGACAGTGTACAGTTTGTGTTTGCAGTAACGTCTATTAACTCTGTTGAACACGGAGGTTATAGCACAACAATAGTTTACTTTTGTTTTCCTCTGGAACTCTTTATAAGAATGGAAACTGGAGGTGAACACAGCACACACATTCAGCTGAAGTCGGAACTGTTCATCCCAGCATTTAAGGACATCTGAGCCTGGATTCACACCTCTAAGTTGCGATTGAACATTAATTTATGCATAACACAAATGGTATTGTTTTCAACACCCTTTGCTATGCCAGCTGAATTTAGCTCTCATAAATATTCCTTTTGTAGCCAGACAGCCGAAATTGTGTGCTCGGAGTTTTGAGTTAACATTCATTTTGAAGATACGAGGGCTTCCAGGCATATTTATAACCATTTGCCCTCTCATTGTGTGCCATAACAGCCCTGTGATGAATTTGGGAAACTTTTTCACTACTTCATGAATATATTAATAAGTATAGACGTGTAAGTCACATGTGACTGTATATATGCATTCCTCTGTGCCTCGATACTGACTTGTAGATGGTGTGCATATTCTTATTTTCTGTCTGCATCTGACCCTGGTCTGATGGAGCAAAGGCCCTCAGCACAGCAGCTCGGTACGACAAGTCAACATTGCGACCAGCGTGCATACAGCACGGATCGGACTGGAAATTTGACACAGCACCAGAGAACTCCCACAGGAGAGAAACCCTTCAAGTGCACTGTGTGTAACAAGGCATTTTCACAGTCATCTGCTCTTAAAATACACCAGAAAACACACACGGGAGAGAAACCCTTCAAGTGCAGTGTGTGTGTGAAGGCATTTGCGCAGTCATCTGCTCTTGTAGCACACCAGAGAACTCACACGGGAGAGAAACCCTTCAAGTGCAGTGTGTGTGTGAAGGCATTTTCACAGTCGGTTGCTCTTGTAACACACCAGAGAACACACACGGGAGAGAAACCCTTCAAGTGTACTCTGTGCAGGCAGATGTTTGCAAATTCATCCAACCTTCAAGTACACCAGAGAACACAGAAGCATCAGAAGATCCACAAGGAGTGGAGTCTGAAATCAGCTTGTGAAAGTCAAAGTGCCGCAATTAGCCCATCCTTCATGAAACACGAACCGGAAGAAAATCCCAGCTTGGACAGTTTTAAAGGTATCTAGGTGAAATGTGAAGAAGTGATGGTGAAGAGCGAAGAAGTGAAGGTGAAATGTGAAGATGAAGATTCAAATCCAAAATAGGACCTTCACATCGATGGAGGCAACATAAAGCAGGAGGAGAATTCTGACTGTGAGGCAGAGCGAGGCAACTCCCAGCAGTTTGTGGAAGTGGAGGTGTGGGTGGACTTCCTCCGAGACAATCCAAAGTCAAGCGGAGACCTGGTAGATGTGTAAGCTTGAGATGATGTCGTTCCAATAGATGCACCTTTGTCAAAGGCCTTCAATGACAAGAACGTCAAGTTGGACACTCAGTTGCTAGGTTCAACCTGCAGAGTAAGGGCGGCCAGTCTTTGTGGACCTGTGGGTTGGGTAGATCTTTAACCAGGAGCAAGAGACAATAAGCTCCCAAGCATTCACTATGTTATAATAATTGCATTTACACGGTGCTTGCTTAATCGCCTCAGCAACTCGGAGTTTTGTGTCGTACCTCGTCTGAAACACTCGAAAAGCATCCCCAAGTAGCAGCTGCCCCTGTGTGGCACAAGGTGGTGGCCCTGCATCGGCCTGCATGTGGACAAGAGCCTGTCAGTAGGGGGCGATGATTGATGTGTCATCCCAGTTGTGTCGTTTGTAGGCAATCTTGATTCCAAGCTTTCGTGACTGCAGGAATCCACACTGTTGAGTTCTTTCGGTAAAGTCACCACGTGGGTAGAAACATAACAGATCACGGCGTTTAGATCACAACACAAGCAATCGTCATCAGGTGGGACAACCATCGCAAGAGAAACTTCTGAAGTAGTAGGCGCCTACTCCAGCAGTTTCTTCTTGCTGAAGTGCTTGTCCCACCTGATGACGATTGCTTGTGTTGCCATCGGAGCGCCGTGATTTATTGTTTGTAGCGTAATGTTTAGAATTTGCTACATTGTGACCCAGATGCCAGCATGCAACGGCCTACTCGTTTTGAATGACGCAACAATAGTACGTTGTACATACACTGTTAAGCAGACGGTGCGTATTTGTAAAATAACTTCTTGTTAATACGATGTAACGTGATGCAGTCAATTTCGCTGCAGTAATTCAATGTTGATAATATGCCCGTCAATGATTTAGAATGAATACTTGTCTGATTGTGCGTGTGCATGTAACATTTTGTCTGAGGGTCAAACATTGAATAAGTGATGTTAGGACAAAGTGTGTGTGTGTTTTGGAAGTAACCTGTACAGAGAACTCGGGTGAGACCCGTTGTTCTTGTGATACAGGTCAAAGGGTACTTTTGTGTTTCACGAAGCGTCTGCCTCTGGAGCAACTCATAGTCTTTGAAATAGGAAGCACGCTCGGATCATTCATCAGTTACAAGGCATACCACTTGAAAGTTACACGTATAGGAGGAGGTACATTCTCTACAACACGAATTGTAGTTTTGTCTTACGTGTTGACGTAGATTTTGTCTAACTGGGACTAGAAATGCTCCTTGCTGATTCACGTCTGGATGTTCGTAACCATCGGTTGAAGCAAACCCCACTGCTGTTGTTGAGATGCTGTACACCAATAAGGGTCCAACACATTGACGGCCTTCAGGCCAGGAAAGTCACAACATTTGCACACGAAGGACGCATTCACGCAAGTACCCCATGCTCCGTTTTGAAGTTTTAAAATGAAACATCTTTGAATTGTGTTGTGTTTTGAATTAGATGATTTTATTTCCTCATTAAAAGCTTGTATCAATTTACATCTGGAAGACTTCATTGAAAAGGACATTCCGTGTGAATTTTCTCTCGTCATTAAGTAGATGGCCTTGCCGGGGGTTTGGTTCAATGTGGACACAAACAGGGTACATACACAGTGTATACACACACAGTGTGCACAGTGTACACACACACAGTGGCACACAGTGACACTGCACACGCAGTGTACACACTGTCACAGTGCACACACAGTGACACACAGTGTAAACTGTGTGTGTGTACACTGTGTGTGTGTACACACACAGTGTACACACTCAGTGACACACAGTGACACAGTGACACAACAACCGCCATTCGCCACTAAGTGGCGGTGACGTCACCACGACGCTTGTGCCAGGCACAGTGACACACACACACACAGTGACACAGTGACACACACAGCGACACACAGTGTATACACATAGTGTACACACACAGTGTACACACACAGTGTATACACAGTGTACACACACACACAGTGTACACACACACAGTGCACACACAGTGACACAGTGACACACATAGTGTGCACACACAGTGACACACAGTGACACAGTGACACACAGTGTACACACACAGTGTACACACAGTGACATAACAACCGCCATTCGCCACTAAGTGGCGGTGACGTCTCCACGACGCTTGTGCCAGGCACAGTGACACACAGTGACACAGTGACACACACAGCGACACACAGTGACACAGTGACACACAGTGTATACACACAGTGTACACACAGTGTATACACACGCAGTGTATACACAGTGACACAGTGTACACACACAGTGTACACACACAGTGTACACACAATGTATATACGTACACACAGTGTACATACACACACTGTACACACACAGTGTACACACACAGTGTACACACACAGTGACACACAGTGACACACACAGTGACACAGTGTACACACACAGTGTACACACACACAGTGTACACACACACACACAGTGTACACATACACAGTGTACACACACACAGTGTACACACACACAGTGTATACACAATAATGTCCACGTTGTTGCTGAGCTCACGCACCCAAGGGAGGGAGCAATGGAAAATGAATCTAAATCAACTTAAACTCCAACTCTGTGACATCACCACTCTGCATTACCTCATCGGCGTGAAACGCCAGGGGGAGGTGTACCTCGCTAGTGACGTCATGTCACCAAGGTATTCACCCCAAACCCCGTCCACCGTGCTCTTGAGCCTGACGTCACCTCCGCTTGGGTCACTGCCGATATCGTTCCAGTGGCAATCCTTATTTGGGCAAAGCTACGCCCAGTACTCTTTGGTTCTATTGGGTAAATTCTAGATTTAAAGCTTTCGTGACTGCTAGGATCCATACTCTTTGGTTCTATTGGGTAAAGTCACGTAGGTGAAAATAAAATAATAAAATAAACAAAAAATCACGGCGTTTCGGCCACAACACAAGCGGCCTTCATCAGGTGAAGGGACGAGACTGTCTGGAGGACAGCGCTGGAGTGGAAGAAGGTACCCTTAGATCACGACCTTTAAGCTGTGTGAGAAGAAAAAGACCAAGCGCCTTGACAAAGGAATTAGCATATAATTTAGCATTGAAATGGCTCATTGAAATAGCTAAGTTAAAGTATACACATCCGCAGAGGTACCCCTTGACAAAGGAATTAGCATATAATTTAGCATTGAAATAACTGAGTGATTAGCTTGTAACTGGTCACAGAAATAGCTATGTTAAAGTCAGAGCATATACATTCAACGAGGCACCTAGTACTCATCACGCCCAGTGACTGGCGGCTCATTAACATAATGTATCCGTTAAAGCCGTCGCGAGTTTATTGCGACGGGCTCAGCGCCCACGGCCCCATCCCTCCACATATGGGCCGGCGTCATTAACATAATTTATTCAGTTGGAGAGCAGCTCTTGGGAGGGAAGAGACGTCATACTACTTCCTGCTGTCGCGAGGCAACAGGAAGTTGCCGTGTGCGCGCTTGCACTGAAATCCGAGGTGAGAAATTCTCATCGTCGTGGTGGTTGTTGTTGTTGTTTACCAAGGTAGAGCCTCGCTCTCTCTCGTAGGGATGTCAGTTGAGTAGCAGCGAGCATGGGAATCGATGTCCAGGTTGGAACTTTACAACGCGGGGCCTAGCCAAGCGGGGCCTTGCCTCCTTCCCTCGCCTGATTGCATTCACTTTAATTATCTCGCTTAAGTTTAATTTGTCTTCACCCGGCTCGCCACTTTGTAACTTTGTTTTATTGTAAATATTCACGCAGTTTTTATTTTTTGTTAGCAGGCCAAGCCCGCTTGAGCTGCTATACCGCTCTTGTTATCAGAAGCGACCTGCCCACAACAACACAAGGTGAGGCTTTGTCAACGTGTGTGAATGTTTTGACTTAAAACTTTGGTGGCTGTAGGAATTAATATTCTTGGTTCTTTCGGTAAAGTCACGTAGATAGAAAATTAAATGAAAATAAATGAAAAAAAATGTAAATAAAGCAAAAAACTCACGTCGTTTTGATCGCAACACAAGTGGTCTTTATTTAATGTAATTGTATTATCTGTTATTGTTATTTTCTATCTACGTAACTTTACCGAAATAAACAAGAATACGTGTGTCAATGTCTATCGGTCAAAGACGCTAAACGGAGTGACGCGCAAAGTCCAAATATACAGCAGGCGTCAGGGTCGGGATAGAACCCACGACTTCCTGTACACCAGGTGAGGTAGTTAACATCTCACCACGGAGAGAGACACGCAAACTCCAGTTAGCCTCGGCTATGTTCGTTGATCCTCAATTCATTACTTGGTGGAGTGAGGAAGCATTCATGCCAAGCAGATGAAGGTGGCCAGGCGTGATTCTAGACACGCCACCGCCTGTTTACCCAGTGACAGTGTACAGTTTGTGTTTGCAGTAACGTCTATTAACTCTGTTGAACACGGAGGTTATAGCATAACAGTAGTTTGCTTTTGTTTTCCTCTGGAACTCTTTATAAGAATAGAAAACAGTAGGTTAACACAGCATACACATGCAGCTGAAGTCGGAACTGTTCATCCCAGCATTCAAGGACATCTGAGCCTGGATTCACACCTCTAAGTTGCGATTGAACGTTGATTTATGCATTTCTGCCTAACACAAATAGTATTGTTTTCAACACCCTTTGCTATGTCAGCTGAATTTAGCTCTTATAAATATTCCTTTTGTAGTCAGACAGCTGAAATTGTGTGCTCGGAGTTTTTGGTGAACATTCATTTTGAAGATACGAGGGCTTCCAGGCATGTTTATAACCATTTGCCCTCTCATTGTGTGCCATAACAGCCATGTGATGAATTTGGGAAACGTTTTTACTACATCCTGAATATATGAATAAGTATAGACGTGTAAGTCACATGTGACTATATATGCATTCCTCTGTGCCTCGATACTGTCGTGTAGATGGTGTGGATATTTTTTTCTGTCTGCAGCTGATGCTGGTCTGATGGAGCAAAGGCAGTCAGCACAGCAGGTCGGTCCAACAAGGCTCCAATGCGACCGGTGTGCATACAGCACGGATCGGACTGGAAATTTGACATGGCACCAGAGAACTCACACAGGAGAGAAACCCTGCAAGTGCACTGTGTGTGGGAAGGCGTTTGCATGTTCATCTGTTGTTAAAAAACACCAGAGAACACACACGGGAGAGAAACCCTTCAAGTGCACTGTGTGTGGGAAGGCATTTGCATGTTCGTCTAATCTTGTAATACACCAGAGAACACACACAGGAGAGAAACCCTTCAAGTGCACTCTGTGCAGGAAGGCGTTTGCACATTCATCACATCTTCAAGTACACCAGAGAACGCACACGCATCAGAAGATCCACAAGGAGTGCAGTCTGAAATCAGCTTGTGAAAGTCAAAGTGCCACCATGAGCCCATCCCTCATGAAACACGAACCGGAAAAAATCCCAGCTTGGACACTTTTAAAGTTATCGAGGTGAAATATGAAGAGGTGATGGTGAAATGTGAAGAAGTGATGGTGAAGAGTGAAGAAGTGATGGTGAAGATGAAGAAGTGAAGGTGAAATGTGAAGACGAAGATTCAACTCCAAAATGGGACCTTCACATCGATGGAGGCAACGTGAAGCAGGAGGAGAATTCTGACTGTGAGGCAGAGCGAGGCAACTCCCAGCAGTTTGTGGAAGTGGAGGTGTGGGTGGACTTGCTCCTAGACAATACAAAGTCAATTGGAGACCCGGTAGATGTGTAAGCCAGAGACGATGTTGCCCCAATAGATGCACCTTTGTCACAGGCCTTTAATGACAAGAATGTGAAGTTGAACACTCAGTTGCTAGGTTCAACCTGCAGAGTAAGAGCGAGCGGCCAGTCTTTGTGGACCTGTGGGTTGGGTTAATCTCTAACCAGGAGCGAGAGCCAATAAGCTCCCAAGCATTCACTATGTTATCAATTGCATTTATATTGTGCCTGCTTAATTGCCTCTACGTGACTTTCCCGAAAGAACCAAGGAGTATGGATCCCTGCAGTCACAAACTTCAAATCAAGATTGCCTCAGCAACTCGGAGTTTTGTATCCCGTTTCAGACACTCGAAGAGCATCCCCAAGTAGCAGCTGCCCCTGTGTGGCACAAGGTGGTGGCCCTGCACCGGCCTGCATGTGGACAAGAGCCTGTCAGTAGGGGGCGTTGGTTGATGTGGCATCTTAGTTGTGGAGTTTGTAGGTAATGTTTCGATTTAAAGCTTTCGTGACTGCAGGGATTCATCTTCTTGGTTATTTCGGTAAAGTCACGTAGAAGGGAAATAATAAGATAACAAAAATTAAACAAAATAAAATTCTCACGACGTTTCGGCTGCTTGCGAACGTCGTGAGAATTTTATTTTATTGGTTTATTCCCTTCTACGTTATTTTGTAGGTAATGTTTAGAATTTTATCAATTTTGACCGAGATGCCAGCATGAAAATGACAATAGTACGTTGTACATACACTGTTAAGTAGACGGCGCATATTTTTTTTAAAAGAGCTTTTTGTTAATACGATGTAACCTGATGCAGTCTATTTCATTGCAGTAATTCAATTTTGTTCAAATGCCTGTCAATAATTTAGATTGAATACTTGCCTGATTGTGCGTGTGCATGTAACATTTTGTCTGAGGGTTAAACATTGAATAAGTGATGTTAGGACAAAGTGTGTGTGTGTGTTTTGGAAGTAACCTGTATAGAGAACTCGGGTGAGACCCGTTGTTCTTGTGATACAGGTCAAAGGGTACTTTTGTGTTTCACGAAGCGTCTGCCTCTGCAGCAACTCATCGTCTTTGCAATAGGGAGCACGCTCGGATCATTCATCAGTTACAAGGCATACCACTTGAAAGTTACACGTATAGGAGGAGGTACATTCTCTACAACACGAATTGTAGTTTTGTGTTACGTGTTGACGTAGATTTTGTCCAACCAGGACTAGAAATGCCCTTTGCTGATTCACGTCTGGATGTTTGCACCTATCGCTTGAAGCAAGCCCCACTGCAGTTGAGTCGCTGTGCACCAATAAGGGTCCAAGCATTTTAGGGCCTTCAGGCCAGGAAAGTCACAACATTTACGGCACACGAAGGACGCATTCACGCAAGCGCCCCGTGCTCCGTTTTGAAGTTTTAAAATGAAAAATCTTTGAATCGTGTTGTGTTTTGAACTAGATGATTGTTATTTCTTCATTAAAAGCTTATTTCATATTACATCCGGAAGACTTCGTTGAGAAGGATATTTCGCGTGAATTTTCTCTCGTCGTTAAGTAGACGGCTTTGCCGGGGGTTCGGTTCGATGCGGACTTTCACCTGGTTGGGATCGCGGGATCGAGATGAGACGACACGGAGCTGCTGGCCGTCTGCAGATCGATTCCAACGTAACCGAGCGTCTGTCCCTGCGCCTCCATCGTTGGTACAGGGGGTGCTGGATAATGTTTGGAATTGCCCCAATTTTGACCGTGACACCAACATGCGTTGTGAATGACGCAACGTTATGTTTTACATCTGCCGTTTAGCAGACTGTGCATATTGTGGTGAATGTTACTGGGGTAGCCAGGTGTGCCTGTCCGTCGTTCGCATGCAGGGGGCGCGTGTAGGTTTACAGCGCCCCCTGCATGAAAACGACAAAGTGCAGCGTTCATCACGAATACAGTTGTGCCCTTATATTTTAAATGTTATTCTCTTATAAGGTGATGTTGATATCGAAAACTGACACATAAACGGCATGCCATAAATAGGAAATTAACTCTGCTTATTCGAATCAATGTATTCATATATGTTGATAAACTGTTTTCAAGCAGATTTTGTGTCTCTAACGGCGACTACAGGGACCACGTGATTGTTTAAATAATGTCTTTGATTATAACTATAATTGCCTACAATTCGTCATGTGTAGCTTATTTAGACTATAATTTATTCACTACCCAAAATGTATTTACTTGAAAACATAGAGCTGATATTTGTTCTTTCGGTAAAGTCACGTAGAAGGGAACCAAAATAACAAAAATATAAAACAATTAAATTCTCACGACGTTTCGACTGCAACACAAGCAATCATCATCAGGTATCACACACAGGCACACACAAAGATACAGGCACACACACACAGTGTACACACAGTGTAGACAGTGTATACACAGTGTACACACACAGTGTGTGTACACACAGTAATGTCCACGTTGTAGTTGCTGAGTTCACGCACGCAAGGGGTCTCTGTTCAAGAGATGGAGCAATGGAAAATGAATCTAAATCAACTTAAACTCCATTCCCGCTCTGTGACGTCACCACTCAGCATGACCTCATCGCTGTGAAACGCCAGGGGGAGGTGTGCCTCGCTAGTGACGTCAGGTCACCAAGGTATTCACCCCACCCCCGTCCACCGCGCCTTTGAGCGTGACGTCACCTCTGCCTGGTCACTGCCGATATCTGTTCCGGTACAATCCTTATTTGGGCAAAGCTACGCCCAGTGACTGGTGGCTCATTAACATAATGAGTTCGTGAAAGTCGTCGCGAGTTTATTGGGAAGGGTTCAGCACCCACGCCCCCATCCCTCGACATATGGCCCGGGCTCATTAACATAATTTTATTTAGTTACGGAGTCGCTCGTGGGAGGGGAGTGTCTTGTACCCCGGACGTGACGTCATGTTACCTGCTGCCGCGTGACGTCACGAGATAACAGGAAGCGATCGCTTCGCTCTTGCACTGAAATCCGAGGTGAGAAATTATTATCGTGTTGGTGGTCGTGGTTGTTGTGGTGTTGGTGGTGGTGGCTGTTGTTGTTTACCAAGGTAGAGCCTCTCTCTCTCGTAGGGATGTCAGTTGAGTAGCAGCGAGCATGGGAATCGATGTCTAGGTTGGAACTTTACAACGCGGGGCCTAGCCACGCGGGGCCTTGCCTCCTGCCCTCGCCTGATTGCGTTCACTTTAATTATCTCGCTTAAGTTTAATTTGTCTTCACCCGGCTCGCCACTTTGTAACTTTGTTTTATTGGAAATATTCACGCAGTTTTTATTTTCGTTCTTTTGTTAGCAGGCCAAGCCCGCTTGAGCTGCTATACCGCTCTTGTTATCAGAAGCGACCTGTCCACAACAACACAAGGTGAGGCTTTGTCAACGTGTGTGAATGTTTTGACTTAAAACTTTGGTGACTGCAGGAATTAATATTCTTGGTTCTTTTGGTAAAGTCACATAGGTAGAAAATAAAATAAAAATAAATAAAAATAAATTGTTAATAAAGCAAAAAAACTCACGTTTTGAACACAAGCAGTCTTTATTTAATGTAATTGTATTATCAGTTATTGTTATTTTCTATCTACGTAACTTTACCGAAATCAACAAGAATACGTGTGTCAATGTCTTATCGGTCAAAGACGCTAAACGGAGTGACGCGCAAACTCCAAATATGCAGCAGGCGTCAGGGTCGGGATCGAACCCACGACTTCCTGTATACCAGGTGAGGTAGTTAACATCTCACCACGGAGAGAGACACGCAAACTCCAGTTAGCCTCGGATATGTTCGTTGATCCTCAATTAATTACTTGGTGGAGTGAGAAAGCATTCATGCCAAGCAGATGAAGGTGGCCAGGCATGATTCTAGACACGCCACCGCCTGTTTACCCAGTGACAGCGTACAGTTTGTGTTTGCAGTAACGTCTATTAACTCTTGTTGAACACGAAGGTTATATCAAAGCAATAGTTTATTTTTGTTTTCCTCTGGAACTCTTTATAAGAATGGAAACTGGAGGTGAACACAGCACACACATTCATCTGAAGTCGGATCTGTTCATCCCAGCATTCAAGGACATCTGAGCCTGGATTCACACCTTAATTTCTGCATAACACAAATAGTATTGTTTTCAACACCCTTTGCTATGTCAGCCGAATTGAGCTTTCATAAATATTCCTTTTGTAGTCAGACAGCCGAAATTGTGTGCTTAGAGTTTTGAGTTAACATTCATCTTGAAGATATGAAGGCTCTCACGCATATTTATGACATTTTCCCTCTCATTGTGTGCCATAACAGCCCGTGGAGAGAAACCCTTCAGGTGCACTCTGTGCGTGAAGGCATTTGCACGTTCATAAAATCTGATGAATTTGAGAAACTTTTCATTACATCATGAATATATTAATAAGTATAGACGTGTAAGTTACGTGTGCATTCCTCTGTACCTGACGTGTAGATGGTGTGGATATTCTTTTTTTCTGTCTGCAGCTGACGCTTCCTCTGCAGAATTGTTCTGATGGAGCAAAGGCACTCAGCGCAGCTCGGTACGACAAGTCAACAATGCGACCAGCGTGCATACAGCACGGACCGGACTGGAAATCTGACACGGCACCAGAGGAGTCACACAGGAGAGAAACCCTGCAAGTGCACTGTGTGTGGGAAGGCGTTTGCATGTTCATCTGTTGTTAAAAAACACCAGAGAACACACACGGGAGAGAAACCCTTCAAGTGCAGTGTGTGTGGGAAGGCGTTTGCAGATTCATCAAATCTTCAAGTACACCAAAGAACACACACGGGAGAGAAACCCTTCAAATGTACTGTGTGTAACAAGGCATTTGCATGGCCATCAGTTTTTCAGAACCACCAGAGAACACACACGGGAGAGAAACCCTTCAGGTGCACGATGTGCGGGATGGCGTTTACACAGTCATGTAATCTTGTAACACACCAGAGAACACACACGGGAGAGAAACCCTTCAAGTGCAGTGTTTGTGGGAAGACATTTTCAGGTTCATTTGTTCTTAAAACACACCAGAGAACACACACGGGAGAGACACCCTTCAAGTGCAGTGTGTGTGGGAAGACATTTTCATGGTCATCTGCTCTTAAAAAACACCAGAGAACACACACAGGAGAGAAACCCTTCAAGTATACTCTGTGCGGCAAGGCGTTTTCAGATTCATGTCATCTTGTAACACACCAGAGAACACACACGGGAGAGACACCCTTCAAGTGCAGTGTATGTGGGAAGGCATTTGCACAGTCATCTGCTCTTGTAGAACACCAGAGAACACACACGGGAGAGAAACCCTTCAAGTGCAGTGTGTGCGTGAAGGCATTTGCACAGTCATCGGCGCTTGTAAAACACCAGAGAACACACGAGAGAGAAACCCTTCAAGTGCAGTGTTTGTGGGAAGGCATTTTCATGGTCATCTGCTCTTAAAAAACACCAGAGAACACACACAGGAGAGAAACCCTTCAAGTATACTCTGTGCGGCAAGGCGTTTTCAGATTCATGTCATCTTGTAACACACCAGAGAACACACACGGGAGAGACACCCTTCAAGTGCAGTGTATGTGGGAAGGCATTTGCACAGTCATCTGCTCTTGTAGAACACCAGAGAACACACACGGGAGAGAAACCCTTCAAGTGCAGTGTGTGCGTGAAGGCATTTGCACAGTCATCGGCGCTTGTAAAACACCAGAGAACACACGAGAGAGAAACCCTTCAAGTGCAGTGTTTGTGGGAAGGCATTTTCATGGTCATCTGCTCTTAAAAAACACCAGAGAACACACACGGGAGAGAAACCCTTCAAGTGCAGTGTGTGCGTGAAGGCGTTTGCACATTCATCTGATCTTGTAAAACACCAGAGAACACACACAGGAGAGAAACCCTTCAAGTGCAGTGCGTGCGTGAAGGCGTTTGCACATTCATCTGCTCTTGTAGTACACCAGAGAACGCACACGGGAGAGAAACCCTTCAAGTGTACTCTGTGCGGGAAGCCGTTTGCAGATTCATCAAATCTTCAAGTACACCAGAGAGCACAGAAGCATCAGAAAATCCACAAGGAGTGCAGTCTGAAATCAGCTTGTGAAAGTCAAAGTGCCGCAATGAGCCCATCCCTCATGAAACACGAACCGGAAGAAAATCCCAGCTTGGACACTTTTAAAGGTATAAAGGTGAAATATGAAGAGGTGAAGGTGAAATGTGAAGAAGTGATGAGCGAAGAAGTGAAGGTAAAATGTGAAGATGAAGATCCAAAATGGGACCTTCACATCGTGAAGCAGGAGGAGAATTCTGACTGAGGCAGAGTGAGGCAACTCCCAGCAGTTTGTGGAAGTGGAGGTGTGGGTGGACTTGCTCCTAGACAATACAAAGTCAAGTGGAGACCCGGTAGATGTGTAAGCCAGAGACGATGTTGCTTCAATAGATGCACCTTTGTCACAGGCCTTTAATGAGAAGAATGTGAAGTTGAACACTTTGTGGGCCCATGGGTTGGGTAGATCTTTAACCAGGAGCGAGAGACAATAAGCTCCCAAGCATTCACTATGTTATCATAATAATTGCTTTTACATGGTGCTTGCTTAACCGCCTCAGCAACTCGGAGTTTTGTGCCGTACCTCGTCTGAAACACTCGAAGAGCATCCCCAAATAGCAGCTGCCCCTGTGTGGCATAAGGTGGTGGCCCTGCACCGGCCTGTATGTGGACAAGAGCCTGTCCGTAGGGGGCGATGATTGATGTGTCATCTCAGTTGTGTAGTTTGTAGGTAATGTTTAGAATTTGCTACATTTTCACTTAGACGCCAGCATGCAATGGCCTACTCGTTTTGAATGACACAATAGTATGTTTTACATACACTCTGAAGCAGACTGCAACTTTTTTTAAAAGTTTCTTGATAATACGATGTAACGTGATGCAGTATATTTCACTGCAGTAATCCAATTTTGTTAATATGCCTGTCAATTTAGAATGTATACTTGTCTGGTTTTGTGCATACTTGTAACATTTGATCTGTAAGGGTCAAACATTGAATAAGTGATGTTAGGACAAAGTGCGTGTGTGTTTGAAAGTAACCTGTACGGAGAACTCAGGTGTGACCCATTCTTGTGATACAGGTCAAACGGTGTTGTGTTCCACGAAGCATCTGGAGCAACTCATTGTCTTTGAAATAGGTGGCACACTCGGATCATTCATCAGTTACAAGGCATACCACTTAAAAGTTACACGTATAGGAGGAGGTACATTCTCTACAACACGAATTGTAGTTTTGTCTTACGTGTTGAGGCCACGTGATGTGTCGAAGGCTCTCTGCCAGCTCAGGACAGACCCAAGTTGCCATGTGCTCAATAAGATGACTGACAGAGGCACCACTGCACCGACTTGGTGTGGCCGACGCTCCGCTCGTTGTCGTGAGCGTCGCTCATCCGCCCTCCGTTGTTACTGGAGGGCGACTGCCTCCAACTGCCCAGCAGCGTGCTTCACGAGCCTCCTCCACAGAGCCCGATCTTGACACCGCTGGTACCAGTCATCAGCAAGCCCACTCAGCTCCACATCCTTCTTGTACAGCATCAGTCCATACATCTTTAAGAGGGTTATCGAAATGCCATGCTACAGACAGATGGGCAGATATGAACGAACAGAGCTAATGCATTAACATCTCAACCTTGGTTGGAAAGCGTTAAAAAGGAATGACTTATTTGACCTGAACTGCATATTGATTGATTTGAGTTAAGGACAATAAAAAACTAATACAGAGATTGTGCACTCACATCAGTCTGGGTTAGCGCGTGAGAGGACCTCCTGTAATACTATGATCTTACCAGATACGGAGACAAATTGGCATTAATGCAGATTTGAGGCTATGCGGATGGCTTTGAACCCAAAGCACCCTTCAATGGTAATGCACATAATAGAGACATGCTTTGTTCATTTTTCTAAACCCATGCTTTTAAAATAATCTCAAGCAATTTTCTCTGCCAGTCATTGCCTGATCTTATTGCACACAAACACACACACTCACACACACACACAAAGATCCCCCGTACAGCCTTCAACAGACTGCTGGGGCAAGTGCTGTTAGCGAGCACCTATGAAGGATGGCACGGCACACGAGGGGGGTGGGTAGCCAGCAGTGCGCCCGACCGCCTTTGTATCCCGAGTGGCGATGCTCACATCACACTGGGTACTCAGTTTTAGGCTGAGTCGACCTAGGGAAGGCCCAGGACCGGTTCAGATAATCGTCACTGGCGGTGTTGGCCGTGAGCGGGAAACGATCCCGGGTCTCCGGGTTCGTAGCGCAGCGTAGCGCTAACCGCTGCCCTACCGCTCGTACAAAGATACGTTTAAGCACGCGCACGCAAATACACATTCTGTTTGACTAACACTTCTTTCAAACCGTACGTAGCCAAACATTTCCGTTGTAGAGTTTCTAGATAAAGTTTGGAATTACCACAATTTTCACCGTGACACCAGCATGCAATGACCTGTACGTTGTGAGTGACACAATACTCTGTTTTACATCCGCCGTGAAGCAGAACAGCGCATATTGTGGTGAATGTTACTGGGGTAGCCAGGTGTGCCTGTAGGATTTGAACTTTGAACCTCTGCAACAAATAGAGAATGCGCTACCATATTCCTGGTTCTTTCGGTAAAGTCACGTAGATAGAAAACAAAAAATAAACAAAATAAAATATTTAAAAAATACAAATAAAAATAATACATTTTTAAAAATAAATTGATGATAAGATGCCATGGGTCGACTGACTGAGATGACTGGCCAATCCACCGCCCGTACACACATAGTGTGTACATACACACAATAATGTCCACGTTGTTGCTGAGTTCACGCACCCAAGGGAGGGGGCAATGGAAAATGAATCTAAATCACCTTAAACTCCATCCCCGCTCTGTGACGTCACCACTCAGCATGACCTCAACGGCATGAAGTGCCAGCGGGAGGTGTACCTCGCTAGTGACGTCATGTCACCAAGGTATTCACACTCCCCCAACCCCGTCCACAGCGCTCTTGAGCGTGACGTCACCTCCGCTTGGGTCACTGCCGATATCAATCCAGTGCCAATCCTTATTTGGGCAAAGCTACGCCCAGTGACTGGCGGTTCATTAACATAATGTATTCGTTGAAGTCGAGAGTTTATTCCGACGGGTTCAGCAGCCACGCCCCATCCCTCGACGTATGGCCCGAGCTTATTAACATAATTTATTCAGTTACAGAGCCGCTCTTTGTGGGAGGGGCGTGTCTCTTACCCTGGAAGTGACGTCATGTTACCTGCTTACCCGCGTGACGTCGCCAGGTAACAGGAGGCTGCCGATCCGCGCTTGCACTGAAATCCGAGGTGAGAAATTCTCATCGTTGTGGTGGTGGTGGTCGTTGTGGTGGTGGTTGTGGTTTTTGTTTACCAAGGTAGAGCCTCTCTCTCTCGTAGGGATGTCAGTTGAGTAGCAGCGAGCATGGGAATCGATGTCCAGGTTGGAACTTTACAACGCGGGGCCTAGCCACGCGGGGCCTTGCCTCCTGCCCTCGCCTGATTGCGTTTACTTTAATTATCTCGCTTAAGTTTAATTTGTCTTCACCCGGCTCGCCACTTTGTAACTTTGTTTTATTGTCAATATTCACGCAGTTTTTATTTTCATTTGTTAGCAGGCCAATCCCGCTTGAGCTGCTATACCGCTCTTGTTATCAGAAGCAACCTGCCCACAACAACACAAGGTGAGGCTTTGTCAACGTGTGAATGTTTTGACTTGAAACTTTGGTGACTGCAGGAATTAATATTCTTGTTTCTTTCGGTAAAGTCACGTAGATAGAAAATAAAATTAAAATAACAGATAATATTTTTTCTTTTTTTAAATGAAGCAAAAACCCCTCAACGTTTGTATGGCAACATTAATGTTGAAGATGCGAGGGCTTACAGGAATGTTTGACATTTGCCCTCTCATTGCGTGCCATGACAGTGCTGTTTGCACAGTCACACATAGCCACTGTAAGATGTTTTTCTTCGTCGTGTTTTTGTTTTGTCGCTTGTTGTGGTTGCACCCGATTCAAGAGCCGAATGGCTCACGGGACTATAACCAAAATAAATCAAACTGAAAATCAAAAAACTGAAACCGCGTGATGAATTTGGGAAAGTTTTTCACTGCATCTCAAAATATGTATAAAAGGCAAAGTTGTGATTGTGTGCGTCAGTTCAAAATGTTTAGCGTACTTCCCGACATGCAACAAACTGGAAATGTGCCATGTGGGTACTTTCCAGACTGTACACCGTGCAAACATTATACAAATACACTTTTGTTTCTAGGGGTGGGGGGGGCTCAATAATGTATAGATTTTTTGCACGGCAAGTGAGCTGTGATGTCAAATTTGTCACGTGACCCTCGCATGTGATAGCGTCACGCATTGTAGTGTAGCAGTTAGCGTTGTCTGTGTGTGTGTCTGTGTGTGTGTGTCTGTGTGTGTGTCTGTGTGTTTGTGTGTGTCTGTGTGTGTGTGTCTGTGTGTGTGTGTCTGTGTGTCTGTGTGTGTGTCTGTGTGTGTGTGTGGAAGCATAACTCATTGCAGTGTAGCGGTTAGCGTTGTCTGTGTGTGTGTCTGTGTGTGTCTGTGTGTGTCTGTGTGTGTGTGTATCTGTGTGTGTCTGTGTGTATCTGTGTGTGTCTGTCTGTGTGTCTGTGTGTGTGTCTGAGTGTGTGTGTCTGTGTTTCTGTGTGTGTGTCTGTGTGTGTGGAAGCATAACGCACTTTAGTGTATCGGTTAGCGCTACGCTACGCTACGAACCCGGCGACCCGAGTTCAATTCCCGCTCACGGCCACCACCGGCGACGATTATTTGAACTGCTTCTGGGCCTCCCCTAGGTCGACTCAGCCTCAAACGAGTAACTGCTGTGGTGTGAACATCGCCGCTGGGGATCCAAGTCCCAGGCGAAGCCGGGTAGTACATCTAGTCATGAATACATGAATGAATATAGACGTGTAAGTCACGTGTGACTGTATATATTCATTCCTCCATGGCTCGATACTGACGTGTAGATGGTGTGGATATTCTTATTTTCTGTCTGCAGCTGACGCTGGTCTGATGGAGCAAAGGCACTCAGCGCAGCTCGGTACGACAAGTCAACAATGCGACCAGCGTGCATACAGCACGGACCGAACTGGAAATCTGACACGGCACCAGAGAAGTCAAACAGGAGAGAAACCCTTCAAATGTACTGTGTGTAACAATGCATTTGCATGGCCATCAGTTTTTCAGAACCACCAGAGAACACACACGGGAGAGAAACTCTTCATGTGCACGATGTGCGGGATGGCGTTTACACAGTCATGTAATCTTGTAACACACCAGAGAACACACATGGGAGAGAAACCCTTCAAGTGCAGTGTTTGTGGGAAGACATTTTCTGGTTCATTTGTTCTTAAAACACACCAGAGAACACACACGGGAGAGAAACCCTTCAAGTGCAGTGTGTGTGGGAAGGCATTTTCATGGTCATCTGCTCTTAAAAAGCACCAGAGAACACACACAGGAGAGAAACCCTTCAAGTGCAGTGTGTGTGGAAAGGCATTTTCAAATTCATCTCATCTTCAAAGACACCAGAGAACACGCACGGTAGAGAAACCCTTCAAGTGCAGTGTGTGTGGGAAGACATTTTCAGATTCATTTGCTCTTAAAACACACCAGAGAACACACACAGGAGAGAAACCCTTCAAGTGCAGTGTGTGTGGAAAGGCATTTTCAAATTCATCTGCTCTTAAAACACACCAGAGAACACACACGGGAGAGAAACCCTTCAAGTGCACTGTGTGTGGGAAGGCATTTGCACAGTCATCTGCTCTTAAAAAACACCAGAGAACACACACGGGCGAGAAACCCTTCAAGTGCACTGTGTGTGGGAAGACATTTGCACAGTCATGTAATCTTGTAACACACCAGAGAACACACACAGGAGAGAAACCCTTCAATTGCACTGTGTGTGGGAAGACATTTGCATATTCATCTCATCTTCAAAGACACCAGAGAACACACACAGGAGAGAAACCCTTCAAGTGCAGTGTGTGTGGGAAGACATTTTCAGATTTATCTACTCTTAAAAAACACCAGAGAACACACACGGGAGAGAAACCCTTCAAGTGCAGTGTGTGTGGGAAGACATTTTCAGATTTATCTACTCTTAAAAAACACCAGAGAACACACACGGGAGAGAAACCCTTCAGGTGCAGTGTGTGTCGGAAGACATTTTCAGGTTCATTTGCTCTTAAAACACACCAGAGAACACACACGGGAGAGAAACCCTTCAAGTGCAGTGTGTGTGGAAAGGCATTTTCAGATTCATCTCATCTTCAAAGACACCAGAGAACATGCACGGGAGAGAAACCCTTCAAGTGCAGTGTGTGTGGGAAGACATTTTCAGATTCATTTGCTCTTAAAACACACCAGAGAACACACACAGGAGAGAAACCCTTCAAGTGCAGTGTGTGTGGAAAGGCATTTTCAAATTCATCTGCTCTTAAAACACACCAGAGAACACACACGGGAGAGAAACCCTTCAAGTGCACTGTGTGTGGGAAGGCATTTGCACAGTCATCTGCTCTTAAAAAACACCAGAGAACACACACGGGGGAGAAACCCTTCAAGTGCACTGTGTGTGGGAAGGCATTTGCACATTCATTAAATCTTCAAGTACACCAGAGAACACAGAAGCATCACAAGATCCACAAGGAGTGGAGTCTGAAATCAGCTTGTGAAAGTCAAAGTGCCGCAATGAGCCCATCCCTCATGAAACAAGAACCGGACGAAAATCCCAGCTTGGACACTTTTAAAGGTATCGAGGTGAAATATGAAGAGGTGATGGTGAAGAGGGAAGAAGTGATGGTGAAGAGGGAAGAAGTGATGGTGAAGAGGGAAGAGGTGATGGTGAAGAGTGAAGAAGTGAAGGTGAAATGTGAAGATGAAGATGAAACCCCAAAATGGGACCTTCACATCGATGGAGGCAACGTGAAGCAGGAGGAGAATTCTGACTGTGAGGCAGAGCGAGGCAACTCCCAGCAGTTTGTGGAAGTGGAGGTGTGGGTGGACTTCCTAGACAATACAAAGTCAAGTGGAGACCCGGTAGATGTGTAAGCCAGAGACAATGTCGCTACAATAGATGCACCTTTGTGATAGGCCTTTAATGACAAGAATGTGAAGTTGAACACTCAGCTCCTTAGTTCATCCTGCAGAGTAAGAGCGGCCAGTCTTTGTGGACCTGTGGGTTGGGTCAATCTCTCACCAGGAGCGAGAGACAATAAGCTCCCAAGCATTCACTATGTTATAATATTTGCATTTACATGCTGTGAGGCAGAGCGAGGCAACTCCCAGCAGTTTGTGGAAGTGGAGGTGTGGGTGGACTTCCTCCGAGACAATACAAAGTCAAGTGGAGACCCGGTAGATGTGTAAGCTTCAGACGATGTCGCTACAATAGATGCACCTTTGTCACAGGCCTTTAATGACAAGAATGCAAAGTTGGACACTCAGTTCCTAGGTTCAACCTGCAGAGTAAGAGCGAGCGGCCAGTCTTTGTGGACCTGTGGATTGAGGAGATCTCTGACCAGGAGCGAGAGCAAAGAAGCCCCCAAGCATTCACTATGTTATAATAATTGCATTTACTCGGTGCTTGTTTAATCGCCTCGGCAATTCGGAGTTTTGTACCTCGTCTTAAACACTCGAAGAGCATCCCCAAGTAGCAGCTGCCCCTGTGTGGCACAGGGTGGTGGCCCTGCACCGGCCTGCATTTATTATATTTTCCGCCTGAGGACGACCGCTTGTGTTACGATCCAAACGTCGTGATCTATTATTATTTTGTCTACCTACGTGACTTTACTAAAAGAACTAAAGAGTATGTGAACAAGAGGCTGTCAGTAGGGGGCGATGATTGATGTTTCATCTCAGTTTTGTAATTTGTCGCTAATGTTTAGAATTCGCCAGCATGCAATGGCCTACACGTTTTGAATGACACAATAGTATGTTTTACATCCACTGTTAAGCAGACCGTGCATATTTTTAAAATAGCTTCTTGTTAATACGATGTAACCTGATGCAGGATATTTCACTGCAGTAATTCAATTTTGTTAATATGCCTGTCAATAATTAAGAATGAATACTTGTCTGATTGTGCGTGTACATGTAACATTTTGTCTATGAGGGTCAAACATTGATTAAGTGTTCAAATCTAGATTGATTAAGTGATGTTAGGACAAAGTGTGTGTGTTTGGAAGTAACCTGTACAGATATCTCGGGTGAGACACGTTCCATGTGATACAGGTCAAAGGGTACTTTTGTGTTTCACGAAGCGTCTGGAGCAACTCATCGTCTTTGAAATAGGGAGCACCCTCGGATCATTCATCAGTTACAAGGCATACCACTTAAAAGTTACACGTATAGGAGGAGGTACATTCTCTACAACACGAATTGTAGTTTTGTGTTACGTGTTGACGTAGATTTTGTCTAACTGGGACTAGAAATGCACCTTGCTGATTCACGTCTGGATGTTCATATCTATCGGTTGAAGCAAGCCCCACTGTTGCAGTTGAGTCGCTGTGCACCAATAAGGGTCCAAGCATTTTAGGGCCTTCGGCCAGGAAAGTCACAACATTTACGGCACACGAAGGACGCATTCACGCAAGCGCCCCGTACTCCGTTTTGAAGTTTTAAAATGAAACATCTTTGAATCGTGTTGTGTTTTGAATTAGATGATTGTTATTTCTTCATTAAAAGCTTATTTCACATTACATCCAGAAGGCTTCGTTGAGAAGAATATATCGCGTGAATTTTCTCTCGTCGTTAAGTAGGCGGCCTTGCCGGGGGTTCGGTTCGATGCGGACTTTCACCTGTTTGGGATTGCGGGATCGAGATGAGGCGACACGGAGCTGCTGGCCGTCTGCAGATCGATTCCAACGTAATCGAGCGTCTGTCCCTGCGCCTCCGTCGTTGGTACAGGGGGTGCTGGATAATGTTTGGAATTGCCCCAATTTTGACCGTGACACCAACATGCGTTGTGAATGACGCGACGTTATGTTTTACATCTGCCGTTTAGCAGACTGCGCATATTGTGGTGAATGTTACTGGGGTAGCCAGGTGTGCCCGTCCGTCGTTCGCATGCAGGGGGTGCGTGTAGGTTTACAGCGCCCCCTGCGTGAAAACGACGGAAAGGGCAGCGTTCGTCACGGTTAAAGTTGTGCGCTTTTATTTTAAATCTTATTCTTTTATAAGGTGATGTTGATATTGAAAACTGACACATAGCTGGCATGCCATAAATAGGAAATTAACTCTGCTTATTCGAATCAATGTATTCATATATGTTGATGAACTGTTTTCAAGCAGGTTTTGTGTCTCTAACGGCGACTACAGGGACCACGTGATTGTTTAAAAATGTCTTTGATTATAACTATAATTGCCTACAATTCGTCATGTGTAGCTTATTTAGACTATAATTTATTCACTACCCAAAATGTATTTACTTGAAAACATAGAGCTGATATTTATTCTTGGTTCTTTCGGTAAAGTCACGTAGAAGGGAAACAATAACAAAAATATAAAACAATTAAATTCTCACGACGTTTCGACTGCAACACAAGCAATCATCATCAGGTGTCACACACAGGCACACACACAGAGACAGGCGCACACAGAGATACAGGCGCACACACAGTGTGTACACATACACATAGTGTACACACACAGTGTACACACACACAGTGTAGACAGTGTATACACAGTGTACACACACAGTGTGTACACACAGAAACAGTGTGTACACACAGTAATGTCCACGTTGTAGTTGCTGAGCTCTCGCACCCAAGGGGTCTCTGTTCAAGAGATGGAGCAATGGAAAATGAATCTAAATCAACTTAAACTCCATTCCCGCTCTGTGATGTCACCACTCAGCATGACCTCATCACTGTGAAACGCCAGGGGGAGGTGTGCCTCGCTAGTGACGTCATGTCACCAAGGTATTCACCCCACCCCGTCCACCGCGCCCTTGAGCGTGACGTCACCTCTGCTTGGTCACTCCCGATATCTTTTCCGGTACAATCCTTATTTGGGCAAAGCTACGCTCAGTGACTGGCGGCTCATTAACATAATGTGTTCGTGAAAGCCGTCGCGAGTTTATTGCGACGGGTTCAGCGCCCACGCCAGCGATCTGAGCACCTGTGTTTCTTTATCTGCGTCGGCAAGAATATACATGATATTCTTCAACAGACCACAGTTGAGAAAGCAACACATGAGACAATGAATGTGTCAACAGTGTAGGTGCGTAGTGCCACCTCTTGGGGGCCGTCCATAAATGACGTCACGCACTTGGGGGGGGTGGGCAGACATTTGTGACGATGTGTGACGGGGGGGGGGGTTTGAGAAATGTGATGTCACATCAAAATGCGCAATTTTAAATAAAAATAAACAACACGTTCTACTTAATTAAATAGACTTTTTAATAAATGTTCTACAACATTAGAGTGCAGCACCACATTAATACGCACTACAATGACAATAGTTTATGATGTTTTCTTGTTCATGTTTTTGTTTTTTGTTTGTTGCGGTTGCACCCGATTCAAGAGCCGAATGGCTCACAGGGCTATACCAAATAAATGGAACTAAATGGAACTATGAACATATGGCCCAGGCTCATTAACATAATTTATTCATTATCTTAGTTTTTTCGGTAAAGTCACGTTGAAGGGAAACAACAAAATAATAAAATATATATAAAACAATAAATTCTCACGACGTTTCGACCATAACTCAAACGGTCGTCTTTAGGTGTGTTGGTTTGCATAAATTTATTTTTAAACGGCGCATTTATTTATTTATAAAAAAACCGTTAGCGCCACGTGCAACGATTTGGCAGTTTATTTAGGACTAGTCCATCTATATTCTAAAAATAGGAGGGGGGAGACGAAATTTTGTATAATGTATGCTGTCTGAAAGCCACTGTAAGCGTGAACAATCAATTAAGACCTGAAATGGTTTATCAAATCTTTCCAATGATTGCTAAGATAGAATCCATCTTCTCGGTTGAAATTGTCTCTGTGCTTGTATATGTGGATAGCCTCATGAACGAATCTCTCATGGAAGCCAGATGGCTTACAAAGAACCTCTGTCTTGGAAAAGTCAATGACATGTGAACCTACTGAATTAGAACAATGATCTGCCACGGCCGAGGTGTTGGTCCTACCGTGTTTAAGGTCTTAATTGATTGTTCACTCTTACAGTGGCTTTCAGACAGCATACATTATAAAAAATTTCGTCTCCCCCCTCCTCTTTTCAGAATATAGATGGACTAGTCCTAAATAAACTGCCAAATCGTTGCACGTGGCGCTAACGGTTTTTTATAAATAAATAAATGTGCCGTTTTTAAATAAATTTATGCAAACCAACACACCTGAAGACGACCGTTTGAGTTATGGTCGAAACGTCGTGAGAATTTTTTTATTGTTTTATATATATTTTATTATTTTGTTGTTTCCCTTCAACGTGACTTTACCGAAAAAAACTAAGAATATGAATTACTGCAGTCACGAAAGCTTTAAATCAAAATTTAATCGCCTCTACGGGGAGGGTTTTCACATAACTTTAAGATCCTTCAACAAACTCCGGGATAAGAAAGCTCAGCTGATCGAGTCTCTCACCTTCCTGAAGAGATGCCGCGACTCTGGGGTAATACCAATCGCATTTACACTGACCTCTGCTGCTGTAACTTCTTCTAATGCGAAACGAATTATTTTCAAAACTAGCTTAGCTCTTATCTCAGAAAAAATCAGACTTATACGCACCGAACTAGATCAGTTAGACAAGACACTCTACAAATCACACTTATCATTGACGGCAACAATGTCCACATCGGATTGGGAACATGTAGACAATATGACTGCCTCTTCAGCTGCTACTATGTCGACCAAATGTAAGGAAAACCTGATTTCCAAATTTAACCTCCTCTTCAACAAAAGACCGGACCCACACACCAAAAAGTTAGACGTTAACAAAGTCGTAATTAATCGCGGTAACAGTTCTATTTCCGATGGTCTGAAATCCGTTTTAGCTAAAGGTCTAAACTTTGCAGTCACACCTAAACACATACCAGTTAATGATATAATTGCCCAAGTAGACGTTGCTCTCAGGGGCCTGGGTCACATAGCTGCAGACGTAGCAAGATCTGAAATCGCTGCAACCCTCAAAAACGCTAAGATGCCAGCTAGCAATCTCAGCAAAGATGAGCGTTTTGAATTATATAAATTAAAAAAAGAGCAATGATATTGTAGTCCTCTCAGCTGACAAAGGCAATGCTACTGTCATCATGGATAAAATAGAATACAACAACAAAATTAAAGAATTACTCGACGATGGTAGTTATACAAAAATAAAAAGAGATCCCACCAACAGCCTCGTCACACAAACCAACAAGATAATTTCTGATTCAACCGCATTAATTGATCAATCTAAACAGTTTTCGTTGAAACCTTCTGCTGCCAGGCCACCAAGATTATACGGCTTACCAAAAATACATAAAGTAGATACACCCCTTCGTCCCATAGTCTCTACTATCGGCTCCCCCACCTACAAACTAGCTCGTTTTTTGTCTGAAATCCTGCGTCCTTTCACTGGAAAGACCACCTCTGCGGTACAAAATTCTACTCACCTGGTATCGACAATCAAGGGTATTTCCCTGTCCCCAGACGACCTGCTTGTCAGTTTTGATGTAGTTTCCTTATTCACCAAGGTTCCTGTACCTGACACCATTGCAATCATTGAAGACTTGGTTCATCAAGGACTAAACACTGAGGTACCCCCCCCCCTGGTGAGACACTGTTTAACCAATACATACTTCACTTGGAATGGAACTTTCTACAAACAAACTGAGGGCACCCCAATGGGCTCCCCCCTTTCTCCAGTTATAGCTAACATTTTCATGGAGAAATTTGAGACTGACGCCATCCAGACTGCCACTCTGCGCCCAACCTTATGGAAGAGGTACGTGGATGACACTTTTGTCATCTGGCCACATGGCCGGCCTGCTCTAGACCAATTCTTCGACCACATCAATTCCATACACCCAGCCATCAGATTTACCATGGAAGTCGAAATAGGTGGCAAGATACCTTTTTTGGATGTCCTAATTAAAAAGAGACCTGATGGTTCAATGAGCCACTCTGTCTACAGGAAAGCTACCCATACGGATGCTTATCTGAAACCGGATTCCCACCACCATCCATCACAGAAGAATTCTCTCATCAAGACTCTGTATCATAGAACCCAATGCATATCCGACCAGGAACACATAAGCAGTGAACTCAAGCACGTACACCAAGCTCTTAGGGCTAATGGTTACTCCGACTATACAATCCGCAAAGCTATCACTCAAACCATGAAGAAGAACCCTCTTGGGGAGCCTTTCAAAACCATCACTTTACCCTACATTGCGGGGATCACAAAAAAGATCTCCAAAATCTTGAATAAACACAAGATCCAGGTCCGTTTCAACACATTACATAAAATCCGTGATCTGGTTCCGTCTGTAAAAGATGTGATTCCGGACATACAATACCCTGGTGTCTACAAACTAAGTTGCCTCTGTGGTAGTAGTTACATTGGAGAAACCAAACGCCATATCTCGGACCGCATTCGTGAACATAAAGCAGACCTTAAACACGGTAGGACCAACACCTCGGCCGTAGCAGATCATTGTTCTAATTCAGTAGGCTCACATGCCATTGACTTTTCCAAGACGGAGGTTCTTTGTAAGCCATCTGGCTTCCATGAGAGATTCGTTCATGAGGCTATCCACATATACAAGCACAGAGACAATTTCAACCGAGAAGATGGATTCTATCTTAGCAATCATTGGAAAGATTTGATAAATCATTTCAGTTCTTGATTGATTGTTCACGCTTACAGTGGCTTTCAGACAGCATACATAAAAACAAATTTCGTCTCCCCCCTCCTCTTTTCAAAAAATAGATGGACTAGTCCTGGCAAACAGCCAATCGTTGCGCGTGACGCAAACGTTATTTTTATATAAATAAATAAATATGCCGTTTTCAAAATAAATTTATGCAAACCGACACACCTGATGATGACCGTTTGAGTTATGGTCGAAACGTCGTGAGAATGTTTTATTGTTTTATATATATTTTATTATTTTGTTGTTTCCCTTCAACGTGACTTTACCGAAAAAACTAAGAATATGAATTACTGCAGTCACGAAAGCTTTAAATCAAAATATAATTTATTCAGTTAGCCGCTCGTGGGAGGAGAGTGTCTTGTACCCCGGACTGACGTCATGTCACCTGCTGCTGCCGCGTGACATCACGAGGTAACAGGAAGCGATCGCTTCGCTCTTGCACTGAAATCCGAGGTGAGAAATTTTCATCGTGTTGGTGGTCGTGGTTGTTGTAGTGGTGGTTGTGGTGGTGGTTGTTGTTGTTGTTTACCAAGGTAGAGCCTCTCTCTCGTAGGGATGTCAGTTGAGTAGCAGCGAGCATGGGAATCGATGTCCAGGTTGGAACTTTACAACGCGGGGCCTAGCCACGCGGGGCCTTGCCTCCTGCCCTCGCCTGATTGCGTTTACTTTAATTATCTCGCTTAAGTTTAATTTGTCTTCACCCAGCTCGCCACTTTGTAACTTTGTTTTATTGTAAATATTCACGCAGTTTTTATTTTTTTCACCAGGCCAAACCCGCTTCAGCTGCTATACTGCTCTTGTTATCAGAAGCGACCTGCCCACAACAACACAAGGTGAGGCTTTGTCAATGTGTGTGAATGTTTTGACTTAAAACTTTGGTGACTGCAGGAATTCATATTCTTGGTTCTTTCGGTAAAGTCACGTAGATAGAAAATAAAATAAAAGATAATAAATTTAATGAAAAATAAAAAAAATTGAAAATGAAGCAAAAAGCCCACGTCGTTTCGATCGCAACACAAGTGGTCTTTATCTTATTGAATTTAATCTGTTATTTTTATTTTCTATCTACGTGACTTTACTGAAAGAACGTGCCGCTGTTGACTCTGAATGTGTGGAGGGGAACACCTTCATCACGGGGAGAGAGAGACAGAGACACGGATAGCCTCGGCTATGTTGATTGATCCTCGATTCATTACTTGGTGGAGTGAGGAAGAATTAATGCTGAGCAGATGAAGGTGGCCAGGCATGGTTCTGGTCACACCACCACCTGTTTACTCATGGCAGTGTGTGACAGTGTCAAGTTTGTGTTTGCAGTAAAGTCTATTAACTCTGTTGAACACGGAGGTTATATCAAAACAATAGTTTATTTTTGTTTTCCTCTGGAACTCTTAATAAGAATGGAAACAGGATGTGAACACAGCACACACATGCAGCTGAAGTCGGAACTGTTCATCCCCAGCATTCAAGGACATCTGAGCCTGGATTCACACCTCTAAGTTGCGATTGAACATTAATTCATGCATTTCTGTATAACACAGATAGTATTGTTTTCAACACCCTTTGCTAAGTCAGCTGAATTTTGCTTTCATAAATATTCCTTTTGTAGTCAGACAGCCGAAATTGTGTGCTTAGAGTTTTGGGTTAACATTCATCTTGAAGATATGAAGGCTTCCAGGCATATTAATGACATTTTCCCTCTCATTGCGTGCCATAACAGCCCGTGGAGAGAAACCCTTCAGGTGCACTCTGTACGTGAAGCCATTTGCACAGTCACCACATCTTAAAGTACACCAGAGAACTCACACGGGAGAGAAACCCTTCAAGTTGCAGTGTGTGCGTGAAGGCATTTGCACG
Source organism: Petromyzon marinus (assembly GCF_048934315.1). Lineage (NCBI taxonomy): Eukaryota > Metazoa > Chordata > Hyperoartia > Petromyzontiformes > Petromyzontidae > Petromyzon > Petromyzon marinus. The sequence continues at coordinate 121,552 of NW_027422651.1, read as the reverse complement.
TTCATCAAATCTGATTAATTTGGGAAACTTTTTCACTACATCATGAATATATTAATAAGTATAGACGTGTAAGTCACGTGTGCATTCCTCTGTGCCTGACGTGTAGATGGTGTGGATATTATTTTTTTCTGTCTGCAGCTGACGCTTCCTCTGCAGAATTGGTCTGATGGAGCAAAGGCACTCAGCGCAGCTCGGTACGACAAGTCAACAATGCGACCAGAGTGCATACAGCACGGATCGGACTGGAAATCTGACACGGCACCAGAGAACTCGCACAGGAGAGAAACCCTTCAAATGTACTGTGTGTGGGAAAGCATTTTTATGGTCATCTGCTCTTAAAAACACCAGAGAACACACACAGGAGAGAAACCCTTCAAGTGTACTCTGTGCGGCAAGGCATTTTCAGATTCATGTCATCTTGTAACACACCAGAGAACACACACGGGAGAGAAACCCTTCAGGTGCACTCTGTGCGGGAAGGCGTTTGCACATTCACCACATCTTAAAGTACACCAGAGAACACACACGGGAGAGAAACCCTTCAAGTGCAGTGTGTGTGGGAAGACATTTTCAGATTCATCTACTCTTGTAAAACACCAGAGAACACACACAGGAGAGAAACCCTTCAGGTGCACGATCTGTGGGATGGCGTTTACACAGTCATATAATCTCGTATTACACCAGAGAACACACACGGGAGAGAAACCCTTCCAGTGCAGTGTTTGTGGGAAGGCATTTTCACGGTCATCTTCTCTTAAAAAACATCAGAGAACACACACGGGAGAGAAACCCTTCAAGTGCAGTGTGTGCGTGAAGGAATTTGCACAGTCATCTGATCTTGTAAAACACCAGAGAACACACACAGGAGAGAAACCCTTCAAGTGTACTCTGTGCGGGAAGCCGTTTGCAGATTCATCAACTCTTCGAAGACACCAAAGAACACAAAAGCATCGGAACATCCACAAGGAGCGGAGTCGGAGTCTGAGATCAGCTTGTGAAAGTCAAAGTGCCGCAATGAGCCCATCCCTCATGAAACAAGAACCGGACAAAAATCCCAGCTTGGACACTTTTAAAGGTATCGAGGTGAAATATGAAGAGGTGACGGTGAAATGTGAAGAAGTGATGGTGAAGAGGGACGAAGTGATGGTGAAGAGGGAAGAAGTGATGGTGAAATGTGAAGATGAAGATTCAACTCCAAAATGGGACCTTCACATCATGAAGCAGGAGGAGAATTCTGACTGAGGCAGAGCGAGGCAACTCCCAGCAGTTTGTGGAAGTGGAGGTGTGGGTGGACTTGCTCCTAGACAATACAAAGTCAAGTGGAGACCCGGTAGATGTGTAAGCCAAAGACGATGTCGCTACAATAGATGCACCTTTGTCACAGGCCTTTAATGATTAGAACGTGAAGTTGAACACTCATTTCTTAGGTTCATCCTGCAGAGTAAGGGCGGCCAGTCTTTGTGGGCCCGTGGGTTGGGTAGATCTTTAACCAGGAGCAAGAGCCAATAAGCTCCCAAGCATTCATGGTGCTTGCTTAACCACCTCAGCAACTCGGAGTTTTGTGTCGTACCTCGTCTGAAACACTCGAAGAGCATCCCCAAGTAGCAGCTGCCCCTGTGTGGCACAAGGTGGTGGCCCTGCACCGGCCTGCATGTGGACAAGAGCCTGTCAGTAGGGGGCGATGATTGATGTGTCATCTCAGTTGTGTAGTTTGTAGGTAATGTTTAGAATTTGCTACATTTTCACTCAGACGCCAGCATGCAATGGCCTACTCGTTTTGAATGACACAATAGTATGTTTTACATACACGGTGAAGCAGACTGTGCAACTTTTAAAAAAAAGTTTCTTGTTAATACGATGTAACGTGATGCAGTATATTTCACTGCAGTAATCCAATTTTGTTAATATGCCTGTCAATAATTTAGAATGTATACTTGTCTGGTTTTGTGCATACTTGTAACATTTGATCTATAAGGGTCAAACATTGATTAAGTGATGTTAGGACAAAGTGTGTGTGTGTGTGTGTTTGAAAGTAACCTGTACAGAGAACTCAGGTGAGACCCGTTGTTCTTGTGATACAGGTCAAAGGGTACTTTTGTGTTCTACGAAGCATCTGGAGCAACTCATTGTCTTTGAAATAGGGAGCACGCTCGGATCATTCATCAGTTACAAGGCATACCACTTAAAAGTTACACGTATAGGAGGAGGTACATTCTCTACAACACGAATTGTAGTTTTGTCTTACGTGTTGACGTAGATTTTGTCTAACTGGGACTAGAAATGCTCCTTGCTGATTAACGTCTGGATGTTCGTTACCTATCGGTTTAAGCAAACCCCACTGCTGTTGTTGAGACGCTGTGCACCAATAAGGGTCCAACACGTTGACGGCCTTCAGGCCAGGAAAGTCACAACATTTGCACACGAAGGACGCATTCACGCAAGTACCCCATGCTCCGTTTTGAAGTTTTAAAATGAAACATCTTTGAATTGTGTTGTGTTTTGAATTAGATGATTTTATTTCTTCATTAAAAGCTTGTATCAATTTACATCTGGAAGACTTCATTGAAAAGGACATTTCGTGTGAATTTTCTCTCGTCGTTAAGTAGATGGCCTTGCCGGGGGTTCGGTTCGATGCGGACTTTCACCTGTTTGGGATTGCGGGATCGAGATAAGGCGACACGGAGCTGGCCGTGCGAGAAGACCGCCGTCTGCAGATCGATTCCAACGTAATCGAACGTCTGTCCCTGCGCCTCCGTCGTCCATGCAGGGGGTCCGTAGGTTTGCAGCGCCCCCTGCATGAAAACAACGGAAAGTGCAGCGCTCATCACAGATAGATAAAGTTGTGCGCTTATATTTAAAATGTTATTCTTTTATAAGTTGATGTTGAAATCGAAAAGTGTTTGGCCAGTTGATGATTTCAATCAGATTGATTCATTTATTATGCACCACATATCCGAGCTTTTGTGGTCCTGTTGAGCTAAAGTTGGAAAAAGTCCGTGACTATAACTTCGCTCAATATTGTAAACGTGTTTCTGTTATTTAGTTATTGTTTAATACCAACTACTTCAGATAATGGGTTTCAAGATGTACTTGAATGGCACGTTCGTTGTTCCGGTGTTTAATGGCTTGGACGTCATGGCAAATGGCTTCCATCGATGTGGAAGTCAATGGTGGATGATAATTTGACATTTCGGTGTTGATTTGGAGTAGATTGTTTAACTGTTGCATACCAGGTGGTGAAATGCTTTGCCGAGTACCTGAACTGTTTGACCAAGTGAATTCATGAAGAGTTCGATACGAGTTTGAGCGTTAATATTCTTGCGGAACAACAAAGGTCGGATATTTTAAAGATTCCTGATCGTACGTTTATTGCGACAATGTTCAAGGGGAACACGTGTGGAGGAGAGTTCCGGGTGAAGTCTCCCCTTACCTGCCAACCATGGTGGCTGTCCGCTGATCACTCTCGCTTCGTCACAGCTACGAGCTGTAGGGACGGGATTCTCCACCCTGGCGCTGTTTTAATTCACAGCACCAAGAGCGGAGAGCCTCATCCCTGCAGTTCCCTCCTGTCGTGCCGCATCATTTACCGCGTAACGAGGCAACGTTTTCATGAGCAGTGCGTTCCACTACACACCCACACGAGCGAACCATGTGCAACAGTGTGCGTATATACAGACACGAACAAACACGCGGTTGCACATACACACACGAGCGCTTACTTGCAGACATGGACGAGTGGAGATGCACGCACGAGTGTGGTCACCACCTGGCTAGCTACACTAGTCACGTGATAACTAGTATACTAAACTATACACTACACAATACACTACACTATACACTACTATACACTACACCAGGGGTGTCCAAAGTTTTTTTAGTGAGGGCCAAATACAGAAAAATAAACAAAAGGCCGGGCCACACACTTGAGGTGACATTAACACATGAATACTGTGTATTTCTAACTCACCTATAATGTGAAGAACATTGCACTCAGTGGGAGCAGTGATGCTGTCCTTTGGATTGAAGGATGGCTGACATGTCAGGAGAAAGTTTGGTGGTTGAGACACGAAGGACTTCACAGAGATGGCTGTCAGTCATTCTGGTTCTCAGTCTGCTTTTGTTCTGATTTAACAGAGAAAATGTTCGTTCACATATGTATGTTGAGCCGAACAGGCTCATCATTCTTTTTGCGTGGCGTCTCATTAGAGGAAACTTGGCATTATCCAAACTCTGATAGAAGTCAGGGAGGGAGAGAAGCTGATGTTGACTCTTCAGAGAATCATCACATTGCATTTCAATCAGTTCTAACTGCAGACTCTCTTCCACTTCTGCATCCACCAGGAAGGGGGTCGAGAACAGCTTGATTTGTTTTTCAATGACAGAAAAATCTTGGAAACGCTGGTTGAATTCTGTCACGAGAGATACAATCACAGACACATATTTCTCCTGTTTAGCAGAATGGTCGGCCTTTGGAAAAGCATACTTGATTTCAAATAGCGCAGGGAAGTGTGCAGCATTAAAGCTTCGTAGTTGTGTCTCAAACAGGCAGAGCTTTGCACAGAAGGCTTTCATGTGCGCATACAGGTGTGGCACCAGCTGTTCTTTGCCTTGTAGGTTCTTGTTCAGTGTATTCAGATGATGAGTAAGATCAACTAAAAATGCCAGGTCTGCCAGCCACAGAGGGTCACTCAGTTCATGAAGAGGTCGGCCCTTCTCTTTCAAAAACTGGTCGATTTCTGATCTCAGCGAATAAAACCGCTGCAGCACAGAGCCGCGGCTGAGCCAGCGCACATCAGAGTGGTAGAGTACATCCCCGTATTCAGCATCCACATCAGATAGGAAAGCTTGAAATTCTCTGTGGTACAGTCCTCTAGCTCGAATTATGTTGACAGTTTTTACAACGGTGTTCATCACATCGCCCAGCTGGACAGTCTTGGCACACAGTGCTTCTTGGTGGATTATACAGTGCATCCTAAAAGCCTCACCTACGCTCTCTTTTACCTTGGCGCACACCATCGATGCCATTCCTTTGCGCTCGCCCGTCATGGCCGGAGCTCCATCCGTTGTTACTCCATAGAGCTTATCCCATTTAAGCCCCATCTTTTCAACTGCCTCTGACACAGCTTAAAAAATATCTCTACCCGTCGTTGTGCCTTTTAGGCTCATCATATCAAGCAGTTCCTCCGTACAGCAAAAATTATCATCTACTCCCCGCAAAAAAATTAACAGCTGCGCGGTGTCTGTGGCATGTGCTCTCATCGCATGCTATCGAGTAAAAATCAAAAGCACAAGCTTTGTCTCTCAGCTGAAGTTTCAAGTTAGCTGACAAGTCCTCGATTCTCTGCACCACTGTATTTCTGCATAAGCTCACGCTGTTGAAATCCTGCACTTTTTCCGGGCACATTATTTCTGTGACTTTGATGAGGCACTGCTTTATGAAATCACCGGGGGGGGGGGGGGGGTGGGGGAGGGGCTTGATCATATATCCGATTAATACAAATAGGGTGTACATTTAGATGCATGTCTGGATTAGAGATTAAATATAATTAAGTCTGGCGATTATGTTTAATGCAATGGGCAGTTGGAATAAACATGTTGGTGCTGGTGGATGAATGAGTGATGGACACACGCATGAGTGGGCAAACAAGCGAGTGAGTGGGCTTGAAGGCAACTGGCAGGGAAGTGATTGGATTGGTACAGTGAGTGGTCAAATATGTAATAATTGAGAGGATCAGTGATTCAAATTGTTGCTAAATCCGAGCGTTGTTCCAACCTCCCCAGACCATCCAACTTCAAACAGAATCTACTCCTTTGTAACAACATGGACGGACACATCAAGTGGGCTGAGATCTTGGATGACTATGAGGGTAAGTTCCCTGATACCTGCATCACGTGGCTTATATGCAGAGGAGGGTCCTTGATCAATTAATTTTAGTAGACATGGCTTGGTGGTGATGGGAAGACGTAATGATCGAGTGTGGCAGAGACGATGGGTTTAGATCTGAGTTTCAGCCATCCTTGTTTAAACAGATGTCTCATTTAATAGTCTCAGCATGCCCACAAAAAAATGACTTGTAAAGTTTTACTGCTACGTGATGAATATTTCTCAATAGCAGGTCCTTCGTTCTCTAATTCATTACTCGTCCTTTGAATGAATTTTCTGTTCTTCGTAGGCCGGGAGTCGTCTTGCCAGTCGACCTCATGGGGGGACATTATGGATAATGTGGACCCTTTCCCAGGCCAAGGTTACAAGCATCGCTCCCCAAAGGTGTGTATGGGATCTGTGGGGTCAAACACAACACTCTCTCCAAAACTAGCACACTGTCATCACACCATCACACCAAAATATCACTAAACCATCTCTCCACATCACCTTTCTCATCACACCACACCACCATCATTTAAATACTCCATCATAGAGCCTCATCATGTCTCTATACCATCACAAGACACCATCTCTATAGAACATTCCACTACTTCACTTCTTCATAAAACAACACCATCTCCCAACACCATCACCCAATCTCTCGACCATCCCACTCATGCAAGCACTTGAAGTGGTCATTTATTAACAATGAAGACAGAATGATATAAATCAGTCACATTAATTATTTATGTTAGTTGATTGGAAGTTGCCATTCCAGTTGCCCATTATGGGCACTGCAGTGAAATTTTTCATCATTATGGGCTTCCAGATCGTTAAAGTGGAACATGTGGAAACTATTGCCAGTGATGATTGTTGCCAACATATATCAAATCTTCACAGTCGATCACAGCCTTAAGTGCATGTATGGGGTTTGTGAGGATATTTGAGGATGTAACATGGATTTTGATTCTGTAGGGGTTTGGGATATTTAGACGTTATGGCTACATGTACAATGTGATCAAAGTATTGATGGATAAGGCCTTATGTTAACATCAGGTGATTGTGTATATTCATGTGTGTGCTAACCAAGTTTGAATGAGTGAACGTGGATGTCTGCATCTGTACACAGATGTGTGAGTAGTATTTGCATGTGCATGTCTGAATATTCCTGTGGTTATCTTTGCTTGAACAGAAGATAATTGGGGAGTTGAAAGACTTCCGCAGGGTGAAGCATCTCCAGGAGGAGAAGGACCTTGCAACGGAGAAACGCCTCATGGTAGAGGAGCGCCTATTTGAGGTGCAGTGGCTTGCCAGGGTGAAGTGCCGCAAAGAGGAGAAGTGCTTCCGAGACTATTTCCTCAAGAGGCGCCTCGTTAAAGGGAAGTGCTTCACGGATGCGAAGCGTCTTTGCGAAATGAAGTGTCTTGAAGAGAACCGTCTGGAGGAGGATGAGGAGGAGGAGAAGAAGTGTCTCACCAACATGAAGAGCGTCAAGGAGGAGAAGCGCCTCTTGGAGGAGAAGCACCTTGAGGAGGAACAGTGCCACGTCAGGACTGCTACCACCACCGCCGCCTTTCCGCACACCGTGCACCTGAAGGGTTTCACTCCCTTGTGTGTTCTATGGTGGGTCTGAAGAACTGATGGCCAAGCAAATGTCTTCCCACACACAGTGCACTTGAAGGGTTTCTCTCCTGTGTGAGTTCTCTGGTGCTGTCAAATTTCCAGTCCGATCCGTGCTGTATGCACGCTGGTCGCATTGTTGACTTGTCGTACCGAGCTGCGCTGACTGCCTTTCCTCTATCAGACCAGCGCCAGCTGCAGACAGAAAAAAATAATATCCACACCATCTACACGACAGTATCGAGGCACAGAAGAATGCATATATAGTCACATGTGACTTACACGTCTATATTAATATATTTATGATGTAGTAAAAACGTTTCCCAAATTCATCACAGGGCTGTGATGGCACACAATGAGAGGGCAAATGGTTATAAACATGCCTGGAAGTCCTCGTATCTTCAAAATGAATGTTCACCCAAAACTCCGAGTACACAGTTTCGGCTGTCTGGCTACAAACGGAATATTTATGAGAGCTAAATTCAGCTGACATAGCAAAGGATTTTGAAAACAATACTATTTGTGTTAGGCAGAAATGCATAAATTAATGTTCAATCGCAACTTAGAGGTGTGAATCCAGGCTCAGATGTCCTTAAATGCTGGGATGAACAGTTCCGACTTCAGCTGCATGTGTGTGCTGTGTTAACTTCCTGTTTCCATTCTTAAAAAGAGTTCCAGAGGAAAAGAAAAGTAAACTATTGTTATGATATAACCTCCGTGTTCAACAGATTTAATAGACGTTACTGCAAACACAAACTGTACACTGTCACTGGGTAAACAGGCGGTGGTGTGTCTAGAATCACGCCTGGCCACCTTCATCTGCTTGGCATGAATGCTTCCTCACTGCACCAAGTAATTGAGGATCAACGAACATAGCCGAGGCTAACTGGAGTTTGCGTGTCTCTCTCCGTGGTGAGATGTTAACTACCTCACCTGGTATACAGGAAGTCGTGGGTTCGATCCCGACGCTGACGCCTGCTGTATATTTGGAGTTTGCGCGTCACTCCGTTTAGCGTCTTTGACCGATAGACATTGACACACGTATTCTTGGTTCTTTCTGTAAAGTTACGTGGACAGAAAATAAGATTAACAGATAATACAATTACATTAAATAAAGACCACTTGTGTTGCAATCAAAACGTGTTTTTTTGCTTTATTTACTATTTTTTATGTTTGTTATGTTATTTTATTTTTCTATCTACGTGACTTTACCGAAAGAACCAAGAATATTAATTCCTGCAGTCACCAAAGTTTTAAGTCAAAACATTCACACAAGTTGTGTTGTTGTGGGCAGGTCGCTTCTGATAACAAGAGCGGTATAGCAGCTCAAGCGGGCTTGGCCTGCTAACAAAATAAAATAAAAACTGCGTGAATATTTACAATAAAACAAAGTTACAAAGTGGCGAGCCGGGTGAAGACAAATTAAACTTAAGCGAGATCATTAAAGTAAACGCAATCAGGCGAGGGCAGGAGGCAAGGCCCCGCGTGGCTTGGCCCCGCGTTGTAAAGTTCCAACCTGGACATCGATTCCAATGCTCGCTGATACTCAACTGACATCCCTACGAGAGAGAGGCTCTACCTTGGTAAACAACCACCACCACGACCACCACCACAACGATGAGAATTTCTCACCTCGGATTTCAGTGCAAGCGCGCACACGGCAGCTTCCTGTTACCTCGCGACAACAGGAAGTAGTATGACGTCACTTCACTCCCACGAGCGACTCTCTAACTGAATTAATTATGTTAATGAGGCCGGCCCATAAGTCGAGGGATGGGGGCGTGGACGCTGAACCCGTCGCAATAAACTCGCAACGGCTTTAACGGACACATTATGTTAATGAGCCACCAGTCACTGGGCGTAGCTTTGCCCAAATAAGGATTGCCACTGGAACGATATCGGCAGTGACACGGGCGGAGGTGACGTCACGCTCAAGAGCGCGGTGGACGGGGGAGGGGTGCATACCTTGGTGACATGACGTCACTAGCGAGGTACACCTCCCCCTGGCGTTTCACGCCGATGAGGTAATGCAGAGTGGTGACGTCACAGAGTTGGAGTTTAAGTTGATTTAGATTCATTTTCCATTGCTCCCTCCCTTGGGTGTGTGAGCTCAGCAACAATAACGTGGACATTATTGTGTATACACTGTGTGTGTGTACACTGTGTGTCAGTGTGCTTGTCACTATGTCACTGTGTGTGTACACTGTGTGTGTATATATACACTGTGTGTGTACCCTGTGTGTGTACACTGGGTGTATACACTGTATGTACACCGTGTGTACACTGTGTGTGTGTACACTGTGTATACCCTGTGTGTGTGTGTACACTTTGTGTGTACACTGTGTATACACTGTGTGTGTACACTGCGTGTGTGTACACTGTGTGTACACTGTGTGTATACACTGTGTGTGTACAGTTTGTGTACACTGTGTGTGCACACTGTGTATGTACACTGTGTGTGTACACTGTGTGTACACTATTTGTATACACTGTGTGTACACTGTATACACTGTGTGTGTGTGTACACTGTGTGTGTACACTGTGTGTGTCACTGTGTGTCGCTGTGTGTCACTGTGTCACTGTGTGTGTCACTGTGTGTATGTGTCACTGTGTGTGTGTACACTGTGTACCCTGTGTACACTATGTGTGTACACTGTATGTATGTACACTGTGTGCACAGTGTGTGTACACTGTGTGTGTACAGTGTGTACAGTGTGTGTACACTGTGTGTATACAGTGTGTGTACAGTGTGTGTACACTGTGTATACACTGTGTGTGTACAGTGTGTGTACACTGTGTGTATGTACACTTTGTGTATACAGTGTGTGTGTACACTGTGTGTGTACACTCTGTGTACACTGTGTACACTGTGTGTGTGTACACTGTCTGTGTACACTGTCTGTACATTGTGTGTACACTGTGTATAAACTGTGTGTGTACATTGTGTGTGTGTTCACTGTTTGTGTCCGCATTGAACCGAACCCCCGGCAAGGCCATCTACTTAATGACGAGAGAAAATTCACACGAAATGTCCTTTTCAATGAAGTCTTCCAGATGTAAATTGAAACAAGCTTTTAATGAAGAAATACAAATTATCTAATTCAAAACACAACACAATTCAAAGATGTTTCATTTTAAAACTTCAAAACGGAGCATGGGGTACTTGCGTGAATGCGTCCTTCGTGTGCAAATGTTGTGACTTTCCTGGCCTGAAGGCCGTCAATGTGTTGGACCATTAAATGGTGCACAGCGTCTCAACAACAGCAGTGGGGTTTGCTTCAACCGATAGGTAACGAACATCCAGACGTTAATCAGCAAGGAGCATTTCTAGTCCCAGTTAGACAACATCTACGTCAACACGTAACACAAAACTACAATTCGTGTTGTAGAGAATGTACCTCCTCCTATACGTGTAACCTTTAAGTGGTATACCTTGTAACTGATGAATGATCCGAGCGTACTACCTATTTCAAAGACAATGAGTTGCTCCAGATGCTTCGTGGAACACAAAAACACCGTTTGACCTGTATCACAAGAACAACGGGTCTCACCTGAGTTCTCTGTACAGGTTACTTCCAAACACACACACACTTTGTCCTAACATCACTTATTCAATGTTTGACCCTTACAGATCAAATGTTACAGGTATGCACAAAACCAGACAAGTATACATTCTAAATTATTGACAGGCATATTAACAAAATTGGATTACTGCAGTGAAATATACTGCATCACATTACATCGTATTAACACGCTTTTAAAAAAAAGTTGCAGTCTGCTTCAGAGTGTATGTAAAACATACTATTGTGTCATTCAAAACGAGGCCATTGCATGCTGGCGTCTGAGTGAAAATGTAGCAAATTCTAAACATTACCTACAAACTACACAACTGAGATGACACATCAATCATCGCCCCCTACTGACAGGCTCTTGTCCACATGCAGGCCGGTGCAGGGCCACCACCTTGTGCCACACAGGGGCAGCTGCTACTTGGGGATGCTCTTTGAGTGTTTCAGACGAGGTACGACACAAAACTCCGAGTTGCTGAGGTGGTTAAGCAAGCACCATGAATGCTTGGGAGCTTATTGGCTCTTGCTCCTGGTTAGAGATCTACCCAACCCACGGGCCCACAAAGACTGGCCGCCCTTACTCTGCAGGATGAACCTAAGAAATGAGTGTTCAACTTCACGTTCTAATCATTAAAGGCCTGTGACAAAGGTGCATCTATTGTAGCGACATCGTCTTTGGCTTACACATCTACCGGGTCTCCACTTGACTTTGTATTGTCTAGGAGCAAGTCCACCCACACCTCCACTTCCACAAACTGCTGGGAGTTGCCTCGCTCTGCCTCAGTCAGAATTCTCCTCCTGCTTCACGATGTGAAGGTCCCATTTTGGAGTTGAATCTTCATCTTTACATTTTACCTTCACTTCTTCGCTCATCACTTCTTCACATTTCACCTTCACCTCTTCATATTTCAGCTTCACCTCTTCATATTTCACCTTTATACCTTAAAAGTGTCTAAGCTGGGATTTTCGTCCGGTTCTTGTTTCATGAGGGATGGGCTCATTGCGGCACTTTGACTTTCACAAGCTGATTTCAGACTCCACTCCTTGTGGATCTTCTGATGCTTCTGTGTTCTCTGGTGTACTTGAAGATTTGATGAATGTGCAAATGCCTTCACGCACACACTGCACTTGAAGGGTTTCTCTCCCGTGTGTTCTCTGGTGTACTTTAAGATGTGGTGACTGTGCAAACGCTTTCCCGCACAGAGTGCACTTGAAGGGTTTCTCTCCCGTGTGTGTTCTCTGGTGTTTTTTAAGAGATGACCGTGAAAATGCCTTCCCACACACACTGCACTGGAAGGGTTTCTCTCCCGTGTGTATTCTCTGGTGTAATACGAGATTATATGACTGTGTAAACGCCATCCCACACACACTGCACCTGAAGGGTTTCTCTCCCGTGTGTGTTCTCTGGTGTTTTACAAGAGCAGATGAATCTGAAAATGTCTTCCCACACACACTGCACTTGAAAGGTTTCTCTCCCGTGTGTGTTCTCTGGTGTACTTTAAGATGTGGTGACTGTGCAAACGCCTTCCCGCACAGAGTGCACCTGAAGGGTTTCTCTCCCGTGTGTGTTCTTTGGTGGGTCTGAAGAACTGATGGCCATGCAAATGCCTTCCCACACACAGTACATTTGAAGGGTTTCTCTCCTGTGCGAGTTCTCTGGTGTCGTGGCAAGTTTCCAGTCCGGTCCGTGCTGTATGCACGCTGGTCGCATTGTTGACTTGTCGTACCGAGCTGCGCTGAGTGCCTTTGCTCCATCAGACCAATTCTGCAGAGGAAGCGTCAGCTGCAGACAGAAAAAAATAATATCCACACCATCTACACGTCAGGCACAGAGGAATGCACACTTGACTTACACGTCTATACTTATTAATATATTCATGATGTAGTGAAAAAGTTTCCCAAATTCATCAGATTTGATGAACGTGCAAACGCCTTCACGCACAGAGTGCACCTGAAGGGTTTCTCTCCCCGTCTGTTATGGCACACAATGAGAGGGAAAATGTCATTAATATGCCTGGAAGCCTTCATATCTTCAAGATGAATGTTAACTCAAAACTCTAAGCACACAATTTCGGCTGTCTGACTACAAAAGGAATATTTATTAAAGCTAAATTCAGCTGACATAGCAAAGGGTGTTGAAAACAATACTATTTGTGTTATGCAGAAATGCATAAATCAATGTTCAATCACAACTTAGAGGTGTGAATCCAGGCTCAGATGTCCTTGAATGCTGGGATGAACAGATCCGACTTCAGCTGCATGTGTGTGCTGTGTTCACCTCCTGTTTCCATTCGTATGAAGATTTCCAGAGGAAAACAAAAATAAACTATTGTTACGCTATAACCTCCGTGTTCAACAGAATTAATAGACTTTACTGCAAACACAAACTTGACACTGTCACACACTGCCATGAGTAAGCAGGTGGCGGTGTGGCCAGCACCATGCCTGGCCACCTTCATCTGCTCAGCATTAATTCTTCCTCACTCCACCAAGTAATGAATCGAGGATCAATCAACATAGCCGAGGCTATCCGTGTATCTCTCTCTCTCTCCCCGTGGTGAAGGTGTTCCCCTCCACACATTCAGAGTCAACAGCGGCACGCGCTTAGCGTCTTTGACCGATAGATACATTGACACACGTATTGTTGGTTATTTCAGTAAAGTCATGTAGATAGAAAATAAAAATAACAGATTAAATTCAATAAGATAAAGACCACTTGTGTTGCGATCGAAACCTCGTGGGTTTTTTGCTTTATTTTCAATTTTTCATTTAATTTATAATCTGTTATTTTATTTTATTTTCTATCTACTTGACTTTACCGAAAGAACCAAGAATATTAATTCCTGCAGTCACCAAAGTTTTAAGTCAAAACATTCACACACGTTGACAAAGCCTCACCTTGTGTTGTTGTGGGCAGGTCGCTTCTGATAACAAGAGCGGTATAGCAGCTCAAGCGGGCTTGGCCTGGTAAAATATAAAAAAAACTGCGTGAATATTTAGAGGAAAACAAAGTTACAAAGTGGCGAGCCGGGTGAAGACAAATTAAACTTAAGCGAGATAATTAAAGTGAATGCAATCAGGCGAGGGCAGGAGGCAAGGCCCCGCGTGGCTAGGCCCCGCGTTGTAAAGTTCCAACCTGGACATCGATTCCCATGCTCGCTGCTACTCAATTGGCATCCCTACGAGAGAGAGGGAGGATCTACCTTGGTAAACAACAACAACCACCACAACAACAACAACCACCACCACGACAACCGCGATGCGAATTTCTCACCTCAGATGTCAGTGCACGGGCGGAGGAAACTCCCTGTTACCTCGCGACGTCACGCGGCAGCAGGTGACATGACGTCACTTCGGGGAGACAATACCCTTCCACAATGAGTCTCTACAACTAAATAAATTATGTTAATTATTTTGGTCCATTTGTCGAGGATGTTCATGATCCGCCAGTCACTGGGCGTAGCTATACCCAAATAAGGATTGTACCGGAACAGATTTCGACAGTGACCAAGCGGAGGTGACGTCACGCTCAAGGGTGCACCGAATACCTCGGTGACATGACGTCACTAGCGAAGGATACCGCCGCCTGGCGTTTCACGCCGATGAAGTAATGCTGAGTGGTGACGTCACAGAGCGGAGTTCGAGTTTAAGTTGATTTAGATTAATTTTCCATTGCTCCCTCTCTTGAACAGAGACCCCTTGGGTGCGTAAGCTCAACAAGAACGTGGATATTATTGTGTGTACACTGTGTGTGTACAAACTGTGTGTGTGTACAAACTGTGTGTACAAACTGTGTGTGTGTACAAACTGTGTGTGTGTACAAACTGTGTGTGTGTACAAACTGTGTGTGTGTACACTGCAGGGGGCACAGGTGGTGCATTGGCCAATCATCTCAGTTGTGGTGCCACGACCACGGAGCAACTCCGCAAACACCACAATCCCCTCCCGGCCCCCGACTAAGCACACAACCCGCACACAATGCACCCACTAGTAGTGTCCTGACGGGGGGTTTCCTGGCACATCCGGTTTTAATGTAAAGGGCGCCTAGAGGGAGAGTCCCACGGTTTCCCGGTTGCAGGAGATTGGCCGACCCCCACAGGACAGGTTACATTGCGGTGCCCCTAAATTGGCTGAAGATTTTATGGGCGCAGAAGGGAAAGGTTCACTGGACCAACTGCGTTGAGTTACTCACGACCTTGGGATAGGCGGAGTGTGGAATAATTGGCCAGAAGAGCAGACCAGTGGGTTAGACTTAATGAGCACGGGAGGACAATGGGTGAGCGGCAGCAGACCCCGTGGCCCTCCATTTAGACGGTGCAGGTTAAGCGCGCGATTGGCCGCGTGGTACAATTCCACCCTGGGCCTTTTAAGTTTAGAGAATGAAGGTGGGAGCCCCGGGACGATTGGGGCAGTTGTCTTCAACCTCCGGGCAATCCAGACCCACTGCCTGCCGTCCTGCCTCCTCGAGCCGCTCGCAGCATCCATGTGATGCCAGCGAGTGCTGCTATGAGGCAGCGATAGGCAAGGGTTTCGCTCGTCCTTCTCCCTCTGACTCTCATAGCGTCCGTGCGATGCCGTGAGTACAGCTACGAGGTACATGGTAGGACGTTTGTGTAACTGGGGGCATAGGCAGAGTTAGGCTAGGCTCTCCTCACGAAATATTCCCCCTCCAGGTAGCGGGTTTTTGTGCCGTTAATAAACTTTAGTTAATTTCTGTGTGTGTGGGTAGAGCCTCGGCGTGGAGTCTGTGATTTGTGTGGGGAGACGGTGTGCATGAGAAGGTGTGCACGGGGCTGCAGGGTTTCGGCGTGGGGCCCGCTTGCTGGCACTCGCGCGCACTTACACAGCGTGTGCATAGTAAAAACAACCTTAACGGCGAGGCGTGCACCCAGAGTCCTGCCGCAGCCATCCCTTTTTCGTTATCATTAGCATTGCTACACAGCGGATTAGGGCCTCGCCACGGCACATTCCAAATCCACTCACTTACATGCTCACTCACCCTCATGCAGAACAAGGGGAGTACATTCCAACTCCACTCACTCACACGCTCACTCACCCTCATGCAGAACAAGGGGAGTACATTCCAACTCCACTCACTGACACGCTCACTCACCCTTATGCAGAACAAGGGGAGTACATTCATACTCCACTCACTCATACGCTCACTCACCCTCATGCAGAACAAGGGGAGTACATTCCAACTCCACTCACTGACACGCTCACTCACCCTTATGCAGAACAAGGGGAGTACATTCATACTCCACTCACTCATACGCTCACTCACCCTCATGCAGAACAAGGGGAGTACATTCCAACTCCACTCACTCACACGCTCACTCACCCTCATGCAGAACAAGGGGAGTACATTCCAACTCCACTCACTCACATGCTCACTCACCCTCATGCAGAACAAGGGGAGTACATTCCAACTCCACTCACACACTCACTCACCCTCATGCAGAACAAGGGGAGTACATTCATACTCCACTCACTCATAAGCTCACTCACCCTCATGCAGAACAAGGGGAGTACATTCCAACTCCACTCACTCACACGCTCACTCACCCTCATGCAGAACAAGGGGAGTACATTCCAACTCCACTCACACGCTCACTCACCCTCATGCAGAACAAGGGGAGTACATGCCAACCCCACCCAAAAAAGCACACGAGTCTGGAATCGATCCCAGACCCATTCTGGTGCACCACTGCCCCCCAATAGAGCGTGATTCAATTATTTCTGTCAATATGTAGCGTTGACTTCGGATGCACCTCATGTAACTCCTGAACCCCGTTAAATCGGTTGCATTGGATTGTTGCAGCCAACTCTCTGGGAACCAGTTCCTTCAACAAAGTGCGGGCTTGCATGTGGCGGTCTGAGTGTCTGGAGACAACTGGAATTGGACTCTGCGATGCCTGTAATGTGAAGGTTTCTGGTCTTTTTCACAAATGTCCAGCAGGGGCGGATCAAGTTACAACAAGCAATACAATTTTGTTAGGAGTACAAAATAGAAAAAAGTAATGCAAGTCACTAAAAATGTACGAATATAAATATAGAATCTAAGTACAAATTAAATGAGTACATACATGCCTGCCGATGTATCAATACCGAACGCAAGCTAGGGCAAGGTATTAAAGCACCAACAAAACAGTCCCAGACCACACCAAGGCAACACGCAGTCATTTAATTAAATGTTCTGATCTGTGTTCTCACTTTACTGCTTCCTAACTTGTATTCTCCTGCAAGAGATGATGACATTCTAACCTGCAACTTTCATCAGCTAGCTGAGACCAGGCCACTGTGGCTTTGAATGGTGTCCTAGATGGACACCCACTACCGGAGTGGAAAATGTTACAAATGTCAAGCATATGGTCAGCGGGCAGATCACCTCAACGGTAGGTCCTGGTGTCAAGGACATGGGCTCGCATTCGGTGTTCTGTTACTATATAGTCCAGCAGATGTTCCTGCTTGGACCCAGTGTGCATCCATGATGCTGTGTGGATGCGCCGATGCCGGAACAGCGTGTTGGTAAGCCCAATGTGCTGCATAGAAGTTTAGCAGCCTCCTACCGTTGTTATTGAGCTGTTCTGACCGATGCCTTCCAATCACTCTGGCCCAGGTGCCAGTGTCATGACCTACTCAGGCATTAAAGTCACCCGACAGGATGACTCCATCCCAAGGGGCGACTTTAGCTAGTACTTGTGACAGGTCATAGAAGGCATCTGACTCACCGGCCTTGCCACCATCCCTCCACTGGTGTTAATACCATTACCATTCCTCGCATTTTGTTTATGGGAAGGCCAGACCATAGAAGCCTGGGTCTTACAGTTTCCTAAACCTCAGCGCCATGCTCCCACACCTGTTGTATATATGCCTCTTCCAAAAAAATGTTATTGTGTAATTTTGTCTATTTTTTACATCATGGCTCCTTGGAGACAAATATGCGTTCCCTGCATGCTGAAGCTTGGGAAAACCAGATGACGAAGCCAAAATAGCACTAAAATGAGAAACGGGTAAACAATACAAGAGACATTGATCAGATGGGCATGATGAGAATAACCAGAGCTGAGGAGGGCCTTAAAGTCGTCAAATATTTCGCTTCTCAGGAATACACCTAACTCATGTAGCAAAAGGTGAAACGTTAATGAAAGGCCATAAAGGAATAACTCTTCCATGGGCAAGGAGTGACTCAGGGAATTTCTGAGAGAGCAAGGGAGGACCCATGGCAAAACACCATAAACTCATTGCACCCGAGGGCAAACACAGGACAAAGAGACGAGAATGTCCCTTGCTGTTTCACTCTCTGAATTAACAAACCCGAGTGCCTGGAAAGTTGAAACGTAAAATTGCCAACTGCTGCAAATGCATATTGTTAAACGTCATGATTTTAAATGTTAACTTTTGTGAAAGGATATATTGTTACATGACAATACAGAAGGTTTTGAATACGACTAGTTGCATGTTTTATTAACATCCACTTATCAATATGTAATCAGCGTCTCCGACATGGGTTAAAACTTCAGTTGTATTTATTCTCAAGTTGCAGTACAGCAGGTGTCTCCCTTCGCGGCTGGCTTCTCTCTTGCTCTCGGGACGGCGGCGCACGCTTTGCCTCCCGCCGCCATGGCACTCGCTCTTTCTCCGCCTCGCCGCTGGCTGACGGCGTGTCGGAGAGAGGGGAGGCTCAGCTGGTGGAGCCCGCCACGTGGCCGATGGGTGGTAGCGCAGGTGGTGACGACGTTCAGACCCGGGCTCTTCACACCGACGACCCAGAGTCCTCTGCTGCTTCTGCTTATATCCCTCTCGGCGGTGCTAAGCTCCGCCTCTAGCCACGCCCCTCTCGGAACATTTTAGAGGGCTCTCGAGGCTTCCCGCTAGCTCTACCCATTTACCTTTCACCCAGATGGGATCCCCCTTACTGATTGGATGTGAGACAACATAGCACGTGTCTGCAATAACCCCCCGGTCGTCCTGTAGGTGGCGCACTCTCATTACAAATACATAAGTGCCATGATATCTGGGTTAAGCATATAAACTTGTTAACGACGTATGGAAGTTTTGTATTGAAGTATTCTACCAAAGGATCATCCCTAAGATAAACACGTACAAATTACATATATTCTCCACTCTCACTCACTCTTCTCCTCACCATCCTCCTGTCACTCACCCTTCTCCTCACGCTCACTCACCCTTCTCCTGTCACTCTTCTCCTGTCACTCACCCTTCTCCTCACTCTCACTCACCCTTCTCCTCACTCTCACCATTCTCAATCACCTTTCTCCTCACTCACTCTCACCCTTCTCCTCACTCTCACTCACCCTTCTCCTGTCACCTGTCTCCTCACCCATCTCCCTCAGGGCAGTAGCGGCCCGAGCACGGCTCTGCCTCAGGGCAGCATCGGGGGGCGTACATGTTTGGGAGGGGCTCATCTCTGCTTGGATGGTTGCTCGCGGTCACGTGACACACTTAAACCAATCCGGGGGCGTACATGTTTGGGGGGGCGCACCTCTGGTTGGCTGCTTGCTCGGGGTCACGTGACGCACTTAAACCAATCCGAGGGCGTTAATCACAGTCACAGAATGACAGGACAGATCTGTGATATTATATATGTAGATAAAGAATAGTAATAGCATTTTGCTGTATATGTTTAAAACTGGTTTGCAAGATTGATAATACGTGATAATGATGATTTCTGCTGAATAATCCATCGTGAAACTATCTAATGCAACAATTCAGCAATGTAAACTCCATGTATTGTTTAGGAATACATTAACATGGCTTTATAATTAAAAATGAGTTGTATGTATCAACAGCTGGTGTTGTTACATATTCAAATACACAACTATATACATTTGGATGTATAAATATATTCCTACTGAATCTATTATAATGTTTAATATGAGTCTTTACTAGCTCATTTGGCCCAAAACACACCTGTCATTCAAATTATCACTCAAATTAAAAGTTTAATATCGTATGTACATTTTTTTTATCACCACAGGATTTACTTTTTAAAATCCTGCCACCATCCTCTGGGATTTGACTATCCTCCGTGGACACGAGTCATGAAAACAATAAGCTCATTAGAGACTGGTAGAACATGCACACTGAACATTTATTTAAATCAATTTGTGCCACATTTTAAATGTTTTAACCTGAAAACATTTCGAGTGGTACTCCCAAAAGCAATAGAAATAATTAGGATTGGTTTAAAATAAACCAATGTTAACTTTCCTAGCTTCCATAAGACATACCAATACAACCCCTATTGTGCCCTGTTGGATTAAAATGCAGAAAAAAATGAAGATAACAAATTTTAACTGTAAACGCAATCATAAGATTAGCAAATAAATATGTCCCATACGTTGACCACATTCGCAAATGGAAAACTCACAAACACCGGTGTTTAACTTAAATTGCAAGACCGCAAAAAACGCATGACGACAATCAACGCCGCCGCCGCCACCGCCGCCCGTTGTGCCTACTCATTCCAGAAGACCCTGTTGAGGACCTTGTTGACATTTCTGATCAGAGTGGCATTGTATCTCCACAGCGTGAGGTCCACGACCAGCGAGTCGAGCGGCAGGTCGGGCTGCTTGGGCGATCGGTAGTGGTGCGTGATCGCGGTGTCTCCGGGCACCGTCTGCGAGATGCCCAGCGCGTTGAGCGTACTGTGCACCGACGTCTGCAGCACCGCGCGTGGGTTCAGGATCATCTTGGTCGGGTTGAAGACCTCCGGCAGGTTTGGCTCCCGTCTAATGTGGCGCATGATGTTGACGCCCGGGATGGCGTTCCACGCCTGGATCTTCGACCCAAACTCTTCCGATACCGTGTAGGGAAACACGTGGTTTTCGAATGTGTAAATGTCGGCGCCGTACTTGTCGTTCAAGTACCGCATGAGGTCCTTCCAGTTTGTGTGCTTCAAAGGGATGATGACTTCGTCGATGTCCGTGAGGACCAGGTAGCGCGTGCTGTACATGTGCCGATACATGCAGTCGTTCAGCGCCGCTATCTGGCCATAGTAGTGCAGCTCGCCTGGGTGCTCGGGGTAGTGCCACCCTCTGGACACCCACACGTAGTCCGTGATGGGCCACTGAACGACCTCGACGAGGCCGGTCTTGATGTAGTAGAGGAGCACTTTGTTCAGCTCAGAGCTGCAGCTTGTGTTGCATACCGTCACGCGGCCCGCACCCAAGATGCGGTACATTTCGATCGCCTGCACGAACTGCAGGACGTTGCCGTAGTTCCCGAAGAGCGTGGAGATGCAGACGCTGAATTCCTGTGTGATGGTGGGGGGCATGTAGAGCCGATTTCGCACGGGCATGAAGACCCACTCGGCCTCTTCCTCGTCCGGTATTGTGCGCATGCGCTGGACGGACACGTGTCCCGGCTCGCAGTCCAGCGGCTCCGTGCACAGGAAGTCGGCCGTGCCGTACGGGAAGTCAAAGTGATCCGAGTGGACGTAGGCGCTGGCGGTGACCGTCAGGATCTCCGAGTGCCCTCGGCAGCAGAAGTGGCAGGAGAGCACGTCCGGCTCATACCGGTTGGCGATGCCGATGATGCGTGTGCTCTGACCGGCCTCGCGCTGGTCGTGGTACGCCGACACCAAGAATATCTTGGTGTCGCGCACGCGCATCATCGACGTGTTCTGCAGCGCTCCCCGTTGCCCGCACAGCGTCACGTGGTTGATCTTATCGGAAGCAGACCCCGGCTTTGGCCTGAAGACGGACGAGTTGCCGAGTGCGTCGAGGTCGCGAACGAGGAAGCCCTTCCAGCTGTACATGTACCAGACGCTCAGCAGCAATGAGACGCTGAGCAGCAGCAGCGAGAGGAACAGGACCGGGAGGCGTAGCTTCATCATCCTTCGAGGCGTGCAAGGAGACAAGACGTCTGGATCAAATCTCTAGACCGCCGTCTCGGGACGAAAAGTCTGATATCGCTCGGCCTGTGATTACATTTACGTAAAAACACACACACAGAGAGCTTCGCGTTAAAAATGCACAACACTTTACACAATTCCATTTCAGGTAAACTTCACAGAAAAACAAAAGCTCTCCAAAAATCAAAAGACTGTATTGGCTTCAGGGCGAATATGTACAGGTACAACTCTCTGCAAGTGAATGCAATATTTGACGCTTGTGTTGCGCCCGAAACGTCATGATTTAATTTAGTTGTTTTTATTTTTGTTTTATTTTATTTTTACATACGTGACTTTACCGAAAGAACCAAAGAGTAACCATACGATAACCTGGATATAAGCATGCGTTAAATGTATTACTAAACAATACGCTCCCAGCAGCACTGAGCCTGCAGCTGTCAGAACGGTGAAATTGTTTTTTATTTCTCTCAATTTCAACAGATGATCTAAATAGTCGTGGCCAATAATAATTCGTTTTACGCAAACGTCAACATATTTCTTTGGTGTTATTTTAGTCTTAATACTGGCCAATACTAATTATAAAATCTATTGAAATTGAGAGAAATACAAAATATTGTCAACCAATTACACAGCCACCACCACAACCAGAGCCGCAACCACCACCACAGCCACCACCACCACAACCACCACAACCAGAGCCACCACCACCACAGCCACCACAACCACCACCACCACAGCCACCACAGCCACCACCACAACCACCACCACCACCACCACAGCCACCACCACAGCCACCACAGCCACCACCACAGACACCACAGCCACCACCACAACCACCACCACAGCCACCACCACAGCCACCACCACAACCACCACCACCGCCATAGCCACCACCACAGCCACCACAACCACAGCCACCACCACAACAACCACCACAGCCACCACCACAGCCACCACAACCACCACCACCACAGCCACCACCACAGCCACCACAACCACTACCACAGCCACCACCACAACCAGAGCCACAACCACCACCACAGCCACCACAACCACCACCACAACCACCACCACAACCACCACCACAGCCACCACAACCAGAGCCACAACCACCACCACCACAGCCACCACCACTACAACCACCACCACAACCACCACCATAGCCACCACAACCACCACCACAACCACCACCACAACCACCACCATAGCCACCACCACAGCCACCACAACCACCACCACCACCACAACCAGAGCCACAACCACCACCACCACCACAACCACCACCACCACCACCACAACCACCACCATAGCCACCACAACCACCACCATAGCCACCACAACCACTACAACCACCACTACCACTACCACCACCACAACCACCACAGCCACCACCACAACCACCACCATAGCAACCACAACTACCACCACCATAGCCAGCACTAACACGACCCCAGGCCGCCACCACCGCACCTGCCAGTCGAGGGCGCTGTGCTCCTCCTGCTGCTGTTCCTCTCCGTAGAAGCGCCGCTTCGCGTCGCCCTTCGGCTCGCACGCGAAGCTCAATGCAGCCCGCGGGCACCGGCGGCAGCAGCAGCACAGAGGGCAGCAGCAGCAGAGGGCAGCAGTAGCAGAGGGCAGCAGCAGCACAGAGGGCAGCAGCAGCAGAGGGCAGCAGTAGCAGAGGGCAGCAGTAGCAACAGAGGGCAGCAGCACAGAGGGCAGCAGCAGAGGGCAGCAGTAGCAGCAGCAGAGGGCAGCAGCAGCAGAGGGCAGCAGCAGTAGCAGCAGAGGGCAGCAGCAGCAGAGGGCGGCAGCAGCAGCAGAGGGCAGCAGCAGAGGGAAGGGCCGCACCCGATTCAAGAGCTGAATGGCTCACAGGGTTATACCAAATACATGGAACTGAACTGGGCCGCGTTGCCGCCAGCACCACGTGCTTCCTGCTAACCTCTGCCCCCGCCGCGCGCTTCCTGCTGACCTCTGACCCCGCCGCGCGCTTCCTGCCGACCTCTGACCCCGCGCTTGAACCACGACCCCGCCGATCTATGGCTGATTGTGTTACGTTATATAAAACATAAATATACCATATACACTTCGTATTCACAATGTACAGCTAAAGTTCACAGTGTAAATGTATTACAATATTCTTGGTTCTTTGCGGTAAAGTCAGGAAGATAGAAAATAAAAATAATAAAATAACATTTTCAAATAAAAATAATAAATTGAACATTAAAAATAATAAAATCATAAAAGCGATGGTTTCTGCCTGTACATTTTGCGTGCAAACAGTTGCTGAGTAGAGGCCCAACGCGCGAGGCGGCCAGGCACAAACAGCACTCTGATGGGAGCTGTGGTTGATGGGAGTGGAACGCGCTTCTTGATCTGAGCCAGAGTCATTTGTTGTACGTGCACGTGTGACATTCAAGGCAGGGGTAAGCCTGTGGTCACAATCCTGCCTTGTGCTCAAAATGTCAATGAGCCAGCAACAAACAGTGCACTAGAAGATTAAAAAGAGAAGCGTCAACACACTTCCTGCAATAAGCAAGGTAATAAGAACTTAAGAAAAGTGACGAGGGGTATTTTATGTTTATATTTGGTGTTTGCAGTTTCTCCCCGTGGTCCGGTTTTCCCTCCGCATTTTTGAAACATGCATTTGGAATATTTGGCTGCTATAAATGTCCACCACACACAACATAAGCACACTTCGCTGAGCTATAATGTGTGGCCAGGTTGCTCGCTTCTGACAAAAAAATATCTGCCTGTGTGTAGCTCAGTGGGGCCTTTCCTGGTGAAATGAAAAATAGTTCAGAGTTTCGTTTTTAGTTTATTTCAAAGTCGAGCAGTGGGAGGAAAGAAGGAGAGAAAGAGAGGACTGCAAAAATTGGCTGACTGTGATGACTTGTGGGGCTCAACATAAAAAATCGTGTTCTTGGTGACAGAATGCCTCGAGGGCGTGTGACCAATTTTCTCGGAATGCACCAGGTCATCAAAACACTCAGAAGCTAAGCAGGTTTGAGCCCGGCTAGTGCATGGATGAGTAACCACCGTGTACAAGAGGGCTGTGGTAGGAGAAGGCAGTACAGGAAAGTTAATTGTTGTAGCGTTCTTCTACGCTCCCAACTTCATACGCACCCCCATTCTCACCAACCCGCACTGACCGGCACGATGAAATGTGTTCAAATAACGCACACGGACCGCTCGGCATGGGGAGGCATTCATCCCGCAGTTGATCGACGTAAAAGAACAGCGGATTAACATGATGGGGGCAGAGAGAGAGGGAGAGAAGTTGGTGTTGGAAAAAAATTTTCAGAGTAAAGCCAGAAGTGAGCACCACAGTGTGTTGAGGAGCACACCACCTGCCACTGCTGACGTAAACATTCCATTTCTAACCACAGCGGGACCGCCAAGTCCATTGGAGAGCTTGCTGAGATTTGCTTTCATAGACGTTCTTCAGCTCCTCAAACGTGACTAAAACAACGGTCTCTTAGAGATGATGCACTGATTCATGTTGAATTATTAACCTCACGATGCATCATCGTGTGTACGTGCACATGTAAGAATAATATTTGTTCTGGTGAAATCGTATACGTATGTTGCATGTCATGGGATCGTGTAACCCTCGCAGCAGCCACTAGTGGCCGATACATTCACCGCAATTTTATATATAAAAGAAGAATGGATTATTTAATCAATTCGCGACCCTGAATTGTGACAATTCATTGAAATTGCCTGGTGAGTTGGGATGGGGGCAGAGGGGGGGGGGTTAATGTTTGCTTTCTAACCTTAGGCCTTCACCCAGCAGTGGATCGATCATAGCTGCTGATGACGGTGTAGTAAATGTGGCTTTGGGAAGTACGACAAGGACTCAACAGTACTGTAGTGCTTGTGCTGTGTAAGACATTACATTCCTAATCATTGTAAACATCCTGCATGTGTGTTCCGTGTATACATGGTACTGTGTTTGCGCACACACATCGCGCACGTGGCGACATGGACACCGTGGAATATTGAGGAGAGTTGTAAATAAAGCGGTGTTCGAACAAAGACAAAAGTTGTCCGAGTGAAATCGAACGCTACATATCTACCCGATCCAAATTCACATTGGTCCGGTGGTTCTTTGCACCGCTTACCATATATAAAGCTTTCGTGACAGCAATGATTCATCTTCTTTGGTTCTTTCGGTAAAGTCACAATCTCGTCCCTTCACCTGATGAAGGCCGCTTGTGTTGTGGCCGAAACGTCGTGAGAATATTATTGTGTTATTTTATTTTATCAATTTATTATTTTATTCTCATTCTACGTGGTAACTTTACCGAAAGAACCAAAGAAGATATACAAAGCATTTACGAAAAAATATTCAAGGTGCAATTCACGCATGCGTAAATATGCACGTGGAAATAAAACGGTCCGCACCTAGAGAATGAAATGTTTCTTGCCAAAAGAATCCCGCGGACCCACCCGAAGTGAGACCTGGGCTGGAGGGCCCACCGTGGGCTCCCTGGATGCGCCGAATGGAGCTCTCCTGCGCGTCTCACTTCCAATTGGATCAATTCTCGCTCCAAAGGTTTCATTGACTTGCGACGGACGCCTTTTAAGGGACGTACGAAAGGCGTGCCCGTTGTGTAGATCAGGAAGCCGATTCACTGGGGGAGCGGCGCTTGCCGTCACCTTGTGGGTGCCCCTTTCTCTGACGCGGGGCCACGCGGGGCCACGCGTTGCCGTGACGTCGATAACACAAACGGGGTGAAATAAGGGAAAGGAACAGCAAAGGTGGCAAACAAAATAAACGTTCTGATATTATTTTAACGTGACCATCACTTAGGGATTTGTGTACGACGGTGTTTCACCTTACTAGTTGGCTGTGTCGGGTGGTGGCGGGTTTAATGACACATTTAGATATTTATGCGATCTAACCCACACACCTCTGTTATGGATGAACTGCTTCGTTTTGCAAGTCGTCAGACTGGACGAAACGTTTGCGTTTCGTCCAGTCTGACAGGGTGACTGTAGCTGTGACACACAGCTACAGTAACCCTGTGTGACACACAGCTACAGTCACCCTGTGTGACACACAGCTACAGTCACCCTGTGTGACACACAGCTACAGTCACGTGACACACAGCTACAGTCACCCTGTGTGTCACACTGCTACAGTCACCCTGTGTGACACACAGCTACAGTCACCCTGTGTGACACACAGCTACAGTCACACTGTGTGTCACACAGCTACAGTCACGTGACACACAGCTACAGTCACCCTGTGTGACACACAGCTACAGTCACCCTGTGTGACACACAGCTACAGTCACCCTGTGTGTCACACAGCTACAGTCACGTGACACATAGCTACAGTCACCCTGTGTGTCACACTGCTACAGTCACCCTGTGTGACACAGCTACAGTCACCTTGTGTGTGACACACAGCTACAGTCACCCTGTGTGTCACACTGCTACAGTCACCCTGTGTGAATTGTCTTGCAATTAACGTCAAGCTGCAAACGTTTCGTCCACTCTGACGACTTGCAAAACGATGCAGTTCATCCATAACAGAGGTGTGTGGGTTAGATCGCGTAAATATTTAAATGTGTCGTTAAACCCACCACCGCCCGACACAGCCAACTAGTAAGGTAAAACACCGTCGTACACGAATCCCTTAGTGATGGTCACATTAAAATAATATCAGAACGTTTATTTTGTTTGCCACCTTTTGCTGTTGCTTTCCCTTATTTCACGCCGTTTGTTATCGACGTCACGGCAACGCGTGGCCCCGCGTGGCCCCGCGTCAGAGAAAGGGGCACCCGCAAGGCGGCGTCAAGCGCCGCTCCTCCAGTGAATCGGCTTCCTGATCTACACAATGGGGCACGCCTTTCGTACGTCCCTTAAAAGGCGTCCGTCGCAAGGCAATGAAACCTTTGGAGCGAGAATTTATCCAATTGGAAGTGAGACGCGCAGGAGAGCTCCATTCAGCGCGTCCAGGGAGCCCACGGTGGGCCCTCCAGCCCAGGTCTCACTTCGGGTGGGTCCGCAGGATTATTTTGGCAAGAAATATTTCATTCTCTAGGTGCGGACCATTTTATTTACATGTGTATATGTACGCGTGTAGGGTGCGAAAGAAGATTCAACGTAACATGGGGGACTCACAGACGACCCGTAGACTCATAGATTCACCCATAAACTCACAACAGACACCCACACACAACAGACACCCACACACAACAGACACCCACACACAACAGACACCCATGGGTGAGTCTATGAGTCTACGGGTCGTCTGTGAGTCCCCCATGTTACGTCGAAACTTCTTTCGCACCCTAAAGCCGAGTGTGCGGTGCAACATCGGGGAGGTGATGGGGATTCGCCTCCCCGTGGAGAGGCAACAGGCGGAGTCCACGCCTCGTTGCCATGTCGTCATCTCCTGGCGAGCCAGGGGGGGCTGCGTGGCTCCTCGTCGATTGACGCCCACGGTGAAGGGAGTTGGCACAGCATCGTTTGTGGGGGCGGACGCCCACCTCCCCACTCCCCGTGAGCAGGCAGGGCGCGACGTCCACCCCCTCAACTCCCCCCTCCTCGTTGGCCACCTCTCGTCGGGCCCCCGCCGATCGAGTGATCGCCCCCCCCCCCCCCGTACCAGCTCCGAGGGACATCTCTACACGGCCGGCTCACCGCCGCCGGCGTTCTCCCGCGCACGCCGAGCGCTAAACAAAGAAATCGGCTGCTGCTGTGTCAGTAACACGCGCGCACCTCCTGGGATTAAGGCCTAATCCGCGTGCCCGCAATGCTAACTGAAAATAACTGGCGGCTGTATGAATATGTAGTGGAGCAGGAAGGTGTGTAGTGCAAACAGCGTGATTACATGATAACACAGACAGTACGGGTTATGTTGGGTCAGCCTGTCGCGAAGGCAAATACAGTGCAGGTTATGTTAGGGCAATTAAGCTGGGAGAGCCAAGGACGGCTGTGATTGTCTGGAGCTGTGGCTAAGGCTAGAGTGGCGCCTAAAGGTCTGGGTGAGAAACAGGTGCGAACGACGCGGAGCGTCGTTGGGGCACGGACTAATTAATTGGGGAGTAATGAGAGCGGGGATAAATTGGGGAGTCGGGAATTGGAGCGAGGTTGTTGAAGTTGGAGAGCTTGGAGTCAGCAGCAGGGAATTGAAGGGTGGAGAACTTGGCGACAGAGTTGTAGGGACAGAGTTGGAGAGACAGAGTTGGAGCCGGAGCTTGGAAACAGCGTAGCGATAGCGGAGCTGAAGAAGAGGAGCAGCCAGCAGTGGCGACAGCGTAGCGATAGCAAAGCTGAAGAGAAGTATCCAGCAGTGGAGAGAGCGTAGCGTTAGCAGAGCTGAACAGAGACGAAGCAGTTAGCAGTGGAGAGAGCATCGTGATGGTGATAGCGGTGAATAGAGACGAAGCAGTTAGCAGTGGAGAGAGCATCGTGACGGTGATAGCGGAGAGCGGAGACGAAGAAGTTAGCGGTGGAGTAAGCGCAGTAATCGTGGGGAGCGGAGAGACAAAGGTGGCGAGCGAGTCGAGTGAAGCACGGCGAGCGAGCCGTGGCGACATGGATGCTGTGGAATATTGAGGACATGTGGAGAGTTGTAAATAAAGCGGTGTTCGAAAAAAGACAAAAGTTGTCCGAGTGAAATCGAACACTACAAATATGCACACCCCCCCCCCCCCACACCGTGGATAAGCCTTAATCCGCTGTGCACAGGTGCTAATGCAAGCGGGAAAGGAATGGCTGGGACCAGGCTATGGGGCACGCCTCACCGTTAACGCGAGCACAGCCGCTCCGTGTGCTGCAGTGCACGGAGTGCCTCACGCGCACCGCGCTCAAATCACTCGCACGGCGCTGCAGACGCGCGTCTCACACACCACGCCGAAACCCTCGCGTAAACCGTAGCGGGTCGTAGAGATGGCGATCTACGCACACGGCGGTGGAGTGGATTTAGCGCACCCCGAACCCCACCTTAATCACTCACGCTGCGCTGCAGACGCGCGTCTTCTACACACACACACCGCGCGATACCCCGTGTAACCAGTGGCGGTCGTATAGACGGTAATAGATGTGTAGTGATGGTAGCATCACTACTGCGTACACACGCACACGTGTGACGTCACTATGCGGGGGAGCGTCACTACCACGCCGGTCTACACACACACATGACGTCATCCCGGCTGGAGGCGGGAATGACGTCAGGGCCGGTTCTGGACTCGGGAGGCCACGAGGGTGGTGTGAGGTCGTAGCCCTCTCTGTGACCAAGGCTGGACACGTGACTGGACCCCAGTGGGGGCCGGGGGCCTAGGGGGCACCTCGGGGGGCATGTGGACAGCAGGGGGGGGGGGGGGGGGCTTCGAGAGGGTTCTTTGAAGGGAGGCATGGCCAGGACGGAGCCCGGGCACGCCGAGGCCCATATAAGCAGCCTCCTCACGAGATTCGAGGCTGCCCGTATCAAGAATGAAGATGCATCGTGAAGACGCCAAGAGATCCATGTGTAGGTCCCAGCCGGAGGACTCTAGGATAGCGGTAGACGTGTAAGTCCCGCCAAGACAGGAGGCTGTACCTCCCTAGGGTATCTGAGAAGTGTGTGTTAGCTAGAGTAAGTCGGTGGTCACCACCCTATGCGTAATGTAAGAGTTAACTGTTGTGTTCATTAATAAAAAGTGTTGCCTCCCAAGAAGTTGTGTGTGCACCTAATTCGAATTCACTACAGATGCGCACCTCACACACCAACCCCGTGCCAACACTCTGCAGCCCTGCGCTCGCTCTCTCACGCACCCCGCCCCCCGCACGCAGTCGCTCCACTCAAAAATCACAGACACCATGCCGAAATTCGCCCACACGCGCACACAGAAATCGCACCACACCGTTCTTCTGAACTGAAGTTTATTAATGACGCGTCTAAAGAAAACCCTGTGCGGCCCAGTAGTAAATATTCCACGAGCAGCACGTAGCCTATCCCTATTCAATCCCTGGGTGTACCCCCCACACTCTACTTCTCAACTCGCAGACACACTCACGGTGTCGCACGGAAGCTGCGGGAGTCGGAGGGACGATGATCCAAGAGGTCTCCGCCTGGGGTCGAGTCGTAGCGGTGCTCGCCAGCGTCCCTCGGACGCCGCGAGTGGCCGGGAGTCAGACTGGGGTGGCTGGACGGCTGGAGGAGAACCACCTGAACGTTTTTTCACCTCCCTCCCTTTGACGCCCTGGGAATCCGAAGATCCAGGGTCACGTGGTGTTATCCTGCGCAGACCAATCGAGCGCCTACCTATCGATTTTAAACCGATGTCCCCGCCCTTACCTGGAGCGTGACTTTCCATTGCGCCTTGACCCATTGTCTACGCACCCCTCCTCACAACCCCCTCCTCCCCACCCGGTCCTCCCCACCCGGTCCTCCCCACCCGGTCCTCCCAACCCCGCGCCAGCAGAGTGTTCTGCCCTCGACGCCCCATCTCCCGTGTTGCGTGCGCTTCATTGCGGCCAGCCTGTAAAACTCTATGCACCCCTGCGACTTTTTAAAGCTGATTTTAGGGGGGGCCGCCGTGTAATCCGGCCTGGGGGGGGGGGGAGGGGGGTCGGCCAATCTCCTGGCAACGGGAAACTGGGGGACATCCCTGCTAGGGGCCCTTCGGATGAAAGCCTGTGGGCCAGGCACCCCCCTTCGAGACCCTACGTGGGTGCGTGTGTGTGTGTGTTAAGTGGGAGTGTGCGTACGTTCGTGTGGAGGGGTGCGAGGGGATGGTGGCGCCGGCGGAGTTGCTCCGTTGCTGTGGCACCACAGTATCTATGGAATCGATAGTCATATCTATTGACTATAGTATTATCAGCTGACTATAGCAGTGTCCGCTTACTCTATAACAGTATTTAATTACTCTAAAGTAGCATCTACTCTGCAGCAGTATCTACCAACTCAACACTAGTATATACCCACTCTATTGCAGTTAACTTCTTACTCAGAGTACCGTGGTGAGGCCTAATCTCGTGCAGAGCCCCCGGCCTCGCCTAGATTGCCCAGCCGGCCGAGGTGGCATCTTGGCAGGCTGGGGCTGGGCTGCCACACCACGCTGCTTAACATACCAAGCACAGATTCATTTTTCAAAATCGGCCCTCAAGCTGGAACAGATGTCTCAATTTATTGAAATGCACTTTACTTTTTTTCAAATACAGCAAACCTCCCCCCCATCCCCGATCCTGTTAAAGCCATGCTTTGTACTACATTACAGCCAAAGTTTACAGGAATCTAAAGCAATGCAGTAAAAATTCAACGAAGCAATGTTGTAAAGCTACAGTTGGCCAACTTAATTATTTGCCGGCCATTTCACCACAGCGAATGCACCGATATAAATTCCGCAACATTTAATGCTGCCTTGTGAAATACAAACACAACTCAATTAAATTGTCATGTCCATGGTTATTACAGCTTAAGACCGGTCGCACAAAATAACCAATTTTAGGAGACAATTAAAGCTTTAAAGTTAAGTCCGACTTTACAGAAATGTTTTACCTCACCCATTAGACTAAGGTTAAAAACTATACTTACAATTATAAATGTGTAAAGTGTTCAACAAAACGAGGTGTGCATCTTATTTACACACCATAGACATTAAAAGAATCGCATATCAATTAACAAAACCCACATACAGTCCTCGGACTACCCCTCTACGTAACGTTTCTTCAGACCAAACAAATGTGTTTTTAAATCAAGCAAACCCCCAATATATGTGCACTCTGGGAGGAAGTGTGGTTCTCTGCAACCTGCAACAACAAAAGCAAGCATTATCGACATCAAGAAGGAAAACCAACAGATTGTCGTCGACCCCACAAAGGGCTCCATTCTCATTTGGAGAATTTGGTTTGCGTGGTCCCGATTTAGGCCAAGATTTGGTGACAAGGTGTCTCTCCAAGCTATCCAATGCCCTTCGTCAATCTCTAAAATTGGGCACGAGAGCGTTGCCAACCAACTCCATTTGAAAGAAACTACTCTACATTTGTATTTTACCAGGTACGGCCCACGGAGCTATGGAGCGCTCTTTCAGGAGAGACATGGCCACTGTTCTGCCCCACGGCAGATATGGAGCTGTGTTTACAGAAGAACTTCCTGATATGATGGTGCCGAGTTTGGTCACGTGACCAGGAAGTGACGCGTTAAGGGTCTCGAAGCGACGAGGCAAGGCAGGGGTGTCAGTCCTTACAAAGAGTACAACATGGAGGCACAATTACCATCTCAGTGAAGACGGGTGCATCTGCTCCTTGTGGGACTTTAATAATCATTGTCTGCAAGTTCGTTTATCGCCATATATATAAAAGGCAAAGTTGTAATGTGTGCCTGTTCAAAATGTTTAGCGTACTTCCCGACTTGCAACCAACTGGAAATTGGCCATGTGGGTACTTACCAGACTGTACACCACGCAAAAATTATAAAAATACACTTTTTTTTTTAGGGGGGGGGGAGCTCAATAATGCATATTTTTTTTGCACAGCAAGTGAGCTGTGGCGTCAAATCTGTCACGTGACCCTCGCATGTGGAAGCGTAACGCATTGTATTGTAGCAGTTAGCGTTGTCTGTGTGTGTGTGTATCTGTGTGTGTCTGTGTGTATGTGTCTGTGTCTGTGTGTGTCTGTGTGTGTGTGGAAGCATAACGCATTGTAGTGTAGTGGTTAACGCTACGCTGCGCTACGAACCCGGCGACCCGAGTTCGATTACCGCTCGCGGCCACCAAACGAGTAACTGCTTGGGTGTCAACATCGCCACTGGGGAGATAAAGGTGGCAGGGCATGCTGCTGGCCACCAAACCCCTTCGTGTTCTTATAATACTGGGACTCCTGTTATGTTAGGATTGCCGTTATAATGCTGTAAATGCCTTTATAATGCTGTTAAATTGTTACGATAAATATGGAGGCCTAGTTAACAACGAAGCCTGCCACTTGCATTATTGTGAATAGTTATTTGTAATTAGATAAGTCGAGCCAGACTTGTGCCCATGTAACTTTAATGTATTCTTGAGAGCAAGGATGAAACCATTTATTTCAATGGTATCAGGTACTGGGACCGTGATCTGATCCCATCCCATCCGTGAAGGTAGGATGTC
Source organism: Petromyzon marinus (assembly GCF_048934315.1). Classification (NCBI taxonomy): domain Eukaryota; kingdom Metazoa; phylum Chordata; class Hyperoartia; order Petromyzontiformes; family Petromyzontidae; genus Petromyzon; species Petromyzon marinus. The sequence goes on along the minus strand of NW_027422651.1, from coordinate 87,532 downwards.
ATTCCTGACTTACAGTACCCCGGGGTTTACAAATTGAGTTGTACCTGCGGTGATTGCTATATCGGGGAGACAAAGCGACATGTCTCTGGCCGAATTCGCGAGCACAAATCAGATTTGAAACACGTCAAAACGAATTATTCTGCCGTGGCTGATCACTGTTACAGCGCTGTGGGTGATCACGATATAATTTTCTCCGATACCAAGGTTCTTTGCAAACCCACGGGTTTTATCAGAGATGTGTTCACGAGGCAATTCAGATCTACAAACACAGACACAATTTCAACCGAGAAGATGGTTTCAAATTAAGCAACCATTGGAAAGATGTTCTAAATCGAACTAAACATTAAACTAATTTTCAATGGTACAGTATATTTTTCAAGTAGTGGTACCCCAAACTTTCGCAGCTCTTAAAAATTCCCTTTTCACACCATCAATAGGTCCACCCGCACGTACACCACCTCTATGCTCAGTCGGTCAATCAAATGCTAATTTTTATGCTAATTCCTTTGTCAAGGCACCTTGTTTCCTCGCACACAGCTTAAAGGTCCGCGGTCTGAGCGTGGCTGTGTTTCACTCCAGCGCTGTCCTCGAGACAGCCTGATCCCTTCACCCGATGAAGGCCGCTTGTGTTGTGGCCGAAACGTCGTGATTTTTGTTGTTTTATTTTTTACCTACGTGACTTTACCGAATAGAACCAAAGAGTATGGATCCTTGCAGTCACGAAAGCTTTAAATCTAGAAGTGTACCCATGGCTACAACCATGAGAAGGCGAGTAGAGTCAAGGACGTAATGAATGGGAAGAGGAATAGAAAGGGGTAGAGGAGACAAATGGAAAAATGGGATCAGAGACAATGCTATAAAAGGGTCTCTCTATCATCCTCCACAGAGCAGGGTATTTTCACAGGGGGGGTTTTTGGGGGCAGAGGGTAAGGGACTCAGCAGGGATGGCCACACAAGTCACGTGACTTCCTCAGGGAGGCACGAGCAGATTCTCGATATTGTTTTGCAGCTTAACGGGAGTGCAGGAGCGGGAGCTGCCCTTACCTGCACGTGCTCCTCCTCCTCATCATCATCATCTGTCTAGTCCTGCACCTTGGCCGGCAGAGGAGACCGCACCCCTGCTTTGGGCATGCCCGGCCGCCCGTCCCCGCCCCACAGGGTCCAGCGGTTGAACCGGGACGCGTGGCCCCAGCTGTGCCAGAAGCGGCGAGCGCGCGCAGCCGGGAGGTTCACCCCGAACGTCTGCATGTTCAAGCGCTGCTCCTCCGCCAACGTCATGCGGCAGTTCCTTACAAGATGGAAGGAAGGGGGGGGCGGGGGTTGTGAGCACAGCTGGTGCATCTTGCCAGTCATCTCAGTCTATCCATGGCCACCTGGGGTCTGTCCCATGACCTCCTGTCAGCGAGCCTTCGACATTCCACGTGTACCTTCACCGAGCAGTGAATGGCGCGTGTTGGTATTGGAGGTGGAGGGAGGAGATAAAGACACAGCGCTACAACTTCTTGCCCGTGCCACTACTACTGGCAGAAGGGCCACAGTAAGTCACTCATTTTCATTTTGGCAAATATCGCAGTTTTTACACCGGCACACGAAAAATGCCTGCCACTTGTAAAACACGTCACGGGATTCTTTGAATGTTCCCTGCCAAGCAGCAGGCGTACATCCCTACGGTTAATGCGCCCGCAGTATTATAAATCAGAGCAGCCACTAGATTTGCACCGCGAATAGTTTTGTTGTTACGCGACAACGACTCTTTCTGACGCTCCGAGCAGTGGCTCACCCCACACCATGTTGAAGAGTGGCCTGTGGATGACGACAGATCACGGTACTACAGAATTGCTCGAGTGAACGCTAAACCCTACATTAGAGGTTCCCTGCACGGTTCCACACCATCCTGCGTTTTAGAGAAATGTTCGCCTCGTGCCCAGTCAAATAATTACACGGTTCTTCCTCTTATTTTCGAGCTAGGATTTTTTCCCGAATCAAGCGCAACACCGCAATTCACGCGGCGTGCATTTTCTGCGCAGAGTAATTAAAGTTAACGTCACACATTTGCAACGCCCCAAAGTTTCCAGATATTCAGGAGGCGTAGTCAACCGCATACGAGTGAGAAGGCAGCCAGCAACGGCACTAACAATTGCCCGAGATCTGTCATCCTATATTAGGATGGTTAGGCCAACTCCATTTGTGAGTTTTTATTACACGAGGGACGAAACCAAAGAAAACCCACACGTGCAAAGGTGGGAGAGTGAAGGGGGGGGAACAGAAACCCCATCTCCGTACAGATGGAGATGAATCAACTTGCTGTACTGCTACCTCCTGGCAAGTCGGTGCACATGGCAGAAGATTGTGAACCACCAACCCGTTGCCTCCTCCAGGCGCTGTATATAAAGGTGTGCCGCCACCACTGCCCGTCCGAGACCATCAACCCCGCGATGAGCAAGGAGACCCAATTAAAAATCACAAGTGGCAGAAATGCCATTACCTGCCGCCATCTTTGGAAATGTTGTCAAAGAAGCATCTTGTTTTGTCGTAGAAGCATTTGTCAGGAAACACGGCAGAGCTCCTGCTGGGACCCCTCTGCATGTCTGCAGCACAAAGGGAGACGTCAATGTCAGAAACTAATTAAGGGATGGCCTGGACAATTAAAGACAAAGATCCCCACCCTGTTTCGCTTCAGACTATCGGGGCAAGTGCTCTTAGTGAGTGGCACCCCGAGGCCGGCACGGCACACGAAGGCATGGGTGGGCCTAGCACCATGCCCGGCCACCTTCGTCTCCCTCATGGCGATGGCTGAGGTGAGCCACTAGAGGGGGGCGACGGTACAGATTTGTTGAACCAAACTTTTCAACAGAAGACGCCGTGGCAGCAGTGGCAACAGGCCACCGTGATGGACGCTCGTGGAGATTGCTCCTCGTGAACAAAAATTGTCAAAAGTGCATCATGGTCCTCAAGGCTACCAACATTTAGTACAGGGGATTCTCCAAAATTTTTTACCATTTGTTAAAATACAACCATTCACCAATGCGAGTCAGGGCTAAACCAATACGACCATAAACTTTGCATTATATTTCAGGCCCATCAAGCTATATGGCTCTTTTTCAGAAGAGACCTGGCCACAAATGATAGCTCAACGAAGTGGCTTATTACATGGAAATTTATAGCAGGTAAACTCCAATAAGTGCACGTTGATTCTAAAATGTGGAGGGAAAAACCGGATGACTCAGAGAAAACAGGTTTTTTTTGGGTTAGATCGTGATCCAACCCAAAAAAAAAATCTATCATGGATGATATTGGTCGCAAAAGCCTACATGTTAAACCGACCCAGAGAAAAATCCACACTACCACGGGGAGAGAGACGCATGCAAACTCCAAATATACAATGGTCAGGGTTTTGGTGAAACCCACGAGGCAAGGTAGCCCCCCCCCCCCCACAGCCGCCTAATAATTTGTTGGCACAAGAGAGGCGGTGTAAGACAAATCCACTGTTGCACTGCACATCCATGCTTTACATTGTCCAAGCTCCACTCTTTCTGCAACCCACACCTGACCAGAGTGATGCGAGGCCCTCACCCACAAGTGCAGTGACAGCCAAGCTTACTAAAGGCTGTCACATGCGGAAAGTTTCTCAAGTTATCATTCCTCACAATTACTCTAACTCGTATGAAAAAAAGGGCCTAATATAAATGTCCACATAAGCTACTTCATTGAGCTATCATTTGTGCCCAGGTCGCTTCTGAAAAAGCGAATATCTCAGTGATTTTTACCTGGTAAGACAAGATTAGTTGATTTTTATTTTTTCAAGCGATTTGTTCACTTGACCTATAGACTGTGCACTCCCATCGTGTTTTTGTATTGTATGTTGTTACATTCTGACCCGCCCCTACTGAACATCTGTGGACAAAAAAACCTTTGTAGCGCATCGAAATCCCCCAGTGGACAAATAAATATTCTGATTCTAAAAGGAGACATCCCACGGGAGTGGTGGTGGTGGTGTGAAACCGGGTCCCTCAAAGTGCTCCTTTAAAAAAAAAAAGGTCCACCACCTTCTCTTTGCTTGGCCTTGTTGTTCTGGAACTCCTTGTCCAGCTCCTCGCGGTCCAGCTGCGCGTTGCTGCTCTCAAAGTCAAACTCCGCCTGAAACTCATCGCCCAGGTTCAGGGCCTGTGCCTTCTGGGGGCGCCCATGGCGACTCGAGCCTGCGGGGAGAGAAAAATAAACGGCAGCTCGGTTTGTGGTCCACCAACGCCGCGGTGGTGGCGGTGGTGAGATGTTAACTACCTAGCCTGGTACGCAAGAGCTCGTGGGTTCTATCCCGACCCCCTGCTGTATACTTGGAAGTTTGCATGTTCTCCCCAAATGTGAAACATTTCCTGCAAACTTTCTCCATTGGAATAATGCATCAATGAGTACACCCTGCTGCAAAGAAAAAAAAACTTTTGCTGTACCCTCATGGACAAATGTGAGTCTCTTACTTTCGACCCAGGTTTCCTGGGTAAATATTCACGACCATAAAAAAATAGCGCACCGGCTGCCCGGTATTCAGGTCGGCACCAGCGGCCAAGAATCTGTTATTCTCTCCGCCCTCTGCACATGTTCAAAAGGCCATTGCCAAAGTCCAGGCTAATGCACCGCGTCGCCTTTGAGGCAACGTCAGTGATAAAAGCGGCAAGGGGTTTTTGCCTTCCCACCGCGATTTACAAAGCCCCACGACGAATGCGTCCACAGAAGCTGTGCACGGCGAGCCTTCAATACGCAAACGCATTAATTAGTCTCCGTCGGTACGAGACGCCGACTGTAAATTGGGACACGTTGCTTCAAAACGAACTTACAAATTTGATGAAAAGATGAATGACGGCATGGGGGGGTGGCGGGTGGGGAGGGCGAACACCACCCACACCACCCGTAGCCGTACCTGCAATCTGCTTCACGGGGGCCCTCCGCCACCGCCGCCGAGGCGCCGTCTGCACCCCCCGCTCCACCGTGCCGCTCTTCCTCGCCGGCTGCTGCGGCGTGGCGTTGACGCGCGCAGCGGCCGCGCCGGCCGTGCGCTCTGCCGCACCTGTGGGCGATGGGCACAGCCGGCGCGCACCCACCGGTCGTCTCGGTTCGTCAGCCCGTCGGGGGGGGGCCACGTGGGACCCTCCCGGTGCCTCCCGGCAACGACCGGCGACACTTCATCTGGCACGGGCGCCGTGGTGACGTCACCGTCACTTAGTGGCGAAAGGCGGCTGTTGGTATTATGGGGCGGGGGGGGGCGTTCTACAACAGCTGTGTGGGCAAGACACAAGTGCCATAGCCCTCCATCACCCATCGTGGTGTCAGTGTCATCATCATAATTACCACCACCACCCCTCCCCCCCTATCGTTCCTCACGACTGCAGGTCACACGTTTGTGTTGTCACCAGGCAGATGGGCTCACCGCACACAAATCCCAGCGTATCCGAGCGTGCCATTTTTACGTCGCTTCGAGCGAGGCCGTCAAAACCGCACAGATCACTCAGCGGCCAAGCGCAGCGTTTGCCGACCACCCCGTTTGCGTCTCCAACATTTTCGAAAAGGAAACTCCGCTTTCATTTGCTCTTGATGCAACCAATTGCCATAGCCACGTAGGTAAAAAATAAAATAACAAAAATCACGACGTTTCGGCCACAACACAAGCGGCCTTCCTCAGGTGAAGGGACGAGACTGTCTGGAAGACAGCGCTGTCCTCCAGACAGTCTCGTCCCTTCACCTGAGGAAGGCCGCTTGTGTTGTGGCCGAAACGTCGTGATTTTTGTTATTTTATTTTTTACCTACGTGACTTTACCCAATAGAACCAAAGAGTATGGATCCTAGCAGTCACGAAAGCTTTAAATCTAGAATTGCCATAGCACCACCATTCATATATTTTGTCAAAAATGATGATTTCGCACGGGTTTAAAATATAAAAATATTAGCACACGTTTGTCGTTAGGGGCGTTTGCGCGCAACTTTTATAGGTCGGGCAGCATTACATTGGGGGGGTGTTAACATTAATAAACGAGACGGTGGAACGAGGGTCACCGGGGCTCTTGTCCACAAGCCACGGCAGACTTCACGACTCGTCCTCCCGCCTGCAGAGGGAGGCCTCGGCTGCACCAACACGGGCGGCACGAGGATTCACGACGCTTCCGTTAAAGTCGGTGGCTGTTGTAACCTTTGCCGCAGCCTTGCAACCCCTTTGGTTCCCAATCGTTCACAAACAACGTGCAACGTCAACAGACGTAAGGGGTTTGATGAAACAAAGCGGTTGCACTCGGCCCGCGCGCCCACGCCCAATCTGTATTTCGATGATATACCTTCGAAAGAAATCCCCAGAAAGGGGATCTTGCAACCCCCAAGGGGTGCGTGCACCCCTGGGTTAAGAACCACTGGGCGAGACGATCGTGGGGTAACACAGTAATATAAATTTACAACTCACACCCCTTTCACGTCGTCGCTTTATTATGAACACCGCTAACACAATTTACGTCGGTGACAGCATCGATCCTTTCTCGTATCCCCATCGCCTCTTGCTTCACCTACCCTGTAAACTACCCTGCGGTGTCGCGCGCATGACGACATGTACTGTGCTTTCGATAACAAAATACATTATTGATGTACGGTATTTTGGGAAAAAATTGCTTAAATTTACATCGCACATTTCAGGAACGCATCACCAATGTAAATTGGGGTACTGCTCTACAATGCCCAATGTTCTGCTACACCATCTGCCACCCAACAAATCAAATTTGTCACCTGGAGCACCACACCAATTTATGTGGTTTCGGCAAACCAGAATGTTGAAAAAAACGCAAAAAAACAATCATATTTCCGTACGACGTCTCATTGGACATTACAAAATCGGGCATCAGGTGTTTGGTAAAAGATGCAGGTGGAGATCCGATCAGAAATCCTCTCTTCTCTCAATACCCAGCCAGTGAACAGGGTGGCCACAACCTCAGCACCACGATAGCACCTCGTTGAGATCAATATAGCAAGTTGCCTCTGGCAACCTCGTTTCTCACAAAACCACAGATTTAAAAAAAGAAAGTCTTCGTTCATCATCGCCATGGAGAAATGCATCGTGCAGGACCTTGAAGCCGCAATTAAATTTTGTTGGTGCAAATCTTAATTGGGTTAAGTTGTGGAAGAGGGGTAATTTTAAAACGTTTTTATTTTTTATCAGGCAAGACACCGAGCTATATTTGCACTTTTTCAGAAGCCACTTTACCACAAATGATCGTTGAATAAAGTGGCTTTCTTGATAAACGCCGTTATTGCAAACAACAAAACCCATTTAGCACCACATTTGTATTATCTCGTGGTAGAAGAGTGGCTCTCGCACAACTACGAACCCAACGACGCAAAAAATAACTCGATTCTCAGCCACATCACGAGCGAATTATATCCAAATCGGTGGCTGGCTCCCCACCTTCCCATTCACCACAACCGCACAAGTGAAGCGTGGCAGGTGAAATAACCACCCCACCCCGCATGACAAGACAGCGCGGCCTTCGCCGAGCAGTTCATTGACAGGGCACCAAATAATAACGCTTTAAATGACGGGTTATTTTGAAAAGGCGACAATTTAAAATGCAATCACTGGGTATCACCATCAAGCGCAAAGTAAAAACAAAAATGCTCGTCCGCATGCACTACGCATTATCATCATCATCGAGCTGTTATACACAGAGCCTTTTATTTTCCTGCATGCGCTTACGGAAATAATTCCATGAAGATAGCTGCAACTCAACTGCGTTCAATTAAGATCGCATTGAAATCACGCAGTTGCCTCTAAACGAGCAAAAGGCGAAAACGACCCGAGGCAAGGCCACTGGGCAACGGAAACCACGTGGCATTAAGAGGGCAAAGGTGCAGCCCTGCAGTGCCGATGTTTACCGCACACCGCACCCCCCCCCTCCCGTACCCGCAGCTCCTCCGTATGCAGGCTGCACAAAGGGATGGTGCCCGACCGCTGTGGCCCAGGCGTCGTGCCGCGCGTGGCCCGGGTGGCCGCCCGTGGCACCGCGGGGGGGTCCGGTCGGCGTGCCCGGCGCGGAGTGGCAGCTCGCCGCCGCTCCGATACTGCACGTGTGGCAGCGAGCGGCGGCCCCCCCCGGGGTGCCCGGCGAGGACTGGACGGGGGGTGAGGGTGGGTTAGGCAGCGATTAGAACAAATCACGACGGACGACGTACGCATGTCAAACTTCTTATGCACCTTCTTGGTTCTTTCGGTAAAGTCACCACCACGTAGAAGGGAAACAATAAAATAATAAAAATATAAAACTTTAAAATTCTCACGACGTTTCGACTGCAACACAAGCAATCATCATCAGGTGTAAAAACCACAGCAAGACATTTTTTTTTTAAAAGTGGCGGGTTTTTTTTTAACGTTAGCACCACGGAGAGCGATTTGGCAGTTATTCAGATGGACGAGTCCATCTATGTTCGGAAAAGAGGAGGGGGGAGACGAAAATGATGGATGCGGTCTGAAAGCCACCGTAAGCGTGAACAATCAATTAAGACCCGGAATGGTTTATCAAATCCTTCCAATGATTGCTAAGCCAGAATTCCTTCCTCTCGGTTGAAATTGTCTCTGTGTTTGTATATGTGGATAGCCTCATGAACGAATCTCTCATGGTAGCCAGATGGCTTACAGAGAACCTCTGTAAGCCATCTGGCTACCATGAGAGATTCTCCCGTTTCGGTCTTAGGAGGAGGGATAATTGCGATGTCATCACCCGAGAGCCAATCAGGTGCCAAGGGTTGCGCAATTCAGCCACTGGCACGCTGGCACCCGGGCTCGGATCTTGGTAGCCTCTTCCATCTCCTCCTCCTCAACCTGTAAAGACCCTCCACAGCTACCACTGTTAGCTAACTATTGTAACTCTCAAATGCAACTTTCATCAAGCCCCCCGAGTGTGAAGTGCAGTCTCCAACCTCGTATTCTCCACCATCTCTGGCTTCCTCGATTCCAGTGCCGTGAAGGGAAAATTTGCCCGAAATGCGGCCGATCAGCGTTGACTTTTTTTTCCACATTTTGTCAACATGTTGCCAAAGATGTCCCTTAAAGGCTTAACGGACGTTCGGGGCAAGTGCAGTGCGAGCAACTACGAGGCCGGCAAAGCACACGGAGGAGGTGGGGAAGCCAGCACCACGCCCGACCGCCTTCTCCCAAGTGGCGATGTTTATACATCGCACCAGGTGCTCATTGGATAGACCTGAGGAAAAGCCCGGGACCGTTTCAGATAATCGTCACCTGGCGTTGGCCGTAAGTGGGAATCAAACCCCGGTGGGTCGTAGGCGGGTTTGTGGTGCAGCGCATCAACCACTGTGCCACCGCTCCCCTAAACCATGGCACCGCTGCAGTGGCAAGATGTTAACTACCTCACCTGGAGTACAATAGGTCGTGGGGTTTGATCCAGACCCCCGACGCCTGCATATTTTTGGAGTTTTCAACGTCCTCCCCCGTGGTCACGTGGATTTCTCTGGGTCATCCAGTTTCTACCTCCACGTTTTAGAACCGACGTGCATTTGGAGTATTTGGCTGCTGGAAATGTCCACGCGATAAACCGCTTCGTTGAGCAAATCATTTGTGGCCGGGTCGCTTCTGAAAAGAGAGTTAAGTAGCTCGGTGGGCCTCACATGGTACAATAAATAAAGAGTTTAATGGTAAAGAGCGGCTGCACCTCTCACCTGCACCATGGCCACGTCGTGGTGCAGAGCAGACAGCATGTACTCGCACGGGGTCAAGTCCTTGATCTCGCTGATGCGAAAGACGATGTGTTCGAAGACCTCCTCGCGAGGGGCAATGAGACGGTCGGCGGGGCGCCCCTCCGTTCCGCGCAAGCGCACTGCGCGCGCACAAAGACGCCCGCCGCCGGTACAGACCTCCACGTATCCGTTTGGTCAAGCGTTGTTACGGTCGAGAGCACCTATGCAGGTCGGAGCAGGTGCGTGGTTGTGGGTTTTGGGCGCCACTGTGGTGAGACGTTAACTACCTCGCCTGGTATATATCGAAGGTCATGCGTTTCATCCCAACCCTGACAACACCTGCTGTATATTTGGAGTCAGCGAGGTTTTCTCTTCCCATGGGTCGAGCGGATCCCCCCCCCCCCCCTCCAGGTCCTTCGATAAGCCACTTCGTTGCGTTACCTACCATTTGTGGGCAGGTCGCTTCTGAAAGAGCGATATAGTAAGTGGGCCTTACCCGCAACATAAACAATTCTTTAAAATAGTTTCTAGCTGGTTCAGCTACCTTCATCCTCCCCAGTGCTGATTTAATCATCTTTTTTACTTACACACCACACCAGGTAACTTCACTTGAAGGCAGTCTACCTACGCGAAAACCAGAATGTGTTGGGATACAAGGCCACCACCGACGACGTTGTCTGTAGCCAGGAATCAAATCTAGCTCGCGGGGTTCCGAGCTGCACACATTTCTCAACTCTGCAAGCCAAAAATTGAGATTAATTTATTTCCTGCAACAAGCTGTATTAAATATTCTTCTTTCTTTCGGTAAAGTCACATAGAAGGGAAATAATAAAATAATAAAATAAAACAAAAACTAAAAATGAAATGTATTTTATTTTCATTTAAGTAAAATATAAATGTATTTTATTTTATTATGTCTTAGCTGTATTAAAACCAATAGCCCGTCATCCATAAGCCATATGCCTGCAGGTATTGAATGTTTATGGGTATCAACATAACAAATCGCTATCATCACCGTCGCAAAGAAGAAGTTCTCCATTGTGCCAATTTAATCCCGACAGGTGCCGTTGGCCCAAATCTGTGAATGAAGGCAAAAATGAATCTGGAACATTTCCAAATTAACTGTTTTGGGGCCGTCCAGAAATGACGTCACGCACCTGGGGGGGGGGGGGGTCAGACATTTGTGACGATGTGTGACGACTGGGGGGGGGGGAGTTTGATAAATGTGACGTCACATCAAAATGCGCAACTTTAAATATAAAAACACGTTCTACTTAATTAAATAGACGGGGGGGTCAAGAAAATCGTTCAAAATCGCGTGACGTCATTTATGGATGGCCCCTTATGCGGCACCGCCGGGCTTTTTGGCCGGGTCACGCGCCGTCTATGACCAGCCGCGTCTCATTGCCCTGTGACTACCGACCCGGCTTCAACACTTGATTTTGGCACACAGCGTTTTAATACGTTTTTTTTGTGTGGAATATTTGCTGGTTTATTCCAGAATGTTTCTGTTACGCGTCGTCGCTTTAAGATGTCCCGTCGCAAGGGAGAAACGCAAACAGACGGACGAAACAATGTGTGCCCGTATTGAAACGGCTGTGCACCCAATAACCTTCATTGAAAAATACTTGAAACCACTGCGACCCAGAATCAGCAAGAACAACAACCTCAGAACATTCGTGATTAAGCGGGTGACGAGTTGAAGAACTTTGCCCCAGTACAGCTAGAGGCGCCGGCCATAAATGACGTCGCGCGATTTTGGACGATTTTCGCCACCCACCCCCCCCCAAAAAAATATATAAAACACACTTCAAATCTCTTTAAACTATTATCATTGTAGTGCGTATTTAATGTGGCGCTGCACTCCGATGTTGAAGGTGAAAACATTTATTAACAAGTCTATTTGATTAAGTAGAACGTTTCGATTTAAAGCTTTCGTGACTGCAGGGATTCATCTTATTGGCTCTTTCGGTAAAGTCACGTAGAATGGAAATAAAATAATAAAAATAAAACATAATAAAATAACATTTTATTTTATAAAAAATAATAATAATAAAACATTATACAATTTTATTAAAAATAAAATGTTATTGCTTTATTTTTATTATTTTATTTCCATTCTACGTGACTTTACCGAAAGAACCAAGAAGATAAGTAGAACGTGTTGTCTATATTTAAAGTTGCGAATTTTGATGTGACGTCACATTTCTCAACGCCCCACCGCCCCTCGTCACACATCGTCACAAATGTCTGACCCCCACGTGACGCATCAATGGCTGTCATTTTAAACATTTCTGGGCAATTCCCACTGAGATTAAGGACTCTCTTACAAATCCAGGTTAATTGAAAACACAAAAGTACATACAGCAATCCAATACAATCATGATTTCATTGATTTCTTTTCATTTACTTTATTGATTTTTTTCACCTACGTGACTTTACCGAAAAAAACCAAAGACTATCTTATTTGTCGTTTGAGCATCTTAACACCTCCTGTTTGATTGCCCTGAAAAGGGTCAAACCACCCCTCTTTAATACCCCCCCACACATTGACCCCACGACACCCACACCAATCTGTCCAGAAGGCGGCAACGTCGCCGACACGTTCACCTCCTCCTGGCAAACTTTCCCCAGCCCCAAGGCCTCCTCCTCCTGCTGCTGCTGCTGCTGCCGCTGCCCGAGCGAGTCGCCTGTTAGGACGACTCAAGCGGCTTCATTAAACCCCTAACCCGCAGCTTCGGGGTGTCCACAGTCGCCCCGTGAACCACCCCCCACCCCCCAGTGCGTAACCTTTCGCCAAGACGACGGTGGAGTCGTCCGTGTTGATGTCACAGAGGATGCCCTCGTAGCGGATGCCCGCCATGGAGAGCAAGCTCATCCTGACGCCCATGCAGGCCGCCCAAGTGGCCATGGTCGCCGGCTCTGGCTACGGGCGACGAGAGGGGCTGGTGGGGCCGCCTTGGTGGGGCCGCCTTGGTGGGGCCGGGCAGGAGGAGGGGGGGGGAGGGGGGAACTTGGCCCGGATCGCGAGACGACGACGATGATGATGATGGTGGTGGTGTTGATGTTGGTGATGATGGTGGTGTTGTTTATGGTGATGGTGGTGTTGATGGTGGTGGTGTTGATGGTGGTGTTGTTGATGGTGGTGGTGTTGATGATGTTGGTGGTGTTGATGATGATGGTCTTGTTGATGGTGGTGGTGTTGATGGTGGTGGTGTTGTTGATGTTGATGGTGTTGATGATGATGGTGTTGTTGATGGTGGTGGTGTTGATGGTGGTGTTGATGATGGTGTTGATGATGATGGTGGTGGTGTTAATGATGATGTTGATGATGGTGGTGTTGTTGATGATGGTGTTGATGAAGGTGGTGTTGATGATGGTGATGTTGATGATGGTGGTGTTGATGATGGTGGTGTTGATGATGATGGTGGTGTTGATGATGGTGGTGTTTATGAACGTGATGGTGATGTTGATGGTGTTGATGATGATGGTGATGATGATGGTGTTGTTGTTGATGGTGGTGTTGATGATGATGGTGATGATGATGGCAACAACCCACCGCGTGTCCCCCACGTGTTCACGGACACGCCACTGGCACTGCAATGCACTCTGGGTAGCGCCAAGTGGGCGGGATTGTGGGGGGAGGGGGATTTGTTTCTCTTCCGCTCAACGTCGTGGGTTTTTTGCTTTGTGTTTCATTTTAGTTATTTTTTATTTAATTTTTATTTTCTATCAACGTGACTTTACCGAAAGAACCAGGAATGTGAACTGCACGAAATATAAAGCGGGTCACGTGCACGCCTCTCGACCAATCGAAATACGCGGCGTTTTTTTAAACCGAGGGGCGTTTCCCCACCCCGCCCACCCTGCCCCCCGTCCACCCCGCCCCCTTACACCCCGCCCCCTTGCACCGCCCCGCCCTCTTCCACCCCGCCCCGCCTCCTTCCACCACGCCCCCTTCAAACCCCGCCCCTCCTCCACCCGCGTCTCTCCGTGAAGGTTTGAAGGCCCAGTTCAGTTTTCAGTTTATTTTGGTTATAGCCCTGTGAGCCATTCGGCTCTTGAATCGGGGTGCAACCACAACAAACACAAAAAAACAAAAACACGAACAAGAAAAACATCTTAAAGTGACTATGTGTGACTGTGCAAACAGAAAATCCATGAAAAAAACCAGCAAAATATTCCTGAAAAAAGAAGCCGTACACCAACGCTGTGTGCAAAAAATCCCAGTGGGATGCAAGTCAAACAACAACAACCACAATAACTTAGATTAAGGCCATCAGTCTAACTCCGTACTACAACAAAACAAACATGTCCAAACCTAAAAACGTTTTCCAAATCACCCATAAATAAAGCCATAATTGCAACGTAACAGCGATCACAGGGACTGTGACCGAATTTTTACAATAAACTACATAAATAACATGTAACACCAAATCCTAGAGCCATAGTTGGCTGCATGAGTTACTCCACAACAACAGAAGCATCCTTCTGAGTATCAAATTATTCAATGTACCTTTAAGATCAGCACGCTAAATCAAAATACAGATAATACTTTGCAGCGTCATCCGGAGCGAAACATTTTATTTTATGTTACGCCAATGAATAGCAGTGGCAGCTAGGGGTGTACAACTACTCTAGAGCAGTTTTGAGAGAAGATCTCATTGGTAGCGATTCAAGTTGCAGTTTATTGGCAATAGCATTCCAGACTCTGGGGGCATCAATAGCAAAGGCCCTTCCTACGGCAATAGGGAATGTGAAGCTGGTAAATGAGCGAAGACCTGAGGTCAAATTTGTTATTTGAAACAGAGTGGAGATCCAGCAGGTAGTCTGCGGATTTTTTTGTAAGTACATCGTGAATAAATAAGATCTGGTGCACAAGCCGTCGAACATTAAGAGACATTAAGTTTGACCCAATGTAGAGATCACAGTGGTGAGTCCTATATGTGCAGTTCAATGTAAATCTTAAGGCCGAGTGATAAATGGAATCAAGCTTCTTCAGTACAGTACTTGGGGCTGATTTATACACGATGTCACAGTAGTCAAGTAGAGGCAGTATGGTAGCTTTTATCAATTCCAAACGGAACATTGGGGGGAAGCAGTGCTTGTGTCGATACAGAAAACCAATTTTTATTTTTGTCTTTTTACCAATATAATCAATGTGATCTTCAAAATTCAGTTTTGAATCCAGGATGACCCCAAGATACTTATAGATCTTGACTTGCTCTATTTTATAATTATTTAAGGAATGTAATTGGCGAAACATAACTTCCTGCTTTAGTCCTGGTGAGAAGCATAGCACCTTGATTTTGTAGGTATTCAGGACTAGTTTAAGAGCAACTAGCGGATGTTGTAGTTTGTTGAAATCACCCTGTAGCTTAGCAATCACGTCATCCAGAGAGCGGCCAGCAGTAATCAGTATTGTGTCATCTGCAAAAAGATTTACCCTGGAATGATCCAGGTCAGTGCCCAAGTCATTGACATAAAGAGAGAACAAAAGGGGGCCGAGGATGGAACCCTGTGGAACCCCTTTTGTTATCTTCACACTGTTTGACCTCCAACCATCTGTGAATACAGTTTAGGTGCGAGAAAAGAGGTAATTTTGTAACCATTTTACTGTGTTTTCGGAAAAACCGAGGCAACTTAATTTACTAAGCAGGGTGTTGTGGTCTACTGTATCAAAACCTTTGGACAGGTCTAGAAAAAGACAGGTACAGTACTGCTTCTTATCAAGGCTAGTGTAAATGTGATTCAGAGAGTCTAACGCAGCAGATGTGGTGCTGTATTTTTTCCCGAACCCAGATTGTTTTAGATGTAGTAGATTGTTGGTGGACAGGAAACTGCTAATTTGGTAGGTCAATAATTTTTCAAAAAATTTCATCAACGGGGACAAAATTGAGATAGGTCAGTAGTTATTTGGATCATCTTTAGGGCCCCCTTTGTGAAGTGGACGGACATAGGAATGTTTCCATTCTAGAGGAACTGATGCTTCTTTGATGGACAGGTTGAAAATATGGGCTATAGGTTTGTATATTAGGTGACCAACAGTTAGTAGAGCAAAGACGGGAATACTATCTGCTCCAGTAGAGAAAGACCCTTTGAGGAAAGACAGTTGTTTCAGAACATTACTTTTGTGGATTGTCTGGAAACTAAATTCGTTTAATGTTTGGACAGGGGTGTAGGAATTTGCATGAGCAGAGGTGACTCCCAATACATTATAAAAAAGATTACCAGCTTCAGAAAAATGAAGGTTAAAATTGTCAACTATTTTTTTGGGATCTGAAAAATATTTCCCCATTTCGGTTAAGCTCAATGGGCAGATTGTCTGTTTTGGATGCCTTTTCGATATATTTGTTTTCCAGAAAATCCTGGCATTTCCATGTGATTCCAGGAGAGTGGAGGAAAAGTAGGCATTTTTTGCATGCCGTATTTTTTTGACGCATCTATACCTTAAAATCCTGTATTCTAGCCAGTCATTGACCAAATTACTTTTCTGAGCACATGCCCAAGCCTTGTCCCTAGTTTTCATTAGCTTTGTAATCAAGGATCAAACCATGGTGGGCGGTTGCATTTAGTTTTAAATCTAACCAACGGAGCATGTTTGTTAAGAATTTGGAGAAACGTGTACCTGAAGGTCTCCCAAGCCGTAATCTAGTTGGGGATATCACAGACCTTGTCAATATCCGAGTGAAGCACATCATTAGCAAATGCCTGAGTGCTGAAGTGTTTCATAGAGTGCTTCTCAACCAATTTAGGGGGGGCATTGGGTCTGGCTGATGATCTCACTCCAAAAATGAAGGAGTGATCTTTAAGGTTATTACCCAGAACACCAGTCAGTGTGAAATTGTGAGGGGCATTTGTCAATAGGACGTCAAGCAGAGTTGATTGTCCCGAATGTTTTAGGTTGGGTCTTGTGGGGACATTTATTAATTGAAACAGATTAAATTCATCTGCAAAATTTGTGGCCACGGCCGGCGGGTTTAGCCAATTCCAATGTAGATCACCCACTAAAACTATTTCACCTTTAGGGAGGCCCCCAAAAAGCTCTCTAAGTGCAGACGCAGCTTCAACATCCTTCCCACTAGGCGGTCGATAGCAGCACACTACCAATATCTGTTGATTATTTGGGAGAGTTATTTTGAGAGCGAAACCTTCAAAGCAACATTTTTTAAACAAGGAGTGAGCTAGTGAACAAGCTCCTCAGCCGCTACCATTTCAGTCTCCGACCGCCAGCGCTTCCTCTGCGTCTTCGCCATCAACAACTCCAAGTCCTTCGAGGACATCCACCAGTACAGGTGGGTCGGTGTGTGTGTGTGTCGGACTTAACGCATCCACAAGTACAGGTGGATGTGTGTCGGACTTAGTGCATCCACAAGTACAGGTGGGTCGGTGTGTGAGTGTGTCGGACTTAGTGCATCCACCAGTACAGGTGGGTGTGTGTGTGTTGGACTTAGTGCATCCACAAGTACAGGTGTGTGTGTGTCGGACTTAGTGCATCCACAAGTACAGGTGTGTGTGTGTCGGACTTAGTGCATTCACAAGTACAGGTGTGTGTGTGTCGGACTTAGTGCATCCACCAGTACAGGTGGGTCGGTGTGTGTGTGTGTCGGACTAAGTGCATCCACAAGTACAGGTGTGGGTGTGTGTCGGACTTAGTGCATCCACAAGTACAGGTGTGTGTGTGTGTGTCGGACTTAGTGCATCCACCAGTACAGGGGGGTCGGTGTGTGTGTGTGTCGGACTTAGTGCATCCACAAGTACAGGTGTGTGTGTGTGTCGGACTTAGTGCATCCACAAGTACAGGTGTGTGTGTGTGTCGGATTTAGTGCATCCACCAGTACAGATGGGTCGGTGTGTGTGTGTCGGACTTAGTGCATCCACAAGTACAGGTGTGTTTGTGTGTCGGACTTAGTGCATCCACAAGTACAGGTGTGTGTGTGTGTGTGTCGGACTTAGTGCATCCACAAGTACAGGTGTGTGTGTGTCGGACTTAGTGCATCCACAAGTACAGGTGGGTGTGTGTGTGTCGGATTTAGTGCATCCACCAGTACAGATGGGTCGGTGTGTGTGTGTCGGACTTAGTGCATCCACAAGTACAGGTGTGTGTTTGTGTGTCGGACTTAGTGCATCCACAAGTACAGGTGTGTGTGTGTCGGACTTAGTGCATCCACAAATACACGTGGGTGTGTGTGTGTCGGTGGTGGGTGGCTTACTGCAGCTACCATATCATGTGTCTTCTGCTGGAAGAAATAAAGCCTCCAGTTAAATTTGTGACTTGTTACACTGGTCTACAGCCAAAATGCTTTCGAGAAATAAACATGTAGCCCAACTTTACTAATTCTGTGTCACTGAGCTGTCCACTTGACACTGATGTTCTGCTGTGTCTGTTCCACCTGAAGAAGGAGAGTTGTGTTGCCTCCGAAACGTCGTGATTTAATTGTTTTCTTTTGTTTTATTTTATTTTACCTCCGTGACTCCACCGTACAAATTGATTCTCATTGTTTCGTGAGGAGTCGACTCCTTTTTAATCGCATCAAGAATCGACTCCCATTGACGTGCACGGGGAATCGGATTGTAGAGTTGTATTAGAAATCGATTGCTCATTGAATTGCATGAGGAATCGACTTAGAGTCTGAATCAATTCCTTGTCGACTTGTGTTTGGAACCGGTTCGTCGTGTGGAGTTGGATCCGGGTCCGGGGGGTTCAGCATCGCCTGGTGAGATTACACTCAACACTCACCACTACTCACCACTAGTACACTCACCACTACTCATCACTAGTACACTCACCACTACTCACCACTAGTACACTCACCACTACTCACCACTAGTACACTCACCACTAGTACACTCACCACTCACCACTAGTACACTCACCACTACTCACCACTCACCACTACTCACCACTAGTACACTCACCACTAGTACACTCACCACTAGTACACTCAACACTCACCACTACTCACCACTACTCACCACTAGTACACTCACCACTAGTACACTCACCACTAGTACACTCACCACTCACCACTAGTACACTCACCACTCCCCACTAGTACACTCACCACTAGTACACTCACCACTAGTACACTCACCACTCCCCACTAGTACACTCACCACTAGTACACTCACCACTACTCACCACTACTCACCACTAGTACACTCACCACTAGTACACTCACGACTAGTACACTCACCACTAGTACACCCACCACTCACCACTAGTACACTCACCACTCACCACTAGTACACTCACCACTCACCACTAGTACACTCACCACTAGTACACTCACCACTACTCACCACTCACCACTACTCACCACTCACCACTAGTACACTCACCACTAGTACACTCACCACTACTCACCACTACTCACCACTCACCACTAGTACACTCACCACTAGTACACTCACCACTACTCAACACTCATCACTACTCACCACTACTCACCACTCACCACTAGTACACTCACCACTACTCACCACTCACCACTACTCACCACTAGTACACTCACCACAAGTACACCTACCACTCACCACTACTCACCACTAGTACACTCACCGCTAGTACACTCACCACTAGTACACCCACCACTCACCACTAGTACACCCACCACTCACCACTACTCACCACTCACCACTAGTACACTCACCACTCACCACTACTCCCCACTAGTACACTCACCACTAGTACACTCACCACTAGTACACTCACCACTCACCACTAGTACACTCACCACTAGTACACTCACCACTACTCACCACTACTCACCACTAGTACACTCACCACTAGTACACTCACCACTAGTACACCCACCACTCACCACTAGTACACTCACCACTCACCACTAGTACACTCACCACTAGTACACTCACCACTCACCACTACTCACCATTCACCACTACTCACCATTCACCACTACTCACTAGTACACTCACCACTAGTACACTCACCACTAGTACACTCACCACTCGCACTCACCACTAACCACTAGTACACTCACCACTAGTACACTCACCACTACTCACCACTCACCACTAGTACACTCACCACTAGTACACTCACCACTACTCACCACTCACCACTAGTACACTCACCACTAGTACACTCACCACTACTCACCACTAGTACACTCACCACTAGTACACTCACCACTCACCACTAGTACACTCACCACTAGTACACTCACCACTACTCAACACTCATCACTACTCACCACTCACCACTACTCACCACTCACCACTAGTACACTCACCACTACTCACCACTACTCACCACTAGTACACTCACCGCTAGTACACTCACCACTAGTACACCCACCACTCACCACTAGTACACCCACCACTCACCACTACTCACCACTCACCACTAGTACACTCACCACTCACCACTAGTACACCCACCACTAGTACACTCACCACTAGTACACTCACCACTCACCACTAGTACACTCACCACTAGTACACTCACCACTACTCACCACTACTCACCACTAGTACACTCACCACTAGTACACTCACCACTCACCACTAGTACACTCACCACTAGTACACTCACCACTACTCAACACTCATCACTACTCACCACTCACCACTACTCACCACTCACCACTAGTATACTCACCACTACTCACCACTCACCACTACTCACCACTAGTACACTCACCACAAGTACACCTACCACTCACCACTACTCACCACTAGTACACTCACCGCTAGTACACTCACCACTAGTACACCCACCACTCACCACTAGTACACCCACCACTCACCACTACTCACCACTCACCACTAGTACACCCACCACTCACCACTAGTACACTCACCACTACTCACCACTCACCACTAGTACACTCACCACTCACCACTACTCCCCACTAGTACACTCACCACTAGTACACTCACCACTAGTACACTCACCACTCACCACTAGTACACTCACCACTAGTACACTCACCACTCACCACTACTCACCATTCACCAATACTCACCATTCACCACTACTCACCACTAGTACACTCACCACTAGTACACTCACCACTCACCACTAGTACACTCACCACTAGTACACTCACCACTAGTACACTCACCACTCACCACTAGCACTCACCACTAGTACACTCACCACTAGTACACTCACCACTACTCACCACTCACCACTACTCACCACTCACCACTAGTACACTCACCACTAGTACACTCACCACTACTCACCACTACTCACCACTAGTACACTCACTACTAGTACACTCACCACTACTCACCACTAGTACACTCACCACTAGTACACTCACCACTCACCACTAGTACACTCACCACTAGTACACTCACCACTACTCAACACCCATCACTACTCACCACTCACCACTACTCACCACTCACCACTAGTACACTCACCACTACTCACCACTACTCACCACTAGTACACTCACCACAAGTACACCTACCACTCACCACTACTCACCACTAGTACACTCACCGCTAGTACACTCACCACTAGTACACCCACCACTCACCACTAGTACACCCACCACTCACCACTACTCACCACTCACCACTAGTACACTCACCACTAGTACACTCACCACTACTCACCACTCACCACTAGTACACTCACCACTAGTACACTCACCACTACTCACCACTAGTACACTCACCACTAGTACACTCACCACTCACCACTAGTACACTCACCACTAGTACACTCACCACTACTCAACACTCATCACTACTCACCACTCACCACTACTCACCACTCACCACTAGTACACTCACCACTACTCACCACTACTCACCACTAGTACACTCACCGCTAGTACACTCACCACTAGTACACCCACCACTCACCACTAGTACACCCACCACTCACCACTACTCACCACTCACCACTAGTACACTCACCACTCACCACTAGTACACCCACCACTAGTACACTCACCACTAGTACACTCACCACTCACCACTAGTACACTCACCACTAGTACACTCACCACTACTCACCACTACTCACCACTAGTACACTCACCACTAGTACACTCACCACTCACCACTAGTACACTCACCACTAGTACACTCACCACTACTCAACACTCATCACTACTCACCACTCACCACTACTCACCACTCACCACTAGTATACTCACCACTACTCACCACTCACCACTACTCACCACTAGTACACTCACCACAAGTACACCTACCACTCACCACTACTCACCACTAGTACACTCACCGCTAGTACACTCACCACTAGTACACCCACCACTCACCACTAGTACACCCACCACTCACCACTACTCACCACTCACCACTAGTACACCCACCACTCACCACTAGTACACTCACCACTACTCACCACTCACCACTAGTACACTCACCACTCACCACTACTCCCCACTAGTACACTCACCACTAGTACACTCACCACTAGTACACTCACCACTCACCACTAGTACACTCACCACTAGTACACTCACCACTCACCACTACTCACCATTCACCAATACTCACCATTCACCACTACTCACCACTAGTACACTCACCACTAGTACACTCACCACTCACCACTAGTACACTCACCACTAGTACACTCACCACTAGTACACTCACCACTCACCACTAGCACTCACCACTAGTACACTCACCACTAGTACACTCACCACTACTCACCACTCACCACTACTCACCACTCACCACTAGTACACTCACCACTAGTACACTCACCACTACTCACCACTACTCACCACTAGTACACTCACTACTAGTACACTCACCACTACTCACCACTAGTACACTCACCACTAGTACACTCACCACTCACCACTAGTACACTCACCACTAGTACACTCACCACTACTCAACACCCATCACTACTCACCACTCACCACTACTCACCACTCACCACTAGTACACTCACCACTACTCACCACTACTCACCACTAGTACACTCACCACAAGTACACCTACCACTCACCACTACTCACCACTAGTACACTCACCGCTAGTACACTCACCACTAGTACACCCACCACTCACCACTAGTACACCCACCACTCACCACTACTCACCACTCACCACTAGTACACTCACCACTCACCACTACTCACCACTAGTACACTCACCACTCACCACTACTCACCACTAATACACTCACGACTCACCACTACTCACCACTACTCACCACTAGTACACTCACCACAAGTACACTCACCACTCACCACTAGTACATTCACCACTAGTACACTCACCACTCACCACTAGTACACTCACCACTAGTACACTCACCACTCACCACTAGTACACTCACCACTAGTACACTCACCACTAGTACACTCACCACTCACCACTAGTACACTCACCACTAGTACACTCACCACTACTCACCATTCACCACTACTCAACACTCACCACTACTCACCACTAGTACACTCACCACTAGTACACTCACCACTAGTACACTCACCACTCACCACTAGTACACTCACCACTAGTACACTCACCACTAGTACACTCACCACTACTCACCACTAGTACACTCACCACTAGTACATTCACCACTCGTACACTCACCACTAGTACACTCACCACTAGTACACTCACCACTACTCACCACTAGTACACTCACCACTAGTACACTCACCACTACTCACCACTCACCACTACTCACCACTAGTACACTCACCACTAGTACACTCACCACTACTCACCACTCACCACCACTCACCACTACTACACTCACCACTACTCACCACTCAACACTCACCACTACTCACCACCACTCACCACTACTACAGTCACCACTACTCACCACTCACCACTAGTACACCGCTGTGTCTGTTCCACCTGACGCAGGAGACTTGTGTTGCCTCCGAAACGTCGTGATTTAATTGTTTTATTTTGTTTTATTTTATTTTTCCTCCGTGACTCCACCGTACAAATTGATTCTCAACATTGTTTCGTGAGGAGTCGACTCCTTTTTAATCGCATTAAGAATCGACTCCCATTGACTTGCACGGGGAATCGGATTGTAGAGTTGTATTAGAAATCGATTGCTCATTGAATTGCATGAGGAATCGACTTAGAGTCTGAATCAATTCCTTGTCGACTTGTGTTTGGAACCGGTTCGTCGTGTGGAGTTGGATCCGGGTCCGGGGGGTTCAGCATCGCCTGGTGAGTTTACACTCACCACTACTCACCACTACTCACCACTAGTACACTCACCACTACTCATCACTAGTACACTCACCACTACTCACCACTAGTACACTCACCACTCACCACTAGTACACTCACCACTAGTACACTCACCACTCACCACTAGTACACTCACCACTAGTACACTCACCACTACTCACCACTAGTACACTCACCACTAGTACACTCACCACTAGTACACTCACCACTACTCACCACTAGTACACTCACCACTAGTACACTCACCACTACTCACCACTAATACACTCACCACTAGTACACTCACCACTACTCACCACTCACCACTACTCACCCCTATTACACTCACCACTACTCACCACTAGTACACTCACCACTCACCACTAGTACACTCACCACTAGTACACTCACCACTAGTACACTCACCACTCACCACTACTCACCATTCACCACTACTCACCATTCACCACTACTCACCACTAGTACACTCACCACTAGTACACTCACCACTCACCACTAGTACACTCACCACTACTCACCACTAGTACACTCACCACTACTCACCACTCACCACTAGTACACTCACCACTAGTACACTCACCACTACTCACCACTAGTACACTCACCACTAGTACACTCACGACTAGTACACTCACCACTAGTACACCCACCACTCACCACTAGTACACTCACCACTCACCACTAGTACACTCACCACTAGTACACTCACCACTCACCACTACTCACCATTCACCACTACTCACCATTCACCACTACTCACCACTAGTACACTCACCACTAGTACACTCACCACTCACCACTAGTACACTCACCACTACTCACCACTAGTACACTCACCACTACTCACCACTCACCACTAATACACTCACCACTACTCACCACTCACCACCAGTCACCACTAGTACACTCACCACTAGTACACTCACCACTACTCACCACTCACCACTACTCACCACTAGTACACTCACCACTAGTACACTCACCACTCACCACTAGTACACTCACCACTAGTACACTCACCACTACTCACCACTAGTACACGCACCACTTCTCACCACAAGTACACTCACCACTCCCCCACTCCCCCTCCCTCCCCCCCAGGACGAGGGACTTTGTCACCACCATGGCCAACGCGGCCTTCCTGTCTCACGCTCCGCACCCTGTCCCTGATGCTGCCCCTGCTGCTGCTGCCCCTGCTGTCCCTGCTGCTGCTGTCCCTGCTGCTGCTGTCCCTGCTGCTGCCGCACTGCCGCTTGGCTCCCCGCTGTGCCGCTGGTGGCTCGGCTTCCTGGGCGCTCTCAGACGCTGCTGCTGCTGCTGCACCACCACCAACACCACCGCCGCTGGCTGTGGTGTTGGTGGTGTTGGTGGTGGTGGGGGTGGTGTTGGTGGTGTTGGTGGGGGTGGTGGTGGTGTTGGTGGTGGTGGTGTTGTCGGTGGTGGTGGAGGTGGTGGTGTTGGTGGTGGTGGTTGGTGGTGGTGGGGGTAGTGGTGGTGTTAGTGGTGGTGGCGTTGGTGGGGGTGGTGGCCGTAGTGTTGGTGGTGGTGGGGGTGGTGTTGGTGGTGGTGGCGGTGGTGGTGGTTGTGGTGGCGGTGGTGTTGGTGGTGGTGGTGTTGGTGGTGGTGGTGGTGTTGGTGGTGGTGGGGGTGGTGTTGGTGGTGGTGGTGTTGGTGGTGGTGTTGGTGGTGGTGGGGGTGGTGTTGGTGGTGGTGGTGTTGGTGGTGGTGGTTGCGGTGGTGGCGGTGGTGGTGGTGGCGTTGGTGGGGGTGGTGGCCGTGGTGTTGGTGGTGGTGTTGGTGGGGGTGGTGTTGGTGGTGTTGGTGGTGGTGGTTGCGGTGGTGGCGGTGGTGGTGGTGGTGGCGTTGGTGGGGGTGGTGGCCGTGGTGTTGGTGGTGGTGCTGGTGGTGTTGGTGGTGGTTGCGAGCAACCCGAGAAGTGGGCGGTGGGGGTGGTGAGGGCGGCTGGGACGCTGCGCTCACTCCTCACGCTGCTCACTGACCGTGAGGACGACGACCAGGTGAGACCACGCACAAGGATATGTGTCTGTGTGTGTGTAGGTCGACTCAGCCTCAAATGAGTACCTGGAGCGATGTGTAAACATCGCCGCTAGGGAGACAAAGGCGGCCGGGCATGGTGCTGGCCACCCACCCCCTCGTGTGCCGTGCTGGCCTTTAAAGGCGCTCGCTAACAGCACTTGCCCCTACAGTCTGTTAAGGCTATACGGGGTATCTTTGTCTGTGCGCGGCACGGGCTAGAGAAGAGATGGAGTGATGTGGTACAGGAGGACGTGGAGCTGAGTGGACTTGCCGATGACTGGTACCAGCGGTGTCAAGATCGGCCTCTGTGGAGGAGGCTCGTGAAGGACGCTGCTACTGGGCAGTTGGAGGCAGTCACCCTCCAACAACAACGGAGGGCGGAGGAGCGACGCTCACAACAACGAGCGGAACGCCGGGTGGCTAAAGCACAGCAGGTTGGCACAGGAGGGGGCACAGGTGGTGCATCAGCCAGTCATCTCAGTCAGTCGACCCGTGGCACCTGGGTCTGTCCCTTGACCTTCTGCCAGCGGGCGTTCGTATTATGAAATAAAAGGCATAATTTTTGTATGTAAATATCTTATCTATAAACGTCTCCGCGCGCGTGCGCTTGCGAGGGATTTGCCTCTCGAACCGTGGGGTTGACATCGAAAAAAATGTGCCAGCCAGCACGCCCTAAGCCCCACGGTGGGAATAGGCTCTTCCTTTTTCATGTCCGTCACCTTTAAATTAGTCACATTAGCGATTTCGTGGGATTTCGCTATATGAATTTATTTACTGCGCGACATTAACCGTACCAACTCACGCCAATTGCTTGGGGGGGGGAAGGGGGCGGTGGACCGCGCCAAGTGTTGTGCGTTCAGTGGAGCTCACACCGGACATTTTATTTCACGTGTTTAACAGAACACCCGGCAGCCGCCTCCCCCCAGGAGGGACCCCGGCGGATCCCAGGACACCCAACAGCCCCCTCCTGCTACGGGGCAAGGGATATTGCGACTGCCCCTACTGGACTATGTCAGCCCTTACAGGTAAGTTGTACACAGACCGTCGCTACACATAGCCCATACACGCCCCTCCCTACACTATTATCAAACAAATAAGTTGCCAAATATTACAATGATAATGTTCGTGCGCAGATAATAACTCGGGTTCATTGTTTACTATTCCCAAACAAATAAGTTGTCTGATATTACAATAATAATAATGTTTGTGTGCAGATAATAACTCGGGTTCATTGTTTACTATTATGAAACAAAGAAGGTGGCAGATATTACAATCACTTTCTTTGTGTGCAGAAAAATACTTTTTTAATTCTTAGGTTGCTACATGTTTCCTTTTTGAGCTGTGTTTTTATGACGCTGAGACCGTGCACTGCTAGTCTGTGATGTGGCTTGTTGCCTGTTGATTAATTCACGCCAGTGCACCGCCGCTATTATACACACTGCTAATTTTGCTTTTGCCCATTATGAGTGTATGCCAGTCTATAATCTGTTGCCTGCTTCTTTACCTCACTCATTGTACTGCCAGCCTTTCATGTCGACTGTATCCTGCTTTTTCAGCTGCTGCCCATATTGCCAGCTTTTTATGTCGACTGTAGCTATGCTTATGTCATTGAGTCGACGTACTGCCACTCTATAATCTAGACTGTAGCCTGCTTCTCAACTTACCTGTGCATACTGATGCTCATTCATGTACACTTATTTCAGCTGATTTCTTCTATGCATTTCTACTATTTCGATTGCTCACGTCACACTATTTGCTGATACGTAGTACTGCGATGCTCATAGCTGTGCCATCATCGGGGATTGCTGTGCACGTCGATGTGTGTGTGTGATTTGATGTGGGGAGCGATAGTGTAGCGGTTAGCGCACTGCGCTATGAACCTGGCGACCTGGGTTCGATTCCCGCTCACAGCCAACACCAGTGACGATTATCTGAACCGGTCCCGGGCCTCCCCTAGGTCGACTCAGCCTCTAAATGAGTACCTGGTGCGGTGTGTAAACATCGGCACTAGGGAGACAAAGGCGGTCGGGCGTGGTGCTGGCCACTCACCCCCTGGTGTACCGTTCTGGCCTTCATAGGTGCTCGCTAACAGCACTTGCCCCTACAGTCTGTTAAGGCTATATGGGGGATCTTTGTTTGTGATTTGATGTGTGTGTTTGAGTCCATACGTGTGTGCGTGTAGGACCATGCATGTGTCTGTCTTTTTCTAACGGACAACCCCCGATGTGTGTGTGTGTAGGTCGATGTGTGTGTGTGTCAGTCCAAGGGTGCGTGTCAGTCCATGTGTGTGTATCAGTCGATGTGTGTGTGTGTAGGTCGATGTGTGTGTGTGTGTCAGTCCAAGGGTGCGTGTCAGTCCATGTGTGTGCATCAGTCGCTGTGTGTGTGTGTAGGTCGATGTGTTTGTGTGTGTGTGTCAGTCCAAGGTTGCGTGTCAGTCCATGTGTGTATCAGTCGCTGTGTGTATGTGTAGGTCGATGTGTTTGTGTGTGTGTCAGTCCAAGGGTGCGTGTCAGTCCATGTGTGCGTGTCAGTCGCTGTGTGTGTGTTAGTCGATGTGTTTGTGTGTGTGTTAGTCAATGTGTGTGCATGGCTCCATGTCAGTGTGTAAGTCAATGTGCGTTTGTGTGTCTATGTGTGTCAGTTGATGTGTGTGTGTACGTCCATGTGTATGTGTGTCAGGCAAAACAACCCCCTACCTCCTCGCGGTGCCGGATGGGCAACTCTGTCGTGGACAGCGCTGTGGGGGGAGTTCCAATTTTGATTGGCTCCTCCCCTCATGGCATATGTGTCCACCACAGGGGCTAAACAGGGGCTCTGGACGGGTGCGAGGGGCTGGTAACCCCTCCACCTTCAATTAATTACCACAAAACCACGAATTAAACTGAAATATGTAACAACTAAGCTTGTGCCGGAGGCCCCGGGGGGCCAGGCGTCTATGACGTCTCCTGGCCAAACCCCAATTGGCGGAGCCAGGAGATTGAATACCTACCCTCGGGGCTACTCCAGAAACAACGAAAAGCCACTACGGGTGGCCACGTGGAATGTTCGAACGCTCACTGCAGAGGAGAGGCTGCCACTCCTCTGTCGGGAGCTGGACCGGTACCGCCTGGATCTATGCGGCATTCAGGAGGTCCGGTGGACCGGCTCTGGCTCCTGCCACCATGAGGGGTGGACAGTCCTCTACTCGGGGCAGCAGACTGCCAAACAACAGGGTGTGGGTCTTCTTTTGAACAAAAGAATGAAGGGGGCGTGGGAGCGTGGCGGTGAGGTGTGGGAAGCTGTAAGCCCCAGGCTACTTTGGGCTCGCCTTCCCATCAACCGGAGGCGAGGAATGGTGGTCGTGGTTACTTATGCCCCCACCGAAGATGAACATCCGTGGAGGGATGCAGGCAAAGCCGATGAGTCAGATGCCTTCTATGACCTCCTGTCACAGGTGCTGGCTAAAGTGGCCCCTCGGGATAGAGTCATCATGTTGGGTGACTTCAATGCCCGAGTTGGTCATGATACTGGCACCTGGTCTGGAGTGATTGGAGGGCATGGGCCAGATCAGCTCAATAACAACGGTAGGAGGCTGCTAGATTTTTGTGCAGCCCATGGGCTTGTAATTACCAACACGCTGTTCCGGCATCGGCGCATCCACACAACATCATGGATGCATGCCGGGTCCAAGCAAGAACATCTGCTGGACTACATAGTGACGGACCAGCGAATGTGAGCCCATGTCCTTGACACCAGGACCTACCGTGGAGCTGATCTGCCCTCTGACCATCGACTAGTCATCTGTAAGATGCGCCTGCCATTCTTCCACTCCGGTGGTGGGTGTACACCCAGGACCCCATTCCAACCTAAAGTGGCCTGGTCTCAGTTATCTGATGAAAGTTGCAAGCGAGAATTTCATCATCGCTTGCGGCTGGGATTGGCATCGTCCCCGACTCCTCCTGATGTCGAGGGTAAATGGGCGAGGTTTAGGACTGTGACTCATGCAGCTGCAATGGCTGCTTTGGGTACGCGGTCCAGACCTCCCCAGACACCCTGGATGACAGAGGAGTTGTTCAGGATGGTTGAGAAAAAACGACAGGCCCACTGTCATCGGCTACAGAATCCCCCGTCAGAGAATGAGGAGGCTTACCGCAGCCTTCGCTCGGAGGTTCGGAGAGCCGTGAGGCGCTGCAAGGATGGGTGGTGGTCGCGGGTTGCTGAGGAGATGGAGTCTGCCTCAGTGGCCCGTGATCACAAATCTCTATTTAACTCCATCAAAAAAGTAACCTGCAGCGCCACACCTATTACCATCATTAGGGGAAAAAACGGTGATCCAATTTCCGACCCCCAGGAACAGGTTCGCAGATTTGCTGAGCATTTCTGTGAGGTCCTGGGGGAGGGAAAATCCCTCAGCCAGGAAAACATCGTGGCACAAAGTGAGGATGACCCTGCTGAGGCTGCGGTGCCTCAAATATTGGATGAAGTCACCCCCTGTGAGTGGCTGGCTGAGGTGCCATCTGCTGAGGAAGTATTGAAGGCGATCCGGAGTCTGAGACCAGGAAAAGCAGCGGGCAGAGATGATCTCCCAAGCGAAATGCTGAGGGAGGGTGGCGTTTGTGCACAGACTGCCCTATATGATATCATAACAACAGTCTGGACCACTGGACGGGTTCCGCAGGATTGGAAGGATGCCCTGGTGGTCCCCCTTTTTAAGAAGGGGGACCGCACAGACTGTAACAACTACAGGGGCATCTCACTCCTCAGTGTGCCGGGAAAGGTCCTGGCAAGGATTATTCAGCATCGCCTTGCCAGGCACGCTGAGGAGAGGCTTGCGGAGCCCCAATGCGGTTTCAGGAAAGGGCGGTCCTGCACAGATGCCATATTTTCTGTCCGTCTGCTACAGCAGAGGTGTAGGGAATTCCAACAAGACCTACATCTCTGCTTTATTGACCTGGTCAAGGCCTATGATACCATCAGTAGGCCTGGGCTCTGGGTCGTTCTTCGTGCTTTTGGAGTACCTGACCCTCTGCTCACGATCATTAAGGACCTTCATGATGGTGAGCGGGCCCGGGTAAAACTACGTGGCCGGGAGTCAGAGCCATTCCCTGTACACCTTGGGGTGGGACAGGGATGTCCTCTGGCTCCCACATTATTTAACATCTATTTTGACCACGTAGTTCGTGAAGCCTTCAATAGCTGTACCGGGGGAATCTCCATATGGTACAGATATAATGGGAGGCTGATCGATGCCCGGGTGCGGTCAAGGGATGGCTCCCTATTGCTCAACCACGTTATGTATGCTGATGACTTGGTAATAGCTGCTCAGTCAGAGGAGGAGTTGGAGACGCTGCATTTGAGACTGGAGCGTGCCACTAAGAGGTGGGGCCTTACCATCAGCCCCACCAAAACTAAGCACCTGCCTGGGTATTTTGTACCATCGGACACTCCACCCCCACAACTCCCAATCGGTGATGGGGCAGTTGTGGAGAGAGTGGAGAGTTTCCCATACCTGGGCAGTGTGCTTATGACTGGCTCCAGTTTAACAGCAGAGGTCTCACTCCGAATCAGTCGAGCGGCAATTTCTTTTCATCCGTTGCGTAACGCTGTGTGGAAGCTACCTGGTCTGTCGCTCCGCACTAAGCTTCAGGTCTTCTCGGCCATGGTCATTCCCTCCCTTCTCTACGCTTGCGAAACGTGGACCCCCCTAATGGAACATCTTCGCCGGTTAGAAACATTTAGGCTGGCCTGCCTACGATCCATCCTGGGTTTAACCAGACTGGATTGTGTGAGGAGCTCACAAATCCTTGAAAGATCTGGGCAGGGTCCCATCGGTGAGCTCCTCCGGCAGGCAAGGCTGCGATGGCTGGGTCATGTAGGCCGCATGCCCAGCCACCGCATGCCGAAACAGCTTTTGTTTGGCCGGATTGAGGGGGCTAAGCGGGCGCGGCACGGGCTAGAGAAGAGATGGAGTGATGTGGTACGGGAGGACGTGGAGCTGAGTGGACTTGCCAATGACTGGTACCAGCGGTGTCAAGATCGGCCTCTGTGGAGGAGGCTCGTGAAGGATGCTACTGGGCAGTTGGAGGCAGTCGCCCTCCAACAACAACGGAGGGCGGAGGAGCGACGCTCACAACAACGAGCGGAGCGCCGGGTGGCTAAAGCACAGCAGGTTGGCACAGTAGGGGGCACAGGTGGTGCATCAGCCAGTCATCTCAGTCAGTCGACCCGTGGCACCTGGGTCTGCCCAGTGACCTCCTGCCAGTGGGCGTACGACACTTCACGTGGCCTCACGGTGCACATAGCCTGGCACAAGCGTCGTGGTGACGTCACCGCCACTTAGTGGCGAATGGCGGTTGTTGTTGTCTGTGTGTGTGTCTGTGTGTGTCTGTGTGTGTGTCTGTCTCTGTGTGTGTCTGTGTGTGTCTGTGTGTGTGTGTCTGTGTGTGTGTCTGTGTGTGTGTCTGTGTGTGTGTCCGGTGGACCGGTTCTGGCTCCTGCCACCATGAGGGGTGGACAGTCCTCTACTCGGGGCAGCAGACTGCCAAACAACAGGGTGTGGCTCTTCTTTTGAACAACAGAATGAAGGGGCGTGGGAGCGTGGCGGTGAGGTGTGGGAAGCTGTACGCCCCAGGCTACTTTGGGCTCACCTTCCCATCAACCGGAGGCGAGGAATGGTGGTCGTGGTTACTTATGCCCCCACCGAAGATGAACATCCATGGAGGGATGCAGGCAAAGCCGATGAGTCAGATGCCTTCTATGACCTCCTGTCACAGGTGCTGGCTAAATTGGCCCCTCGGAAAAGAGTCATCATGTTGGGTGACTTCAATGCCCGAGTTGGTCATGATGCTGGCACCTGGTCTGGAGTGATTGGAGGGCATGGGCCAGATCAGCTCAATAACAACGGTAGGAGGCTGCTAGATTTTGTGCAGCCCATGGGCTTGTAATTACCAACACGCTGTTCTGGCATCGGCACATCCACACAACATCATGGATGCATGCCGGGTCCACGCAAGAACATCTGCTGGACTACATAGTGACGGACCAGCGGATGCGAGCCCATGTCCTTGACACCAGGACCTACCGTGGAGCTGATCTGCCCTCTGACCAGCGACTTGTCATCTGTAAGATGCGCCTGCCATTCTTCCACTCCGGTGGTGGGTGTACACCCAGGACCCCATTCCAACCTAAAGTTTCCTGGTCTCAGTTATCTGATGAAAGTTGCAAGCGAGAATTTCATCATCGCTTGCGGCTAGGATTGGCATCGTCCCCGACTCCTCCTGATGTCGAGGGTAAATGGGCGAGGTTTAGGACTGTGACTCATGCAGCTGCAATGGCTGCTTTGGGTATGCGGTCCAGACCTCCCCAGAGACCCTGGCTGACAGAGGAGGTGTTCAGGATGGTTGAGAAAAAGCGACAGGCCCACTGTCATCGGCTACAGAATCCCACGTCAGAGAATGAGGAGGCTTACCGCAGCCTTCGCTCGGAGGTTCGGAGGGCCGTGAGGCGCTGCAAGGATGGGTGGTGGTCGCGGGTTGCTGAGGAGATAGATGCTGCCTCAGTGGCCCGTGATCACAAATCTCTATTTAACTCCATCAAAAAGTAACCTGCAGCGCCACACCTATTACAATCATTAGGGGAAAAAACGGTGATCCAATCTCCGACCCCCAGGAACAGGTTTGCAGATTTGCTGAGCATTTCTGTGAGGTCCTGGGGGAGGGAAAATCCCTCAGCCAGGAAAACATCGTGGCACAAAGTGAGGATGACCCTGCTGAGGCTGCGGTGCCTCAAATATTGGAAGAAGTCACCCCCTGTGAGTGGCTGGCTGAGGTGCCATCTGTTGAGGAAGTATTGAAGGCGATCAGGAGTCTGAGACCAGGAAAGGCAGCGGGCAGAGATGATCTCCCAAGCGAAATGCTGAGGGAGGGTGGCGTTTGTGCACAGACTGCCCTATATGACATCATAACAACAGTCTGGACCACTGGACGGGTTCCGCAGGATTGGAAGGATGCCCTGGTGGTGTTACAGTCTGTGCGGTCCCCCTTTTTATGAAGGGGGACCGCACAGACTGTAACAACTACAGGGGCATCTCACTCCTCAGTGTGCCGGGAAAGGTCCTGGCAAGGATTATTCAGCATCGCCTTGCCAGGCACGCTGAGGAGAGGCTTGCGGAGCCCCAATGCGGTTTCAGGAAATGGCGGTCCTGCACAGATGCCATATTTTCTGTCCGTCTGCTACAGCAGAGGTGTAGGGAATTCCAACAAGACCTACATCTCTGCTTTATTGACCTGGTCAAGGCATATGATACCATCAATAGGCCAGGGCTCTGGGTTGTTCTTCGTGCTTTTGGAGTACCTGACCCTCTGCTCACGATCATTAAGGACCTTCATGATGGTGAGCGGGCCCAGGTAAAACTATGTGGTCGGGAGTCAGAGCCATTCCCTGTACACCTTGGGGTGCGACAGGGATGTCCTCTGGCTCCCACATTATTTAACATCTATTTTGACCACGTAGTTCGTGAAGCCTTCAATAGCTGTACCGGGGGAATCTCCATATGGTACAGATATAATGGGAGGCTGATCGATGCCCGGGTGCGGTCAAGGGATGGCTCCCTATTGCTCAACCACGTTATGTATGCTGATGATTTGGTAATAGCTGCTCATTCAGAGGAGGAGTTGTCGACGCTGCTGCTGAGACTGGAGCGTGCCACTAAAAGGTGGGGCCTTACCATCAGCCCCACCAAAACTAAGCACCTGCCTGGGTATTTTGTACCATCGGACACTACACCCCCACAACTCCCAATCGGTGATGGGGCAGTTGTGGAGCGAGTGGAGAGTTTCCCATGCCTGGGCAGTGTGCTTATGACCAGCTCCAGTTTAACAGCAGAGGTCTCACTCCGAATCAGTCGAGCGGCAATATCTTTTCATCGGTTGCGTAACGCTGTGTGGAAGCTACCTGGTCTGTGGCTCCGCACTAAGCTTCAGGTCTTCTCGACCACAGTCATTCCCTCACTTCTCTACGCTTGCGAAACGTGGACCCCCCTAATGGAACATCTTCACCGGTTAGAAACATTTAGGCTGGCCTGCCTACGATCCATCCTGGGTTTAACCAGACTGGATTGTGTGAGGAGCTCACAAATCCTTGAAAGATCTGGGCAAGGTCCCATCGGTGAGCTCCTCCGGCAGGCACGGCTGCGTTGGCTGGGTCATGTAGCCCGCATGCCCAGCCACCGCATGCCGAAACAGCTTTTGTTCGGCCGGATTGAGGGGGCTAAACGGGCGCGGCACGGGCTAGAGAAGAGATGGAGTGATGTGGTACAGGAGGACGTGGAGCTGAGTGGACTTGCCGATGACTGGTACCAGCGGTGTCAAGATCGGCCTCTGTGGAGGAGGCTCGTGAAGGACGCTACTGGGCAGTTGGAGGCAGTCGCCCTCCAACAACAACGGAGGGCGGAGGAGCGACGCTCACAACAACGAGCGGAGCGCCGGGTGGCTAAAGCACAGCAGGTTGGCACAGTAGGGGGCACAGGTGGTGCATCAGCCAGTCATCTCAGTCAGTCGACCCGTGGCACCTGGGTCTGCCCCGTGACCTCCTGCTAGCGGGCGTTCTACACTTCACGTGGCCTCAGGGTGCACATAGCCTGGTACAAGCGTCGTGGTGACATCACCGCCACTTAGTGGCGAATGGCGGTTGTTGTTGTGTGCAAGCGGATGCCTAAACAGCTAGAGAAGAGATGGAGTACACAGCAGGCGTCAGGTTCGGGATCGAATCCACGACCTCCTGTATACCAGGCGAGGGAGTCAACATTTTATTGATTGGCTGTGTCGGGTGGAGGAGGGCCCGAACGCACACACACGCGCGCGTCCACAAGAGATCTTGATCCCAAAAAAAACAAATTACGAATCGTCTTCTCGGGCGGCATCTTTGCTCCCTTATACACCGCAATCGATTAGGGCGGCATCTTTGCTCCCTTATACACCGCAATTGATGATGCTATCCAGGAGGGCACGGGACGGATGCGCGTTTGTTTTTTCTCGAGTGCCACCGAGAACTCGTCTCTCGGCAGCGCGCGAGGAACCAACGCAACTGCCGTGGCCTTCTTAGGAAATGCGTCCTCATGGACATGACCTCCGAACAAGTGACCGATTGACATTTTACAACGAAAATAGATGAACGCTGTTCGAACAGAGGGCAGTAGTGATAATAACGATGTGATTCAGTTCACCCGGGGGGGAATTCCTCGCCGAGTCTCAAGGCTCTTATTCAAGAAGGGGTTTGTGAGATTTTTGCACACAGAGTTGTAATAAGTTTTTTTCTTTTCTGGAAGATTTGCTGTTTTATCACAGGATGTTTCCGTTACGCGTCGTCGCTTTAAGATGTTTCTCTGTTCATATTTTGTTTGTTGCGGTTGCACCCGAACTCAAGAGCCGCATGACTCACAGGGCTATACACCTAATAAATGAAACTTGAAACTTGATTGGACTTGCCGATGGCCGCTACCAGTGCTGTAGATGTAGATGCCACTGGTTCTTCACGTTCTGCAGATGCAGATGCCATTGGTTCTTCACGTTCTGTAGACGTAGATGCCACTGGTTCTTCACGTTCTGTAGATGTAGATGCCACTGGTTCTTCACGTTCTGTCGATGTAGATGCCACAGGTTCTTCACTTTCTGTAGATGTAGATGCCACTGGTTCTTCACGTTCTGGAGATGTAGATGCCATTGGTTCTTCACGTTCTGTAGACGTAGATGCCACTCGTTCTTCACGTTCTGTAGATGTAGATGCCACTGGTTCTTCACGTTCTGTCGATGTAGATGCCACTGGTTCTTCACTTTCTGTAGATGTAGATGCCACTGGTTCTTCACGTTCTGCAGATGTAGATGCCATTGGTTCTTCACGTTCTGTCGATGTAGATGCCACTGGTTCTTCACGTTCTGCAGATG
Source organism: Petromyzon marinus (assembly GCF_048934315.1). Lineage (NCBI taxonomy): Eukaryota > Metazoa > Chordata > Hyperoartia > Petromyzontiformes > Petromyzontidae > Petromyzon > Petromyzon marinus. The sequence goes on along the minus strand of NW_027422651.1, from coordinate 50,663 downwards.
TAGATGCCACTGGTTCTTCACGTTCTGTCGATGTAGATGCCACTGGTTCTTCACGTTCTGCAGATGTAGATGCCACTGGTTCTTCACGTTCTGTAGATGTAGATGCCACTGGTTCTTCACGTTCTGCAGATGTAGATGCCACTGGTTCTTCACGTTCTACAGATGTAGATGCCACTGGTTCTTCACATTCTGCAGATGTAGATGCCACTGGTTCTTCACGTTCTGCAGATGTAGATGCCACCGGTTCTTCATGTTCTGCAGATGTAGATGCCACTGGTTCTTCACATTCTGCCAATGTAGATGCCACCACTGCCATTTATTGTGCGTGGAGGTTGAACTTACGACTCTCATTCCAAACGGGCAACTGGACAAATGGGATAGGTTTTTTTTATTATCTCTAAAAGTCCTGAAGTTGAATATTTGTAAGTAGAGTAGTGCCTGTACAAACACGGGTGAACGTTTCCCCGCAGCGGCGTCGCTGAATTAGACCGGCGGCCACGATGAGCTGGGGCTACCTCACACATCTGCTGGAGGAGGTTCATCGGCACTCCACCTTCCTGAGCAAGCTGTGGATCACCACCTTCGTCATCTTTCGCGTCGTTCTCACGACGGTCGCCGGCGAGTCCATCTACTACGACGAGCAGGGCCGCTTCTCGTGCAACACGGCGCAGTCCGGTTGCGAGAACGTCTGCTACGACAGCTTCGCCCCGCTCTCCCACGTCCGCTTCTGGGTGTTCCAGATCATCGCGGTCGCCACGCCCACCATCCTGTACCTCGGCTTCGCAGTGCATCGCATCACCAGGTACCGAGGTTCTCGGAGGGAGTTTTCACAGTGGGGGGGGGGGGGGGGGGGGCTACGGTGGAAATTTGAATGGCTGCCCGCAGTTGGAAATGTTTTAATTTGTTTTTTAATTAGGTTGCGCCGTCGATTTGGTCACGAGTTTGAACGGTGAAAGTGCCGGCAAGGTTTCCCCTTGACTTAGGAACGGAGTTCCGTTCCCGAGCCCCCCCGTCGGTACGTCCGAACGGCTAGTTCAGTTCGGGAGGGCGAATGTGCGCTGTGTTTAAACACGCACACGGTCAGCGTCGTAAAATATTCTGCGATTCAACAGCAAAAAGGGAAGCATTGTTAAACTCTTCAACAATAAGAAATATAATACATTTGCATGCGATATTATAATTGCACATGTATAAAAGGCAAAGTTGTGAGTATGTGTCTGTTCAAAATGTTTAGCGTACTTCCCGACATGCAACAAACTTGAAATTTGCCATGTGGGTACTTTCCATACTGTACACCATGCAAACATAAAAATACACTTGTTTTTTTTGGGGGGGGGGGTGGGGAAATGACGATGAAGTGTGGCGAGAATCGATATCTGGTGAGCTTTGTGGTATCGATTAAACAGGAATAGGCTGATTCTAAAGAAATCTACAACCTTCGATTCCTTTGCGCGATCTAAAGAATCGAATCTTGGCGCACGAGCGTACGTTTTTTTACGCCGCGCGTTGGGTTTCATTTTAGTTTTTACGAATGAGGCAATGATCAAAGTTTTTTTTTTCCATTTGTATATGTTATGTTTTTAAGTTTTGAGAAGTTTTTCAATATATGTTTTCCCCCGGGCAACGCCGGGTGCTTCCCGCTTAGTAGTAAATAAAGCGTCAAATTTTAAAGGAAGGTAAATATTTTCACTTACCTCGAGTCCCGACGGTGGCTCGCTCGTAGCGAGGGGTGAAACTTCGACGCCGCCGCCGCTCTCTGTCGTGGTAGGATCGAGTACAAGCGAGACGAACAAACTAAGCGAGCCAAGCGAACCGGCGGCCCCGACCGCGTGATTGAAGGCACGGAGAAAGAGGAGGAGGTGGAGGTGGAAGAGGAGGTGGAGGAGGAGGGTGAAGAAGACGGCGAGGGGAAGCAGCACAACGAGCGGTGGAGGATCAAGACGGACGGCCTGATGGTGGCCTACACCCTCCAGCTGCTGGCCCGCACGCTGGCCGAGGTTGGCTTCCTGGTGGGGCAGTACCTGATGTATGGCTTGGAGGTGGCCCCGCGCTTCGAGTGCGTCCGTCACCCCTGCCCGCACCGGGTCGATTGCTTTGTGTCGCGCCCCACGGAGAAGACCGTCTTCCTTCTGGTCATGTACGCGGTCGCCGGTCTCAGCCTCCTGCTCGAACTGTCCGAGATTGCCTACCTGGGGCTGGGCACCATCCACGACTCGCTGAGCGGGTGGTGCCCGCGCCGGCTACGGAGCAGGTGGGGGGCCTCGACGGCGCGGTTGGCCACGGTCGGCTATGCGGGGGGAGGGGTGGGGGGCGGAAAAAGTTCGGCGCGCGGACGGAGGTTGTCGGCTTCGGCGTTGGATCGCGAGAAACGAAAGCGTCGTCTCGTCAAAGCCGCCAACTTGTAGTAGCGGCGTTGCGTCACGGAAACGAAACGTGCCGGGTCGCTACCGGCTCGACACTCGCCGGCTGCGTGTCAGAGAGTGACCCCCAACTACGCCTACAATTCGAGTTTCCGTGACGTTTCGCCGATGATGACAACAGCAAAAAAACATCATGGGACCTCCCTTGCCAGTAACAAGATATAAGAATTTGTTTTACCCTTTTTTAGCAGTAAAACAGCTGTGTGAACGTGATAACACCAAACGTAAACCTCTTGCAAGGAATCATCTCACTGCATTGGCCACACACACGGTACTTGTAATGAACATGCAAACAGAAACACGCTCTGGTAGTCTATGATGATGCATTGTCTTTGAAACTGATTGTTCCACACCAGAGACAGCTTTCTTTAGAGCCTCGTGTGTCTCACCCCGAGCTGTCAATGTCTTCGTAGTGGCATTGTCCTCTCATCTAACACTGTTTGAGACTAGGCTCTAAACAAAGCTGTCTCTTATTTTTGGTTCTTTCGCTAAAGTCACGTGGAAGGGAAATAATATTGGTTCCGTCAGCTCCCCAACCGCTATATATATAGATGATGTGTGTAGTTTATAGTGTAGTGTATAGTGTAGTGTATGTGTTGATAGCTATGTATATAGATGTTGTGTGTAGTTTATAGTGTAGTGTATGTGTTGATAGCTATGTATATAGATGTTGTGTATAGTTTATAGTGTAGTGTATGTGTTGATATCTATGTATATAGATGTTGTGTATAGTTTATAGTGTAGTGTATAGTGTAGTGTATGTGTTGATAGCTATGTATATAGATGTGTGTAGTTTATAGTGTAGTGTATAATGTAGTGTATGTGTTGATAGCTATGTATATAGATGTGTATAGTTTATAGTGTATAGTGTAGTGTATGTGTTGATAGCTATGGATATAGATGTTGTGTGTAGTGTATAGTGTAGTGTATGTGTTGATAGCTATGTATATATGTTGTGTGTAGTTTATAGTGTAGTGTATAGTGTAGTGTATGTGTTGATAGCTATATATATAGATGTTGTGTGTAGTGTATAGTGTAGTGTATAATGTAGTATATGTGTTGATAGCTATGTATATAGATGTTGTGTATAGTTTATAGTGTAGTGTTTAGTGTAGTGTATGTGTTGATAGCTATGTATATAGATGTTGTGTGTGTAGTGTATAGTGTAGTGTATAGTGTAGTGTATGTGTTGATAGCTATGTGTATATATGTTGTGTATAGTTTATAGTGTAGTGTATAGTGTAGTGTATGTGTTGATAGCTATGTATATAGATGTGTGTAGTTTATAGTGTAGTGTATAATGTAGTGTATGTGTTGATAGCTATGTATATAGATGTGTATAGTTTATAGTGTAGTGTATAGTGTAGTGTATGTGTTGATAGCTATGTATATAGATGTTGTGTGTAGTGTATAGTGTAGTGTATAATGTAGTGTATGTGTTGATAGCTATGTATATATATGTTGTGTGTAGTTTATAGTGTAGTGTATAGTGTAGTGTATGTGTTGATAGCTATGTATATAGATGTTGTGTGTATAGTGTATAGTGTAGTGTATGTGTTGATAGCTATGTATATAGATATTGTGTGTATAGTGTATAGTGTAGTGTATGTGTTGATAGCTATGTATATAGATGTTGTGTGTGTAGTGCATAGTGAAGTGTATAGTGTAGTGTATGTGTTGATAGCTATGTATATAGATGTTTTGTGTGTAGTTTATAGTGTAGTGTATAGTGTAGTGTATGTGTTGATAGCTATGTATATAGATGTTTTGTGTGTAATTTATAGTGTAGTGTATGTGTTGATAGCTATATATATAGATGTTGTGTGTAGTGTATAGTGTAGTGTATAGTGTATGTGTTGATAGATATGTATATAGATGTTTTCTGTGTAGTTTATAGTGTAGTGTATAGTGTAGTGTATGTGTTGATAGCTATGTATATAGATGTTTTGTGTGTACTTTATAGTGTAGTGTATAGTGTAGTGTATGTGTTGATAGCTATGTATATAGATGTTGTGTGTGTAGTGTATAGTGTAGTGTATAATGTAGTGTATGTGTTGATAGCTATGCATATATGTTGTGTGTAGTTTATAGTGTAGTGTATAGTGTAGTGTATGTGTTGATAGCTATGTATATAGATGTTGTGTGTGTAGTGTATAGTGTAGTGTATGTGTTGATAGCTATGGATATAGATGTTGTGTGTAGTGTATAGTGTAGTGTATGTGTTGATAGCTATGTATATATGTTGTGTGTAGTTTATAGTGTAGTGTATGTGTTGATAGCTATATATATATATAGATGTTGTGTGTAGTGTATAGTGTAGTGTATAATGTAGTATATGTGTTGATAGCTATGTATATAGATGTTGTGTATAGTTTATAGTGTAGTGTTTAGTGTAGTGTATGTGTTGATAGCTATGTATATAGATGTTGTTTGTGTAGTGTATAGTGTAGTGTATAGTGTAGTGTATGTGTTGATAGCTATGTGTATATATGTTGTGTATAGTTTATAGTGTAGTGTATAGTGTAGTGTATGTGTTGATAGCTATGTATATAGATGTGTGTAGTTTATAGTGTAGTGTATAATGTAGTGTATGTGTTGATAGCTATGTATATAGATGTGTATAGTTTATAGTGTAGTGTATAGTGTAGTGTATGTGTTGATAGCTATGTATATGGATGTTGTGTGTAGTGTATAGTGTAGTGTATAATGTAGTGTATGTGTTGATAGCTATGTGTATATATATGTTGTGTGTAGTTTATAGTGTAGTGTATAGTGTAGTGTATGTGTTGATAGCTATGTATATAGATGTTGTGTGTGTAGTGTATAGTGTAGTGTATGTGTTGATAGCTATGTATATAGATATTGTGTGTATAGTGTAGTGTATGTGTTGATAGCTATGTATATAGATGTTGTGTGTGTAGTGCATAGTGAAGTGTATAGTGTAGTGTATGTGTTGATAGCTATGTATATAGATGTTTTGTGTGTAGTTTATAGTGTAGTGTATAGTGTAGTGTATGTGTTGATAGCTATGTATATAGATGTTTTGTGTGTAATTTATAGTGTAGTGTATGTGTTCATAGCTATATATATAGATGTTGTGTGTAGTGTATAGTGTAGTGTATAGTGTAGTGTATGTGTTGATAGCTATGTATATAGATGTTTTGTGTGTAGTTTATAGTGTAGTGTATAGTGTAGTGTATGTGTTGATAGCTATGTATATAGATGTTTTGTGTGTACTTTATAGTGTAGTGTATAGTGTAGTGTATGTGTTGATAGCTATGTATATAGATGTTGTGTGTAGTGTATAGTGTAGTGTATAATGTAGTGTATGTGTTGATAGCTATGCATATATGTTGTGTGTAGTTTATAGTGTAGTGTATAGTGTAGTGTATGTGTTGATAGCTATGTATATAGATGTTGTGTGTGTAGTGTATAGTGTAGTGTATGTGTTGATAGCTATGGATATAGATGTTGTGTGTAGTGTATAGTGTAGTGTATGTGTTGATAGCTATGTATATATGTTGTGTGTAGTTTATAGTGTAGTGTATAGTGTAGTGTATGTGTTGATAGCTATATATATAGATGTTGTGTGTAGTGTATAGTGTAGTGTATAATGTAGTATATGTGTTGATAGCTATGTATATAGATGTTGTGTATAGTTTATAGTGTAGTGTTTAGTGTAGTGTATGTGTTGATAGCTATGTATATAGATGTTGTGTGTGTAGTGTATAGTGTAGTGTATAGTGTAGTGTATGTGTTGATAGCTATGTGTATATATGTTGTGTATAGTTTATAGTGTAGTGTATAGTGTAGTGTATGTGTTGATAGCTATGTATATAGATGTGTGTAGTTTATAGTGTAGTGTATAATGTAGTGTATGTGTTGATAGCTATGTATATAGATGTGTATAGTTTATAGTGTAGTGTATAGTGTAGTGTATGTGTTGATAGCTATGTATATAGATGTTGTGTGTAGTGTATAGTGTAGTGTATAATGTAGTGTATGTGTTGATAGCTATGTATATATATGTTGTGTGTAGTTTATAGTGTAGTGTATAGTGTAGTGTATGTGTTGATAGCTATGTATATAGATGTTGTGTGTGTAGTGTATAGTGTAGTGTATGTGTTGATAGCTATGTATATAGATGTTGTGTGTGTAGTGCATAGTGAAGTGTATAGTGTAGTGTATGTGTTGATAGCTATGTATATAGATGTTTTGTGTGTAGTTTATAGTGTAGTGTATAGTGTAGTGTATGTGTTGATAGCTATGTATATAGATGTTTTGTGTGTAATTTATAGTGTAGTGTATGTGTTGATAGCTATATATATAGATGTTGTGTGTAGTGTATAGTGTAGTGTATAGTGTAGTGTATGTGTTGATAGCTATGTATATAGATGTTTTGTGTGTAGTTTATAGTGTAGTGTATAGTGTAGTGTATGTGTTGATAGCTATGTATATAGATGTTTTGTGTGTACTTTATAGTGTAGTGTATAGTGTAGTGTATGTGTTGATAGCTATGTATATAGATGTTGTGTGTAGTGTATAGTGTAGTGTATAATGTAGTGTATGTGTTGATAGCTATGCATATATGTTGTGTGTAGTTTATAGTGTAGTGTATAGTGTAGTGTATGTGTTGATAGCTATGTATATAGATGTTGTGTGTGTAGTGTATAGTGTAGTGTATGTGTTGACAGCTATGTATATAGATGTTGTGTGTATAGTGTAGTGTATAGTGTAGTGTATGTTTGATAGCTATGTATATAGATGTTGTGTGTGTAGTGTATAGCTACCATTCGGTTGTGGGGGCCTCCTCTGACGGGAACCGCACCGGGTGACTTTCGTGAGCGCTCGCAACGTTCATACATTACGGCGTTAACAATTATTCATAATCAAGGTTTTTGGGTTTAGATTGCACTATCTATCTAATGCACTATACACTACACTATACACTACACTATACACTGCACTATACACTACTATACACTACACCAGGGGTCGGGAACCTTTTTGACTAAGAGAGCCATGAAAGCAAAAAATTTGGAAATTTATTTCAGTGAGAGCCATATAATATATTTTAAAAGTGAATTCAACTAAATGTCAGTATAATAAGCCTCTGAATTTATTCTTTTAAATAATGTTGTTATAACACTCACCATTAATGCGACTTCTGGTGCTGCATGGATTTGCTGATGTCTTTGTAGTCGGGTTGGTACTTGGTGAGGTTAAGCTTCATGCAAGCGTTGAGGCTTTCATCCGTTAAACGTGATCGTAGGTTGGACTTGATGTTTTTAAGATGTGAGAATGACTGCTCACATGCATACGTAGATCCAAACATGGTCAATACAGCAATACTCACACGCTGCAGTGTGTGGTATGTGACAGGAAGCGCGTTCCAAGTTTTGAGAATCAGCTGGTCTTCGGGTTGGAGTTTTTTCATTTCTGTCCACATGTGCTTGCTCGCCAACTCCGCTTTCTGTCGTGTGATTCTTTCCAAATCTTCATTCAGTGACTTGAACTTATTCACTCACATGTCTGAGGCCTTCAGGTCAGCCACTTCTGCTTCAAAATCTCTGACGGAGACACCAGGGATGTAATTCAGGTCGGCTGTGTTCAGTGAACACTCGTTTGGATGGGTGATGAACTTAAAAAGACGAGTGTGCTCACGAAATTCTCCAAAGCGTGCTTTGAAGGACTGTAGGAGACTGGATGTGCAGCCAGCTAGCTGGTGGAGATCAAGGTTTTGAATGGGCTCACTTGCTGTGCATGCATCTTTAAATTGGCTCAGTTTTTCAAAATGTAGTAAACGACCTGTTTCAAGATCCGTGATGAAAAGCTCCAGCTTGTTTTCAAAAGCAAATACAGCTTGTTGAAGGGATAACACTGTATTTCCAATGCCTTGCATTTTCACGTTGAGCTGGTTCAGATGTTCAGTCAGATCTACGAGATAGTAAAACTTGAGGAGCCACTCGGTGTCGGCTAGCTCAGGATGCCCGACGCCTTTCATTTCAAGGAAAGTCCGGATTTCGTTCAGGCAAGCCGCAAAACGGCTAAGCACCTTCCCTCTTGACAACCAACGCACATTGCTGTGCAAAAGCAGACCAGGATAGTTATTTACAACTTCATCCAGCAGTGTTTTAAACTGGCGATCATTTAAGGCTCGGGCAACAATAAAGTTGATCACACGAATGACCAGCGACATCACTTCGCCAAACTGCCTGTCACACATCTGAGCACAAAGTGCCTCCTGGTGTATAATGCAATGGAAACTTAGGATGGGTCTATTTTCATGTTCACGGAGAAGCGCCACAAATCCTTTGTTTTTCCCCACCATACACGGAGCACCATCAGTACACACTGAGAGAAGTTTATCCATAGGTAGACTTTTTTCTTGAGCAAACTCCATGAAAGACTTGAATAAATCCTCACCTCTTGTGGACCCTTTTAATGGCAGAACAGCAAGACTTTCTTCGCGCAGTGTGTTACCAACAGCATATCTTGCAATCACGCTGAACTGCGACAAATGGCTCACGTCTGTTGACTCATCCAAAGCCAGAGAAAAGAACGGCGCTGCATTTATGTCCTTCACTTGCGTTTCCTCCACTTTGTTTGCCATCACGATGGTACGATCATGAACAGTTCTTGCCGACAGAGGCATGTCTTGTATCCGTTTGATTATCTTGTCTTTGTTCGGAAGATCATCAAAAAGTTCATTGGCTACATCCAGCATGAACGTTTTAGCATACTCGCCATCTGTGAATGGTTTTCCGTTCCTCACTATTGCTAAAGAACCAGCAAAGCTAGCCGAATTATAGTCACCTTGCCGGGTCCATACGCGGAGTTGCTGCTGGCTAGCTTGCACCCTGCTCAGAAGCTCTTGGCACGCTTTCTTTCTGCTGTCTCCCGCAGGGTATTTTGATGCAAAGGTAGCGTGGCGCGTGTCGAAGTGCCGCTTTACATTCGACCGTTTCAACGATGTAATTTTGTCATTGCAAATTAGACACACCGCAGAACCCGCTCTCTCCACAAAGGCGAATTCTTCGGTCCATTCGTCCTGAAATGTACGATACTCGTCGTCTTTTTATCTTTTCGCCATCTTCTTCGTCGAAGGGTTAGCTTTGAGCTAATGACCGAGCAGACGCAGTCTCAGACTGATTCAAAAGGGGGCGTTTACCTGTTTTACCCAGCAACGGCAAACGTAGGCCAGTATCATCCAATTAAAATAATGGACAATTGCTCCTGCAGCCCTGAACAGGACATGCGCAGTGAAAAATCGATGGATGGATTAAAACAAGTGAGAATATTTTGTTTTATCTGCGAGCCATATGCAATCATCAAAAGAGCCACATCTGGCTCGCGAGCCATAGGTTCCCGACCCCTGCACTACACTATACACTGCACTATACACTACACTATACACTGCACTATACACTATATACACTACACTATATACTACACTATCCACTACACTACACTATACACTACACTACTATACACTATACACTGCTATACACTACACTATACACTACACTACTATACACTATACACTACACTACTATACACTACACTACTATACACTACACTATACACTACACTACTATACACTACACTATACTATACACTACACTACTATACACTACACTACTATACACTACACTATCCACTGCACCATACACTATACTATACACTACACTATACATGCAATATAACCCAAAAAAACCCCTCTATCATGGACAGTGTATATATATTTTTTTGTTAATGAAAATACTCTTCTTGAAATTTGACTCGTTTCTAGGGTGGCAGATGCCGTCGAGCCGGAATCGACGGCGGGTCCCAGAGCGATGTCACCGTCAGAATTGTGGCAGCTCCTTGACGAGGTGCAGAAACTTCAGACGGAGCTGGGGGTGACGCCGAGACCCCACCAGGAGCCCCCCGAGCAAGACGCTGGCGACGCCTCCCGCAAGTCTTGGGTTTAGCGTGCTAGTATTACTCTCGGGCGTCGTTATCGCTCAATCGCTTTTCGCCATCCCACGTTCCATTTACTCGGCCCCCCCAACGCGCCGCCGCCGTTTGGATCGTCTCAACTTTGAAGGTCTTCGTGACATTCTTCCGTCAAGATTCAATCGGAGGCGACCGTCTGCGCTTTTAAGATTCGAGCGGCAGAGCGCGGGCACCCCGCTAACCCGCTCGCGATGGCACGGGGGGTACGCCAGCACCCAGCCTCGTGGCTCGGGGGATTCGGCGCTGGGTTTGTAACCCAGAGCGTTGAGAGTTCAAATCTCCTTAGAACGCGTTTTGTGTGGCATTGTGGCTTTCGCATTCGGCCAACGTATAAATGCACGAGTCGGGGGGGGGGAATGTTTGCGTGAGTGTTTAATCAATATGGAGGTGTGTTTTGATTAAAGCAACCCAAATATTTTTGTTACTTTAGCTTACTTCTTAATTTGTGTGAGTTTCTGTTTTCGTTGTTTTGTTAAACTTCCTCGTTCATCGGTGGATAAGAGGGCCTGAGTTTAGCGGGCACGTCGTTATTATACCGTAACAGCCTGCTCCGATTTATATTTTGTCAGACCAAAAGGCGTTTAAGATGCTGGCTATGCGGTTTGTGAACAGCTGTGGCCAAATCTGAACGGCAGGTGACACAGTGTTGTATGTATTGTTTTTCAGAAAAATATTCAATAAAATTGGGAAATGTAAATTATTATTGTGTATTTCATGTTAATTGATGCTAATTGAGTACGTTTAATATGATCAATCGCACACACCCACTAAACACACGCACACCCCCACTAAACACAGACACGTAGGTAAAATAAAATAAATGAAAACGAAATTAAATCACGACGTTTTGGAGGCAACACAAGCTTCCGTCTTCAGATGGAAACCGTCAGCAAAATTGCTTTGATAGCAGGCTACAGTCTACATTAGTGGTTTATTATTTTATGATAGACAACAACAACCGCCATTGGTCACTAAGTGGTGGTGACGTCACCACGACGCTTGTGCCAGGCTATGTGCACCTTGAGGCCAAGTGAAGTGTCGAACGCCCGCTGGCATGTCACGGGGCAGACCCAGGTGCCACTGGTCGACTAAGATGACTGAAATGACTGGCTGATGCACCACCTGTGCCCCCTACTGTGCCAACTTGCTGTGCTTTAGACAGACACACAGACAGACAGGACAGGCGGACAGACACAGACAAGAGGAACACAGAGACAGAGAAAGATAGACAGACAGAGAGACACAGGCAGAGAGAGACATAGAGGCAAACAGAGATACAGACGTACAGAGAGATGTTGAATCGAACACCCTTAACTCGCTCCATTGAAAGAGATTCCTCGATCTTTGCCCATCCCCGAAAGTCGTTCTAGTTTCTATTTATTTCATTGTGTGTGGTGTGTACGTGTAAGCAATGTGGGATATCGATGTACACGGATATGAACAATATCAGCAGACAAGACGTCTTTCATACTCTTTGGTTCTTTCAGTAAAGTCACGTAGGTAGAAAAAATAAAATAATAATAAAAGAAATCACGATGTTTCGATCACAACACGAGCAGTCATCCTCAGGCGAAACATCCAGACATTGTTGCGGCAGAAGTCACGTGAGTTACAGAACGTGACAAAGGTGCTCCCCCCCCCCCCCCCCCCCGTGGCTCGCCCCGCTCAGCTGAGCATTATTTTAATGCGGTGGGCTCACGTGAAATGTATTTCTGTAAAAGGAAGGTACTTTGAAAACCCACTGGCTTTACTCTTTTACAGTGAGGGAAAAAAAGTATTTCATCCCCTGCTCATTTTGTACGTTTGCCCACTGACAAAGAAATGATCAGTATATGATTTTAATGGTAGGTTTATTTGAACAGTGAGAGACAGAATAACAACAACAAAATCTGGAAAAAGGCATGTCAAAAATGTTATAATTTGATTTGCATTTTAATGAGGGAAATAAGTATTTGACCCCTCTGCAAAACATGACTTAGTACTTGGTGGCAAAACCGTTGTTGGCAATTACAGAGGTCAGACGTTTATTGTAGTTGGCCACCAGGTTTACACACATCTCAGGAGGGATTTTGTCCCACTCCTCTTTGCAGATCTCCAAGTCCTTAAGGTTTCGAGGCTGACGTTTGGCAACTCAATCTTCAGCTCCCTCCACAGATTTTCTATGGGATGAAGGTCTGGAGACTGGCTAGGCCACTCCAGAACCTTAATGTGCTTCTTCTTGAGCCACTCCTTTGTTGCCTTGGCCGTGTGTTTTGGGTCATTGTCATGCTGGAATACCCATCCACAACCCATTTTAAATGCCCTGGCTGAGGGAAGGAGGCTCTCACCCAAGATTTGACGGTACATGGCCCCGTCCATCGTCCCTTTGATGTGAAGTTGTCCTGTCCCCTTAGCAGAAAAACACTCCCAAAGCATAATGTTTCCACCTCCATGTTTGACGGTGGGGATGGTGTTCTTCTTGGGGTCATAGCATTCCTCCTGCTCCAGACACGGCGAGTTGAGTTGATGCCAAAGAGCTCCATTTTGGTCTCATCTGACCACAACACTTTCACCCAGTTGTCCTCTGAATCATTGAGATGTTCATTGGCAAACTTCAGACGGGCATGTATATGTGCTTTCTTGAGCAGGGGGACCTTGCGGGCGCTGCAGGATTTCAGTCCTTCACGGCATAGTGTGTTACCAATTGTTTTCTTGGTGAATATGGTCCCAGCTGCTTTGAGATCATTGACAAGATCCTCCCGTGTAGTTCTGGGCTGATTCCTCAGCGTTATAATGATCATTGCAACTCCACGAGGTGAGATCTTGCATGGAGCCCCAGGCCGAGGGAGATTGACAGTTCTTTTGTGTTTCTTCCAATTGCGAATAATCGCACCAACTGTTGTCACCTTCTCACCAAGCTGCTTGGCAATGGTCTTGTAGCCCATTCCAGCCTTGTGTAGGTCTATAATCTTGTCCCTGACATCCTTGGAGAGCTCTTTGGTCTTGGCTATGGTGGAGAGTTTGGAATCTGATTGATTGATTTCTTCTGTGGAAAGATGTATTTTATGTCTACAGGTAACAAGCTGAGATTAGGAGCACCCCCTTTAAGAGTGTGCTCCTAATCTCAGCTCGTTACCTGTATAAAAGACACCTGGGAGCCAGAAATCTTTCTGATTGAGAGGGGGTCAAATACTTATTTCCCTCATTAAAATGCAAATCAATTTATAACATTTTTGACATGTGTTTTTCTGGATTTTGTTGTTGTTATTCTGTCTCTCACTGTTCAAATAAACCTACCATTAAAATTATAGACTGATCATTTATTTGTCAGTGGGCAAACGTACAAAATCAGCAGGTGATCAAATTCTTTTTTCCCTCACTGTATATAAGTGTTGTGTCCTTAACTAACCACACGGAGACATCTGGTTGAGGCAACGCAATTATTATAACTCTTTCGAACTCGGCTCTACACACTACTGAAACACGAAGGGGTACGTCCCCTTCCACCCGATCGCCTACGGGAGTGACAGCCTCCCTTCTATCGCAGCCTGCACAATCCGGGCTCTGCTACCCACGGGTCCCTTAGCCCGGCGTTAAGGGAAGACTGGACGACCCGTTCTAGCCAGGGTACGGGAGCTCACCTCTGGTCTGCTACAACCCGGCTCTGGCTAGAGTCTGGGGAGGGTCCCAGGGTGTCCGAGCCACCTCTGGTCCGCTACAACCCGGCTCTAACAAGAGCCTCGGTTGAGGGTCCCCGGGTGCCGGTCCAGTCTTCAGGTCTTCGGATGTCTTCAGGCTTGAGTTAGTGAACACTGCCTCGGCCCGTCCAGAGGGCCGGCCTTTTATCCTCAGGTCGGGGTCACCCCTCCCCTCCTGACCCCCCCCCTCCCAGAACCTTCTGAAAGGTTTTAAGGGGCCTTAGGGACGGGTGGGGGGTCAGGGGTATCAGTCTCCGATCACGGGGGGGTGGGGCGGGGGTTTAACCTTTGGTCGACCCCTACGCACCGCGCTCTCTCTCGGCTGCCCCGTTGACCTGTGAATGTGGTGGCAGGTCAGCTTACAGTGCCTTGTTATGGCGCTTATGCACAACTTCGTGACGAACACTGCACGTTCCGTCATTTTCATGCATGGGGTGCTGCAAACCTACGCGCCCCCTGCATGAACGACAGAGGCGCAGGGACAGACGTTCGATCGTGTTGAAATCGATCTGCAGACGACAGTCTTCTCGCACGGCAAGCTTTGTGTCGCCTCATCTCGATCCGGCGATCCCAACCAGGTGAAAGTCCGCATCGAACGGAACCCCTGGCAAAGCCATCTACTTAACGACGAGAGAAAATTCACACGAAATATCGTTTTCAATGAATAAGCTGTTAATGAAGAAATACAATTATTTAATTCAAAACATAATACAATTCAAAGTTGTTTCATTTTCAAACTTCAAAACGGAGCATTGGGAGCTTGCGTGGATGCGTCGTTCTTGTGCAATTTTTTTCGTGACTTTCCTGGCCCAAGGCCACAAATGGTTGTGAGGGGCGCCGCAGGCGGTCAGCCTTGCTTCAACCCTTGGTTGTGAACATCCAGACGTTAATCAGCAAGGAGCATTTCTAGTCCTAGTTCGACAAAATCTACGTCAACACGTAATACAAAACTACAATTTGTGTTGTAGAGAATGAATCTCCTCTACGTGTAACCTTTGAGAGGTATGCCATGTAACTGATTAATGATCCGAGTGTGCTCCCTATTTCAAAGACAATGAGTTGCTCCAGAGGGAGAAGCTTCCTGAAAACACAAAATACCCTTTGACCTGTATGACAAGAACAATGAGTCTCACCTGAGTTATCTGTACAGGTTACTTCCAAAACACACACTTTGTCCTAACATCACTTATTCAATGTTTAACCCTTATAGACAAAATGGTACATGTATGCACACAATCAGACAAGTATTATTGACAGGCATATTAACAAAATTCAATTACTGCACTGAAACATACTGCATCAGGTTACATCGCATTAACAAGAAGCTATTTTAGTATGTACAACATACTATTGCGCCATTCAAAACGAGTAGGCCATTGCATACTGGCGTCTGGGTCAAAATTTATCAAATTCTAAACATTACCTACAAACTCCACAACTAAGATGCCACATCAACCATCGCCTCCTACTGACAGGCTCTTGTGCACATGCAGGCCGGAGCAGGGCCACCACCTTGTGCCACACAGGGGCAGCTGCTACTTGGGGATGCTCTTCGAGTGTTTGAGACGAGATACGACACAAAACTCCGAATTGCCGAGGCGATTAAGCAAGCACCATATAAATGGAATTATTAGAACCTAGTGAATGCTTGGGAGCTTATTCGACTCTCGCTCCTGGTTAGAGATCTACCCAACCCACAGGTCCACAAAGACTGGCCGCTCTTACCCTGCAGGTTGAACCTAGGAATTGAGTGTTCAACTTCATTCTTGTCATTAAAGGCCTGTGATGAAGGTGCATCTATTGGAGCGACATCGTTTCAAGCTTACACATCTACCGGGTCTCCATTTGAGTTGTATTGTCTCGGAGGAAGTCCACCCACACCTCCACTTCCACAAACTGCTGGGAGTTGCCTCGCTCTGCCTCACAGTCAGAATTCACCTCCTGCTTCACGTTGCCTCCATCGATGTGAAGGTCCCATTTTGGAGCTGAATCTTCATCTTCACATTTTACCCTCACTTCTTCGCTCTTCACTTCTTCACATTTCACCTTGACCTCTTCAGATTTCACCTTGATACCTTTAAAAGTGTCCAAGCTGGGATTTTCTTCCGGTTGTTTCATGAGGGATGGGCTCATTGCGTCACTTTGACTTTCACAAGCTGATTTCAGACTCCACTCCTTGTGGATCTTCTGATGCTTTTGTGTTCTCTGGTGTACTTTAAGATTTGATGAACGTGCAAACGCCTTCCCACACACACTGCACTTGAAGGGTTTCTCTCCCGTGTGTGTTCTCTGGTGTTCTACAAGAAGAGATGAACGTGCAAACGCCTTCCCACACACACTGCACTTGAAGGGTTTCTCTCCCGTGTGTGTTCTCTGGTGTGCTACAAGAGTAGATAACTGTGCAAACGCCTTCCCACACACACTGCACTTGAAGGGTTTCTCTCCCGTGTGTGTTCTCTGGTGTTCTACAAGAACAGATGAACGTGCATATGCCTTCCCACACACACTCCACTTGAAGGGTTTCTCTCCCGTGTGTGTTCTCTGGTGTATTACAAGAACAGATAACTGTGCAAACGCCTTCCCACACACACTGCACTTGAAGGGTTTCTCTCCCGTGTGTGTTCTCTGGTGTTCTACAAGAGTAGATGAACGTGCAAACGCCTTCCCACACACATTGCACTTGAAGGGTTTCTCTCCTGTGTGAGTTATCTCGTGTCGTGTCAAATTTCCAGTACGATCCGTGCTGTATGCACACCAGTCACAATGTTGCCTTGTAGTAACGAGCTGCGCCGAGCGCCTTTGCTCCATCAGACCAATTCTGCAGAGGAAGCGTCAGAGGAAGCGTCAGCTGCAGACATAAAAATATAATATCTACACCATCTACACGTCAGTATCGATACACAGAGGAAAGCATATATACACAGTAAAACGTGACTTACACGTCTATACTTATTCATATATTCATGATATAGTGGAAAAGTGTCCCAAATTCAACACACGGGCTGTTATGGCACACAATGAGAGGGAAAATGGTTACAAACATGCCTGGAAGCCCTCGTATCTTCAAAATGAATGTTAACCAAAAACTCCGAGCACACAATTTCAGCTGTCTGGCTTCAAAAGGAATATTTATGAAAGCTAACTTCAGCTGACATAGCAAAGGGTGTTTAAAATAATACTATTTGTGTTATGCAGAAATGCATAAATTAATGTTCAATCGCAACTTAGAGGTGTGAAGCCAGGCTCAGATGTCCTTGAATGCTGGGATGAACAGATCCGACTTCAGCTGCACGTGTGTGCTGTGTTAACTTCCTGACTCCATTCTTACAAAGAGTTGCAGAGGAAAACAAAACTAAACTACTGTTTTGATATAACCTCCGTGCTCAATAGAGTTAATAGACTTTACTGAAAACACAAACTTGACACTGTCACACACTCAGAGGTGGAGCCAGGATTTTCAGGTAGGGGGGCAACCCCTCCAGCAATGAAATGACAGGAGTTGTTAGTAAGTAAGGAGTTGTTAGTAAGGAGTTGTTAGTAAGTGAGGAGTTGTTAGTAAGGAGTTGTTAGTAAGTGAGGAGTTGTTAGTAAGGAGTTGTTAGTAAGTAAGGAGTTGTTAGTAAGTAAGGAGTTGTTAGTATGTAATGACTTGTCCCTTACTTTTTATTCGACGCGTGTGATCGGCATTGCGCTCGCTGAAGGTGTTTGCCTTCAGGGAAGTCGTGTACTCTGTATACGCAACTGCGCAAAATTCTGTGAGTCACTTACAACTGCTTTGCCGTTACTTATTGCCAATTATGGACTTGGACTGTTGTCCTCTCATAGAGTCCCTGGCACGTAATAATATGCCACACGGTGGCAGTGGGGGTCGCAAAATGCTGATTTATCTATATATATGAAAGGGAAATGTGTGGATACTTGTGTCTGTTCGAAATGTTTAGCATACTTCCCAACGTGCCACACACTTGAAATTTGGCATGTGGGTATGTTCCATACTGTACACAATGTAAAAAATATAAAAAAAGTCTTTAGTATTTTTTTTTGGGGGGGGGGGGGAATGACCATGAAGTGTCTGGCGTCAACCCGCAACACCTCTGAGTTAAGCGCTCTGCAATGCTTAGAGCTGTTAACAGACGTGCCGGGAGATTTTTGGTGGCGCTTCGCTCCTGGCCGATGAAGCCATTGGCTTCTCGGAGTTCAATACATATCCTCCGTGCGAAGAACGGGTAGAACTGCTATCATAAATATGAAGCAGAACATTCCATCTGTTTGTTTGTGCGAAGCAGCAAAAACCTCTCCAGCGCCGAGCTCTGGCGTCGTGAAAATTTGCACAGCTGACGCTGTCTGGAATTTCTAAATGAACGTGACTATTTTCAGCTCGCCACGTCATTATTCCCTTCCCGGGTGGCCAAAATCGACCTTACGTATAAGTGGCGTAAGAGGTTGAATTTCCTTGAGTGAAAACATCCGATTTAGGTAAATTGATTTGTTTCGGCTTTTTTCTTTCTTGCAAGCATCAATTTTTTCCAGGGTTTTTCAGTGAAATGGAAGGGAATGTGAAGTTAATCCAAGACAATAATCCAAGTCCCGGGCGAAGCTGGGTAGTGAAGCTTATTACTAATAAACCCCAATGATCCTATCAAAATTAGGGATTTCGATCGGATCGTTGGGGGGGGCACGTGCCACCCCACCCCCCACTGGCTCCACCACTGTCACACACTGGCATGGTTCACAGGTGGTGGTGTGTCCAGACCCACGCCTTGCCACCTTCACCTGCTCAGTATTAATGCTTCCTCACTCCACCAAGTAGTTAATTGAGGATCAATCAACACAACCGAGGCTGCGTGTCTCTCTCCCCGTGGTCGTGTGGATTTCCTTCCCGAACCCCCGGTCTCCCCTCTACATGTAGAGAATGAACACCGCCACGCATCTAGAGCAGTGGTTCTTAACCTTGTTGGAGGTACCGAACCCCACCAGTTTCATATGCGCATTCACCGAACCCCTCTTTAGTGAAAAATAAAATGTGATTTTTTTCAAATTCAAGACATAGATATGTTTTTTACTGGTACACAAAATGAGCCGTGCATGAACATTACCTTGTTCAAAGAATAAAACCAACACAATGCATAAACTCACAACAAATTACATACCTGGAAATCAAAGTGACTTCTGCTGTTGCCTTTGAGAGATCAGTTCAGATATGCGTGGCTTCACCTTGGCAAGTGCCACTCTCATGTCATTTTCACAGCAAAGTCTGTTCCTTTTCTTCGTTTTTATGTCCAGCATCCTCGAAAAGGATTGCTCACAAAGATATGTTGTAACAAATGGTATAAAAAAATCCAGGGCTTTCTTAGCAATAACTGGATACTTGTTCATTTGTCGACACCAAAACGTTGAGAGCGTTGTTGTTCTGAAGAGTTGCTGTTGAACCTGGCTCTGCTGAATTTCAATGATTTCGTCGAGGAATTCATCATTGACATCTGCTGTTTCAACAGCAAACCTGAACGGCTGTCTAACCCATGCTGGATATGACTCTCTTGTAGGGAAATATCGGTCGAGAGACTTTGCAAGCTCATCTAAGTGTGTGGCAATTGTTTGCTTCAGTTCCGTGAATACAGAAATATCTCCGATTCCAGACACATCTTCGATCTTACTTGCACAGTCGTCCAGAAGCGGGAAGTTTGCGGAGTTATTGTTCTCTGTTCGTCGTTTCCATAACGGTAGCTTTTTTTGAAAAGCCTTCAGGTGTTCTTCCGCTTCCATGATATTGACTCCACCACCCTGCATCTGCTGATTGAGATGATTGAGAGCTGCGAATATATCAGCCATGTACGCTAAAATGAGAATGAACTCAGGATTTTTGAAGCAATTTGCATGGCAGTGTTGGTGCTCTTGCAAAAACAGGGCTAATTCCACACGCATGGCAAAAACACGATTCAGCACCTGTCCCCGGGATAACCACCGAATATTAGAATGGAGCAGAAGTACCTCAAATTCAGAGCCCATTTCTTTACACAGCTCACTGAAGATGCGGTGCCTCAGAGCACTTTTTCGCACATAGTTCACACATTCCACCACAGTTTTTAATACTTCTGCCATTTTTGGAGGTAAGGTTTTTGTTGCCAACGCATGCCTGTGCAGAATACAATGCGTCACAATGATGTGTGGTGCATCGGCCTTTACTAGCGCACCAAAACCAGACTTTCTTCCCAGCATGACTGGAGCTCCGTCCGTACAAACTGCAGAAACCATATCCCATGAAATATTGTTGTCTCTGAAGAAGTCATCCACAAGCTTCTTCACATCGGCTGCCTTCGTTGTTGTTGTAAGAGGCTTACAAAATAAAAACTCTTCTTTTATCATGTCGTCTTTCACATAGCGTACAAAAACAGCAAGCTGGCTTAGATCAGAAACGTCTGTGGTTTCGTCGAGTTGAAGGCTGAATTTTGCCGGGCTTGAAATCAGATCCGCGACTACTTGAGCCACGATGTCTTTACTCATGTCTTCTATTCTGTCACTGACGGTGTCATTTGAAAGGGGAATTTGGGATAATTTACCTTCGGCCGCTGTTCCGAGTATCAGATTCGCCATCTTTAATGCAGCTGGTTTCACAAGTGTTTCACCAATGGTGTGTGGCTTGCCCTGCTTTGCGATCAGGTAAGCAACTTCGTACGATGCTGTCAGGATCGGTTTGTTAACAGGTACAAATCCAAGAGCAGGCAGAGTGGCCCTTTCATCGAATCTGGCTCTCTTCACCCTGAATTCAGCAAGTGTTGTGTTCTTGTATTCCCCGTCTCCATGCAGCTTCAAGAAGTGTTCCTTTAGTTTTGCCGGTGCAAGACTAGAGTTGCTCAACTTGGCGTTGCAAATCATGCAGATAGGACGCTCACTCCCATCACGTTCCGTGATACATGAGAATCCATGTTGTACATATTCGTCCGACCACTTTCTTCTTTTGCCCGACATAGTTAGTATGGATAAAATATTAAAGAAATCACACGACGTACGACAACAACAGTCACACGTTGACTACTGAGTACGCACTAAATTCCCCGCAGCGCTGATTGGCCAAGCAGTGTAGCATGATCATCTGCAGCCAGTGATGGCCAAGCGGGCCGTGTGTGTCATCACAAATTTACACAATAATTCAAGTGTGTCCGGACCTCCGTGGCGGGGGCTCTGCCGAACCCCTGAGATCGACTCACCGAACCCCTGGGGTTCGATCGAACCCAGGTTAAGAACCACTGATCTAGAGTGAACACCACCCCGCGTCTAGAGTGAACACCACCACGCGTCTAGAGTGAACACCACCACGTGTCTAGAGTGAACACCACCAAGCGTCTAGAGTGAACACCACCAAGCGTCTAGAGTGAACACCACCACGTGTCTAGAGTGAACACCGCCACGCGTCTAGAGTGAACACCACCACGCGTCTAGAGTGAACACCACTACGTGTCTAGAGTGAACACCACTACGCGTCTAGAGGGAACACCGCCACGCGTCTAGAGTGAACACCACCACACGTCTAGAGTGAACACCACCAAGCATCTAGAGTGAACACCGCCACGCGTCTAGGGTGAACACCGCCACGTGTCTAGAGTGAACACCGCCACGCATCTAGAGTGAACACCGCCACGTGTCTAGAGTGAACACCACCACGCGTCTAGAGTGAACACCGCCACGCATCTAGAGTGAACACCACTAAGCGTCTAGAGTGAACACCGCCACGCGTCTAGAGTGAACACTGCCACGCGTTTAGAGTGAACACCACCACGCATCTAGAGTGAACACCACCACGTGTCTAGAGTGAACACCACCACGTGTCTAGAGTGAACACCGCCACGTGTCTAGAGTGAACACCACCACGCGTCTAGAGTGAACACCGCCAAGCGTCTAGAGTGAACACCAACACGCGTCTAGAGTGAACACCATCACGCGTCTAGAGTGAACACCGCCACGTGTCTAGAGTGAACACCACCACGCGTCTAGAGTGAACACCACTAAGCGTCTAGAGTGAACACCACTAAGCGTCTAGAGTGAACACCACTAAGTGTCTAGAGTGAACACCGCCACGTGTCTAGAGTGAACACCACCACGCTGTTGACAAGCCCCACCTTACACCATTGTAAACCTCATTTGCCAGTAACAAAATATAATTGTTATTTTTACCCTTTAATCTGGCAACAAAACTGACACCTTTTTTACAAGGAGTCATGTTCACATTCACCACAATATCTGCGGTCGGAACGCAAACACAAAACAACAACTCTGATAATGTATGTGGCACTGTCCTTGAAATTGATTGGTCCACACCCGAGACAGCTTTCTTTTTGGCGTCTTCTGGTCCAACACCAACGTGAGACGAGGCTCTAAAGAAAGCTGTCTTGGGTGTGGACCAATCAATTTCAAGCTTCCTGTTGCCTCGCGACAGCAGGAAGTAGTATGACGTCACTTCCCTCCCACAAGCGGCTCTCTAACTAAATAAATTATGTTAATGAGGCAGGCCCATATGTCGAGGGATGGGGGCGTGGGCGCTGAACCCGTCGCAATAAACTCGCGACGGCTTTAACGGATACATTATGTTAATGAGCCACCAGTCACTGGGCGTAGCTTTGCCCAAATAAGGATTGCCATTGGAACGATATCGGCAGTGACCCAAGCGGAGGTGACGTCACGCTCAAGAGCGCGGTGGACGGGCGAGGGGTGAATACCTTGGTAACATGACGTCACTAGCGAGGTACACCTCCCCCTGGCGTTTCACACCGATGAGGTAATGCAGAGTGGTGACGTCACAGAGTTGGAGTTTAAGTTGATTTAGATTCATTTTCCATTGCTCCCTCCCTTGGGTGTGTGAGCTCAGCAACAACGTGGACATTATTGTGTATACACTGTGTGTGTGTGTACACTGTGTGTGTACACTGTGTGTGTCACTGTGTGTCGCTGTGTGTCACTGTGTGTGTCACTGTGCCTGGCACAAGCGTCGTGGTGACGTCACCGCCACTTAGTGGCGAATGGCGGTTGTTGTTGTGTCACTTTGTGTGTCACTGTGTATACACTGTGTGTGTACATTGTGTGCGTGTACACTGTGTGTGTGCACACTGTGTGTACGCTATGTCTGTATACACTGTGTGTCACTGTGTGTGTGTACACTGTGTGTGTGTACAGTGTGTGTGTACACTGTGTGTGTGTACACTGTGTGTGTGTACACTCTGAATGTACACTGTGTCTACACTGTGTGTGTACACTGTGTGTACACTCTGTGTGTACACTGTTTGTGTCCGCATTGAACCGAACCCCCGGCAAGGCCATCTACTTAATGACGAGAGAAAATTCACATGAAATGTCCTTTTCAATGGAGTCATCCAGATGTAAATTGATACACGCTTTTAATGAAGAAATAAAATCATCTCATTCAAAACACAACACAATTCAAAGATGTTTCATTTTAAAACTTCAAAACGGAGCATGGGGTACTTGCGTGAATGCGTCCTTCGTGTGCAAATCTTGTGACTTTCCTGGCCTGAAGGCCGTCAATGTGTTGGACCCTTATTGGTGCACAGCGTCTCAACAACAGCAGTGGGGTTTGCTTCAACCGATAGGTACGAACATCCAGACGTGAATCAGCGAGGTGCATTTCTAGTCCTAGTTAGACAAAATCTACGTCAACACGTAAGACAAAACTACAATTCGTGTTGTAGAGAATGTACCTCCTCCTATACGTGTAACTTTTAAGTGGTATGCCTTGTAACTGATGAAAGATCCGAGTGTGCTCCCTATTTCAAAGACAATGAGTTGCTCCAGAGGCAGACGCTTCGTGAAACACAAAAGTACCCTTTGACCTGTATCACAAGAACAACGGGTCTCACCTGAGTTTTCTGTACAGGTTACTTCCAAAACACACACACACACACTTTGTGCTAACATCACTTATTCAATGTGTGACCCTCAGACAAAATGTTACATGCACAAGCACAATCAGACAAGTATTAATTCTAAATCCAACCCCATTCCTCTACCTACCCATTCCCTTGACGGGCTCCGTGCCCACTGAAACCCATGACGATGGCGATGATGATTCCACCTCTCGCTGTAACAATCAAAGCACCTCCAACTTCTGAATGCAAAGGTGCTGGTTGGTGTAACGCCAAAACACATCGTCAACGCCGCTCCCAAGCCCGCCCTACGTTAGTTACATCGTGAGAATCAACAAAATAAAAAGTTCCACAGAGAAAACTAAAATGACATTACGCAATCCCCAAAGTCGCACGCGGTAGGCTACACGACTCGGAGAACAGCGTCAGACTTCAAGACTTGCATCGCCATCATCAGCATTCTTCCTCTCCACAAGTCATCGCACGTCAATATTCAACAAGCTGCACACGCGTGCAAGTCACCTCTCGACCCCCACCACCTGCACGGTTAACGCGATCAGACCCGGGGGTCAAATTAAAATTGTGTCGTCTTTGGTGACGTATTGCAATCGGTATCATTTTAATGATGTACGTACAGCAACTGCTGTACGTACATCGAATTATATCATTGACAACGGGGTCCACTTTTGCGGTATTTGCGTGCGGTGTTTTAATTATATAGATACGTAGTCAGTTCATTAGTATGGGGTTCCTCTATAAGGAATTGTAATTGTAAAATGTATTACTTAATAATACGATTCCAGGCCACACTTAGTCAGAGCAGTTAAAATGACTGTACATGTGTAGGTATGAAATAAAATAAATTTAAATAAAATAAAATTTATTTACTAATAAATTTAATTTAACGTAGATATAAAATAAAATAAATTTAATTTAAATAAATGTAATTCATTAAAAATTTCAATTTAATTTAACGTATGTATGAAATAAAATTGTATTTATTACAAATTTGAATTAAATTTAACGTAAGTAAAAAATAAAATTTAAATTATAAAAAAAATATTCATTTATAAAAAATCACGTAGGTATAAAAGACATTTAAATTAATAATAAAATTCTATTTAATGTAGGTATAAATCAAATGTAATTAAATAATTAATAAATTTTATTTTCTACCTCCGTGACTTTACCGAAAGACGCAAAGAGTGTGGACCCACGTGACATCAAGGCTGTCCTAGTCTAGGCAAGGCCTCAGGGTGTACCGGGCCTTTCACAACAACAGCAGCAACAACGGTTCTCTTGAGAAAATGCTTTAAAAAAAAAGTCAACGTAGCTTACCTTGACACTCGCGAACTTTAATGATTAAAATAATTAAAACAAAACTAAACACTCACACGCACATGGGCGCGCGGCGTTCAGCGTGTAGGGCATTGAAAATGGTAGCGTCCTCCCGCGATCTGATTGGTCGCCACGTGCCAAAGTGGGGAGGGGGGGAGGGCCAGCGATCCGATTGGTCGAGAGGCAAACCTGGGCGCGTCTCCGGCGATGGTGCGCAGTGATTGGTCAACGGTTGTCCTATGCTAATTTTGGTATGCTAATTAATTTTAATCTGTATGCTAATGCAGTATATTTATCCATACTCATTAAGTTTAATGTTTATCCTAAATTAGTTAAAAATTTATACTCGTTTAGTTAACATTCTATGATAGTATCGTTATATTTTTTATGCTATAACAGCAGTGCATATTGCTGTGGTGGTACCTGCTATGATTACAGCAGTGCATACTGACTGTGGTGGTACCTGCTATGATTACAGCAGTACATACTGACTAGTGGTACCTGATACCTCTCCTTCTTTCCACAGAGCTACAAGACAATCAGAGTCTAGTCGTCCTACACATCGTCAGCAAGATGGATGAGGTGAGCTAGGTCTGGCTGTGTGTGGCGCCGAGCGTGAAGATTTTCTTCTCTTCTGCAGCGTGCGTCCACGTCAACTTTCACCATCAAGCGCGCCCAGACTCCTCCACGGCTCCGCTGGCTCTCCTGCCCTCGTCCTCCTGCTTCCGCTCCGTCCGATCGCCTCCCCTCTCCTCCCGCCCCTTGCCGTCTCTCTTCACACGCGCACTCCGACCTCCCTCGCCTTCCACGTCAGGAGGTACGCCCGAGATCATTCGTCCTGCCCGCACCAACGGATCACCCATCGTCCGACCGCGTTTCTGTTCATGCAGATAAGGGCACCATCACGGCGTAGCGGTTAGCGGCGCTGCGCCATTCTCGCTCACGGCCAATACCAGCGACAATTATTGGCCGTCCGTGAATGACGTCACGCACCTAGAGGGGGAGGGGGGGGGCGGGGTCAGACGTTTGTGATGATGTGTGACGAGGGGGGGGGGGGTTGAGAAAAGTGACGTCACATCAAATTGCGCAACTTTAAATAGACACGTTCTACTTAAATAGACTTTGTAATAAATGTTTTCTACCTACAGAGTGCAGCGCCACATTAACTACGCACTACAATGACAATAGTTTAAAGCGATTTGAAGCATGTTTTATATATTATTTTGGGGGGGTGGGCAGCTTTGTGACGTCATATTTGAGGGGGAGGGGTCTGACTTTTTGAGACGTCATGCGACGATGGGGGGGGGGATCAAAAATCCTCTAAAATTACGTGACGTCATTTCAGGTCGGCCCCTGACCTGAAGCAGTCCTGAGCGTCACTTAGGTGGACTCAGCCATAATGGAGGTGGTGAGGTGGGTGGGGGTGCTAACATCAGAATTTGAGAGACGAGCGGCCAGCCGTGGTTCTGTCCACACCAGCCCCTGGTGTTGTTCCATCGCGACCCTCACCGGTGCTCGCTAACAGCGCACGCCCAGTGGGAGTCGATGAGTCCGTGGGTTTCTGTGCGAGTCCGTGGGTCCATGTGTGGGTCTGTGGATGTGTCAGTCTACATTGGGGAGCCTTTGTCTTTGCAGTTTGGGGACTAGTGCAGCACTAGTGTGTAGTAGTGTATAGTGTAGTGTATAGTGTAGTGTATAGTAGTGTAGTGTATAGTGTAGTGTATAGTATTGTATAGTATAGTAGTGTATAGTAGTGTATAGTGTAGTGTATAGTGTAGTGTATAGTAGTGTAGTGTTTAGTGTAGTGTATAGTAGTGTGTAGTGAATAGTGTAGTGTATAGTAGTGTATATTGTAGTGTATAAGTGTATAGTGTAGTGTATAATAGTGTATTGCATAGTAGTGTAGTGTATAGTAGTGTATAGTGTAGTGTATAAGTGTATAGTGTAGTGTATAATAGTGTATATTGTAGTGTATAGTAGTGTATATTGTAGTGTATAAGTGTATAGTGTAGTGTATAATAGTGTATATTGTAGTGTATAGTGTAGTGTATAGTAGTGTATATTGTAGTGTATAAGTGTATAGTGTAGTGTATAAGTGTATAGTGTAGTGTATAATAGTGTATATTGTAGTGTATAGTGTAGTGTATAGTAGTGTATATTGTAGTGTAGAAGTGTATAGTGTAGTGTATAATAGTGTAGTGTATAGTAGTGTATAGTGCAGTGTATAGTGTAGTGAAAAGTAGTGCATATTGTAGTGTATAAGTGTAGTGTAGTGTATACTAGTGTATTGTATACTAGTGTATAGTGTAGTGTTTAGTGTAGTGTATAGTGTAGTGTATAGTAGTGTAGTGTGTAGTAGTGTAGTGTATAGTAGTGTATAGTGTAGTGTATAGTGTAGTATACTAGTTATCACGTGACTAGTGTAGCTAGCCAGGTGGTGACCACACTCGTGTGTGCATCTCCACTCGTCCATGTTTGCAAGTAAGCGCTCGTGTGTGTATGTGCACCCGCATGTTTGTTCGTGTCTGTATGTACGCACACTGTTGCACATGGTTCGCTCGTGTGGGTGTGTAGTGGAACGCACTGCTCGTGAAAACGTTGCCTCGTTACGCGGTAAATGCTGCGGCACGACAGGAGGGCACTACAGGGATGAGGCTCTCCACTCTTGGTGCTGTGAATTAAAACAGCGCCAGGGTGGAGAGTCCCGTTCCTACAGCTCGTAGCTGTGACGGAGCGAGAGTGATCAGCGGACAGCCACCATGGTTGCCAGGTAAGGGAAGACTTCACCCGGAACTCTCCTCCACACGTGTTCCCCTTGAACATTGTCGCAATAAACGTACGATCAGGAATCTTTAAAATATCCGACCTTTGTTGTTCCGCAAGAATATTAACGCTCAAACTCGCATCGAACTCTTCATGAATTCACTTGGTCAAACAGTTCAGGTACTCGGCAAAGCATTTCACCACCCGGTATGCAACAGTTAAACAATCTACTCCAAATCAACACCGAAATGTCAAATTATCATCCACCATTGACTTCCACATCGATGGAAGCCATTTGGCACGACGTCCAAGCCATTAAACACTGGAACAACGAACGTGCCATTCAAGTACATCTTGAAACCCACTATCTGAAGAAGTTTGTATTAAACAATAACTAAATAATAGAAACACGTTTACAATACTGAGCAAAGTTATAGTCACGGACTTTTTCCAACTTTAGCTCAACAGGACCACAAAAGCTCGGATATGTGGTGCATAATAAATGAATCAATCTGATTGAAATCATCAACTGGCCAAACACTTTTCGATTTCAACATCACCTTATAAAAGAATAACATTTTAAATATAAGCGCACAACTTTTTCTATCTGTGATGAGCGCTGCACTTTCCGTTGTTTTCATGCAGGGGGCGCTGCAAACCGACGCACCCCCTGCATGGACGACGGAGGCGCAGGGACAGACGTTCGATTACGTTGGAATCGATCTGTAGACGGCGGTCTTCTCGCACGGCCAGCTCCGTGTCGCCTTATCTCGATCCCGCAATCCCAAACATGTGAAAGTCCGCATCGAACCGAACCCCCGGCAAGGCCGTCTACTTAACGTTGAGAGAAAATTCACACGAAATGTCCTTTTCAATGAAGTCTTCCAGATGTAAATTGAAACAAGCTTTTAATGAAGAAATAAAATCATCTAATTCAAAATACAACACAATTCAAAGATGTTTCATTTTAAAACTTCAAAATGGAGCATGGGGTACTTGCGTGAATGCGTCCTTCGTGTGCAAATGTTGTGACTTTCCTGGCCTGAAGGCCGTCAATGTGTTGGACCATAAAATGGTGCACAGCGTCTCAACAACAGCAGTGGGGTTTGCTTCAACCGATGGTCACGAACATCCAGACGTGAATCAGCAAGGAGCATTTCTAGTCCCAGTTAGACAAAATCGACGTCAACACTTAAGACAAAACTACAATTCGTGTTGTAGAGAATGTACCTCCTCCTATACGTGTAACTTTCAAGTGGTATGCCTTGTAACTGATGAATGATCCGAGCGTGCTCCCTATTTCAAAGACTATGAGTTGCTCCAGAGGCAGACGCTTCGTGAAACACAAAAGTACCCTTTGACTTGTATCACAAGAACAACGGGTCTCACCTGACTTCTCTGTACAGGTTACTTCCAAAACACACACACACACACTTTGTCCTAACATCACTTATTCAATGTTTGACCCTCAGACAAAATGTTACATGCACGCGCACAATCAGACAAGTATTCATTCTAAATCATTGACGGGCATATTAACAACATTGAATTACTGCAGCGAAATTGACTGCATCACGTTACATCGTATTAAGAAGTTATTTTACAAACACGCACCGTCTGCTTAACAGTGTATGTACAACGTACTATTGTTGCGTCATTCAAAACGAGTAGGCCGTTGCATGCTTGCGTCTGGGTCAAAATGTATCAAATTCATAACATTGCGCTACAAATAATAGATCACGGCGTTTCGATAACAACACAAGCAATCGTCATCAGGTGGGACAAGCACAGCAGCAAGAAGAAGAAACTGCTGGAGTAGTAGGCGCCTACTACTTCAGCAGTTTCTCTTGCTGTGGTTGTCCCACCTGATGACGATTGCTTGTGTTGTGATCTAAACGCCGTGATCTGTTATGTTTCTACCCACGTGGTGACTTTACCGAAATAACTAAAGAGTGTGGATTCCTGCAGTCACGAAAGCTTCGAATCAAGATTGCCTACAAACTACACAACTGAGATGACGCATCAATCATCGCCCCCTACTGACAGGCTCTTGTCCACATGCAGGCCGGTGCAGGGCCACCACCCTGTGCCACACAGGGGCAGCTGCTACTTGGGGATGCTCTTCGAGCGTTTCAGACGAGGTACGACACAAAACTCCGAGTTGCCCAGGCGATTAAGCAAGCACCGTGTAAATGCAATTATAACATAGTGAATGCTTGGGAGCTTATTGTCTCTCGCTCCTGGTGAGAGATTGACCCAACCCACAGGTCCACAAAGACTGGCCGCTCTTACTCTGCAGGTTGAACCTAGGAAATCAGTGTTCAACTTCATATTCTTGTCATTAAAGGCCTGTGACAAAGGTGCATCTATTGTAGCGACATCGTCTCTGGCTTACACATCTACCGGGTCACCACTTGACTTTGTATTGTCTCGGAAGTCCACCCACACCTCCACTTCCACAAACTGCTGGGAGTTGCCTCGCTCTGCCTCAGTCAGAATTCTCCTCCTGCTTCACGTTGCCTCCATCAATGTGAAGGTCCCATTTTGGAGTTGAATCTTCATCTTCACATTTTACCTTCACTTCTTCGCTCTTCACCATCACTTCTTCCCTCTTCACCATCACCTCTTCCCTCTTCACCATCACCTCTTCACATTTCACCATCACCTCTTCACATTTCACCATCACCTCTTCACATTTCACCTCGATACCTTTAAAAGTGTCCAAGCAGGGAGTTTCTTCTGGTTCGTGTTTCATGAGGGGTGGGCTAATTGCGGCACTTTGACTTTCACAAGCTGATTTCAGACTGCACTCCTTGTGGATCTTCTGATGCTTCTGTGTTCTCTGGTGTACTTGAAGATTTGATGAATGTGCAAATGCCTTCCCGCACACACTGCACTTGATGGGTTTCTCTCCCGTGTGTGTACTCTGGTGTGTTTTAAGAGCAGATGGATCTGAAAATGTCTTCCTACACACACTGCACTTGAAGGGTTTCTCTCCCGTGTGTGTTCTCTGGTGTGTTTTAAGAGCAGATGACTGTGAAAATGCCTTCCCACACACACTGCACCTGAAGGGTTTCTCTCCTGTGTGTGTTCTCTGGTGTTTTTTAAGAGTAGATGAATCTGAAAATGCCTTCCCACACACAGTGCACTTGAAGGGTTTCTCTCCCGTGTGTGTTCTCTGGTGTTTTTTTAAGAGTAGATGAATCTGAAAATGCCTTTCCACACACAGTGCACTTGAAGGGTTTCTCTCCTGTGTGTGTTCTCTGGTGTGTTTTAAGAGCAAATGACTCTGAACATGTCTTCGAACAAACACTGCACTTGAAGGGTTTCTCTCCCGTGCGTGTTCCCTGGTGTCTTTGAAGATTAGATGAATCTAAAAATGCCTTTCCACACACACTGCACTTGAAGGGTTTCTCTCCTGTGTGTGTTCTCTGGTGTTTTTTAAGAGTAGATGAATCTGAAAATGCCTTCCCACACACACTGCACTTGAAGGGTTTCTCTCCCGTGTGTGTTCTCTGGTGAGTTTTAAGAGCAAATGAATCTGAAAATGTCTTCCCACACACAGTGCATTTGAAGGGTTTCTCTCCTGTGTGTGTTCTCTGGTGTCTTTGAAGATGAGATGAATCTGAAAATGCCTTTCCACACACACTGCACTTGAAGGGTTTCTCTCCTGTGTGTGTTCTCTGGTGTGTTTTAAGAGTAGATGAATCTGAAAATGTCTTCCCACACACAGTGCATTTGAAGGGTTTCTCTCCCGTGTGTGTTCTCTGATGTACTTTAAGAGCAGATGACTGTGAAAATGCCTTCCCACACACAGTGCACTTGAAGGGTTTCTCTCCTGTGTGTGTTCTCTGGTGGGTCTCAAGAACTGATGGCCATGCAAATGCCTTGTCACACACAGTGCACTTGAAGGGTTTCTCTCCTGTGCGAGTTCTCTGGTGCTGTGTCAAATTTACAGTCCGATCCGTGCTGTATGCACGCTGGTCACATTGTTGACTTGTCGTACCGAGCTGTGCTGAGTGCATTTGCTCCATCAGACCAGCGTCAGCTGCAGACAGAAAATAAGAATATCCACACCATCTACACGTCAGTATCGAGCCATGGAGGAATGAATATATACAGTCACACGTGACTTACACGTCTATATTCATTCATATATTCATGACTAGCTGTACTAACCGGCTTTGCCCGGGACTTGGATCCATCACGTCCGGCCGCCTTTGTCTCCCCAGTGGCGATGTTCACACCGCAACAGTTACTCGTTTGAGGCTGAGTCGACCTAGGGGAGGCCCAGAAGCGGTTCAAATAATCGTCACCGGTGGTGGCCGTGAGCGGGAATCGAACTCAGGTCGCCGGGTTCGTAGCGCGGTGTAGCGCTAACCGATACACTACAATGCGTTACGCTTCCACACACAGACACACACAGACAGACACACACACACAGACAGACACACACACAGATACACACACACAGAGACACAGACACACACACAGACAACACTAACCGCTACACTACAATGCGTGACGCTTCCACACACAGAGACGCACACACACAGACACACACACACAGACACACACAGACACACACACAGACAACGCTAACCGCTACACTACAATGCGTGACGCTTCCACATGCGAGGGTCACGTGACAGATTTGACGTGACAGGTCACTTGCCGTGCAAAAAATCTATACATTATTGAGCTCCCCCCCCCAACAAAAACACAAAAGTGTATTTGTATAATGTTTGCACGGTGTACAGTCTGGAAAGTACCCACATGGCAAATTTCCAGTTTGTTGCATGTCGGGAAGTACGCTAAACATTTTGAACAGACAACACACACAATCACAACTTTGCCTTTCATATATATATTTGGAGATGCAGTGAAAAACTTTCCCAAATTCATCACGCGGTTTCAGTTTTTTTTTTATTTTCAGTTTTATTTATTTTGGTTATAGTCCCGTGAGCCATTCGGCTCTTGAATCGGGTGCAACCACAACAAGCAAAAATACAAAAACACGACCAAGAAAATCATCTTACAGTGACTATGTGTGACTGTGCAAACAGCAGTCATGGCACGCAATGAGAGGGCAAATGTCATAAATATTCCTGTAAGCCCTCGCATCTTCAACATTAATGTTGCCATAGAAACGTTGTGGGGTTTTTTGCTTCATTGTAAAAAAGAAAAATTATTATCTGTTATTTTGTTTTCTATCTACGTGACTTTACCGAAAGAACCAAGAATATTAATTCCTGCAGTCACCAAAGTTTAAAGTCAAAACATTCACACACGTTGACAAAGCCTCACCTTGTGTTGTTGTGGGCAGGTCGCTTCTGATAACAAGAGCGGTATAGCAGCTCAAGCGGGCTTGGCCTGCTAACAAAAGAACGAAAATAAAAACTGCGTGAATATTTACAATAAAACAAAGTTACAAAGTGGCGAGCCGGGTGAAGACAAATTAAACTTAAGCGAGATCATTAAAGCGAACGGAATCAGGCAAGGGCAGGAGGCAAGGCCCCGCGTGGCTAGGCCCCGCGTTGTAAAGTTCCAACCTGGACATCGATTCCCATGCTCGCTGCTACTCAACTGACATCCCTACGAGAGAGGGCGAGGCTCTACCTTGGTAAACAACAACAACCACCACAACCACCACGACAACAACAACAGCAATGAGAATTTCTCACCCCGGATTTCAGTGCAGGAAGCGATAGCTTCCCGTTACCTCGTGACGTCACGCAGCAGCAGGTGACGCGACGTCACTTCCGGGGGACGAGACACGCTCCTCCCACAATGTGCGGCTCCGTAACTAAATTATCGAGTGAATAAATTATGTTAATGTCGCGCCCATATGTCCGTGATTGCTGAACCCGTCGCAATAAACTCGCGACGGCTTTAACGAATACATTATGTTAATGAGCCGCCAGTCACTGGGCGTAGCTTTGCCCAAATAAGGATTGGCACTGGAACGATATCGACAATGACCCAAACGGACGTGACGTCACGTTCAAGAGCGCGGTGGACGTAAGAGGGGTGAATACCTTGGTGACATGACGTCACTAGCGAGGTACACCTCCCCCTAACGTTTCACGCCGATGAAGTAATGCTGAGAGGTGACGTCACAGAACAGGGTTGGAGTATCTACTGACTGTAGCAGTATTTACTGACCGTAGTAGTATCTACGGGATGTATAGTAGTACCTACTGACTGTAGCAGTATTTACTGATCGTAGTGGTATCTACGGGATGTATAGTAGTATCTACTGACTGTAGCAGTATTTACTGATCGTAGTAGTATCTACGGGATGTATAGTAGTACCTACTGACTGTAGCAGTATTTACTGATCGTAGTAGTATCTACGGGATGTATAGTAGTACCTACTGACTGTAGTAGTATTTACTGATCATAGTAGTATCTACGGGATGTATAGTGGTATCTACTGACTGGAGTAGTATTTACTGATCGTAGTAGTATCTACGGGATGTATAGTAGTATCTACTGACTGGAGTAGTATTTACTGATTGTAGTAGTATCTACGGGATGTATAGTAGTATCTACTGACTGTAGCAGTATTTGCTGATCGTAGTGGTATCTACGGGATGTATAGTAGTACCTACTGACTGTAGCAGTATTTACTGATCGTAGTGGTATCTACGGGATGTATAGTAGTATCTACTGACTGGAGTAGTATTTACTGATCGTAGTAGTATCTACGGGATGTATAGTAGTACCTACTGACTGTAGCAGTATTTACTGATCGTAGTGGTATCTACGGGATGTATAGCAGTACCTACTGACTGTAGTAGTATTTACTGACCGTAGTAGTATCTACGGGATGTATAGTAGTACCTACTGACTGTAGCAGTATTTACTGACCGTAGTAGTATCTACGGGATGTATAGTAGTACCTACTGACTGTAGCAGTATTTACTGATCGTAGTAGTATCTACGGGATGTATAGTAGTATCTACTGACTGGAGTAGTATTTACTGATCGTAGTAGTATCTACGGGATGTATAGTAGTATCTACTGACTGGAGTAGTATTTACTGATCGTAGTAGTATCTACGGGATGTATAGTAGTACCTACTGACTGTAGCAGTATTTACTGATCGTAGTGGTATCTACGGGATGTATAGTAGTACCTACTGACTGTAGCAGTATTTACTGATCGTAGTGGTATCTACGGGATGTATAGTAGTATCTACTGACTGGAGTAGTATTTACTGATCGTAGTAGTATCTACGGGATGTATAGTAGTACCTACTGACTGTAGCAGTATTTAATGATCGTAGTGGTATCTACGGGATGTATAGTAGTATCTATTGACTGGAGTAGTATTTACTGATTGTAGTAGTATCTACGGGATGTATAGTAGTACCTACTGACTGTAGCAGTATTTACTGACCGTAGTAGTATCTGCAGGATGTATAGTAGTACCTACTGACTGTAGCAGTATTTACTGACCGTAGTGGTATCTACGGGATGTATAGTAGTACCTACTGACTGTAGCAGTATTTACTGACCGTAGTAGTATGTCCTGACTATAGTAGTATCTACTGACTCTATAGTATGATCTGCCGACTCTATAGTAGTAAATACTGACTCTACAATAGTATCTACTGACTATAGTAGTATCTACTGGCTCTACAGTCGTATCTATCAACTATAGTAGTATCCACTGACTATAGTAGTAACTACTAACTATAGTAGTATCTGCTTACTCTATAGCAGTATCTACTTACTCTACAGTAGCCTCTACCGACTCTGCAGTAGTATCTCCCGACTCCATAGTCGTAACTACTGACTCTATATTAGTATATGGTGACTCTACAGTCGTTTCTACTGACTGCCGTAGTATCTACGGACTCTAGAATAGTGAAGTGGGTCCAACTGAGTCGGAGACGTTCCTTTTAGAGGCAACGCATTTATTTGTAACACGTAACACAAAAGGGGAAACTGCCCCTTCACCAGACACAGCCTAGGGTGTTGACCACCTGCTAACTACACGATACAGAGGAGTTACAGCTACGAAGGGTTGGACCCTCTCACTGGGGTCCGCGGCCACGTGTTGATGCCTCGTAGGACGTAGGCCTTCTAGCTTGAGACGTAGAGCTTCCAGTATGTACTGGCTGTAGTAGTAGCTACTTTCACTACAGTAGTATGTACTGGCTGTAGTAGTAGCTATAATAACTCTACAGCAGTGTATACTTGCTGTAGTAGTAGCTATACTAACTCTATAGCAGTGTGTACGGGCTGTAGTAACAGCTATACTAACTCTATAGCAGTGTGTACTGGCTGTAGTAGTAGCAACTATCACTACAGGAGTTTGTACTGGCTGTAGTAGTAGTTGTACTATCACTACAGGAGTTTGTACTGGCTGTAGTAGTAGCTATACTAACTCTAAAGCAGTGTGTACTGGGTGTAGTAGTAGCTGTACTAACTCTATAGCAGTGTGTACTAGCTGGAGTAGTAGCTATACTAACTCTATAGCAGTGTGTACTGGCTGTAGTAGTAGCTATACTAACTCTATAGCAGTATTTACTGGATGTAGTAGTAGCTATACTAACTCTATAGCAGTGTGTACTAGCTGTAGTAGTAGCTATACTAACTCTAAAGGAGTGTGTACGGGCTGTAGTAGTAGCTATACTAACTCTATAGCAGTGTGTACTGGCTGTAGTAGTAGCTATACTAACTCTATAGCAGTGTGTACTGGCTGTAGTAGTACCTATACTAACTCTATAGCAGTATTTACTGGATGTAGTAGTAGCTATACTAACTCTATAGCAGTGTGTACTAGCTGTAGTAGTAGCTATACTAACTCTAAAGGAGTGTGTACGGGCTGTAGTAGTAGCTATACTAACTCTATAGCAGTGTGTACTGGCTGTAGTAGTAGCTGTACTAACTCTACAGCAGTATGTACTGGCTGTAGTAGTAGCTGTAGTAGTAGCTATACTAACTCTATAGCAGTGTGTACTGGCTGTAGTAGTAGCTATACTAACTCTATAGCAGTGTGTACTAGCTGTAGTAGTAGCTATACTAACTCTATAGCAGTGTGTACTAGCTGTAGTAGTAGCTATACTAACTCTATAGCAGTGTGTACTGGCTGTAGAAGTAGCTATACTAACTCTATAGCAGTGTGTACTGACTGTAGTAGTAGCTATACTAACTCTATAGCAGTGTTTACTGGCTGTAGTAGCTATACTAACTCTATAGCAGTGTGTACTGGCTCTAGTAGTAGCTATACTAACTCTATAGCAGTGTGTACTGGCTGAAGTAGTAGCTATACTAACTCTATAGCAGTGTGTACTGGCTGTAGTAGTAGCTATACTAACTCTATAGCAGTGTTTACTGGCTGTAGTAGTAGCTATACTAACTCTATAGCAGTGTGTACTGGCTGTACTAGTAGCTATACTAACTCTAAAGCAGTGTGTACGGGCTGTAGTAGTAGCTATACTAACTCTATAGCAGTGTGTACTGGCTGTAGTAGTAGCTGTACTAACTCTACAGCAGTATGTACTGGCTGTAGTAGTAGCTATACTAACTCTATAGCAGTGTGTACTGGCTGTAGTAGTAGCTATACTAACTCTATAGCAGTGTGTACTAGCTGTAGTAGTAGCTATACTAACTCTATAGCAGTGTGTACTAGCTGTAGTAGTAGCTATACTAACTCTATAGCAGTGTGTACTAGCTGTAGTAGTAGCTATACTAACTCTATAGCAGTGTGTACTGGCTGTAGAAGTAGCTATACTAACTCTATAGCAGTGTGTACTGGCTGTAGTAGTAGCTATACTAACTCTATAGCAGTGTGTACTGGCTGTAGTAGCTATACTAACTCTATAGCAGTGTGTACTGGCTCTAGTAGTAGCTATACTAACTCTATAGCAGTGTGTACTGGCTGTAGTAGTAGCTATACTAACTCTATAGCAGTGTGTACTGGCTGTAGTAGTAGCTATACTAACTCTATAGCAGTGTACACTTGCTGTAGTAGTAACTATACTAACTCTATAGCAGTGTGTACTGGCTGTACTAGTAGCTATACTAACTCTATAGCAGTGTGTACTGGCTGTAGTAGTAGCTGTACTAACTCTATAGCAGTGTGTGCTGGCTGTAGTAGTAGCTATACTAACTCTATAGCAGTGTTTACTGGCTGTAGTAGCTATAATAACTCTATAGCAGTGTGTGCTGGCTGTAGTAGTAGCTATACTAACTCTATAGCAGTGTGTACTGGCTGTAGTAGTAGCTATACTAACTCTATAGCAGTGTGTACTGGCTGTAGTAGTAGCTATACTAACTCTACAGCAGTGTGTGCTGGCTGTAGTATTAGCTATACTAACTCTATAGCAGTGTGTGCTGGCTGTACTAGTAGCTATACTAACTCTATAGCAGTGTGTACTTGCTGTATTAGTAGCTATACTAACTCTATAGTAGTGTGTACTGGCTGTAGTAGTAGCTATACTAACTCTATAGCAGTGTGTGCTGGCTGTACTAGTAGCTATACTAACTCTATAGCAGTGTGTACTTGCTGTATTAGTAGCTATACTAACTCTATAGCAGTGTGTACTGGCTGTAGTAGTAGCTATACTAACTCTATAGCAGTGTGTACTGGCTGTAGTAGTAGCTATACTAACTCTACAGCAGTGCGTGCTGGCTGTAGTAGTAGCTATACTAACTCTATAGCAGTGTGTACTGGCTGTAGTAGTAGCTATACTAACTCTATAGCAGTGTGTACTGGCTGTAGTAGTAGCTATACTAACTCTATAGCAGTGTGTGCTGGCTGTAGTAGTAGCTATACTAACTCTAATGCAGTGTGTACTTGCTGTAGTAGTAGCTATACCAACTCTATAGCAGTGTGTACTGGCTGTAGTAGTAGCTATACTAACTCTATAGCAGTGTGTACTGGCTGTAGTAGTAGCTATACTAACTCTATAGCAGTGTATACTTGCTGTAGTAGTAGCTATACTAACTCTATAGCAGTGTGTACTGGCTGTAGTAGTAGCTATACTAACTCTATAGCAGTGTGTACTGGCTGTAGTAGTAGCTATACTAACTCTACAGCAGTGTGTGCTGGCTGTAGTATTAGCTATACTAACTCTATAGCAGTGTGTGCTGGCTGTACTAGTAGCTATACTAACTCTATAGCAGTGTGTACTTGCTGTAGTAGTAGCTATACAAACTCTATAGCAGTGTGTACTGGCTGTAGTAGTAGCTATACTAACTCTATAGCAGTGTGTACTTGCTGTAGTAGTAGCTATGCTAACTCTATAGCAGTGTGTACTGGCTGTAGAAGTAGCTATACTAACTGTATAGCAGTGTGTACTGGCTGTAGTAGCTATGTAGTGGAGTAGATAATGCGCATAGGAATTGGCCATCTACAGTACATACAGACAGACAATGAGAACGGGTCACACGAGGTCGAACAGGTGGTCGAGTCGCGAGTGGCGTAAACAAACCCAAGTAATTAAGGGAGTCGTGGCACGAGGGCGGTGATTGGTCGAGAGGCTGTTAGCGTTAAATGGTGGCGTCTGAATCTCTGATGAAGGGGACAGGTGCGGGCTGGCGGGAAACGGCCAGCGAGCCACGTGGCAATTAATTAAGGCTAATGCGAGAGGGGATAAAACGCGAGGTGGTTTGAACGGAGGGGAGTTGCTGTTGGAGAGTTGCTGTTGGAAAGTTGCTGTTGGAGAGTTGCTGCTGGGGAGTTGTTGCTGTAGAGTTGTTGCTGGGCAGTTGTTGGCGAGAGGTGAAGAGATACGAAGAAGACAGCTGGAAATGTTAGGGAAGAATAGATAGCAATAGGGAGAGTCAGCGTTAGCGGAGATAGAGTCACTGTGTGAATAGATGGAAGTCACTGCGTGTGAAGAGATAGCGGCGATACTGTGTGTGAGGAGATAGAAGACGATCCACTGTGTGTGGAAGGGAAGTCACTGCGTGTGAAGAGATAGCGGCGATACTGTGTGTGAGGAGATAGAAGACGAACCACTGTGTGTGGAAGAGATAGAAGACGAACCACTGTGTGTGGAAGGGAAGACACTGTGTGTGAAGAGATAGGCGAAGAAACACTGTGTGTGGAAGGGGATGCACGGACGATGCTGAAGTAAATCGGAGTGTCCGACTTGGCGGAGCACGGAGAGAATTACTTCGTGTACGGAACGATGGAATAAAAAGAGACGGCGGAAAAAGAGACGGTTGTCGTCCGAGTGAATTCACAGCACTACATTTGGTGTCAGAAAAAGTACGGAACACGCCACGATGTCAAGGAAAGTGGCAAAGAAAAGAAATGTGCCAGTGGACTCCGGCGGCGACAGCGACAACGACGATTTGCAGCCCGGCCAGATGGCCGGCAGTACTCCGGACGGTGACAGCGGTTCGGGTGGTGCTGAAGGCCCGGGATCGCCGGAGGATTGGCAAGTCCTCATGACCCAGTGGGAGGCCAGAATGTAGACGTTGTCGGAGGAATTCCAGAACTTCTTGACGGAGAACCGCATTCAACTACCCGTACCGGGTCCACCACCGGAGGTTGCCGCTCAGCCGGAGCGGTTGGAAGAAGATGACGACGAAGACGACCAGTCGGAGGGACTGCCACGACGGCTACACGTACAACGATTTGAGGCCAAGGTGGGAGATTGGACGGCATTCATACGAAGATTCCGTGCGGCTTACGAGTCCCTGAAGTGGACGGAGAGTGCCGCGTTACGAGCACTGCCGACGGCAATGGATGATGACTCCTTGGCGACTTTTAACGGACTCCCTGCCGCTGTCAGAAAAACATTGGACGGTGCTATTGCGGCAATGAGGAAGGTCTACGAGCCGCGGTCGGTCGCCAAACGTCGATTTCAACAGAGGAAACGGGAGGCCATGGAGTCCCCCCTGGCATTTTGCAGCGCCTTGCTGGCCCTCGCCCAGGTTGCGTACCCGGCGATGGACGAGGAGGGCTGGGACTCCCTGCTGCAAGAGAAGATGTTACAGCTGGCAAAGGAACTGAAAGTCGTCTTGTCGCTCCCGGACAAGGATGATGACGACGACGTGTCATCGTTGCTGATCGCCAGGAACATACAAGTCAACCTTGATATACGAGACGAACCAGCGGCGGCGGTAGCGCAGCCGTTGCTGACGAACCCTGCCGGGGCTGCGAGCATGGTGGCGGTGGTGGTGGACGAGGCGCCGCCGATGGCAACAGCGGCCGGAGTGTCGACCGGAGACAGACGGCGTCGTCCTGGGGCATATGGAGACGGCGTGCATCGGACATGCTACGAGTGCGGGCGGAGGGGTCATCTCGCCCGCGACTGCTGGAGACGAAGAGGTGGTCCTCCGTGGGCGCGAAACAACTACGGCGGGCGGTTCCCCCAAAACCAAGGATCCCGGGTGAGTCGAGATGCATTCAATACACGGCCGCCCTATCCACATCACTCATCCGCGTCATCTCAACCGTATTCATCGGGTTCGGATAGTACGCATAGCCGGGATACGTGGGGCGCGTTGGTACATCGTGTGTTGGGGGTCGCGCCGGGATCGTCGGATGTGATGGCATGTATTCAAGGTGTTATGGTACGGGTTATTGTGGATACCGGGGCGTCGGCAACTCTCATTTCGTTGCAAACTTTTCGGTCGCTGCCGACGTCGCCTGGATCGTTAGCGCCAGTGGAAGGGCCATGTGTAGCGGCAAACGGGGGTAGTTTGGGCATTATGGGCTGCGTGGTTGCGACAATTCAAATTGGGGAGGTTATTGTGACAGGAAGTGTTTTGGTTTCAACGGCCTTGGCGGTACCGTGTTTGTTGGGCACAGATTTTTTGCAAAAGATGCCAATTAAGATTTCAGTGGAAAAAGGTTGTTTGGAATTACCGTCGGGGAAATGTATGAAATTTTTGGGGACGCTTTCGAAATTTGCGGTGGCGAACGCTGTGGTGCAGGCCGTGGTGAGCCGCACCGTGCGCGTCCCGCCTGCATTGCAAATATTGGTACCGCTACGGTTAAAGAAGGAATTGCCTTGGGATGAGCTACAGGAAAGAGTGCTGTTGACACTCTCAAGTGCTGTGTCGAGAATGCCCACCGTGGTAGGAGCTTCGACCATAATACCAACTTATTGTGATCCCTTCATTCAAATTGTAAACGCGGGGCACGAAGAGGTTGTTATTCAAGGGGGCACTACGTTGGCGCACGCAACGGGTGCGCCGGGTCCAGAAACAAAAACATGTTTTGCTACGGGGCAGGATGAAATGTTGTCAAGGGAGGAGGACGATCCGGAATGGTTAAGGGATCTTTACGAACAAAACCCAGAGTTATCGCCTGTGCAACGGTCGAGATTGCATGCGTTACTAGTGGAATTTAAGGATGTGTTCAGTTCAGGGAAATACGACGTGGGTCAAACGACATTGTTGCGGCATCGTATTGACACGGGGAACGCACCCCCGATCAGGTTAAATTTGCATCATGTAGGTCCTCTTGAGAAAGAATGTATTCGGCGATCTGTTGACGAAATGCTAGAGCAGGATATTATCGCCCCATCGTCCAGCCCGTGGGGAGCCCTTATTGTCCTCGTTAAAAAACGTGACGGAACCATGCGATTTTGTGTTGACTATCGGAAAATAAATAAAGTTTCGGTGGCGGAAGCATACCCGCTTCCACGAATTGATGATTCGCTGGACGCCCTGTCCGGCGCCAGAATCTTTTCGACCCTCGATTTGTTGTCGGGCTTTTGGGAATTGCCCCTGGATAAAGAGTCAAGACCTAAAACGGCATTTCGGACACCACAAGGATTGTATCAATTTAACGTGCTCCCGATGAGACTCCACTCAGCGCCGGCGACCTTCCAGCGATTAATGGAACTTGTGTTGTTAGGCATGCAGTGGGAGTCATGCTTGATATATTTAGATGATGTGATTGTTTTCAGTAGGAATTTCGATGAACATTTGCAACGGCTGCGCGCCGTTTTTGGTAGAGTGCGGCGCGCTGGATTGAAATTTAAACCACAGAAGTGCCAATTGTTGAGAACATCGGTGAAGTATTTGGGGTACGTCGTTAGTGCGTCAGGAGTGGCCACTGATCCGGAAAAGACGAGTTGTGTGCGTACATGGCCAGTGCCGAAAACAGCAGGGGAAGTGCGTAGCTTTGTGGGCTTTGCGTCGTATTATCGGTGGTTCGTTAAGGATTTTGCCACGATTGCTCGACCATTGCATACGCTGACCGGGAAAGGTGTAAAGTTTCAATGGGGGATTTCTGAACAAAAATCGTTTGAAGCGTTGCGGGCCGCACTGGCGGACGCACCGCCGTTGGGATACCCGGATTTTACGAAGCAATTTATACTTGACGCGGATGCCTATGATACGGGCATAGGCGCGGTTTTGTCACAAATGGTTGATGGCGTCGAGAGAGTGGTGGCATATGGCATCCAGGTGTTATCGCCGGCGGAGCAAAAATACTGTGTGACGCGTAGGGAATTATTGGCGATTGTCCATTTTGTGCGCCAGTACTGACCGTATCTATACGGCAGGGATTTTTTGATCCGCACTGATCACGCGGCGCTACAGTACTCGCTGCGCGTGGATCAGCCATCGGGGCAAATGGTTCGCTGGATTGAGACCCTCCAGAAGTACTCTTTCACGATCCAGCATAGGAAAGGGACGCACCATGTAAACGCGGATGCTTTGTCTAGGTTGCCGCGACCGGCTGAGACGTGTCGGTGCAAAGAGGGCTCGCTGCGTTGCGGCCCGCCGCTGCAGGAGGTTCCGCAAACGGTCGCTGCAGCGGGTTCGGGAGTGCCAGGGATAATCCCTGGAGCAGAAATTGGATTGTTGGGGTTGTC
The DNA here is from genome assembly GCF_048934315.1 of Petromyzon marinus. Classification (NCBI taxonomy): domain Eukaryota; kingdom Metazoa; phylum Chordata; class Hyperoartia; order Petromyzontiformes; family Petromyzontidae; genus Petromyzon; species Petromyzon marinus. The sequence continues at coordinate 6,796 of NW_027422651.1, read as the reverse complement.
ATTGAAACAGTGGAAGCAACTGCAGGTAGAGGATTCCTCGCTGACCAGGATGAGGCTGCGTGCCTCTCGTTCAAGGGGATCGGAGGATCGCCCATTTTTGATGTTGACGGAGGGGTTGCTTGTTCGCTGGAATGTGGAAGCACAAAAATTTTGTATTGTTGTCCCGAGGATGTTGCGGGGGAAACTCATTAACGAGATACATGAGAAATTGATGCATTTGGGGGAGAAGACCGCGTTGACAGTGGGGAATGAATTTTACTGGCCGGGAATGTTTAATGATGTGAAACAGCATGTAAAAGCGTGCCAGGAATGTGCGCGGAGGAAAGCGCCGGCACGGCCATATCATGTCCCATTGCAATCGATTCAAGTTTCGAGAGTGAACGAAATTGTGGCACTAGATATTTTGGGTCCGTTCCCAGCCACCTCCCGAGGGCACAAATATTTGCTCGTCGGGGTGGAATACTTAACTCGTTGGCCGATGGCCTGGCTGCTAGTAGACCAGTCAGCGACGTTGATCGCTGAGGCTTTCTTGAAAGGGTACGTCTTATATAAGGGGGCCCCGGAACAATTGCTTACTGACCAAGGCAGAAATTTTCATCGAAATTGATTAAAGACGTGTGTGACTCGCTGGGGACCAAAAAGATCCGGACGTCCCCGTACGACCCGCAGACTGACGGGATGGTCGAGCGGCTGCATAGGACGCTGACGACCATGCTTTGTCACCAAGTAAACACCGCTCAAGATGATTGGGACCTGCATGTTGCAGCGACGCTGGCCGCGTATAGATTGGCCCCGCATGCCTCAACGGGGTACTCGCCATTTTTTCTAATTTATGGACGGGAACCAGAAGCGCCGGCTATTGTTAAATTGGGAATTCGGAAGCGAGAAAAATCTACGACGGTGCCTGCTCCAATGCAGGTGGCTTTAGACCGTCTGAGGGAAGCCCGGGAGGCTGCATTGAAAAATACGGCACGACGACAAGCCGCTAACGAAAGATTGTACGGCAGGCAGCAGCCACGAGAGCCATGGAGTGTTGGAGATAAAGCCTGGTTGCACTGCCCCATGGTGCCGGTGGGAACGTCCCCGAAGTTTCACCACCCCTGGCAGGGGCCCGTTGATATTGTGGAGGTTTTACGGGATCAGAGTGTGCGAATAAAATTCGGTCGTCGGACATGGTTTGTTCACCCGTCGCGCTTGAAGAAATTTGTGTTACCATATGACGCGTCATCCCCCATCCGAGAGCGGCCTGTATTGGATGTGTCCGATGAACCTGTGGGGAGGTCACAAGTGCGCGTGTCCCAGAGATCTGCCCCCCATGTGCCTGCAGGATGGCCCTTTTTGGGCAGGGTTACCGACCGGACGCCGATTGAACGGCCGAAAATCCGGACCAATGGCCATCCCAACCGTGAACGACGGACAGCCCCGCCAGCGGAGTGTCGCTGGGACAGGGATGGGCGCAGGGTGGAGCCCAGGAGCGCCCCTCGTTGGCGAGACGAGCGAGGCCCTCCCTTACCGCAGGGTGTCCCGTGCAGGGGAGATGGGCCGGCAGCGGGAACCCGTTCCAGGAGGAATACAATACGTTGACTTTGGGGGTTTGGGAATTCTGTATAAAGGTGTTGTGTGCGTGTCGTTGTGTGGTTGTACAAAATGGTTATGTGTTGCAAATGCGTTCTGTATATATGTTGTCATCGTTCTGTCCGCTTCACTCCACTACTCCAATTTGAGTATATTGTAGCCGGGAACGGCTAGGTTCTTTCATCACGGGGGGGGGGGGGGGGGGGTGATGTAGTGGGGTAAACGATACGCATAGGTAAATTAGCCACATACAGTACATACAGACATACAGGCAGAGTGGGTCACATAAGGTCGAGCAGGTGGTCGAGTCACGGGTGGCGTAAACAAACCGAAGTAATTAAAGGAGTCATGGCACGAGGGCTGTGATTGGTCAACAGGCTGTTAGCGTTAAGTGACGGCGTCGTGAAGTCTGGCCGTTGTACAGGTGGGACCTGGCGGGAAAATGCCAGCGAGCCACGTGGCAATTAATTAAGGCTAATTGAAAAGGGGATAAAACGCTAGGTGATTTGAACGGGGAGTTGAGTTGTTGTTGGGCAGTTGTTGGCGAGAGGTGGAGAGATACGAAGAGGAGAGCTGGCAAATGTTAGGGAAGAATAGATTGAGAGCCGAACCCAAAGGACAGTAAATAGCGACAGGGAGAGTTAGCGTTAGCGGAGAGGTAGTTACGGCGGAGATAGGTACAGGGAGAGTTACAGATAGAGTCACTGTGTGTGCAGAGATAGAGTCACTGTGTGTGAATAGATAGATAGAGTCACTGTGTGTGAATAGACAGGCAAGTCACTGTGTGTGCGGAGATAGATAGAGTCACTGTGTGTGAATAGACAGACAAGTCACTGTGTGTGCGGAGATAGAGGAAGTCACTGCATGTGAAGAGATAGCGGAGACACTGTGTGTGAGGAGATAGAGAGAGAACCACTGTGTGTGGGAGGAGTATGAGCGGACGGTGCTGAGGTGAATCAGAGTGTCCGAGTTGGCGGAGCCCGAAGAGGAGAATTACTGTGTGTGCGGAACGATGGAATAAAAGTGACAGTGGAAGAAAGGCGGTTCTCGTCCGAGTGAATTCACGGCACTACATTTATATTCATTTTTTGAATTATTTTTCAATCTACGTGACTTTACTGAAAGAACCCAAGATTATAGATGTTGAAACTGTTCTCAAAGATGAGGGTGCGTGGGGGACTTCTCTCCTATGACTAGAGAGACGATGTTCGTACCATTCTCAAATATGGGGGGAGTTGTCGCCTTGGTGCGAACGTGGCAGGCCATGAGGCTTGTTTTATACAAACTTCACCACGCTGCGCAGCGCAGATTGCTGACCCGTTCAGGTATCACTCGCCACAAACACGTGAACTGTGTATCGGACTCGAGCTCAGGTTGGCCGGGTTTCCCCGATCGAGTGCAACGCCTCATCGCGTCTGCCTTCACAGCGCAGGCAACACGACGAACCAAAGTGCCACGTCGTTGCGAGTTGGAAATGAATTCCCTAGCGGATAAACGTGGGGTAACATTAACCTTGATTTGACATTGCTCTACACAAGCCATTGCAGTTTGTGATAAAGCCGACATTGAACTCATCCCAGATCTGCATTAAGACTGACCACCCCTCTGTAAGCCGTGAACCCGGCTGCGTTGTGGCCACAGAGGGGAAGGAATGTTCGCGTTGGCAGCCTTTGCATGGTGCGCTTGCAAAATGCAGGCGGGTGGGTGGCTTGGTTTTCACTGCGAACCTCCTTCCAAAATAACGCCACACTGACAACCATGTACACGGAAACACTTGCGTTTCGCGGACATGAAGTTGATTTAAAAAAAACATTCATTTTACATCACTCAAATTTCCCACTCGACCGTTAAAGCGCAGCGACAGGGGGCGGTGGCGTAACAGGTAAGCGATGTTGGCACGCGTTCACCACAAAGCAACGCGGCATGACAGGAAGCCACTGCGGTTTCACTCGCCGCGAACGTTAGCAGGAGTTGCGTTACGTCGCTTGTTTGAAACATTCACTCAAGGCATTTCTTTTTGATGTGAAGCTTTCGTGACTGCAGAGATTCATATTCTTGGTTCTTTCGGTAAAGTCGCCACCACGTAGAAGAGAAACAATAAAATATGAAAATATATAAAACAATAAAATTCTCACGACGTTTCGACCGCGACACGAGCAATCGTCGTCAGGTTATGAAAACTGCAGCAAGAAAATTTTAATTTTTTTATTGTTTCCCTTCCACGTGGTGACTTTACCGAGAGAACCAAGAACATCGATGGCATTCCGTGACGACTTGGAAAGCGGGGGCATCAGACATCGGCCTCGACGCCTCTTGTCGACGCAGTTGCGGTCGAGCGGCTTGCAGGGGCATCTTCACCTCGAAGGCAGCGTCGTTGCTCACACCGTGCTGCATCTCCGTGTATTTGGACCTGCCCGTGGACGGCTTCCGCCGTTTTTGCCGTCCTCCCGGTGCGGGCGGTCCGCGTGGCGCTCGTCGCCGTTCGCCTCGCGGCGGTAAAAGTAGTTGAAGTTTGAGACGATGACGGGCACGGGGAGGGCAATGGTGAGCACGCCGGCGACGGCGCACAGCGAGCCCACGATCTTGCCCACCGCGGTCACGGGACACATATCGCCGTAGCCCACCGTCGTCATCGTTACGACGGCCCACCAGAAGGCGTCGGGGATGCTGCGGAACTCCGAGTTTTGTTGGTCGGCCTCGGCGAGTAGACGGCGCTGGATAAGAGGACGACGCCGACGAGGAGGAAAAACACGAGCAGGCCCAGCTCTCTCGTGCTCGCCTTCAAAGTCCGGCCCAGAATCTTCAAGCCCCTGGAGTGCCTGGACATCTTGAATATACGGAACACTCACACCAGCCGGATCACCTTCAAAATCTCCAGCGACGTGGCCTGCTGGCCACGGCCCCGGCGCTTGGCCATCTCCGTGCCGAGGGTAACGAAGAAGGGCAGAATGGCCACGATGTCGATGATGTTCATGACGCTTTTGAAAAATCCTGGTTTGTTGGGACACATCAAAAACCTCACCAGCAGCTCAAAGGAAAACCAAATGATGCAAATGGTTTCCACAATAAAAAATGGATCGGTGAAAGGGCTGCGATCCGTACTTTCGACCCGCGTGTCGTTGACGTCCTTTGCCGGGAGAAAATTCCGTCTATTCTCGTCCCTGAATTCAGGCAGAGTCTCGAGGCAGAATACGACGATGGAGATGAGAATGACCAGTACGGAAACGATGCCAATTCCCCTGGCCGGCACGGAGCTCTCGGAGTACTTGAACAGCAGCCACACCCGCCGCTGGAACTCGTCCGATGGCAGCGGCTCCTCCTCCTCCTCCTCCTCCTGGATTAAGCCCTCGTCCTCCCGGAACTTGACCACGGCCTCGCCGCTGAGCTCGTAGAACTCGATCTCCTCGCCGAACACATCGACTGAGACGTTGGCCGGCTGCCTGAGCCGCCCGCCGGACTGGTAGTAACAGAGGATGGCGTCGAAGCTCGGCCGGTTCCTGTCCAAGAAGTACTCGTCGCGCAGGGGGTCGTAGAAGTGCGACCTCTTGCCGGGGTCGCCCAGGAGGGTGTCCGGGAACCGCTCGAGCATCTCGAGCCGTGTCTCGAAGCACAGCCCCGACACGTTGACGACGATCCTCCCGCGGTCCTCGCGCGTCAGCGGCGCTGCCGTCCCGGCGCCGGCTTCGAGCGGCGCCGCCTCGTCCATGGCGTCTGGGTGGGGGGGGGGGGGTCAGGCTGGCAGGCGGCGGATTTCGACAGCGAGAAATGTCAGTGGGTACACAGCCACGTGGGGTAAAAAAAGATACGTGGGAAATCAGCGGTGGCGGCGCAGGAATGAAATTGCATGTTTCGTATAAGTAAGAGTGGCTGTAAATACTCTTTGGTTCTATTCGGTAAAGTCACGTAGGTAAAAATAAAATAACAAAAATCACGACGTTTCGGCCACAACACAAGCGGCCTTCATCAGGTGAAGGGACCGAAACGTTGTGATTTTTGTTATTTTATTTTTTACCTACGTGACTTTACCGAATAGAACCAAAGAGTATGGATCGTTGCAGTCACGAAAGCTTCAAATCTAGAACTCCATCCGTCTGTTCCTGGCCCGGCACCCTCTTGTCAAATTGTAGAACCCATTGGTGGCACCGTGAGTCAAGAAATTTGCCCACCCCTGGGTTGAACTCTCGGGCGCGTTCTGCACTCCTCTGGCTGCCACTCGGACTGGAAGAGTCACACTCCGACTCGGTGCATCACGCAGCCTTGAGAACAACGTTTAAACTATACTCTTAGCTCTTTCGGTAAAGTCACGTTGAAGGAGACACAATAAAATAATAGTTTCATATATATTATGAGACCTCCTTTGCCAGTAACAAGATATAGGAATAGGTTTTACCCTTTTAACTGGCACAAAATCTGACACCTTTATTCAAGGCATCATGTTTGCAATGACCACAACACAAGCAGTCAAAATGCAAACAAAAAAGACAACTCTGATAATAATATTGGCACTTTCCTTGAATTTTGGCGTCTTCTGGTCCACACCCGAGACGGCTTTTCTTAGAGCCTAGTCTCCACTGGTGTTGGACCAGAAGACGCCAAAATTCAAGGACAGTGGATATTATTATCAGAGTTGTCTTTTTTGTTTGCATTTTGACTGCTTGTGTTGTGGTTATTGCAAACATGATGCTTTGAATAAAGGTGTCAGTTTCTGTGCCAGTTAAAAGGGTAAAACCTCTTCCTATATGTTTTATATATTGTATTATTTTATTGTTTCCCTTCAACGTGACTTTACCGAAAGAGCTAAGAATATGAATCACTGCAGTCACGAAAGCTTTAAATCAAAATTTAACGTTTAAACTATTTCGTGGAAGTAAGTTGTTTTTGCTGTTGTCAGTAGGCGCATCTCTACACACTTGCAATGTCCTGCAACAGGCGGTGGCCTTGGGCTGCGATCGTCTTTACAACAGAGCTGCACTAAGCTCAGTGGGCCTCCTCAGCAGCTGCTGAGACTCAAGTCTGTAACGTGGATGAAGCAGCGGTGCAGTGGTTAGAACACTGAGCCATGACCCCATCCACCTGAGTTTAACTCCCGGCAATGGATAACATCAGTGGCCAATTATATAGGAACCTTGCCCTGTTCGGTCCCACCCGACATCCCCACCACCACCACCAACATCAACATCACCACCACCACCAACATCATCACCACCACCAACATCATCAC